>NC_045795.1:17087714-17726464 GCF_009873245.2 Balaenoptera musculus
CTCTAATTCGTTTAATTAGTTCAGTTCTGTCCCTTGAAGTGTGCAAAGCATAGGCGCTTGAGGGCCTGCCAACCAATGCACGGGTACCTTTATTTAGAAATTTGTTCTGTGTGCAATTAACAAAAGGTTCAAAAGAAGTCCTTTCTGAAACTTTGGCTAAAGTCGTAGAATTTGTACATGACTTTGCAACATGCTCTTACTATATATTATATCTAGTCTCCTTAGCCCTGTTTTTGGCTTCTTCAATTGACATTAAAGATTAATGGAAGAAGATTTATTTTCTGCTACCAGGGGATTATGTCACAGCGATTCTATATATATATATATATATGTGTGTGTGTGTGTGTGTGTGTGTGTGTATGTAGTTGATTTACAATTTTATATTAGTTTCAGGTGTTCAACATAGTGATTCAATAATTTTATAGATTATACTCCATTTAAAGTTATTATAAAATATTGGCTATATTCCCTGTGCTGTCCAATATATCCTTAGAGCTTACTTATTTTATACATAGTAGTTTGTATCTCTTAATCCCTTACCCCTAATTTGCCCCTCACCCCTCCCCTCTCCCCACTAGTTTGTTCTCTGTATCTGTGAGTCTATTTCTGTTTTGTTATATTATTTTGTTTGTTTTAATTTTTAGATTCTACATATAAGTGATAACATACAGTATTTATCTTTCTCTCTGATTTATTTCACTAAGCATAACACCCTCCAGGTCTATCCATGTTGTTGCAAATGGCAAAATTTCATCCTTTTTTATGGCTGAATAATATTCTATTTTGTGTGTGTGTGTGTGTGTGTGTGTTTGTGTGTGTGTATGTGTGTGATCTCACATCTTCTTTATCCATTAATCTTTTGGTGAACACTTAGGTTGCTTCCATATCTTGGCTATTGTAAATAATGCTGCTGTGAACATTGGGGTACATGTATCTTCTTGAATGTGTTTTTTTCTTCAGATATATACCAAAGAGTGGAATTGCTGGGTCACATGGTAATTCTATTTTTAATTTTTTGAGGAACATCCATACTGTTTTCCATAGTGGCAGCACCAATTTATATTCCCACCAACAGTGCACAAGGGGTCCCTTTTCTCTATATCCTCTCCAACACTCATTATTTGTAGACTTTTTGGTGATAGCCCTTCTGACAGGTGTGAAGTAATATCTTCTTGTGGTTTTGATTTGTATTTCTCTGATGATTAGTGGTGTTGAGCGTTGTTTCATGTGCCTGTTGGCTATCTGGTATATCTTCTTTGGAAAAATGTCTATTCAGGTCCTCTGCCCATTTCTTAATTGGGTTATTTGTTTTTTTGATATTGAGTTGTATGAGCTGTTTAAATATTTTGGAAATTAACCCCTTATTGGTTATATCATTTGCAAACATTTTCCTTCATTTCAGTAGGCTGTCTTTTTGTTTTGTTGATGTTTTATATCATGGTAAATATTTTAAATTAATTTTTAAAAATTGTGGTAAAATACACATAACATAAAATTTACCATCATGGCTATTTTTAAGTATACAGTTCAGTGGCATTAAGTACATTTACATCATTGTGCAACCATCACCACCATCCATCTCCAGATCTCTTTTCTTGCAAAACTGAAGTTCTGGTAATGGTAAAATGTATTGTCTATACAAATACATCCATAAAGCTGAAATAGTAAAGTTGTTATGGTTGAAGGTGCAGTAGTGACATCTGACTAATTAGATTTGTATTCTCCATTTCTTCAACATTTCAACATCTTCAGTTAACATTTATATGGTGCTTTATTATAAATATTCTCACTTAATATTCAAAACGCATGTGAGGTAGACATTAATATTCCCATTTTATAAATGAAGGAGTTGAAGTGGTCATAAAGAAGTAGTGAAGGAGTCAGAATTCCAGCTTAACGCCTTTGCCCTTAAATCCTTTCTGTTTCCACTATACTGCACTTCAAAAGACTGTGACTAGTATTTTCTTTCCTTCCCTCCCTCCCTTCCTTCCTTCCCTCCCTCCCTCCCTCTGCCCCTCCTTTCCTGCCTTCCTTCCTTCCTTCCTTCCTGATCTATCTATCTCTTTTTCTGGTAGTGATGGGGTAGGTGTCCAGAAGGTAAATTTCTGGAGTTTTGTTTTAAATTATGGGTCTTGCCCTAACAGCAGACAGTCTTGTTCATAACCTTGGGCATGCTCATCAGATCAGGGATTATTATGCTTTGCCTAAACACTTAGTACACGCAGCAGATGTCTATTCAAATATTACTTTAAAAAATGCCCGGAATTGTATTTAAATGGCTTCCATTATTCACTAATTAAATTGCAGATTGTTTCTCCTGGGGATTTTGCACTAGGCTGAGTTTCTTCAATTGTTTGTTTTGGACGATGACAAAATAAATCTATTGCATTGCAGCTCAGTGAAAAATCCTGCTGAATGGGCTAAAAAGTCCACATTCATCCTACAACAGACTTATTTAAAATATATATATTTTTTCTTTTTTTCTGGTAAGATGGAGCAGGAGCAGATAGTGGGCTTTTGTTTGTTTTCATTTGTGTATTTTGATTCTAGTGCTTAAAATACCTGGAGGGGTCTGGGATACAATGGAGGCCCATGTGTTCTATTGAGTGTGTCAGCTTCCTTGGCCTGTATGGATTTTACAAAGAGCAGCGCAATGGAGTTCAGATATTTTAAAACCACATGTGTGTTTCTTCCACGGGTGCCACAATTTAAATCTTTAATCAGTCTTGTCAAGAGGTTAGGAGTAGCAGCCGGTTCGCCCTTAGACTTCCTCTAGGGTCATTATTAGTTGCTGTCGCCTTGCTAGGTAGCGATTACAGAACATCCTCCCATGTGCTATTTTCATTTATACTGAGAGAGGGAAGCAAAACCAGAATTAGGAGAAGGAATCAGCCAGAAGAGTTCAATGTTTCTGCAGACCAGAGACTTGTCACAATATGCCTTTGAATTTTTGCAGAGGAATGCTTGCTTGCTCTTAATATGTAAATTATTTCCATTCCCCTAATAAAAAAAATAGATGAAAATTTCATGCTAATGTTCAATCTTATAAACAGATAATTAAGACTTTGCTCTCAGAATAAATAAATACCTGACACTTGCCAGCAGTGGCTTTGGGGCAGCAGTGTCTTTGCTAAGCCTCATATACATCGTCATAATGAATCCTCACAACCTTGTGAAGAACGTGGTGTTCTCCCTATTTTACAGACTAGGAAAGTGAAGCTCAGAGAGGTCAGGAGACTTGCTCAAATGTCACACTGATAATAAATGGCAGATCTGGGATTGTGTCCTTTTTGTGATATCAGTGCTCACTTTTTCAGCATTGTTGTTGATATTAATGTTCTTTAGACTTGAGAACCGACGCTGACCCAACTCAAGCCTGTGGGTGTTAAAGACAATCTCAGATAAAATGTAAGAACTTAGTTCCATTCCACAATGCGCTAACATGGCAGAGCTGAAGTGGGGAGCTGTAGAGCTACCAAAATATTGGATGGGAAACTGAATGCTTTTTCAAATCAAGTGCCTCTGAGTAGTGACCCTGGACAGTTGGTGAGTAAGACTGTGTCACCAACATAAATAATTGGAAAGAAGTGTTGGATAAGTTGGAAGCAAAGCCAGCAATTCCTACATGGAGCTGTTAAGAAGGGACCAGGAAGTGTGAAGAAATGAAGGTTACTCAGTGTCCAGACTAAAATAAGGGATGGATCTTAGCAGAACAGATGGAAACTGCAGCAGCAAGTAACAGAGAACCAGAAGAGAGACACTTCCATCTGGATTCATTCAGAAAAGGATGTCAGAGAACTATAACAATGAAAGCATATAAATCTCCACTGGTTATGTCAGATCAAAATTGAGGACAGATTCAAAATGGGCCCTTCACATACATATTACTATTTTGAGGTACCCTATGCCATATAAATGATGTTGTAGGTCAAGACCTATTTTAGCCTCATACATTAAATAAACAAACACTTATTTTCATAGAAACTCTTACCACTTTATTGTTAATTTTTGGAATAAAATGTGGGTAGTTTGTTCTTACTGTTGTTTCCCAATTTTTTTTTTTTAAATAAATTTATTTATTTATTTATTTATGGCTGCGTTGGGCCTTTGTTGCTGCGTGCCGGCTTTCTCTTCATTGCGGTGTGCGGGCTTCTCATTGTGGTGGCTTCTCTTGTCGCAGAGCATGGGGCTCTAGGCGCATGCGCTTCAGTAGTTGTGGCACGCGGGCTCAGTAGTTGTGGCTCGCAGGCTCTAGAGCGCAGGCTCAGTAGTTGTGGCACACGGGCTTAGTTGCTCCGCAGCATGTGGGATCTTCCTGGACCAGGGCTTGAACCCGTGTCCCCTGCATTGGCAGGTGGATTCTTAACCACTACGCCACCAGGGAAGTCCCCCAATGTTTTAGAAGATGAGCTGGCAGACACAATTCTGTTGTTCTGTAGCTGTGATGTGGTGTTTGAAAAATGCTGAGGGAGTTCAATAATCTTTCGTAAGGTGGTGATGAAATTCAGAGCTGGAGGGTGATTTATAGGCCAGTAGAAATAATGCTGCTGCTTATTTCTGAATGTCAAGTTACAATGACCTACTTTCTTTTTTGCTTATGTTTTTCATGATTCAAGTTTTTCAGGCATAAATAATTTGGGGGCTTTTGTTCTTTTTCTTTGCTGCCTCTTATCCTAAGATCTTCGTGTTCTGGCACTCGCTTGCTAACATGGATATTTTAATCATATTTCATCTGAAAAGGCATGGGAAAAGATGTTGACACTTTTCATTAGACAAATGGAAATTGTGTTGTATTTGTATACAAAAATGTGTTCTTTACCAAACCAGCAGGATATCATGTATTTTGGAGTCTGTGTGTGTATATGTGTGTGTGTGTGTGTGTGTGTGTGTGTGTGTGTGTGAGGTCCCTATGAGAATTTCTTAAAAGCAGTGGAACCTAGCCCCAAGAAAAAATCCATATATTCACGTACACATAAGATTTTCTCATGCAATTTCAAATGGTGGATTCATCCCTGAACTCTTGGTTATGAATCCTTTGTTCTGAAATATCAAAAGTCAGTTTGAATATACTTGGCTTTGGGCACTGGCTATTTGTGCGGTCCCCAGGGCAAGGTGGACTTTTGCGGTTGTATGAGACAGTAGGTGAGTTGGAGATTTTTAGATTTCCAGCGAATGCGCTCTAAGCCACACTTACAGAGTGCGGTAGAAAAAGAACGTGACTTTGAGAGTGTGTATCCTGGGGATGCTGGATGGTGAGAGATGAAACTAGAGAAATAGTAGAAAGCATAATTAGTGATTTAGTTTTTTCTTTTTTAAAAAAACTTGGAACATACACTCAACATGGGGATTTCCAATAACAAATACAATAAAGACAAATAAAAGTAAATATTTACAGCCACATTAGACCTTGAGAATGAAGGATGGAAATCCTTGAAGGCAAGGACACGGCCCTGTGATATATGTTCAGGGACCTCCTATATGTGACTGAGGAATTAGCTCTGGGAGTGGAAGAGGCCAGTCCTCCTTAGGTATCTTCTGGGAGGAGATGAGTTTTGGGTCAGAGTTTCATCTTGAAGCTTATTGGATTTAATGCTTTTCTCTCGAGGCATCTCAATGATAAACCACCTAGGATGGGATAAAAACCTAGAAGAGCTGGAGGCCTCCCTGTCCTCCTTTCTCCTCATGGTAGAAGCACCTTTACTCTCCAGCTCCTGAATTGCTATGGTGAGAGCTGCAACTAAACAAACTCTGTGCCAACTTTCACCTAAAAGGAGCCAAAATCTTAGACCACATTTACCATCCTACCAGCCATATACAGTAAAAGCCCATAAAACAAAAAACTTGTCTTCATCCTCCTGTAAATGCCAATAATCCCCTGTTTATACCATTTACATAACATCTATAGGTAATGCCTTATAGTTGCCTTAGTTCATTTGCCAGACTGAAAAGCCCTTAAATTAAGGTCAGGGATATTTTCTAACACCACTTGGTAGTCCTTTTACTAGTAAAGCAAGCCGAGCATGTTGCTGGTGTTCAGCAAATAGTTGCTGAACAAATAGTAAAAAGGCTGGTTAGTGTCACTTAAAATCTCTAAACATTCTCTTTTGAATTGTCTCCAACTGCTTATCCAGTTGGAAAAACAATTCAAAGTTATGTTGTCAGAGGCGGAGCTATTTGCTTGTCATTATGACGATTAGTCTTGTAAGTTACCCAAAGTCTGCATAGAAAGTAAAATGTAGTCCTTGCATGTTTGGTTTTCCGTTGCTGTTTATGATGTACAGAATTATGATGGATGGAATTGCAGTCAGATTCTGATAATTTTGTTGTTTGGTCTCAGTTGTGGGCAGGGGTGAAGCAGGTTCATTCATTAAATTACCATTCATTGACTACCATGTGCTAGGTATTATTTTCTACACCAAGGATCTCAACATGAGTAAGATGTGGCATCTGCTTATAATCAGCTCTCAACTTGGTAGGGGAGACAGATACGTGAGTAGTGACTGCAATATCTAATGTGTTAAGTGGCTTGAGAGAGGTCAGGAAAGGAAGCACAAAGAGGGGACTAACTGATTCTGCTTGTGGGTGGGAAGAATGTGCCAGGCACAGGACAGAGTGAGGAATGAGACTGGAATGGCGACATTCCAAGCAGAGAAAAGAGCCAGTGCAAAGCACAGAGGAAGGTTTGGAGATCTCTGAGTGGTATACCTGGAGCGGAGGGTGCGAGGGCCAGGCATGGCTGGGATGAGATGGAAAGCGGGTATGTAGACGCTCCAGAAGTGTTTTTAAACCCGCCTCCTTTCCCACACAGAGTAGTTTGGATTTTCTCTTGTAGGCACTGGTGCTTTTGAATGGGGGGAAGCCAGTTCTGACTACTGGTTTTTTTAGAGTAAACATCTACACCCAGATCTCAGTTCTTGCCTGGGGTAAATAGTAAACAGAGGCTGTAATTGGCCAGAGGAACTATTTCATCACACTCCAACAAATTATCAGGGGACCTTAAACAAAATTCAGAGTAGGGCAGGCTGACTGCCAAATTACCGCAGAATCATTTTAGAAAGTGGGGAGATAACTCTTGAATATAAGTTTGTTTGCTTAGAATTAAGAGAAATAAGGGTGAACTTTGTTTTTCATTTTAGCATTTTGACTTGGGGTCTGAGTTAGGCTAATGGTGTAATCAGCGCTGTCCTTTCTAAACTGACTTTGTATGGGACTGACATCAAAGAGTAGTGGCCAGTGGTATAAATAAAATAGGAGCAACAGAGAACAATCAAATACTGAATCTAGGTTGTCTTGCACTTGGTGGGGTGAGGAAACTACGTTAGATCCAGCACTTGTATAACCTGCATAACTGGATTTCCATGTTCTGGCCCCCTATTCAGAGTCTGACAAGTAATTTTAATTTAAAAAAAACAAGAAACTCCACTTCGTCATATACCTAGTAGCATTGTCACCCTGTTCATTCCTTGATCCAATAGCAAGTATTTATTGAGCACCTACTAAGTGCTACTCTTATAGGTTAAATTTTAAGAGGGAAGATGGCACAGTGGGATGCTGCAGGCATTTGTAGGAGTATGCGCCAAAGCCCAGGGTGAGTGTGTGTGTGTGTGTGTGTGTGTGTGTGTGTGTGTGTGTGTGAGTTTGGGGAGAATGAAAAGCACTTAGCCTGGCTGTACTGTGGAGCGTGACGGGAAGCAGAGACATTGGACTGGAACATTGCTCAGAGCCCGGTCGTGATCTGAACTATGTTCAGGTGTCTGGAATTTATCCTAATGGCAATAGGAGATTTGCTTCCTAGAAAGATCGGTTTAGCTGGTGTGAAGAACGGATGGAGTAAGGCAAAGTTGAAGGCAGAGCAGTTAGGAGGTTTCTGCCGCAGTCTGGTTGGGAGATAACAGTAGCCCTAACTGGGTGAGAGGCTGTAGGAATGCAGAAACATGGCTGGAGTCCGAAGATATTTAGGAGGTAGATTTTAACTGGGACTTGGTGACTGACTGGAGGTGGGGTTCTTGGGCAGCTAGAAAGAAGAGGATGCTCTTTCTTGATCTAGGAAACATAATGCTTATACACGGGGGTGGGCATTCTTTTCAGTGTAATTCAAAAAGTATTAAATTGATCTAGGAAACCTTTACATTCTCTGCTAGCTCCGTCAATGTATAGATGCATGAGAAAGGAGAGGAATAAATTCAGAAGCGTGAAAGCACTCCCATTTTGATTTTTCTGTCTCTGCTTTTCAACTTCAAGGCCAGGAGCATATGCCTCGTAGGAGATTGTGATCCTATAATCGTTTTCATTTTCACAGAACTAGAGAGATGTAAACTTCCTCGGAGAAGGTGATTTTGCAGCCTCTGGATTAAAAGCTCTTCCAGTTCCACCTCTGGTTGAAAATCAGTGGTGTCTGATGTTTATCAGAACCCCCCCAACACTCTTGTGTACAGGTCACCAGCACTCGTATTTTATGCCTGGCATTTTGAGCCAGAAATTTTCCAGTGGTCTCCAACTGCTAGGATCTCAAGCCCCTATTTTCTTGGATCTTCAATTTATTTTAATTTAAAAAAAAAAATCTCTTCTAGAAAAGCACATTTGATGTGTTGCTGAATAAATAGGTTTTTTTTTTCTGAACATGTCATCCCGGTCATTAAATGGAAAAATGTAGTCTTCGATGCTACAGAGCTTGCCCTTTTTAATACGTTTTAAATATAAAAAATCAAAATTGCGCTCTGTTAAAAGAATGTATAGCTGGAATTTTAATTTGATTATCTTCCCCAATTTTCCCAGGCTTTCATAGGCCAGCACTTTGTTTGAACAGCTGTACTCCCGTAAATCTCAGTAACGAATGAATCAGGAATAATTTTGTGGAGCAAGTCAGATGAAAGGAACTTCCTAAGAAAGACAGGTCATTAAGAGAAGGAAGAAGGAAAAACTAGCAAAAATTTGAGACATTTAACGACTGTTTTTTACTAAAGCAATTTGCTGTCATAATTCTTTTCTGATGATCTTAAAATATGCTGTCCTTTATTTCCCTTTAGGTTTTAATATTGGGTGGAAATAAAATTTTAAACTAAAGTCAGCAGGAAAAGAGAAATGCTAAAAACTGAGAAGCCTAAAAAATAGGATAGAGCAGTGTAGTCAATTTTCTATTATCTATAATTTTCTGTCATCTATATGTGTATTATCCATATGCTGGGGTTGGCGGAATAGAAGAGGAGGGGGTGAAACTGTGAAATCTGTCTGCCTCCAATCACAAAAAGATCAAATTAACATGTGAAAAGATATTTGCAAGAGCTGGAGGACAGAAGGGTTTTTGGCTTTTAACATTTTACCTAGTGGATAGATTTGAAAGCAAAAAATAAAGCTAAAGTAAATTCGGGGAAACATTAATTCATCCAACTGAATAAACAACTTACTCAATTTGCTAAGCTAATTAATCAACCCTTGCTTCTCCTTTCCAACGTAGATTCGAAGGCAGTAAAATAAATTAAATCAATGTTCCCCTCCCCCGCCCTTACTAAAAATAAGGTTGCTTTCCCTGGGTAACTCGGTCATTTAAATTCCCAAGGCTGTCCCCTCCCACCCACACCCTGCAGTCCACTGGCAGGAAGCAATTGTACGGAGACAAAATTGGTTCTCTGCAGATTGCAGACTTTGGGCTCTGAGTATTGTACTTTAGCTCAACTACCTAAAGTGATGAATAAAATAAATATTAACTGAAGTTATTTTTAGAAATAAATGGCCTATGGATGATGTTGATTTGCAGATAGAGGAGACTGTGACTTACAGATAGATCTTTTTATGAAGCTTAAAACTATATTGACAGTAGGAGATGATGACTTGGGGGGAAAATCCTGGAAAATTAAGGATATTTAAAGTTTGAAAACAATTGTAATTGTGAAAATCTGGACACTGAAACAGTAAAAATATTTCAGTTCAGTAGTCTGCAGATCTGGTACTTAATATAGCGCTTACTTAAATTTAAATCACTAGAATAAGATTTGGTTTAGATTGCATGTATCTACACATTTGATACACACATACATTCACCTAAACACAATATACAAGGAACCGTGAAAGAATAAACAGGGAAGAAAACGAATGAAAAAGATTGCAAAGTGGTGAATGACAAGTTTTGCACAAGTTAGGCAAAATATAGTACAGGGATATCCTCATTAACAAGTTAATTATGAGTCAAGACCGTATGGCTAGGTTTTTCATTGTTCAAATGCATGATATCCAGATGCAGAAATAGGAAGATAGCAGATTAGAATTGAGAAAGAAAACAATGCTTATATAAAAGTTTTGCTCACACTTGCAGCATTTCCTTGCCTTCATCATGATTGGGCACCCTTCCAAGGAAGAATCTAAATGGAAAGTACTTCCAGCTGACTTCTTAATGCCACAAACCTTAATCACCTTCTGGTGCCCTCACCTTGAGGATCGAAGACTCCCCACGGATTGCCTTTCCCCACTTTTCCTTCTCTGCTGGACCAATTCTGATTCTTTCCAGTCTTGTTCACCCTAGGATATTATGCTCAAGACTCATTTACATGCTCAACTAATCTTAATTAAAATGTAAGGGAAGATCAGGGCATGATCAGATTCGGTTCTGAATAAACTTGAATAGTTGGGCATCAGTTTATAGGATTAGACAGTTCTTGGAACGGCTTCTCTTCCTGACATTGTCTTAGTCTTGCTATCATTTCTGAATACTCTCATCAACTTCCATGTTTAAGCATTGGCTGAATGTTCTCTTTTAACTTACAGATGATTTTGCCATCTGGAAACTTATGCCCACGTCTTTGACTGCGGGTCAAAATTGCTTTCCTCACAGTCTGATTGGGAGAGTTGTTAAACATTGGAATGTCCTTCTGAGGTGGGCTGTGGAATGTCATGTAAGTTATTAATATTTTTTTCTTAATATGATGGATTTTCATATGTTGCAGGAATGGCTTGGACAAGTCTGTGAAATTTCCTTCTTTTTTTTTTTTAATTTTTTTGGAAATACATTTCTTTTTTTTTTTTTAATTTATTTTTGGCTGCGTTGGGTCTTCGTTGCTGTGCGTGGGCTTTCTTTTTAGTTGCGGTGAACAGGGGCTACTCTTCATTGCCGTGTGCGGGCCTCTCATTGTGGTGGCCTCTCTCATCTTGGAGCACCGGCTCTAGAGCGCAGGCTCAGTAGTTGTGGCTCAAGGGCCTAGCTGCTCTGCAGCATGTGGGATCTTCCTTAACCAGGGCTCGAACCCGTGTCCCCTGCATTAGCAGGCGGATTCCTAACCACTGCGCCACCAGGGCGGCCCCCTTCTTTTTTTATTGAGGTACAATTGACATGTAACTCCCTTCACCCATTCTCCTCACCCACCCATTCCCAACCACCAGTCTGTTCTCTATGTCTATGAGTTTGTTTTTTTCTTTTTTTAAAGATTTCACATATAAGTGAGATCATATGGTATTTGTCTTTCTCTGACTTATTTCACTTAGCATAAATGTCCATCCATGCTGTCTCAAATGGCAAGATTTCTTTTTTAATGGCTAAATAATATTCCATTGTATATATACCACATTTTCTTTATGCATTCATTCACCAATGGACTACATTCACCAATGTTTCCATATCTTGGCTATTATCAATAATGCTGTGGTGAATATTGGGTTGCATGTATCTTTTCAAATTAGTGTTTTCATTTTCTTCAGATAAATACTCAGAAGTAGAATTGCTGGATCACAAGGCAGTTCTAGTTTTAATTTTTTGAAGAAAGTCCATACTGTTTTCCATAGTGACTGCACCAATTTACATTCCCACAAACAGTGGACAAGGGTTCCTTTTTCTTCACATCTTCACCAACACTTGTTATTTCTTGTCTTTTTGATAATAGCCATCGGACAGGTGTAAGGTGGCATCTCGTGGTTTTGGCTTGCGTTTCCTGATGATTAGTGATGTTGAGCATCTTTTCATGGACCGGCAGGCCATCTGTATGTCTTTAGAAAAATGTCTACTCAGATCTCTGATGTTTCCTTTTAAGCTTGTGAGTCCCAGAGTTGTTGTTGTTGGGCTTTACAGTGTGAGCTCCTTGATTAGTGAAAATGTAGAAGGCAAAGAAGTAATTTAATTTAATAATATTTAAACTCCACCATCTCCATTCTGTTCTGTGGTCAAGTATACTCAAAATTAAATGAACTGTTTTAAACTTGGTTATCATGGATTTGATTGCATATGTGGCCAAACTAGATTGATTTCTAAGAATTCGTTATTTATCAAGTAATCTTTAACTCACATTGGGGAACAATTTGGCTAGATGCAGGCGAAGAAGATAAACATGACCTTGTTTTAATTGTGATGGCCAAGTCATCCTTAAAAACTCATCACTTCTCCTGTGACATCTTCCCAGGCCTCCCCTGGCCGTTAGTTACTACCTGAGTTGATCCATGTGAAGCAGTAAGCAAAGTGTCTAGGACCATGTAAGTGTGTTCATAAATGTTAGCTTTCACTATTAATATTTTTAATATTTATAATAAATTTTTATTTTATATTATTTTAATTTAATATGTATAAAAGATTTATTTTTATTTTATAATAAAATACTTATTTTCATAAACTCTGTGCTCTTATATGGCAGCTTGTACATCATATGTGTATTCAATCAGTCATCAAAAATTTATTGCTTGACTAATGTGTTTTAGGCACTGGCACTAGATCCCAGAGATACAGAGATGACTAAGACAAAGACGTCCTTTTGAAAATGATGGTTTGCCTCTTATAATAATCTGTTATCCTAGTGTGTTTATGTCTTTTATATTGTGAGTTCATTTGAGGTCAAAACCATGAGAGCCAAAAAAATCATGTCAACTTACCCTGAAATAGTTTAGAATTAGAAAGATAAATCATCACAAAGTAACCTTGCATTGGTTAAACTACTTTAATTTTTTAATTGTAATTTAAAAATTTTTATTAGCACTTAGCACATTATCTGACACATAGAAAACTCTTAATACCCAACTATTATTATCAGGTCATTTATTTTCAATGTTGTTCTCTGAGCGACTTTTCACTGAAAATTACTACTTAGTAAGGAGGCTCTAAAAAGGATAGAGCATCATGCTGATGTTGATCAGCACTGACTTCTTTTCTCCCAGTTTAACTGAGATATAATTGACCTGTAACCTTGTATAAGTCTAAGGTGTACAACGTAATGATTTGATAGATGTACATTTTGCAAAATGACCAGCAAAGTAAGTTAACATCCATCACCTCACATCGTTAATTTTTTTTTATCTTGTGACAAATTACTTTTAAAACATTATAATATATTCAGTTCTGGACACATTAGGAATGTTGAGAACTTCAGCATATTGACATTCCTCTTTATCCTTTAGGAGATCATACTATAGCAACAATGACCACTGGTATCATCATTACAGTTACTCCCTGCTAACAATACCTAGTGTTGTATGGTGCTCCTGCATCTCTTGGCTCATTTGAACCTTAAAACAATTCTATGAGATATGAAGGGCAGCAGAATCATCTGTTATTTTATGGATGTGGGCAACCTTCCCAGACAATGTGAGTGATTTCCTTAAGATCGTGCATCTAGTAAGTCTAGCATCAGGGCTCAAATCCAGGTTTTTTCAGTCGAAATCCATTGTGTTCACCACTAGATTATTATGGCTGGGATATTACTTGGACAGTTGAAGAAGCTGGGATGGTTTTAATGTGGAAAAGAAAATATATGTGGGGAAGATGATCACTGTCTTTGCATGTTTGAAAGCCCATTCTGTATCTGGGGTACTAATTAGTCTTACTCTGAAGCTTCTCAGGGTAAAACTTTGAATATTTGTTGCTTATGCCTGCTTTTATTTTGGCTACATAAGGACATTTTTTAATCTGACATGTAGGGCCACAGGTGAGCAAAACCTACCATGCCCTGTGCACTGGCCTCTGCGCATCTATTTGCCTCATTTCATCAGGTTCTTTCCCATCCCATTCATGACTCATTGGTCATCTTTTCTACCACAGGACCTTTGCACCTCTAGACCCTCTGCCTAGGTTGCCATTCCACTTTCCCCACAGTTTTGCTTGGCTGAATGTCATGTATCCCTTTGGACTCAGCTTAAAGATTCCTTGCCCAGAGAAGACTTTCCAAAGAGAGTGATTGTTGTGTGCCAACTTCACTAAAGAGTCAGGGTCCCTCATGGCAAGCAACAGAAAATGCACTTGAAGCAGAAATGAAGCTTACTGAAAGGATATTGAGAAGTTCGTGGGAGAGAGCCTCCATGGGAGGGCTGAAGAACTAGGCACACAGCTAAAATTTCAGGAACAATGTCCAAAACCATGCCAGAGAACTGGCCCAGAGAGGAACCTGTTGCCCCCTGATTTTCCCCCCTGAGCACTGGATGCCGTGGTTTGCACTGCTGCCAGGAAATCTGTTTTATTGCAAGCACTGCCAGCAGTAGTGCTGCTCTGGGAACTCAGCCTTGCAACCAGCATTGGCCCCCTAAGCTGGACCCCTCTGTTGCCATCCTGACCAGTAAAAGCAAATCGAATCCACACCAGTATGTAGCGCCCTTCATCCAGTTGCTCACATGTGGATCCCAGTTTTGCAATCTTGAATCTAATTAGTGGTGCTGAAATCACCCTAGCTGCAAAGTTGGCTGGAGAGCTGAGTTTCCTAGGTTCTATCTTGGGAAAGTGGGACCCCAAAAGCCAAAAATGACTCAGCTGCATCAAGGGTGTTCAAAATGTTCTGGCCAGTCAGAAAACACGGCAAATACCTTCTACACTGAGTCCCAAGGTTCTTATCTATATTATAGGCCAATCATTCCTACTTCACAGGGTTGTTATAAGGATTAAGGAAGGTAATTTAGGTGAAGCTGCTTAATAAACTATACAGAGAGATATAAGTATAAAATAATGTTATTCCTTTACTATGATTTATATCTTTGGGCAAAGCATAAAACTGAGTGCTTAATAAGTTGATTAACCTCCAATTCACTTTAGAGGTTTTTAAAATAGGAAGAATATTCTACTTCCCCAAAAGACATTGTAAATATTCAGGAGAAATTGAAAAAAACAACAACTACTTATATCAAAGAGCTGCCCTCATAAATTTATATCATCTCCACATTTTTATTTTGTAATGGAATCATACAAAATGATACCAAGCATAGAAATGGTAGTTTTAAAATTTGGGTGGGTTTTCAGCTACTTTTTGACTTGTTTCTGAATTTTAAGTATTTGTTCTGCTTTAGTTTTTACTCTGGTTTCATCATGAATACAGACCTCTTGTTCCAAAGCAGACAATGGGCTTATTCAACCCTCAATGCCCTCTACATTTGGTTGTTCTGCAGTGGCCTTTCAGTGACTCTACTAGAGGGATTATTACTCAGAAAAAAATGTAGCTGTGACAGCTGAGTTTTTAGCACAAGTAATAGCAGTTGTGTAAAAGAGGGTGTGAGTGTAAATGGCTGTAGCAGTTGCCAGATTTGCATTAACGCTAATGCAGTGGGAATTAGTCACATATTCAGTGAATGCCATTCTGGCCTTCCAGGTAAACCTCCTCTATAGAAGAGGAGAGGTCAATAACAGTGTAATTTCAGAGGAGAAAGAGCCAGGCAGGGCTATTTTCTTCTTTGACAGAAATATTTCTCTGTATACTATCAAGATTCTGAGTTAAGCTACTTGATTAGCTTTCCTTTTTTGTAAATATTAAAGTAATATATTGCTAGAAAAATTAAAATATGACCCAGCTTTAGAGTGCCGAAAATTGGGTTATAATTCTCAGATCGTTTGATTTCTGCCACCTTAAAGTTATATTTTATTCAAGAATATGGAGAGTTTTAAGATACGTGTTTTCAGATACCTTCTTGCTTATGCGATGCTTCATACTAGATTGAACTGCCTCCTGAATTTCCAAATCCCTCATGTTGAATTCCGGGGAATTTCTTCTTAACAGAATTAAGAATTTCTTCTTAATTTCTTTCTCCATGTCTTCACATATGTGTACACACACTGTCACTCATTTATGTTGAACCTAAATAGGATATTTGTTTCAGGACATTGGAAGTCTGGAATCCTTACATTGTGTTTTGGTAGAGATCTTAGCTTGGAAGTGGAGGCTGCCTTGTAAATAGCATGTAGTCAACAGAGCTTACTGGCGTAAACAGAGCGTTCTAGCAAATAGTAAATTTTGGTGACTCAAAATTTATTTTGGTTATCTGACATTTATAAGTAGTTAAGTGATCTGTGAATATTTTCTAGCTCTCAACATTTCTAACTTCAACTCTCGAAATATGTACTCTACATAATGGAGCTGACTGTTGGTTGGTTCAGGGCCGGGGGCGGGATGAGGTAGATTGAAGAGCAAATGGAATATTCAGTGCTGAAGCTTTTGCCTTAACTGGTGTTGTTGAAAGTAACTTGACACCCTGCCCCCACCCCCCAGCCAGGCTCCAAGTCTGCAAAGGAGTTCTCAGTGTGGGTGTATTGTGATTGCCTTTTATTTTATTGACTCACTAAATTCTTAGATTACTCTCCACCGTGTGATACTGACAGACCATAAAATTCTTATGGAACCTGCTAAGTAGTGACTTATAAAGAATTATCTTGTTAATAAACTCAGCATCGTTTGGAATTCAAGTTTAATTAAAATGGAAAAGTAAATGATTATGTAAAGATTTTTCCTCAGTTAAGCTTGTATACTTTTACTGTCTCTTTGCCTTTTCTCCAGATTCATGGATATTATTTCAAACCCATTTTTGGTAGGTGAATTTTTACAGAATCTGTTGTAATACCTGTTTTGTTGTTAGCTTTTGATTTAAATTTTTTTTTTTTTTTAATTAAAAAGGTTGAGAGGGACTTCTGAAGTAGAGTCTGAGGGAGGTAAAATTGAAAAACAAATCTATGTTATCCAGGGGGTTTAGTTTTTAAGGATGCTGTTTAAAGATAATGATTGTTTATGGACTCTTTAAAGGTGTTTTCTCATAAGAGTTGCCAGATAACAGATTAGTTATCTGAGAGTGGTTTGAAAGGACAATATTACCTTATGGTACTTAGAAAGCTCCTTTGAAGTTGGTTTTTTATATTGGAAAACCAGAAAATATTTTTCTTTTCTTTTTTTATTAAACAGAAAGTAATACATGGCGTAGAGATGTAGTAAAATGTTGTAGAAGAAATACACTGGTTATTTTTGTGATTGACTTGATTTTTCATCTTTCGGCCTTTGTGGGTTACAAGATTTTTCTCAATTTGGATTCTTAGCATCATGTGTGTGCTGTTATTTGCAAATGGTACATCGTTACCAAGTACACACTGTCATGCCTCCAAATCTGAGGCTCTCTTCCCTTTTCTCACCTCTTTTCCTCCAGATATTATTTGGTGCAAAGTCTGTATTGCTGCTCCCAAGCATGGCTGTTAAGAGAGCTTTGGGCTGTAGGGCACGAAACATTCCTGCACAACCTTTGTAATACACAGTCACACTAAAGGAACAGGGTCAATGGAATGGGCTGTTGAGGTCAAGGCTAGAAACTCGCAGAGGCAGATATTGTTGTCTGGGTTGGCGGGAGTTTACGAGGGTCTGAAGTCCAAGCTTATCTGAGCTCACAAAGGAGATTCACGGTCCGTTGCTCTACAAAAGCTATTTAGGCAGGCACTTTTCTTCCCAACTAGCTTTTAAGTGCTCCTGGGGCCCTCCAGCCTGTTCACTTAGGCCTCTTAGATTATGAATACATAAACCTTAATGATTTTGGAGTCCTAAAGAAAGACATCCTAACCAGAGCATCATCGAAACATGATTCTGCTAATCGAATGAACAAATACATTTTAGGCTATCACAAATTCACTCGATTCTAGTAGTGAATATAGTAGTTAGTCCCTGTAACACTTGAAGAACATTTATTCTGTTTTAGCATTGATAGGATGGTTGATATTGATTATAAATTTACATTCAAAGAGTGGAAACAGTCTTGTGTGATAGATCTAACTTCTGAGAGCAGCAGAAATGATTTGAGTTTTTACGGTTTGACAAAACACACAAGGCATTGGATGAATACACAAGTTGGTTATTTTAAGCATCTTGGAGCTTTCATCATCCCATAATCCACAGTTATGGAGATTATGCAGCTTTTTCCCCCTTTCAGTTTTTTCTTTCAAAATAAAAATTGTTATTACAATTATTTTAAATATATTGTCCAATATATTTTAAATATTTCAGTTGCTTAAATCAATGTTTGATATAGCATGAATCCAACTCAAAATTCCTTCATGGAAGAATAGAAACAATCATATGAAATTTGTTATAATAGGATTTAACCTGTAGTGTTCTGATTCTCTCTTCCCTTCAATTTTTATCAAGTTTTTAATTGCCTACCAGACGATTTATTTTAGAATTGGCCTACTTTTTTTTTTTTTTTTTACTTTAATGCCTGTGGGCAAATGTAAATTTGTAGCTGAATTAGCAAACCAGGGATCTCTGTATAAGTTAATAACTACAATAGGGAATCAAGTAACTGATTTCTCTGCTTTCCTAGGTTGGCTGTGTATGTAAGGTGGGTAGAGCTAGGACTGGGAGATAAGGGGGTTTATGGGGGCACAACTGATTTCACATTGTTTTATTACTATAAAAGGAATATATGTTTATTGTAGAAAACACAGAAAAGTATATAAAAGAGAAGGGTGGGCAGAGTCAAGATGGAATACTAGGAGGACGCGGAATTCGCGTCTCCTCACAACTAAGGCACCTACCAGGAACCGGTGGGGAACCACGGACACCTAAGGGGATGGGAGGAACCCCCAGCGACCGGGTAGGACGGGGGGGCATGGGGGGAGTGAAGGGGGAGGAGAAGTGGAGGTGGGACAGGACTGGCGCCCCTGAGGGGTGGCTGGGGGGAGGGGAAGGGATCCCACACCCGAAGAGGGAAATTGGGGAACCACTGGGAGGGTAGAGGATCAAAAGGGAGCGTGGCCAGGTTTCCCCTGCCCACTTGGGTCCCTGGGAGCCTGCTGAGATCCCGGACCTGATCCTCTGCCCACTGAGGGCCCCTCCAGCTGCACGGGTCCTGAGGGAGTGGGAGGGAGGGAAGGGGGAGCAAAAGTAAAGGCCAGACTTCTGGGATGGCACTCCTGAGGTGTGGCTAGGGGAGGGGAGGGGTTCCTACAGCAGTGGGACCCACCCACAGTTAGGGGTCCAGCGACGACGGGGGAGACGGTGGGGTAGGGGCGCAAAGGAACGGAAGGGAACCAGGCCAGGGCCTTCCCTGTCCACTTGGGCACCAGGACGCCTGCTGGGCTCCCGGGCCTCATCCTCTGCCCTCGGAGCCTCCCTCCTGCCGTGCAGAGCCCGAGCCCCGCCCCTGCCCCCCCACCCAGGGCCACACCTCTACCCTCAGAGACCTCCTCTGAGACCCCTTCCAATGAGCTGGGCCTAAACCCCTCCCACACACCCTCACCCAGGGCCCTAGGAACTCCACACTCTGGAGGCCCTCCTTTGCACATGCCGCCTCTCCCCTTTCGAGCAGGTCCTAAGCAGAGGCCCCACCCCGCGCTTGAACAGTCGCCCCGCCCCGCGCTTGAACAGTCACCCCGCCTAGGCCCCGCCCCCAGGGCCTTTTCTGGCTAGCGGGTCCTGAGCCTAGGCCGCGCCCCACGCTCAAACGAAACCTCCTCACCCACCTAGGTCCCGCCCTTGCTTAAGTTCCATCCCCACCTAAACTCTGCCCCCATAGCCAAGGCTTTTTTTTTTTTTCCTCTTTTAGATTGGGGTTCTGTTTTACCTTGTTGATTCATTATTGTTGATTATTTTATATTTTTATTTTCCCTAATGAATCTTTTATGGTTCTAATTTTACTTTATTCTTTATACATTGTTATTGTTCGCTCCTTTTGGCTTGTGCCTCCCCCCCCCCTTTTTTTTTCTTTTTTCTGTTGTGGATTTCTCTGCCTTGTTCAATTATAATTTTATTTTTCCTAATATATTGTTTAACTTTCTGATTTTATTTTGTTTTTTATTCTTTCATATTGTACTGCTCCATTTTTTCTTTTCTTTAACCGCGCCACGAAGCCTGCGGTATCTTGGTTCCCATGCCGGAGATCGGGCCCAAGCTCCTGTGGTGGGAGCCCCAAGTCCAAACCACTGGACTAACAGAGAACCTCAGACCCCAGAGAATATTAATTGGAGTGAGACCTCCTGGAGGTCCTCATCTTAGCACCAAGACCCGGCTCTATCCAACTGCCTGCAAACTCCAGGGCTGGACGTCTCAGAACAAACAACCAGTAAGACAGGAATACAGCACCACCCATCAAGAAAACAAACAAACAAACAAAACGAAACGACAAAAAAATATGTTACAGATGAAGGAGCAAGGTAAAAACCTACAAGACCAAATAAATGAAGAAGAAATAGGCAACCTACCTGAAAAAGAATTCAGAGTAATGATAGTAAAGATGATCCAAAATCTCGAAACAGAATGGAGAAAACACAAGAAATATTTAACAAGGATCTAGAAGAACTAAAGAGCAAACAAACTGTGGTGAACAACACAATTACTGAAATCAAAAATACTCTAGAAGGAATCAATAGCAGAATAACTGAGGCAGAAGAACTGATAAGTGAGCTGGAAGATAAAATAGTGGAAATAACTACCACAGAGCAAAATAAAGAAAAAAGAATGAAAAGAATTGAGGATAGTCTCAGAGACCTCTGGGACAACATTAAACACACCAACATTCGAATTATAGGGGTCCCAGAAGAAGAAGAGAAAAAGAAAGGGATTGAGAAAATATTTGAAGAGATTATAATTGAAAACTTCCCTAATATGGCAAAGGAAATAGTCAATCTAGTCCGGGAAGTGCAGAGAGTCCCATACAGGATAAATTCAAGGAGAAACACGCCAAGACACATATTAATCAAACAATCAAAAATTAAACACAAAAAATATTAAAAGCAACAAGGGAAAAGCAACAAATAACTTACAAGGGAATCCCCGTAAGGTTAACAGCTGATCTTTCAGCAGAAACTCTGCAAGCCAGAAGGGAATGACAGGCCATATTTAAAGTGATGAAAGGGAAAAACCTACAACCAAGATTACTCTATGCAGCAAAGATCTCATTCAGATTCGACGGAGAAATTAAAACCTTTACAGACAAGCAAAAGTTAAGAGAATTCAGCACCACAAAACCAGCTTTACAACAAATGCTAAAGGAAACACAAGAGAAAGAAACAACCTACAAAAACAAACCCAAAACAACTAAAAAATGGTAATAGGAACATACATATCGATAATTACCTTAAATGTAAATGGATTAAATGCTCCAACCCAAAGACATAGCCTGGCTGGATGGATGCAAAAACAAGACCCGTACATATGCTGTCTACAAGAGACCCACTTCAGACCTAGGGACACCTACAGACTGAAAGTGAGGGGATGGAAAAAGATATTCCATGCAAATGGAAATCAAAAGAAAGCTGGAGTAGCAATTCTCATATCAGAAAAAATAGACTTTAAAATAAAGACTATTACAAGAGACAACGAAGGACACTACGTAATGATCAAGGGATCAATCCAAGAAGGAGATATAACAATTGTAAATATTTATGCACCCAACATAGGAGCACCTCAATATAAAGGCAAATGCTAACAGCCATAAAAGGGGAAATCGACAGTAACACTATCATAGTAGGGGTTTTAACACCCCACTTTCACCAATGGACAGATCATCCAAAATGAAAACTTTAAATGATACATTAAACAAGATGGACTTAATTGATATTTATAGGACATTCCATCCAAAAACAACAGAATACACTTTCTTCTCAAGTGCTCATGGAACATTCTCTAGGATAGATCATATCTTGGGTCACAAATCAAGCCTCGGTAAATTTAAGAAAATTGAAATCATATCAAGTATCTTTTCCAACCACAACGCTATGAGACTAGATATCAATTACAGGAAAAAAAAACTGTAAAAAATACAAACACATGGAGGCTAAACAATATGCTACTAAATAACCAAGAGATCACTGAAGAAATCAAAGAGGAAATCAAAAAATACCTAGAAACAAATGACAATTAAAACACGACGACCCAAAACCTATGGGATGCAACAAAAGCAGTTCTAAGAGAGAAGTTTATAGCAATACAATCCTACCTCAAGAAGCAAGAAAAATCTCAAATAAACAACCTAACCGTACACCTAAAGCAATTAGAGAAAGAAGAACAAAAAAAAAACCCAAAGTTAGCAGAAGGAAAGAAATCATAAAGATCAGATCAGAAAGTAATGAAAAAGAAATGAAGGAAACAGTAGCAAAGATCAATAAAACTAAAAGCTGGTTCTTTGAGAAGATAAACAAAATTGATAAACCATTAGCCAGACTCATCAAGAAAAAAGGGAGAAGACTCAAATCAAGAGAATTAGAAATGAAAAAGGAGAAGTAACAACTGACAGTGCAGAAATACAAAAGATCATGAGAGATTACTAAAGCAACTATATGCCAATAAAATGGACAACCTGGAAGAAATGGACAAATTCTTAGAAAAGCAGAACCTTCCGGGCCTGAACCAGGAAGAAATAGAAAATATAAACAGACCAATCACAAGCACTGAAATTGAAACTGTGATTAAAAATCTTCCAACAAACAAAAAAACCCAGGACCAGATGGCTTCACAGGCAAATTCTATCAAACATTTAGAGAAGAGCTAACACCTATCCTTCTCAAACTCTTCCAAAATATAGCAGAGAGAGGAACACTCCCAAACTGATTCTACAAGGCCACCATCACCCTGATACCAAAACCAGACAAAGATGTCACAAAGAAAGAAAACTACAGGCCAATATCTCTGGTGAACATAGATGCAAAAATCCTCAACAAAATGCTAGCAAACAGAATCCAACAGCACATTAAAAGGATCATACACCATGATCAAGTGGGGTTTATCTCAGGAATGCAAGGATTCTTCAATATACACAAATCAATCAGTGTGATACACCATATTAACAAACTGAAGGATAAAAACCATATGATCATCTCAATAGGTGCAGAACAAGCTTTTGACAAAATTCAACACCCATTTATGATAAAAACCCTCCAGAAAGTAGGCATAGAGGGAATCTACCTCAACATAATAAAGGCCATATATGACAAACCCACAGGAACATCGTTCTCAATGGTGAAAAACTGAAACCATTTCCACTAAGAGTAGGAACAAGACAAGGTTGTCCACTCTCACCACTACTATTCAACATAGTTTTGGAAGTTTTAGCCATGACAATCAGACAAGAAGAAGAAATAAAAGAATCCAAATCGGAAAAGAAGAAGTAAAACTGTCACTGTTTGCAGATGACGTGATACTATACATAGAGAATCCTAAAGATGCTACCAGAAAACTACCAGAGCTAATCAATGAATTTGGTAAAGTAGCAGGATACAAAATTAATGCACAGAAATCTCTTGCATTCCTATACACTAATGATGAAAAATCTGAAAGAGAAATTATGGAAACACTCCCATTTACCACTGCAACAAAAAGAATAAAATACCTAGGAATAAACGTACCTAAGGAGACAAAAGACCTGTATGCAGAAAACCATAAGACACTGATGAAAGAAATTAAAGATGATCCAAACAGATGGAGAGATATACCATGTTCTTGGATTGGAAGAATCAATATTGTGAAAATGACTATACTACCCAAAGCAATGTACAGATTCAGTGCAATCCCTATCAAACTACCAATGACATTTTTCTCAGAACTAGAAAAAGTTTCACAATTTGTATGGAAACACAAAAGACCCCGAATAACCAAAGCAATCTTGAAAAAGAAAAATGGAGCTGGAGGAATCAGGCTCCCGGACTTCAGACTATATCACAAAGCTACAGTAATCAAAACAGTATGGTACTGGCACAGAAACAGAAATATAGATCAATGGAACAGGATAGAAAGCCCAGAGAAAAACCCATGGACATATGGTCACCTTCTCTTTGATAAAGGGGGCAAGAGTATACAGTGGAGAAAAGACAGCCTCTTCAATAAGTGGTGCTGGGAAAACTGGACAGCTACATGTAAAAGTATGATATTAGAAAACTTTGTAACACCATACCCAAACATAAACTCAAAATGGATTAAAGACGTAAGTGTCAGGCCAGGCACTATAAAATTCTTAGAGGAAAACGTAGGCAGAACACTCTGACAAATCACAGCAAGATCCTTTTTTGACCCACCGCCTAGAGAAATGGAAATAAAAACAAAAATAAGCAAATGGGACCTAATGAAACTTAAAAGATTTTGCACAGCAAAGGAAACCATAAATAAGATGAAAAGACAACTCTCAGAATGCGAGAAAATATTTGCAAATGAAGCAACTGAAAAAGGATTAATCTCCAAAATATACAAGCAGTGCATGCAGCTCAATATCAAAAAAAACAAACAACCGAATCCAAAAATGGGCCGAAGACCTAAATAGACATTTCTCCAAAGAAGATATACAGATTGCCAACAAACACATGAAAAGATGCTCAACATCACTAATCATTAGAGAAATGCAAGTCAAAACTACAATGAAGGGCTCAGAGCCCGCCCATCGAAGCCGTCTGGCACCAGGAACTCTGGTTTGAAATGCCAGGTGCAATGCCTCTGCACACGGCAGCCTATGAACAAGTTAAACTAGAGGAATGACAAATGGGAAAAAATGTTTCTTTACTGCTGTCTGGTGCTAGTTTCTCTGAAGTGGGCAGGGGAGCCCTGTGAGCCCATTGTAAGACCAGAAACCCCAATGTCTGGAAGACCTGTGAGCTGCTGGCCAGAACAAGAAACACCCACTGCCTCCCCACCAAACTTTTGAGGCAATCCTTGGATGATTATAGACCGAGGTTCCACGAGCTCTCCTCCTGGTATCAGCACAGAATACCATCTGCCCCAGCAGTCTGGCATTACATGGGTGGCAGGACACAGATAAGATCACACAAATCCGTGCAATGTAATTTCCTGTCTCTGGGAGAAATCACAGATGATTGCAGAATGTGGACCCCTTCCAGGGCCTGAGAGTGGACTCTTGTGTAACACTCGGAAATGAATTGTCCGAGGAGACACACCTGCTGACAAAGCAAGAGACTTTATTGTGAAGGGGTGCCCGGGTGGAGAGCAGGAGGCTTCCTCCGGAAACTTTAATAAGAGTAATTAGCTTCTATTCAAGGGAGGGGCAGGGTTATGATTCTGGGGCTACGGCCTTGGTAACAATATCATTTAACAAAATGTTGTAACTCTAATGATTATTTCCCCCATACCCAGTAGACCAGTGGCTTCCAAATGTTTTTAAAATAAACTTTATTGCGGTGTAGTTTATGTACAGTAAAGTGCACGTACATTTCAAAAAAAAAAAAAAAACTACAATGAGGTATGATCTCACACTGGTCAGAATGGCCATTGTCAATAAGCCTACAAACAATAAATGCTGGAGAGGGTGTGGAGAAAAGGGAACCATCTTGCACTGTTGGTGGGAATGTAAATTGATACAGCCACTATGGAGAACAGTATGGAGGTTCCTTAAAAAACTAAAAATAGAACTGCCATATGACCCAGCAATCCCGCTACTGGGCATATACCCTGAGAAAACTATAATTCAAAAAGAGTCATGGGCTTCCCTGGTGGCGCAGTGGTTGAGAGTGTGCCTGCTAATGCAGGGGACACGGGTTCGAGCCCTGATCTGGGAAGATCCCACATGCCGCAGAGCAGCTGGGCCCGTGAGCCACAATTACTGAGCGTGCGCGTCTGGAGCCTGTGCTCCACAAGAAGAGAGGCCGTGATAGTGAGAGGCCCGTGCACCGCGATGAAGAGTGGCCCCCGCTTGCTACAACTAGAGAAAACCCTCGCACAGAAACGAAGACCGAACACAGCCATAAATAAATAAATAATTTAAAAAAAAAGAAATTGGAGGTGACGGATAGGGGCTGCTCTTGGCAAAAGAAGCAGAACAGATGAGCAGCTTCCAGATCATGAAGGTCCCCACTTGTAGATCTCATTGGTCTGGTTTAAAAAAAAAAAGAGTCATGTACCACAATGTTCTTTGCAGCACTATTTACAATAGCAAGGACATGGAAGCAACCTAAGTGTCCACTGACAGTTGAATGGATAAAGAAGATGTGGCACATATATACAATGGAATATTACTCAGCCATAAAAAGAAACGAAATTGAGTTGTTTGTAGTGAGGTGGATGGACCTAGAGTCTGTCATACAGAGTGAAGTAAGTCAGAAAGAGAAAAACAAATATCGTATGCTAACATATATATATGGAATCTTAAAAAAAAATGGTTCTGATGAACCTAGGGGCAGGACAGGAATAAAGACGCGATGTAGAGAATGGACTTGAGGATATGGGGAGGGGGAAGTGTAAGCTGGGACAAAGTGAGAGAGTGGTATGGACATATATACACTACCAAATGTAAAATAGATAGCTAGTGGGAAGCAGCCGCATAGCACAGGGAGATCAGCTCGGTGCTTTGTGACCACTTAGAGAGGGTGGGATAGGGAGGGTGCAAGGGAGACAAAAGAGAGAGGAGATATAGGGATATATGTATATGTATAGCTGATACACTTTGTTATAGAGCAGAAACTAACACAACATTGTAAAGCAATTATACTCCAATAAAGATGTTAGAAAAAAAAAAAAGAAGAGAAAATCCATTATTCCTCTACTCAGAGGTAGTCATGTGAACATTTTGATATCTTTTACTTCATACTTTGAAAAAATATTTTATATGTAAAAAGTGTGTTTTTGTAATAAAATATAATAAAATACCCACCTGTGCATCTGCCTCCAGCTTACCAGAACAGCACCCATCCTGTTTTACCCCCAGTCATGCCTCCTCACTTGTGTTCCAGATGCAGTTTTTTTTCCTTTTCAATTCAAATTTGTCTTTCAAAATAAAAAAAAAAGTTATCTTGATTATTATAAACTTTAAGTCTCAATATATTTTAAATAATTCAGTACCCTGGATTTTGTGTGTATCATTTTCTTGTGTTCCTTTATAGTTTCACCACACACGTGTGTGATCCTAAGGAATCATTGCTTTTTTGTGTGTGTTTTAATCCTTTAAATAAGTGGAATTATATTGTATTTCTTCTATTGCAACTTACTTTTTTCGATTAACATTATATATTTTGTGAGGTGTGTGGCTGTAGTACATTTATTTTCACTACTGTATAGTATTACTTTGAGTGAATGTACCACAATTTACCCATTTCCTATCGATGGCCATTTGGGTTTTTGTTGTGTAGCAGATTCTGTCAGTGCCTCACCCTTGACCCTTGGGTCTTTCTTGGTGCTCTCAGCAATTTCCAGATGCTGTCGTCTGCATCTATGCCTGAGGACGTTTCTCCCCACTCCCTGCAGAAAGCTGTGTGGCCAGTGCACAGTGCAGCAGGTTAGGCACACCCATGGGAGTAGCTCTCAACCAATGAGTCTTGAGAATTGGGATGTAAATCCCTCTGATAATTCCAGTCCCCATAGTTTACCCATGAGGTGATAATCCAGTGACCCACACAGTGACTGGTTTAATAATACGGTCAATACTCGGTATCCACAGGGATTGTTTCCAGGAGCCCCGTGTATCCCAAACCCAGGGATATTCAAGCCTCCTATATAAAATGACATAGTACAGTAGGTTCTCTGTATTCATGGGCTTTGTATCCTTGGGTTCAACCAACCATAGATGGAAATTTTATGGTTGAATCATGGATGCAAGACCTTCAGATTTGGAGGGCCGACTGTTCAGTATTTATTGAAAAAAATCCGTGTGTAAGTGGACTCCCGCAGTTCAACCCCATTTTCTTCAAGGCTCAATTGTATACCCTTTATTGACTGCCTTTCCTTCCATGTAGTACTTCTCCACACCTCTACCAGTCTTCCTGTTTATTTTTCCTTCTAAGTAACCTTAATCCTCACCTCAGGGTCTACTTCTAGGAGAAGCTAAACTAAGACAGGGTGTTTATTGCTGTGGATATTCTTGAACATGTATCCTGGTACAAAGAGCAAGTATTTTTCTAGGATTTCTTCCCAAGTAGAATGACTGGGTTACAGGGTATGCCTATGTTCAACCTTATTAGATGATGCTGAGTTCTTTTCTAGAAAGTGTCCAACACTTATGAGTAGTGAATAAATGTTCCTATCATTTAACACCCTTGCTAAGTTACCTTTGGTATCATGGTGAGCATAAAGTAGTTTGTCATGGTTTTAATTTGTGTTTTTGGATGATGAATTAGATTGTGCATCTTTATATATATTATTGGCCATTTGTATTTCTCATCTGTAAAGTGCATATTTGTATCTCTTGTCACTTTTTCTATTGGTCTGTAGTTTCTATTTGTAGGACCTCTTTATATATTCTAGCTACTAGTGTTTATGTGCTTTAAAGATATCTTCTCCCAGTTTGTGGCTTGTTAGCTCATTTTCTAATGAACACTTCTGATGAACAAATATTAATTTAAAGTAGATTAATTCAGGAGAAAGCATTAAATCTTTAAAAATTAAGTATGATATTACTTGTAGGTTTTTCTTAGATGCCCTTTTAATGGAATGTTTAGACCATTTGTATTTAATGTAATTATTGATATGATTTGGTTTAAATCTATCATCTTACTTACTTTCTGTTTTTCTTATTTTCTTTCTTCTTCATCTCCCTATTCCCCCTTTTCCTCCTCTTCCTCTTCTTCTTGTCTTGTCATATTCAATACTTCATACATAGAACCAGAAATCCAATACATTAAAATTTTAACAGTGTTTTTATTACATGGACAAGTAGAGGATTCCTTTCTATCCTGGATTGCCAGCTGTGGAGTACATATCTAGAATAAAGTGTTTCTGACAGAATGGATTTGGACATCACTCATATCATGAAAAGTATGGAGTGTGAGTTTGTAATACGGAGCCACATTCAGTGGGTGACATTGTTTGCTGATAAGGTGGCTCTTGAAATGTCACAGACCCAGACAAATTTGCTAGAAAACACCAAACAATTGAACATGATACTTACCTTTGAAGACCACGTGAGATAAGTGATGGGCAACATGTAGAGAGTGGAGCTTAGAGGAACATCTGTATGTAGTTCATTAGGTTCATGATCAAATCAAGAGTCTCATGCAAGGGACCCAAAGCCATGTCTCAGTTCATTCACCAAATAAAGGGAGGCTTGTTTCTCAACTTTCTTATGTTAATCTGCCAGTAAGTTCAGCAAAACTCTTTTTTTTGTTGTTTTAAAGTAACTGAAATTACATGAGAAAACTTTATCAGTTAACATAAGTCTTGCTGCTTTAAACAGCTTAGTGTAGAGGAGTGTTCATAAAGTGTATAAAATGAGGTTGTGTGAAGTCATTAGAATGGTGTTTGTTTTTCTTGAAACTATTTCTGTGGCAGTTATATGCTGCTTGACAGGCTTTGTTTGGCAACGCGCGATATCATGAGCATACAAATTTTTGGTCTGTACTTCCTGAAGCAACATTTTACTCTGTGTATAGATAGTGTGGTATATGCTAGTTCCTGTGATTTTAATAACAGAATTATACTGTGTGAGACCTGAAATGGGTCTTAGATGTCATCCAACTGCTTCACTTAATAGAAAAATAAATAGGCATGGAGAAATTAAAAATCTTGTTTTAATCATGCTAACTTGGAAATACAGATAGATCACATAAAGTAGAGATTTACCGCCAAAATGTATTAGTGGTTGAGTATTGATCTGGCAGAACCATTCACAAAATTTTTTTATTTTTACTATCAGGTCCTTTAATTCAGAAAGTGACTAAAGTTACAAGAATGAGGAAGGCAGGCTAAGTTTCAGGAGAATATCTATTTCTCAAGTGATGCATTCAGTGAAAAGTGGTGGGACGGGAGATAGGAATCATAAATCTAAGCTTAGGAGTGTTATAGCCAATCTCAGTATTTTGAAGGCCAAATATCATGCATGCATGTCTTTAGGTAGTCCCTGTCAGTGATTGCTTAAGAAAGAGGGGACGCTTAAAAATAGTTAAGATGGAAAATTTTATATTATGTATATTTTACCATAATTATAAAAAAAAGAAATACAAATTAAAAAAAAGTAGGCTGTGAATTCATGCCATTTTTTCTAGTTCCTTGGGTAAGAGAGAAGGTAGCCTGTAATGGGTATAGCTTCTGTGACTTTCCTGAGGGTTGCTACCAACTCCTGAAGACAGGTATCTCTTTTGAAGGTAGAGCTGAGGGGATCCTCAAAAAAGTTATGGGAAAATAAAAATTGGCCTGGCTGCCGGAGGCTACCCAATCCTCTTCTTTCTGTCTTGTCAAATGAGGACTTCATTCCTTTTGCTCTGGCCTTGCTGCTGTGAATGACTCATGATTCCATGTAAACCTGAATGGATGGTATTTATTCAGTATCTGTTATGTGTGAGGCAATGTACTAGAAATTGTATATACATTATCACATTGTTTATCACAATTGTGTGCTGGAGGTGATATTATCCCTATTTTATATACAAGAAAAATGAGGCTCTGAGAGGTAAAATAAATTATTCAGCCTCACATAGGTAGTATTTTAGAGTTAGAATCCAACACCAAGTCTCTATTATTGAAGTTCTCGATCTTTTTACTATAACATGATTACTTCAAATTTTTTATCCCGTTCAGGTTAAGTGAGGGCAAGAATTTAGTACCTTACACTTGGTATATATTTTTGCAAGGGAAATAAGTATAAGAAAAAGGAGTTTGTTTGGCATGAAGTGAGTATTTCATTCATTCATTAGATTTTTAATGAGAGCCCACTTTGTGCTAGGCATGGTGGTCCGCAGCCCTGAACAAGATAGACAGGGTTCCTGCGTGCAGGGAAAAGTAGATTATGTCATTTAAACCCACTTCATCTATATGCAGAAATTTATTTAAAACCTAATTAAAGACAAAACTAGAACTCTTAACCATTTCTCTGCTACTTTTGTTACCACCAGCTGTCGTCTGGTTTAGCAGGAGCAAAATAGACTGATTCGCCAAAATATCTTTCTTTGGAGAACTCCAAAAATACCCATATTTAAAATAAGTGCATTCAATGCTTGTTATTCATGGTAGTTATGCTCTGTAAGGTCACTGTGAACACTGAATTTGCAAATATGGAACTTGTTATTCATGGTAGTTATTCATGCTTGTTATTCATGGTAGTTATGCTCTGTAAGGTCACTGTGAACACTGAATTTGCAAATATGGAACCATTGCTCCTAGGGGAAATACAAGGTTAGGTTCCTGTGAGCCTCTGGTCACAACATTTTTGTCAACTGAACAACACATAGCCTTGTTTTATTTGTGTTTCTGCTTAAAAACACTTGATTTAATATATATTGTTGATCGGTTAATATTTAACTCACAGCCAACAGCCCTGGTACTCATGCCTGAAAGATGCTTATCTAACACAAGAATTTTCTCTGTAAGTACACCATAGCCTTCCTGTTCAAAACAGCACTTCAGTACCACACTTGGGGGGCATCCTAAACAGCAAAATCACCAATAAAAAGCACAAAAATGTGAAAAATGGGCAACAAATAGACCACAGAAAGGATACTTGTTTGCTGTATGAGACCTGAAACAAGAAATAGAGCATGACCTTGTTGGGCCCCAGCTGGGAATGTGTGCCTTGGTCAACTCACTATTTTTGCTGCTCTGTGCTTGCCCCCGAATGAATGTGGAAGCACTGCGTGTATTGATTTGGGGGATTACAAATGAATTTTAGCAGTTAGGCATGTTCATAAATACAAAAATCGGTAACTAATGAAGATGGACTGTTCTGGTTTCAATAATAACAAATAATACTCAAGAAAAATATCAGATGTTGCTCTGCAGAGAATTAAGTAGGGTGATGCAGAAGCACCAGGGTGGGTGCTGCTGATTGGGAGGTCAGGTGAGGTGCTTCTGAAGAGGCTTCCTCTACACTGGGATCCGGATTGCAAGGAGGAGTTGGTCCTGTGAAGATCAGAGGGAAGGGCATTTGAAGTGGGGGGAACAGGCAGAGAAAAGGCTCAAGACAGGAAGGAGTTAGGGATGAGGAACCCCAAGAAGGCCAGTGTGGTGCTGAGGCATGAGGGAAGGACAGGCCTGCTCATTAGGGCTTTGTAGGCGGGGGTGAAGGGTGAAGATTGGATTCTCGTGCGATGGGATACACAAGGATGATTGCAATATCAGGGCCACTGAAGGTCAGTTTGGGGGCTGCCTGTACAGTTTGAGGAACCATAGCAGTGTCCTGGTCACACGAGCTATTTCAAGTGTGCCCGGAAAATTCAGGTGTTCCCGATCCCACGCTTGCACAAGCCTTTCCTCTCCCTGTGAGTGCCGGTCCTTGCTTTTCCAGCAAATCCCTGGCCAGGAAGTCCTTCCCTTGTCAGAAGCACTTGATCCTGACCACTGCTGTGCTCTGCATTTCCTGAGCACTCTTGCTTATTCCTCTGGTACCTCATCACTGGCTCTTGGTCTATTTCTCTGTCAATGTTATACCATTTAAAACACTTTCTCAGTCACACTTCCTAAGTGTAGGGGTCATTTTTTCTTCTTTATTCTCTTTTTTTTTTAAAAAGTAGTAATTTTTTAATTGAAATATAGTTGATTTATAATGCTGTGTTAATTTCTGCTATACAGCAAAATGATTCAGTTATATATATATTTGATATATTATATATATGTTCTTTTTTTAATATTCTTTTCCGTTATGGTTTATCACAGGTTATTGAATATAGCTCCTTGTGCTATGAAGTAGGACCTTGTTGTCTATCCATTCTATATTTTATTCTCTTTTGGTACCCTGACACAGTAGCCCCTGTATGTGTTGAATGACATTGAACTTTTGTGTTCCGGTGCTGTGACCGTTCATCCTGTGGACATTATGGTTGCGAGTGAAATATACATGAATGATGGCACAGGAGTTTGCTGGGTGGTAGGGGCTGAGTGGTGGGCAAGGAGGGAGAGGGCAGTACTTAACAGGATGAAAGTTACCTATATGCTCCAGGTCTGAGTTTTCTCTAAAGGAAGAATAGCAATGTTTGCCAGGAAACAAAAGTCTGGACCAGAAATACATTTAAGGTCTTTGATAATTCTTAATATCTATGGCTTTATGATGGTCATAGAGCAGTTTAGGTAGCTCAAACCCTTGAGGAATGGGGCAAGGTAAACATAAAGATATTATACTTTGCTACCTTTTGGTATGTTGGAAGCTCAAAACTGCTGCATTGAGCATTTGATGCCACATTAACCAATAGTTTGGTTCTCTCAGTTATCTGTATTCCCTTTGATCCCTGTCTAGGTAAGCTTTTAGTAAATGCAGCTTCTCGCTTCTGTTTAGAAGCATTGACTGAAAATGATAGAACTTGTGAGTTTTAAAATTTCGTAGAACACACTTTGTATGTTGTATTTGTTGGACATCTTTCAGCATATTTGGTGAAGGTGGGCGAATTAAATTTGCCTTTTCCAATGTCCTCTGAATTTTTAATGAGCTGCTATATGTCTTGTCATTTTTTTTTCTGCCCATAGCCATTGTTTTCAGCATAGGTGTGTTCTAGAATTCTTTTTTCTACAGAAGTAATTTGTTTCTTTTACTTTTCAAGATGGCTTCTACTTTTCTGCATGCAAGTTCCAAATTTAGTACAGTATAGGGTGTATAAAACACCTTTTTTTAGACTGAAACGCTATAGAATCTGTTATATGCAGTATATAACTGTGACATATTTATCTAAGAAGAAACATGTCACCACAAAGACATGGATTTCTTTGCTTTGGAAGAGTTTTCAAGTGCATCAGTGCTTTAAAAATCACCCTTGTGGGGCTTCCCTGGTGGCGCAGTGGTTGAGAATCTGCCTGCCAATGCAGGGGACACGGGTTCGAGCCCTGGTCTGGGAAGATCCCACATGCCACGGAGCAACTGGGCCCGTGAGCCACAATTACTGAGCCTGCGCGTCTGGAGCCTGTGCTCTGCAACAAGAGAGGCCGCGATGGTGAGAGGCCCGCGCACCGCGATGAAGAGTGGTCCCCACTTGCCGCAACTAGAGAAAGCCCTCGCACAGAAACGAAGACTCAACACAGTCATAAATAAATAAATAAATAAATAAAAGAACATGAATTTCTTTAAAAAAAAAAAAAATCACCCTTGTGTTATCCAAATGTGAGAATGAGTGATTTGTCAGAAAGAAAAAATGTGTTCCAAATAGATCTCAGGTGATTTATTTAATCATACATTCATATTATGGGCTTTTTTTTTTTTTTTTTTGAAGCTGAATGTTTTTCCTAAACACTATGAAACTGCAATTATAAGCTACTGTGTCAATTAGGAATTAGAGGTTCTTAGACCTGTGGATTATTCCATAGCTCTGTGAGAACACTAAGTCTGCATGCTAAAATTCATTTTGACCATAATTAAGTACAGAAGTAGAGCTTTTAACCACTTCACTGCCAGCTTTTGACACCATTAGTCATGGTTAAGTTAAGCAGGATCAGATAATAGACTAATTTAATAAAATATATATTTTTTGAGAACTAAAAAATACAGGTACTTAAAAATATTTCATTCTAGTCAAAATTTTGTTTATTTACACAAAACTGTAATTTGGTTTTGGAAAATACCGATTGTTTTTACCTTGGTTTTAAACCCCAGAAGAAAAAGTCCAGTCTCTACTACAGCCAAGATGAACCAGTTGATCAGCTGAGTGTCTTTGTAAACAACCCACTCTTTCAAGAAGATTAACGATTCAGCCATCTCCGGTTGCCTGATGGACTTAGCTTGGGATCATGGACTAGATAGGAAATTGTGGCTCTGTCTTTGCCCAGTTGTCTGTCACATGCCACCCGTTGAACACAATAGTTTATACTGAGAAAACGTGAATAATTCAGTGCCAGATACATCTGTAATGATTGGAAATACAACTCAGAATATACAGGTCACTAATAGTAATGTCATAATTATGTGAGAAGATGAAATCATTATATTAACCCTGTGTGCAGCATGGCAGAACCATTTAGAGTTTCCATTATTAATAATGTGATAATTTTATGAAAATATTGCATCTTCGGCAAACAAAAATGTAAACACTCATCCCTTGGTATATGAGGGGAATTGGTTCCAGGACTGGCTGCAGATTCCATAATTCATGGGTGCTCCAGTCCCATAGTTGGCCCTCCAGTATGCTTGGTTCTGCATCCATGGATTCAACCAACAATGGTTTGTGTAGTACTCTGTGCATTTATTGAAAAAAATCACATGTAAGTGGACTTGTGCACTTCAAACCTGTATTGTTCAAGGGTCAACTGTATACATTTGTCACTATGTTGGTAGACACGCAAAATCAGTAGTATGGGTTTTTTATGGAACTCGGAGTGTCTGGGTGATTGGTGACCTTATAGCAAACACATACAAAAAAATCACATCTGGGGCTTCCCTGGTGGCGCAGTGGTTGAGAATCCGCCTGCCAATGCAGGGGACACGGGTTCGAGCCCTGGTCTCGGAAGATCCCACATGCCGCGGAGCAACTAGGCCCGTGAGCCACAATTACTGAGCCTGCGCGTCTGGAGCCTGTGCTCTGCAACAAGAGAGGCCGCGATAGTGAGAGGCCTGCGCACCGCGATGAAGAGTGGCCCCCACTTGCCGCAACTAGAGAAAGCCCTTGCACAGAAACGAAGACCCAACACAGCCATAAATAAATAAAAATTTAAAAATTTAAAAATTAAAAAAAAAAAAAAAATCACATCTGGCCTTTAGGGTTTGTTTGTTTGTGTGTTTTTTTAAGTATAGTTGATTTACAATTTTGTGTTAGTTTCTGGTGTACAGCATAATGATTCAGATATATATATGTATATACATATACATATATCTGAATCATTCATATATATATATTCTTTTCCTATTCTTTTCCATTATGGTTTATTACAGGGTATTGAATACAGTTCCCTGTGCTATACAGTAGGACCTTGTTGTTTATCTGGGCTTTAGGACTATTTAAACTGGAGAGTATAAGGGAGACTATTTAAAAGGAGGTTGAAACCTCATTTTTCTAATGTGCACTCATATTCATGATAGGAATATTATATATTGCCAACCACATCTCTTACTATCTATTCATTTACATTGTACCTTTATGTATTACTCTGTATCTCCCAGAAGGTAGCCATTAACTTGCCTCTTAAGATTTAGTTAAGATTTCCTCATATCCTCATTCCTCAGATTTTGAAGGGTTTGAACCCGCTTCCCTCACCATCCCCTGTCAAGATATCCTTGAACTTCCAGGGCTCTTTTGGCCATTTCTTGTTTTTAGCTCCTTTTCCAACTGAATCCTTAATCTCACTCATATGTCCCCCTCTATGGCTGTCCCTTTCTCTTCCCTCTGCACAAACTCAAAGCCTCAGACTCCTTTCCATGATTTAAAAAAAAAAAAAAAAATCACACAATGCATTATGAATGTAGAGACTTTAATGAAAGGGGTTTTAGAATCACAGCAATACCAGTAATTCAAAACTTATAATAAACATCCCTGTTCTTCAATATCTTACTGGCCATCCTTTCTCCATGGACTCTGGGATTCTTCAAATTGCTGATTCTTCTTTCTCTCTCTCTCTCAAATTTCCATAATATTTTTACATCAAGAGGTTAGCTACACTATCTCCTTTCTCTCCTGTCTCCCTTGCCCTCAAGTGGCTCATAAAGATATTTTCCTAAATAAAGGCAGTTTCCTCCCCAAGAGGCTCTGGGATCAGCTGTTATAATAGTACTTATTTTTCCCACAACAAATACACTTGTCATGCAAAATATTGCCAAATTCTCATCCCATTATCTTTCTTTCTCTCTGTGTTTCTCTATCTTGGGGAATATCTGTAGAGTTTTTGTTTCATATTACAGCAGGCTTTGATTACTTTGGCCATCTGTGCCAAGGCAGCAAGGCGTTGGTACTCAGCAACTCAGTGGCAAAGTAAGAGAGTCACTTTGGTTGCTTCTCATGCTTTTCCACATTATGGCACATAAAATATTTGTAAGGCACACACTCAGGAGCCAATAGATAAGGTTGCATGTGGCCAAAGATGCCTGGTCCAGGGGCTCCAGCTGTTTTGAGGGCTCTGGCCACCCAGGCTCTGTCCAGCCAACACAGGGCTGAAGAGATCAATATGGAAGCACACCTGTGAACATCACGTGGCTGCTTGTTGGGAAGCTCTGAAACACAGTAGCCTCACTCAAGCCAGGGAAAATCAAAGCAGCTCCTCATCTGTTTGGGTCAAATGTCTCTGTCTGGGACTTCTTGGGATACTTTCAGGAGATGTATAGTTTTTTCTACATAGTCAAATATGTATTGCATTAAGTTGCATTACCTCCAACTGTGGAACTCTTAAAAATACAAAACCGAAAGCCTGCCTTATGGCACCAGGGTTACTGGATTGTACTTCATTAAGTCATGTTTCCAAATGTACTATATTAAGATGCACCATAGAACTATCTTCTGTGTTTATTGTTATTTTAACATTCTAGTCATTGCTCCTTTTAATCAGCTGGATAATTTAAGGGGACTTTAGAATATCTTCAGGAGAATCACCTCAACATGTAGGTGGTTAATTCCAAAGCTCATTTTCAAAACGGATGGAGTGTGATCATTCATTTTTTTCATTCAATCATTCATTCAAGAAGTGTTGGCTGAATGCCTGATGTGTGGAAAAGAGAGAAAGGAAAAATGTATGTCATAGTTGCTCCCTCCAGGAACTATGGAAACTAGAGTCCAATGGAGAGACAATTCTGGGATATTTGAAGTGTTGAAGTTACGGATAAAAGAGTTTATAGTAGAGAACAACAGTGATGGAGGAATTTCCCCAAAAGTGTGCTCTGGGTGAGGGTACATTGTTAGGGAGTAAGGCATAATTTTAGCTGGTCTGGAAGGATGAGTGGGATTCAGAATAGCTAGAAGTGAGCTAGTCCTAAGACCATGGATTCCTGCAGAGTTCAGTTTAGTATAAGAAAGGGCTTGTTTTAAAATAAAATACCTTCAAGAAGAGAGGTAAACATTGGAGCTAAGAGTTTTTCTAAGTAAAATTGTATTTATTTTAATGAAAGAGAGGGTGAAATAAAGAAGAAATGATCAATGATGTTGGCATAATTCTAGTGTAAAACGATCCAGCATGATTTATTCACTAAATATTGGCGAAGGATTGTGTGTTAGCTGTTCAGATGGGTGCTCATTGTTCTGATAATGAAGAATAAGCGTCTCAAAATTGTTGCCTACTGAGAGAGCAGAAATAGGAATAATATGCATTTTTAAGACCCTGTAAATATTTTATTTGTTCATAGCCAACACCTTTATTGAAGGGAAACACTTTTGCTATTTTGTGACAATTTATCTTATTAGCCATGCTGCAAGATGTGATTGATGATAAGAGAAATAAAGGTTGTCCATCTGTATTCTCATCCCAGCTCAGCAGAACCCAGTTAGAGGTCATTTATTTTCCTTTTCTCCTCTGGATTGCTTTAGGGCCTGCAGTAGAAATGACATAAAACTGTGATCTTTGAGTTCTTCTGGGCCAGGGGACCAGGACTATTTTAAATCCCTAGAAAGAAGCAAGACTAAATTCTTGTCGGTTTTTTCCTTGAATGTGCTGGTCTGAATAAATTCTTCTCACGAGTTTTGAAAATTAGTCTGTATAGGAAAGTTGCCCAAGAATTAGAGTGTAAAGGGGCCAGAAAGGGAAAAAAAGAAACACAAAAAAGCCTAGCTGTTCACTTTTGTCATTGTAATCAGTAGAATAAGTAAAAACCGGAGAAGATTCTTTTTGCCAGTTAAAAAGAAATGGACTCTTACACCTGGTGAGCAGGTTAAACTTGTCTGTGAAGGTTTTGTTCACATGAGAACCAGCTATTCAATTTATAAAGCAGCCACTTAGAGCATTTATCATTCATTCATTCATTCATTCATTCATTCATCCTTTAAATGTTTTGTACCTACTGCCCAGGTAAGCTACCCTGGTGTATGTGGGTGGCCATACCTCTTCTTGTGCTGCTTGCCTTTTCCCCCACGTGTTCATATACTATGATCAGCTTTCTGAGCCCAAACAACTAGATCTTCCTTATTCTTATGAATGGCATGGCAGAATTGGATGGAACAGAATGGATGTATCATAATTTATTCAAGGAGTTTCCTTTAAAAAAGTGCAGGAAAACTTATCAGTTCTCATACTTAAATTAGAGTTAGGGAAGGCAGTTAATATTTGATTTATTTGATTTATTTAAAGAATTCCATAAGCCCTGGGGGGCGGGTGGTCTGTGTGTACGAATTAGATATAACATTTTCAAATAGAAAATCTGAAGTTAAAGTCACCCCTAAAGGACAAAATACATTCATTCTTTACAGGTCCACACACAGAGACAAGACAAAGCATTCAAGAAAGTCTTCTGCAGCTTGGGCTGGCCTGCATTCTTTTTAAGGAGCTATCTGCTTTTGATTGTTCCATTGCCCTTCCTCTCGCATATTCAATCATGGTGGGGCTTTTGCTCCCCAACTGCTCTCCATATTCCTGGAGGGACCACCTCCCTCCCTAGCCTTATGCATATGTTTGGGTGTCCTGAAGATTTGCAGAAGCCTGCCCACCATGCACCTTCTATTTAAGACTTATCTTGCTGTTTTACTGTAGGTAGAACTGGAACCACTCTTCTGTAAGGTTTGGTACAAGACCTGGTCCTGTTTTCACAGAATCTTCCATCCTTGCTTTCTTCCCTCACTTTGAACACCTTGATGTTTTGGTCTGCCTGGTTATAATGATACTAATTTATTTTATTTTACCTATGTGGATCGAACATTTCAAATTCATCTATTCACATCTATGTAAACATCATTACATAAAATTAATTTGAAGGTTGTTTTTCTTGCAACAAAGAACAATATGTTATGTCTTTAATTTTGGCTGCAAAGTTGAAATAAATCAGTGTTTTAACAAAATGGATTTATTGGGAGATGAAATACAAACATCGCCGAGAAGGAAATGTGGTATGTATTATCTATTTAGGAGTTTACCAAAGATAGTCACTTTTGTAATTTGAGAAATAAAGCCTTCCAGAGATATACAGAATTAATCTTACCCTTTGAATGATTGTGGTAGGAGAGGGTTCTTTTTTGTTTAAAACTCAGGTGAAGTCTGATACTTTTGTCTAGAGTCTACTTGGCTGCATTTTATTTGAAATCACTGGACAGGACAATGCAACCTTATCCAACATGACTCCCATTCTTTAAAAAAAAATTAAAATGGGTCGTGAGACGATAAAAATTTAATTTCTTTTAAATAGAGGAACTTGAGAAAACTATGAAGTGCTTACCCAAACAGCGATATTTCCATGGATTGATAGCTAAGTAATTTAGAAGAGATTGGTTTATTTCTAACTGTAGAATGATATCTGTACCAAGATACATTTGTGAAATAGGAAATCTCTAGAAAATAATGAAAAATTATAAACCATGCCCATAGACAATACTCAGCCAAACCAGATTGTGGAAATACAAGAAGATAGAGCTCATCTTAGTCATGGTAGGGAGTAGAGAAAATTTGAGAATTATGCACACTCCTCAGAAAAACCCTGTATGGTTAACAGTTCATGCTAAGGCAGCCTGACTGAAAGCATTTCTCTTCATATTATCTTATAGCACTAACATCTGCCTGTACATTGTCTCAAAAGAACTTTGGCCTCGTAACAGTCTTGGTTCAGCTCACACAATGTCTTTTTATTGTTCTGAGCTCTATTCATTTCACAGGGATGATGCAACTGATTATAGAATCAGTTAATTTGAAAGAGATGCAGCATAAGTACCGTGAATCATGAAATGTTTTTATTACTTCTAGATTCTCATTTCCTTTGGTCATGGTCTTATGGGAGATTTCAGTGGTAATATAATTTTGATTTCTCTTTTCGACAGTCTTTGCCCATGAGAAGGCAATCTTCCCTTTATTGTTTTTATTTAATAAATTCTGATGTTTTAAAGAAATCAGTTGTTCACTCATTGATAACTTACCAAGCACCTACTAAGTGTCCTGCACTGAATTAGGTGTTAATCTGATATTATTTTCAGTTTTTCAAGTCGTCTTATTTACTGGATTAAAAAAAAGGGTATTAGTATAGACTAGAATGTAGATTTTTGTTTTCTTTACCAGTTGTTTGCTGCTTACATAAGTGTGGACTAAATGGTTAGTTTTTGGTGTTCCCAACCACCTAACCTTCAGAGTTTTAAAGGCACTGCTGTAGAATTAAAATAAATAGATCCCTCAGTACTGGCCAAACTCATGAATCGGTGATGCTTCAGAATAATGTTGGCTTTTAATGAACAGAATAGATTTGTATGGAAATACCATTTTCAGAGAGAGAAACGGAGTTGGGATTTAATTTTCCCCTGAAGATCTGCATTGAAAATTTGTCCCAGGCCTGCTTTGCCCCTATCCTAGTGATAAAAATTATCACTTTTATTCTTCCTTGGGATTCATAAAGGTAAGAATGGCAAACAATCTGTTTTGCAGTGCAATTATTTTTACCTTATCTTTTACCATCCACATAAAATCACTTTTCCCCTCTTAATTCCACCTGCCTTGCAGAGACCGGACAAGAAGAGTGAATGTGAAGATGAATTCAAGGGCATCACTAAAGTCCTTTGCCTGCCCTGAGCCATAGGAATTTTTTGCATAAAGTTACAAGTTCATATTAACTGCTCAACTTTCAAACTTTAACGGAGAAGCCAGTCTTTATTCTTCAGTGGTGTTATCAGTCAATTAAGTTTGTATTCTGCATCCTGTCTTAATATTTCCCCTCTCTTAGCTTCTCCCCAACCCCAGAGATCATATTCTCTGCATGTGTCAAACTTCCTTTTCTCTCCTCATATTTCATCCTTCTAGGATCTGTCAAGTGTCCAAGTTCTCAGAGCTCACTTAAAAATGGATCAGGTCCAGAGGGACCAGTGCCGACTTCCCATTAATCTATCAGAGTTTCAAATGTACGGGCTTTTGAGGTGGGAGAGGAGGAAAAAGAGAGTTAGGGCTCCTCTCCAGGAAAGGAAGGTGTTGCCTCTATTTCTGTGGCAGGATTCTTACCTTAAAGTTCACTCTCTCCAAGGTGAATTCTGAGCTGAGCCGTGCAGGGACAAGTCAGCTCGAATCCACAGGAGTGAGACAAGAGTTTGGCTAGGACCCTGTGACTTAGCTTTGTGGTCAAGGAAGAATATGTAAATTCACTCAATTCCCAGGCCTTGCAGCCCTAGAGGAAGAGGATTAGGGGAATCCAAGAGTCCTGACTTTCCTGGGAGGCTGAATTATAACTAGAGCCTGTTTTAACTAGCACAGCTTGAGTTTCATACTTGAAATGAAGCTTAAATCAAAATACTCTCCACTCTTACCATATTCTGATGGGAAATTTATTAAATGTTCAAGTCTAATCTGAAAGCAAACGTAGCTTTAAATAAAACTATGCAACATCATTTAATAGTGTTTATAACTTGAGTGATGAGTATCTGGGCCTAATAACCCAGATAGGAGAAGGAATTCCACAGCCCTCCTTCCCAATATGGACCTGTCTGGAAGCGTTTATTTGTACTAAGTTTTCCAGTCTGAAAGTCTGTGTCATTGTTTAGATTCTGCCTGAATAAACAGGCAGAATGATAAACTTCCTCTTCAGGTGAGGTTTATATCTTTTGAATCAGACCATAGCCTCTAAGCCATAGCTTTCCCGTTCAGAGGCTGCAGAATCAGTTCTGCAGATGTTTTTGAGAGGCCCTAATATGTGCCCAGACCTGTAGGGCGTACTTGTAGGTATAACGATGATGACAATGATACGTAGCCCCTAATGAAGTTGTAGTCATTTTGGGAAAGTAAATCTGACACACATGAAATAAAATGCTCATTTAGGAAAATCCTAAAGTAAATACAGTCAGAAGTCATGATGTCAAATATCAAGTTCAGTTCGAGCAGAAATTTTGCACTTAGTAATCAGGAAGAGGAAAAATGAGCGTGGGCTTTAGTTATTGGGGGAAAGCTTGATGAAATAAATTGGATTTGAGATGGTCTGTGCAGAATGTGTTCAATTTGGGGTACCAGATTTTAAAAGAGTAACCAATACTGTTAGCATAGATCTTCCCATGTGGCTACCATCAGGGGTTATAGGCATGTTACACATCCGTCCTACACGTCCATGCTACACAACCCTGGGCAGAGGCCTGAGCCGAGAGTCCTCAAGCTGGTCAGCACTGCCCAAACCCTTGTCATCCTTCCCCAGTATGTACCAGTGAACATACAAGAATTCAGCGCAAATAAGAGTTTTCTCACAATTAAAATGTCTGACAGGGCACTGTTTTTCAGAGCAGTGACTCCGTCATCCCTGAAAATGTGAAGGAGACGTTGGATGTCCATATGGTCGGCTGTGTGGAGAGGGCAGCCGGGTTGGACCAAGTGGGCTCCAAGATGCTTTTCCATTCTGGTAGCTTGATCACTGGGTGTGTATTGAGGAAACCTAGGTGAGTAGAAAGTATGGGTGGCAGAGAACTGAAGGGTGAATAAACATGTCAGGGGAAGCAGGGGGAGAACTGGAGATTTCTCTGCATCAGGTGAGTGGTGAGGAATGAGATTGATGGTTGAGAACTTTACATATTCTGATAGGCAATGGGGAACTTGCTTCCTGTTCTGGGGCAAGATATGATAAAACCAGTGTTTGAGGAAGCTTTGCTTTCTATTCTGTACTCAAAGGATGTAAGAAAGAGAGCGAGAGAGAGACAGAGACAGAGAGAGATTGGTTCCAGCCAGGGAGACCACTTAGGAACTTTCCTGTAATCCTATGCCTTACCTGTACTATGGTGGGTGGTAATGGAAATAGAGAAAAAGGGGCAAAAATCAGAATTTAATGGAAGGACTAATATGGGTCTCCTTGAAAATGGCTTGGAATTAGGATTCTTTAGATTATTACTTGAAAGGTATGTGGTTGATGTTTCAGGTCAGCAGGCCACAATCAAGTATTTACATCTTGTCTACCACTCCAGCTGACCAGTGACCTGAGACGAGTCATGAAAATTCCTCTTATTCTCATTCCCTGGTAGTATCATCCCAACAAGAAAGAGTGTTTACAAAATAGTCTGGGCCCTGGATGTAAGGGGGCTTGTTCTATTAATATTGTGCTATAACAATTCTTGTTATTGGGGTTATTGTTCTCCAATACATCTCCAATACAACGGTGATGTAACTCTATATTTCCTACCTTAGGGATATTTTTGTCTTCCAGCAGGATTCTGAAAGTGGGCTTTCTTGTGAGATGTTCTTTGAAAGACTGGCAAATCTTTCAAATATTTGTTTTAATATTGGTCCATCAGGAGAAAGTGAAAAATATATAATATTCAAGATGATCACTCCTATTCCCCTCTCAGTCTAATACCTCAAATATATTGAAAATCCTCTGGCCTCATCTATTTACAAGAAGCTATAATGATTTAGATGGATGCTTTCCTGGGGTACTGATGTTATTTTTCTGTGGAATTCTCTGAGCAGGGCTTTCCTGAAAAGAATACATTAAGACTGTCAGAATGATTCTTTTCAGCAGGCTAAGCTTTGCAGATGCCCTTTGTTGAGGGAAAAATGCATTATTCTGTAAGTCCTTCTGATCTTCAGGAAAACTGAAACTATCACATGTTCTTCTACAATTTGAACTTCTCTATAAGGAAATCCCAGAAATTTTTATTTTCTGGACTAAGATCATTCAGAGCTTATGGTATTTTAAAACATGAGAATAGAAATGTCTGGAGGAAAAAAACAACTTTTAACATATGCATTTACTGAGAGGAAGACTCCTCTGCTCTCGAAATGCAGAAATCATTGTGCCTCCTTTCTGTTTTCCATTTAACCTTTTTTTTTTTGCACGTGAACATTTTTCTGAGCGGTGTGTCCAGCATAAACATCTTGGGATATAATTATTTAATGTGTGCAAGTAAGACATGGTTCAGATATTCATTGAGCCCTGGTTGGCTGTGTCCTGAACAAGATCGTGCTATTTCAGGATTGCAACAACAAATCCAGCGCATTGGAAAAAGAAGAAAGGAAGACATTCCTCGAAAAGAGTTGCTTTCCTGGTTTAGACATCCACTTTGTGCTTATATGGGCAGACAGAGCTTGGGTGGGAGAGAACTCACTTTGATTTACAGGGCCTTATAATACATGCTACTCTTTGTACCCAAAGCCACAGACCTGCTGTTAATAGGGCATGGACCCGGAGTTTTTTCTGGTGGTAAAATTTGTAAAACCCAACTGTATTCTCTTCGGTAAGCTCCTCAAAGATGGGAGCGAGTCTGTTAACTTCCGCTTGTTTGTTCAGTGTTTGGCACAGGGCCACATGTCCACAAGCCCTCGCACATGTCTTTGTTGTTGTTGATGATGATTGAAACGGGGATGAGAGTGAGAAGCAGAGGGGTTTGTTGAGCATGATGGATAGAGGAGAGCTCAGAGAGGGGGAGGGGAAAGATGGATGGGCCGGTCGAGGACGTGTTTTGGCAGATGCTACTGCTGTTCTTGAAGAAAAAGGAAAAATGGCTCATCTGGTCTTCCGGGAGTGTTCTGGCCTTCTGCTAGGAAACTGGTCCCTGGTTTGAAGGTGTCTGAAATGTTCCCTGTGATTAGAGGGTGAAAGGTCATTTGTGGCAGAATCCTGTCTTGGCTTTGCTGTCTGCCTACCCTGCTCAGTCTTTTAGGTCAGTCCCAACTCCCTTCCTTTCCTTCCCCTTTAAGTTTCTCCCTTCCTCAACTACTTCTTTAGTGCCTGCTTCTCTTCTAGGCTGTGAAGATACCATTCTTTTCCTTCACACATATAGAGACCATTTCAGGGAAGGTAGAAGGACCTCACATCAGCATTTTTGTATGTGAGGAAGCTGAGGCTTGCTTATGGACAGAAGGGGAAAACCTACAACGTTGTCTCATGTGCATATTGCATTTTCTTACCCATTTAGTGGAAAAGCATATCAATGGGCTATCCTGTCCATAGGATGAATATAAGCTTCAGCAGTATTGCGGTTTATTATTGTTTAAAATGTATTCATTTAAAGCAATTTTGTTGAGAAAAATTTCTCAGTTTGGGGGAAGAGATAGTAGAATCCAGTATGTGGTTGTTTCATTGTTGAGTTATTCTTGAAGTAGCAAGAACAATGAAGAAAAATTTCTCTCAGGTAGTATATTGCAACTGAGCTGAAATTCTACTCTGCCCACATGTGCTTGTGAAAAGTTACAGTAATTTCGAATTGAAAATCCTGAAAAACCTGTATGTTGCTAGTCAATAGTTACCCTAATTCTAGTTTTTGCAGAAAAGATGATTCATAATAGAAGGAAGAAAATATATACAAGGTATATAGTTTGTTATACTTTTAAAAGAGATTTTGCATGCACAAATTACTGTGATTTTAAATATGTATTTTTATTTTTAAAACGTTCTTTTTTATTTGAATCATAGAGCTCTGTTCAGTGAGAACTTTTTACACTATATATTGGTCAACAAGCACATTTTCTTCTAAAATGAAGCCCTCCAACCTGATTTTTGCCTCTGTCCCCAATGTAGTCTTCCTTAGGGCAACTCTAACTTTGTCCTACACTCTGGATGGCAGTGGGGCCCTTGTGGCCACAGGAAAAAAGTATCACCCCTCGTGGTTTCCTCTCTGCCAGAGGCGGAATGACATCCATCAGTTGTAGGCCCATTTGTTCCCAGAAACAAGTTGTGCCCTTTGCATCTGGAATAGTCCAGTAACCATGGTCGATGGTGTCCCTCCTCAGGTCTGGTTTTACTTTAGGGTTAAAGTGACTCTACACTCTGGCTTGTCCGACACTCCCATTGAACACCTGCTATCCCAGTAGAATTACTAGAAGCACCTCTTTCATTCTCTGGGTTTATTGCTGACTTTCCTCAGGTATTAGTAGAGAGAGGGCAGGGTCAAAGTGAGTGTGACGTTAAACCCAATACTATTGTATTGGGAGAGAGAAACCATTGTTGTTGGTAACTTAGTAACCATGGGTCTACGTGAATAGGTTTCTGATCTGGGAAGTGGATCTCAATTATTCATTTAAGAGATATTCATTCACCACCTATTTTGCGTCAGATGCTGTTCTAAGTGTGGGGAATATCGATGTGAAGAAAACAGAGTCAAGCCCTAAAGAAGCTTATGTTTTGGCAGGGGAGACTGGCAATGGTGAAAATAAAAAGAGATACAATTTAATGTCAGGTAACAATAAGTGCCATAAAGAAATAAAGCAGAGTGTGGGGATAGGGGTGTCACCAGTAGTGCGGGGTTAGGTGGAGTGTCCACAGACATGTTCTGACATTTGGACCACCATCATCATTCTCTCAGACAGATCCTGTGCAACAGGGAAGGCCTCCTTGAGTTTTGCCTCACATGCTCCTGGAGAAGCCAGAACCTTACAAGGGAAAGGACAGTGATAGCTCAGTGCTAGGGCAGTTTGTTTTGTGTGTTATCTTCAATTGCTCTGAACTGGCTTTCCACATCTAAACTCCGGTCCCAGCCATCCTACACCAAATATTTTCTACTTGGTCTATTCCCCGCATCGCACAATCAGTGCGTTTAAAAGCTCTAAGAGGTATGGAGAGAGGTGGGCATTTTAAAATATGGTGCAGCAACGCTACAGAATGTTTCCCGAGGCTGCTTCCTGTCAGTCACTTGGCTTCTTGGGGAGGCATTCTGGAGAATTCTTCCTATGCCCCGGGTCTTATTTCAGAGCTTCCTGCCATCTGAGAGGACTGCTGTGTTTCCTGAACCTTACAGAGTGAAGGGGAATGGGCTCCTATATCCAAAACCTTCCGACTTAAGGGTTTGCCAAGTGCTTTGCAATCTGCCTTTCCATAATTCCTCTCATTATCTCTGTGATGGGGTTTATCATGCTGGGACTGCACATCACTGAATAAAATGGAGGGACAGATGGAGGCGGCAGAATGGAGGAGAGGAGCAAGAAATGACATCGCGTTCTGAGCTCTTCGCAGGGATGGTCCGTCTGTGGGCTTCCTGTGGGAACAAGCTTGTGACTGGCAACATGGGACGGGCTTTCAGTAAAAGTCGTGGCATGAATCAGATACATCAGGTGGTGGGCGGGCTGCTGTTTACCTGAAAAGTTTTGAATACAGTCAGATTGTAAATTAACTAAGAGATCCTGCTGTTGATGAGGAATACGATTTCAAATCCTCTGGCGTGGTGAATCTTCTTGATCTGTATATCATAAAGAATTTTAAAGAAATGGATGGCATTGAAAACTTTTTGGTAGATGAAGAAAGCCTGAGTGATGAGGGGGGTATTATATGGTGGCTTAGCTCACTATCTCCTCGGGTTTGAATTGCTGACAGTATCTTGAAAGCTGTAGCTGATGGCTGGTTGGTCTGTCCCTATGTTCATTTGCCCATCTGTTCATCCATCCACCCGTTCGAGTTTGTCATATAGGAAGAGGTTTTATCGCTTTAGCAATAGTGTGGTTATTCGGTTTTCTTTTTTTTTTTTTTTTGACCACACCGCACGGCATGTGGGATCTTAGTTCCCAGACCAGGGATTGAACTCATGCCCCCTGCATTGGAAGCGTGGAGTCTTAACCACTGGACCACCAGGGAAGTCCCTGTTCAGTTTTCTTATCTATAGAATAAGAAAACTAGATCATTTTGTCTAGATCATTTAAAGGGTCCTGTTAATTCTAGAATCCTGAGCTTCTTATAATTCGATTATATGTAAGACAGTGGAACGAATACAAACATGAATTAAACCTGGGTCCCGCCTCCCCCAAAAAGCACACAGTGTGGTAAGTGTGCTGACATTAGAGGGGTAGTGATAATGCAGTTAGAGGGGTCGCAGGAACCCAGCACAGCTGAGTTAAATTGGGAGGGGAATTTAGAGACGGGAGAGATTATTTTTGGCTGCAGGTGTTAAGGAAGGCTTGGGGGTTAAGACGATGGGGGCATTTAGTTTGGGGGGGGGAAGTAACACTAAGTTGATGAGCATGTGTTGATTATCATCCTGGTCTCACTTATAATTCACAACGAGATAGCCTTTATCATCCCCATTTAGCAGATGAAGAAACTGAGGCGGGGAATGAGTTGAAGTCACTTGTCCAAAGCCACCGGGCTGTTTAGAGGCAGAGCTGTGATCCAGGAGGAGGGCTCTTAACGCCGGTTTCATCCTTCTGTCTTGAAGTTTGAGTCAGTAGAGAGATGAGGACGGCTGGGCACTTCAGGTGAATAAAAGACTATCCCCATCGGCGTGGCTGGGTGGAAGTGCCTGCACACGGGAGGAACAGCAGGGACGGCAGGGGGCCTGGAGCACCGTGAGCCTCAGGGGTAGTAGTAGAAACCAAGCCTGGGAAGACAGTTTGGGGTCTGATAGGAGAGACTCCCTAGTGTCTGGCTACAGGATCTGGTCTTTATTTGGCCCAAATGGAGGTTTTGTGCAGGGATGGGACATGATTAAAGGAGTACATTTCAGGATGTTTATGACGGTAAGACCTTCCTATGATTCTAAAATACTTTCATGCAACTAAGCTCTTCAGTGTGATGCTGAAGAAACTCCCTCCCCAAATGCTTCCGGCAGTCTAAGCCCTTGAGAGTTTTAATCCCAGGGCTTCTGTCCTAAGGAACACCCAGGCCCTGGCTCCACCGTCCTGCCATTCTGAACATCAGCACTTTAAAAATCCCTGCTCGATTCTTGGGATTTTGAGAAGAAAATTCCTTAATCTTCCTCCTCTCTGCTGTTCCCTCGGTTTTAACCTATTTTTTGCTATTTCAAAACTTCTACCTAGATAGACGAATAATTAGATGTCCTTTGGCTTTGCTAGTGAAAAATATACCAAAATATTTAGATTAAAACAGTGTAATAACGACACTAAAAAAATACATCCTGGTTACAAGATGAATTCCTCCTTTTCCTTGTTATTCGTGGTATCCTGGGGTGGCCTACTGGAGAAAAAATACTATTTGATTCTCCGTGGGTGGTCAGACAGGACTTGTAAAGACTCTTGTTTGTTTAGTGTTGAGGCTTCAAAGGCACGCAGACTTTCCTACATAAAGATGTACTAAGAAAATAGGAATTTTTTTGAAGTTGCTTTGTATAAAGGGAAATTCAGAGCAACCATCTTCCTTTAGAACTACAAGCTAATGTGATTAGAGGGTCCCTTTTCACCAGGCATCTTTGTTGTTTCCATCTTGGGTCATTACCACCAGTCTGATGGGGAAATTTGTGCTTACGAAAACCATCCTCACCTTTTTTTTTTAAACCGTCATACAAACACATCCTTTCATTTTTAAAACTACATTTATTGTGCATATTTAGATTTCGTAAGAACTAAAAATCTGAGTGAGGTGTGTGTGTGTGTAATTCAGGGCTCTCTGGTGGTGTGTGCTGCCCAAACCTTCCAGGCCACATGATCTGCACGTTCCAATTAGTAAGGCCCACCTGCTGTGGTATGGGAGAAGAGTTTGGACTGGGGTTACGGCTGGCTAAATGTAGGGTACTTTTTAGTGCAGGCTTTGCAGAACTCCCTTATTAGCACCTCGGAGTCAATGAGCACTCGGGGAAGCTGGTATCCTGTGCACATTTGGTATTTTCTGCTGTGCGTGGTGTGTTTCGGCCATTTTATTTACCCATGCTTCTTTTTCTTATTTCAGAATATTTTTAAAAATTTTAAAAGCTTATTTATTTATTTTTAAAATTGAAGTACAGTTGATTTACAATGTTGTGTTAGCAAAGTGTACAGCAAAGTGATTCAGTTATACATATCTATTTATCTATCTGTCTATTCATAAAATTAATTGTACGTAATGGGGGAGGTTGATAGTGCTGAATTATTTTAAGCCTGGAGGGAGCAGAGCAGCTGTGTCCTACATCAGACCACTGATCTATCTAATCGGTTGTCTTGCCACCTGATTCACTGGATGAATGTGCGTAGCCAATTATGTGAATCCCTATAAGGAAGGAAGAATGACCTTGAACCCAGAGAGCCAGACAGTTGCTTTATGCAATGCATTCGCCCCCTGAAGCTGCTTCGCTGCCTTGGCCTAATAGGAGTGTCGTATTTCTAATCCCTAGAAAATTATTGCTCCTTAAAAAAAATAGCCACGATGTGAAATAGCTGAATCTTTCATGACTTGCCAAGAACTTTGCTTTTGGAAAAAGGTGCTGAGAAAATAAGTAATTTGGGGATGTTGCCTCTAAAAATTTTAAGCAAGATCAAAACCTCCAAGCTTCTTCCTTGTTGTACCCAGACATAACCTGCTGGTATAAACTATGTTTTTCTGTTAAATGAGGGATATTAGAGAAAGGAAAATACAGATTTTTAAGTAAAAACATTAGAAATATAAGTTAATTTTCCTGGGCATTCTATTGGGCAATTATTTTGTAGTCAAGAGCATTTTCACAAAATATCAGATAGTTTGAAAAGATAAGTCTGGGCCCAGAAAACAAACTTAACCCTTGATGTAATCTTGCATGTCTTTTTAAGTCCTGGAGTCAAAGTTCATGGTGGCTTTGATGTGACGCTACCAGCAACAGGATGGCCCTCGGTAAATCACCGAGGGTGTCGTGGGAAGAAGTTCCCCTTCGGGGTCAGCCAGCTCCTGGTTTTGATCTATGGCTTTGCTACTGCTGGATCTGTGACCTTGGGCACGTTCCTGCACACCCTCAACCACAGCCTTCTGTTGCTATCAAGACTAGCCTTACTAAAGCGTTTTAGAGGTTAAATGAAATAAGCTATAGAAAAGGACTATCTAGGGTCTAGCATGTATACTGCCATTAGCTCCCTTCTTTTCTTCTGATTACATCCCAGGACTAGTCTTTTCCAGTGTAGCTTTGTACTGTCAGGTTTGGGAGTCACTCTGGAGAACATCTAAAAACCCTTCATTTTCCAGATAATGAAGTCTGGGCCCAGAGAGGGGGAGTGACGTGCTTGCAGTGCCTTAGCGTAGGACTAGTAGAGCTGGTGCTAAAACCGTGCCTCGCTGGATGCTTCCAGTTTTACTCCAGGTAGGAGGAGGGCTTAGCCCTCTGGAGTGTGTCCCTGGCATGGCTCCAGAGCAGTCAAGTCCAAGGCTGGTCTTAGGGCTCTAGTTTAAGAAATAATCAGCTTTTCAGATTTTCCTCTAGGAACCTTCAAGGTAGACAAAACTGTGTTCTGAAACCTTACTCTGCTGTGTGCTCCTTCCTTTTACAACTTTTGACTCAGTTTCCTTTTCTCTCCTAGTACTCTCCGGTGACTACAGAAGTGTCAGCGCCCACCGTGGTCAGGTAAGAGACTTCCTGGATGGGGAAGATTTCCAGACAAATCCCTAACTCCCTCAGTGGTTACCGCTTGTCTCTTGCTCATTTCTGGGCCGCCCCAAAGATCCTAAGGGCCACCATTCCCTTGTCTGTTCTCCATTTTGCTTTCCTTTGTTTCTTTTTTATGCTTTTAGTCTATCACATTTTTGGTTTTATTTTTATACATTCGTACATGCACGCTGTTATGACATAAGACATGCATGGGGATGGTAAATCCTGCCTTCAGGACAAGGGTTGCCCGTGAGGAGGGTGGCTGGGTGCAGGGTGGATATCAACTCTATCTGTAATGTTTAAAAAAAAGATTATTTTTTCAATCTTAAAGATAAGAACTTTTTGTTTTTCAAAACATAAATACAACACTATTTTCACACCTAAAACAATAGTTAACAATAATTCCTTTCATAAAATACCTAGTCAATGTTCAATATTATTAGAGAGACAGATACTGGAAAAACCGATCTCTTAGGGATGTAAGGTAGTACAGGAGGGCTGTAGTTAACACTGCTGTAGGGTATAGTTGACAGGTGTTAAGGTAGATCCCAAGAGTTATCACAAGGAAAAAATATTTTCTCTCTTTTTTTTTGGGTACCTATATGAGATGATGGGTGTTAAGTGGATGTTAAGTAAACTTATTGTGGTCATCATTTCACAGTATACGTAAGTCACATCATTATACTGTACATGTTAAACTTATACAGGGCTGTATGTTAATTATCTCAATAAAACTGGGGGAAAAATAAAAAAAAATAAAAACAAAAACCAATCTTTGGTAGTTCGAGTATTTGGACGTGCCACAAGTGTAGTGAGACCGGCGGCATTAGCATCACCAGGGAATTTGTTACAAATGCAAATAGTTGGACTCTACCGGGAAGGACTGGATCAGAAACTTTGCGGGTGGGGTGTTTTAACAAGCCCTCCAGGTGATTCTAATATCTGGTAGCGTTAGAACCACTGGCCCAAGGAAAATAAAAAATGTATGCTCTCTACTCAATTTTAATTTGTCTTTGTGTTTAACACAGCAACATATCCTGAGACCCTGAGAATACCTAAGATGGTATACTTACACCTGGATTGCTGTGATGTAATAGCAAATACATTTTTTGGTCTTTGTCCCTGGCTCCTGGCCAGAGCTCCTAAACGCCCTGTAATTTCCGAAGAGATGAATAATAGGAGCATCTTTTGTTCTAATATTTGGTTATTGTCCAAATAACCTGCAACAGCTCTGGAGTGGTGGAGGTGAAAAGACCATCTTTTGTTATTCAGAACAAGCCGCTTCCAACCACGGCTGAGTTTATGTTAATGAGGTGAATTTGGAAAGCCCCTAAATATGGAGGCGGGTTGCCAGGGGAACCAACCTTCTAATTAGGGAATTGACACTCTTAGCCCCGCCCCCTGACCTCCAGGAAGGCGAGTGGGGCTGGAGGTTGAGTTCCTCAGCTGTGGCCAATGATGCAATCAATCGTGCTCACCTGCTTACGTGCTTACGTGCTTACGTAAGGAGACCGCCCTTAAAAGCCCTATAAGGCGGGGACTTGGTGAGCAGCTGAGTTGAATACGTGGAGGTGGGGGGAGGTTGGCGTCCTGGAGGGAGCGTGGAGGCTTCACACCTTGCCCTGTGCGTCTCTTCCATTTGGCTGCCTGTTCCTGGGTTGTACCCTTGATAATAAACCAGTAGTCCGGTAAGTGAACTGTTTTCCTGAGCTGTTCTAGTAAATTGTGGAACCTGAGGGAGGGGTCGTGGGAACCCCTGATTTATAGCTGGTGGGTCGGAAGCCCAGGCCACAGCCTGGACTTGGAATTGGCGTCTGCAGTGGGGAGCGAACTGCCTTGCGGGCCTGAGCCCTTAGCTAGCGAGGTCTGTGTTAACTTCGGGCAGTTAGTGTCAGAATTGAATTAAGTTATAGGACACCCACTCCGTGTCCGTTGAGAATTGGAAAATTGCTTGGTGTGGAAAAACCCCACACATTTGGCACCAGAAGCGCTGTGTGAGCACAGAGAAATGGGAGTTTTGCTTTTCGTTTTTATTGTATTTTATTAAATTAAAAAAATTATACAATTTTTAAAGGTTACTTTCCACCTAGTTATTATAACATTGTCTATTCCCTTGTTGTGCAATACATCCTTGAGCCTATGTTATACCCCATAGTTTGTACCTGCTACTCCCCAAGCTTTTGCTTTTTAATCCCCAAGATGGAGTCCGGCGTTTCATCGCGTCCTGGGGCGGGTCCCAAGCCTGCGCCCGCCTCTAGCTGTGGAGAGCTTCAAACTCAGCCTGCTTCCACGTTAGGAAGTGCGAGTGGTCGCAGGCGGTGGAAGTAATGACCAGAACTTTCTGGAACAGGACAGCCTGGGTGGGATTAGAGCTCTCATGTCTTTGAGTGGATTTGGTAGAGAAACTAGATGCTTTCGTAAAGAGCATACTTCTAAAGCTGTGGTTCTCATCTACTGGTTGTGTAGTGGAGTCACCTGGGAGGCTTTTAAGAAACACTGGTCCCCTGGCCTGACTTCAGGAGATTCCAGTTTCAACTGAGTTGGGGGTAGGGGTGGAGGGAGGTGAATGCAAAGGGTCTCAGCGCCACCTTGGTTTGAAGGCTCTCCAGGTGATTCTAATTGCAGTCCTGGTTCAGCACCACTAGTAAAGACAGGTTTGGTTTGGGACTCAAATGAGAAAGAAGGTACAGGATCCTGCAAGAGTACACTTTCAGGGGTCCTACCCCCAAATGAGTAAGTGCTTTTCAAACTGTGGGTCTTAAGCTATTAGCGACCTGATTTGGGGAAGTGTTCTTCTGCCAGTCTTTCACTTTTTTGTTTTTGTTTTTGTTTTCATCTGGTGCTGATCTGTTGCACAGTATTTTTGGCCAGATTGTTCTAGGCCAGGGGACTTGACTAAAGTTTGTCTACTCATCTGTAGGTGTGTTGGAGGAGACTTTTTCTATTGCATGTAAATGACATCCCCTCTCACCTCTGTGGTTCTCTCTATGTGAGTGGATAGAGCTCCAGGGAAGGAAGTCAGAGGTACTGATAGACATTTTGCAGTGTGAGGCATTCCTTCCTTGCAGTCCCGAAGTTAACTGAAAGAAAAGACTGAGCTGTGTTTGTTGGTTGAGTGTTGAAATATTCCATGGAAAAAGGAAAGGGAAACAAGTTCTACCACTGATTTTTTTTTTTTTTTTTTTTTTTGGCAGGGTTTATCACCTCCCCCCACCAAATTTCTGGCAAGTGCGATTAGAAATTGACTTGCAGGGTTTGCTCTCACTAGCTTCCCAAGACATCTTTTGCTTGCTTGCTGCTGACTAGCAGTAGTTAATTTGCTATCTCTGACACGTGTTATCCAAAAAATCACAGAACTCATTAGCAATAAACAGCATGAACTTGGTCGGTCACATTTGGAGGATTAGCCAGATGTAAATCTGAGTTGCACTTGGGAGGTTTCGTGTGCCTTATTTTAAAAATAAATAGAACTCTAGCCTTGAGTAGAAACAGATTTTTTTTTAAGTGAAATATCTTACTGGAAAACAAATTTTTTTTCCAGTAAAAAATATGGGGAGGAGGTAAGCTTTTCTTGACACCAGTGCTTATTTGATTTCATGCCCTTCTCCTTGCTGATGGCAGATGTGGCAGAAATAAAGACCCAATTTCATTGTTCAAAATGGGAGAAAAATTTAATCAATTCCGGAATTTATTCTTAATTGACAGCAGACGTTTAAAACTTGATTGGTCACAGTTGACTATTTAACGTGCTTTTTAGGAAAATAAACATTTTTGTATTTCCCCAGCCGTTCTGTGTACTTGTCACTACACTGCAGGTTATGGAGGTGTTGGCCTTGATGATGATTCTTAGACCTTTTAAATAATGTTTCTCACTAAGCAGTTGAAACGGGTAATTTTCATGTGGTTACAATATATGATTGATGTGATTAGAAAATTTCTGTTTTCTGTTGATATGCAGACTCTCTGCCAGTGTTACTGGATATTCATATGCCACCTGTTTTTAATTCCAGGAGAACTTATCAGGATGAAATAAATAACTTACCTTTGAAGAATCAGAAAAATAATTCAAATTTATTGAAACTTTTTGTGTTTATCCTTCCAGATCATACTAAATCAGATGAGTACACAAATGCCCAGGGGTTGACTCTACCAAGTAGAGATAATGTTTCATGCAGACACATGAATTGAATTAGAGACCTGTTAGAGACTTCCCATGAGCTGATTTTGATCATCCTGGTTTCTAGCACTCCCCAAATGCAACAATTATATCACACTACCTCCTGTTTTCTATTTCTTACAAAAATATAACCTCCTTAGTAAGACATCTGCTTTATCAAAATCAGTACAGGACTGTCCGCTGTTCAGTCCATCTTTCTGCTCATGAAATCATTCATTTTCTATTTATCGTCAATCCTGAGGTCAAATTAACAATGTATGTTTTTATTCTTTTCTAGGGAGAAAGACATTTTGCCCAGTTAGCATAAATTTAGTGTTTCAGAAGAAATAGATGGTCAGATCTGCAGCAGGCTGACTTCTCAGGATTCATTACAGAAGGGCTCTTTTTTGAAACATCTGTCACTGAAGGTGTGTCATGAGGGATGTGGGAGGAATGGAGAATATTTGATCTTCCTCACTTCCAAAGAGCTCTGTCCCCTTAAAAGCTCTATGATAGCAAGGTAGTAGAACATTTCAATAAGGAAGGCTGCAGGAAGGGGTAAAGAGAAAGAAAGACAAAATGAAGTACCAGAAGCAAGTAGTTCTATCCATGTTCATATCATGTCCATACAACCTGAGAAACGGATACTGAAGTGGCAGAACCAGACTGCTTCTTCGTGGCTATGATCTAATTAAATGTATTTTCACTTAAAAAGGATAACAATGTTAAATCTTAATGGGATTAACCTAAGTGAAATTTATTACGCTTTGCTTTGACAGTAAAGATTATGGATGGCTCAAGTGCCATTTTGAGATGGTAGCTTTGGATCCTGTAATTTTTACTATTGCTGCTGTGCTGAAGATGCCAAAGTTACCCAACAAAACTTGTGGGTTATATAACTGAGACTTGAAATACAAGTGGAGTTTGAATATTTTTCCCTTTAATTTTTTTGGAGGTTAATTTTTACTCTTTCATACTAGAGTGAAGTCTCTTTAGCTGAAACAAAGGAAATGGGAGCTTTTTTTTTTTTAAATTAATTTATTTTTGGCTGTGTTGGGTCTTCGTTTCTGTGCGAGGGCTTTCTCTAGTTGTGGAAAGCAGGGGCCACTCTTCATCGCGGTGTGCAGGCCTCTCTTGTTGCAGAGCACGGGCTCCAGACGCGCAGGCTCAGTAGTTGTGGCTCATGGGCCTAGTTGCTCCGCGGCATGTGGGATCTTCCCAGACCAGGGCTCGAACCCGTGTCCCCTGCATTGGCAGGCAGATTCTCAACCACTGCGCCACCAGGGAAGCCCCCATGCATATTTTTCTATGCAGTTTTTTTTTTTTTAAGAATTTTGGTAGGAACTTTATAAATTTATTTATTTATGCTGTGTTGGGTCTTCGTTTCTGTGTGAGGGCTCTCTCCAGTTGCGGTGAGCGGGGGCCACTCTTCATCGCGGTGCGCGGGCCTTTCACCATCGCGGCCTCTGTTGTTGCGGAGCACAAGCTCCAGACACGCAGGCTCAGTAGTTGTGGCTCACGGGCCCAGCTGCTCCGCGGCACGTGGGATCTTCCCAGACCAGGGCTCGAACCCGTGTCCCCTGCATTGGCAGGCAGACTCTCAACCACTGCGCCACCAGGGAAGCCCTATATGCAGTTTTTATATGCATTTTTTTGTGGGGGGATACATATTTCTATGAGATTTTATCATCCTTGTACATACAGTATATTCAAATAGCCATCACCACAGTCAAGGTACAGAACTAATTGTTCCCTTACCACAAAGGAGCTCCCTTCTGCTACTTTTTTTTTTTTTTTTCTGCTACTTTTTAATAGTCACACCGTCTCCCCAATCCTAACTACTAACAGCTGCTGATTAATCCACACATTGCATGTATGCTTACTTTAAGACAACCCTACCATGTATTACACCTTCCTCAAGGGTAAGAAACCTACTTTCAAACTTTTTTATTCCCTGCAGGCCTGCGCACTTGATGGGTACTTAATGATTTTTTTCTTTCTAGATTTATTTATTTATTTTTTGCTGCATTGGGTTTTCGTTGCTGTGCAGGCTTTCTCTCGTTGTGGTGAGCGGGGACTACTGTTCACTGCGGTGTGCGGGGTTCTCGTTGCGGACCGTGGGCGCTCAGTGCATGGGCTCAGTAGTTGTGGCTCGCGGGCTCTAGAGTGCAGGCTCAGTAGTTGTGGCGCATGGGCTTAGTTGCTCCGTGGCATGTGGAATGTTTCCGGACCAGAGATCGAACCCATGTCCCCTGCATTCACAGGTGGATTCTTAACCACTGCGCCAAGAATAATCAAAACCAAAACAAAGCCAAGCCCAAAAGACAATTCAGAGTTGAAAAAAAAATGAGTCAGGATAATTTGCTTTCCAAAATAACAAAAGTTCAGACACTCTTAAATAGGAGCTCCTCAATGTGAATTAAGTGATAATTTATCACTTCTTTCTGGCAAGACTCAGTAACCTAAAAGTGCTAATGATGAGAAACACATTTTCTCTAAAACATCACTTTGCACTTTTCAAAGCATTTTCATTTTTTTTTTAAAGTACTATCTTAAGTATAGTACTTTTTAAAAATAAATAAATTTATTTATTTATTTATTTTTGGGTGTGTTGGGTCTTTGTTTCTGTGCGAGGGCTTTCTCTAGTTGGGGCGAGTGGGGGCCCCTCTTCATCGCTGTGCACGGGCCTCTCACTGTCGCGGCCTCTCTTGTTGTGGAGCACAGGCTCCAGACACGCAGGCTCAGTAGTTGTGGCTCACGGGCCCAGCCGCTCCGCGGCATGTGGTATCTTCCCAGACCAGGGCTCGAACCCGTGTCCCCTGCATTGGCAGGCAGATTCTCAACCACTGTGCCACCAGGGAAGCCGCATTTTCATTTTTATACATTTTTCTCTTTAAGGACTTTGGTACGATAGAAGGTTTATTATCTCTAGTTGACAGAGTAGGAAACTGAGGCTAAGAGAGGGTAGAAAGAGAACAGTGACTGAATCTAATGAGCTCTTTCGTTTTGTCCTCCCAGCAACTCTGGCCTCGACATTGTTGTGCTCATTTCACAGAAGGGAACGTGGGTGCTCAGAGGTTCAGTAATGTGTCTCTGGTCAGCGTATAACTGAAAAGATTCCCAAACCCCACACATCACTACGCCATTATGAAGCTTTCCTTAGGGAATCTGAATTCTTATTTGACTCCTAACCTTTTCTAAAAAAAATGGTGGTGGGAGTGGTGTTTCAGTACATTACTCACTTATAAAAGAGAACTACTGTAGTAGTTTATAGAAATGGTTAAGGGTTTTGGAGTCGGCCAGACTTCTGTCCAAATCCCAGGTCAGCCATCCTCTAGTTTTGCTGACTGTGGGCACAGTTTTATTTATATTTATTGAAACTTCAGGTAATCAGCTATAAAATGGAGACCCTGGCAGCTCCTCCATCAGGTTGAAGCAATTAAATGGAATAAAACCTACAAAGCACTTAGCATAGTGCACGTTGGCTACCACTCGTTCAATAAACAGCAGCTGTTATATGTGAGTCTTCATTTTATGGACTTTCCACTTCTAATAACAAATTTTAAGCAAATACTAAGATTGTGTTGTGCAAAACAATGTACTATTGATGAAATTAATGTAGCTACACAGACTTAATCTTTAAACTTAGAAATTTAGAATACATTTTTTTTTTTAAATTAGAGTCTGTTTTTTTGTTTGTTTATTTGTTTTTATAAATTCATTTGTTTTATTTTTGGCTGCGTTGGATCTTCGTTGCTGCACGCGGGCTTTCTCTAGTTGTGTCAAGCGGGGGCTACTCTTCGTTGTGGTGCGCGGGCTTCTCATTGCAGTGGTTTCTCTTGTTGCGGAGCATGGGCTCTAGGCACACGGGCTTCAGTAGTTGTGGCACATGGGCTCAGTAGTTGTGGCTCGTGGGCTCTAGAGCACAGGCTCAGTAGTTGTGGCGCACGGGCTTAGTTGCTCCACAGCATGTGGGATCTTCCAGGACCAGGGCTCGAACCCGTGTCCCCTGCATTGGCAGGCGGATTCTTAACCACTGCGCCACCAGGGAAGCCCTAGAATACATTTTATCTATACAGTTTTAAAATTTATCATTCAAGTTGTTGTATTTTCACATCTAAAGCTGTCATTCTCCCCCCAACCCCCAAAAGTTTATGACTTTGGTCTGTGAAAGAGTAGACTTCCCAGAAATGAAGAATTCGTATCTATAGCATGGGACAACTGTGAAAGAACTATTTGTGGCTTAGCTCTTGCTAAGCTTCTGGTACCCTTATCCCTATATATATCGATGGACATTCATGACCTGAGAAATGGTCCAGTGGAGAAGGAGGTAGCTGGTGTGTGTGTGTGTGTGTGTGTGTGTGGGTGTGTGTGTGGGTGGGTGGAGGGGTGAGGGGTACTCATTGTATACAGCTTTTGTAATACAGATAATTAAGTACAATCAACAGGCATTACAGTCATATCCTTTGAATTGTTCAGAGAATGTGCTTAGCTCTGCTTAGCGGGGTGTGTGTTTAGGGTGAGACTGACAGTTGAGGTATCAGTGAGAAGCATTTGTATCACAGCGACAGACTGCAGAGAGCTCTTTCCTGTGTTACAGATTGCTAGGAAATTGGATGGGACCTCCTGAGAAATTCTATCCCACGCCTCCCCCCAGGACTAGTCAGTGACAACCGTTAGGAAGGCAGCGGGGGTGGGGAGGAGAGCCGGGGGCTTTCTGGGAGTGAGCTGCCTTCCCCCCCAGGCTGGTGTGGGAAACGCCCTGTACTTAGGGGGCACTCTGCACAGAGCACCTTGAGGGTCCTCAGGTCAGCATGGGAAGTGTGCGAATGTTCCCTTGAGAGGCCCCTTGGACTTGTCAAAAAACCTGATCATAAAGGAGAGCTTGCTTGGCAGTTCTCATCAGAAGTCTAAATGACGGAGTTTAATGCTGAGATAGAACCAGTGGTGCTCAACTCTAGGTGCAGATGACGTGGGAATTTTCTTTAACCTTCCAGGTGGTTCTACTGTACCTCTGGGGTTAAGAACCACTGGGATAAAGAGAGAAAGCACTCTGACAAAAGGGCAAAAGGGCAGAAAAGCCCCCCACCCTACATTGGGTGGCTGGGTCCTCGTATTTCCCAATGAGGCCACTGGCCCTTTCAGTTGGCTGAAATTTCTCTTCGCGTTCTGCATCAGGGTCCGCTGGGCCGAGATGCTGTTGACTGCCGTGGCCATCCAGCTGCATTTCCTGGTGTGTGTGGGGTAAAACTGCTCTGCTTGTCTCTGGGGTTGAGGAGCATGATGTTTCCCTACTTTGGAATCATTTTTTAAAGCCTCGGCCCTCAGGCTCTAAGCAGAAATGTATGCTACGTTCTGAAGGATATTGTGTTTAAATCTTAATAATTTGTCTCCTTCACATAAGAGAAATAACTGTGCAGTGTGGACAAAAACCCTCCGAGAAAACCATGTGTTTCGCATTTACTACGAATAAGTCATTCCCTCTCTTAGCTGTCAAAAGTCATAATCTGGGAATCATTCTTTTCCTACGAAAACCAGAAACCTGTTTTTTTTCCTCTCCGTTTGATAGCAGCTGTAATAAAAGTTCCCATAGGCAAGAGCTTTTGATTTGATAGGATGCAGTGGCTGTCTTTCTAGGGAAGCTGTGGAAAATGCATTGGTGCATTTTTTTTTTTCTCAATTGCAGGTATCTTGTATCCCCTGAACATCATGTCCAAGCATGATGTCACTCACATGACTTTGCTACATCCCAAGTCCTTTTACACATGCAAACTACAGAAGAAACAAACTGGTTGAGTGTACAAAGTATATTTCAGGAACGTCCTAAATGGTCTGTTTCAGAGGCACACAATTCCAAAGTATTTGCTGACACTTATTGTCCGGCTTCAAATTTTTAAATGTCTTTCTGATCACATGGTGCCATGTTTTCCATAGGGTGACATATCTGTCCTCTTTTAAATGCATGGGAATTGGCAACAGTCTTATTTCACTGGTGAGTTTGCTGAAGTGTTATTACAAGACAGCCGGGATGATTCATGAGTGCTCTTCAGGTAGGGAAATGCTGCCAGCTCGGTTTGTATTTTGTCTACCTAGAGTTCTGCTGCTTAATTTTCTATTTCGGTTAAGAGTAATCCCTTTTCCTGCTAGTAGCCGTAATCACATTATAGGAGACTTAAAAATTCTCATTTCCCAGTAGTTGTCACAATGTAAGCATTTTTATTTCATGTAAGATTGCTCTTTTTTCCTGACATTGGGAGAGATAAACTAGGAAATCTAAATATTGGTCTAATTGGAAGAACTCAGGGTACGTTCTGGTCAAGTGGAGAAGTTAAGGAGTGATGGAGGGGAGTCCTGGACTCCATCTGAAAGGGTAGCAATAGGCCTTAAATGTGATAAGAGACTTAATGTACCTTGACAGTTTTTAAAAAAGAACATTAAAATTTTGCCTGAGAATCTGATGCCTTTGGTAAATATGGGATCTAGTGAGGCATACTCGTTTCTGCCTCTCCCCATATATTCCTTTGATCGTGTTTGTGCCGTTCTTGAAAGAACCACATGTCTCTCCCTGACTGGACAGGCCCAGAGATGGAGATAAGTAGGCCCTTTGTAGACACCTATTTTCAAGTTTCTTCTTGCAAGAAGGCCAAGAGGGCGGAGGACAGCTCTAAAATCTGGGAAGTGCAAACTGTAGCTACTTTTTTTTTTTTTTTTTTACAACCTTGAAACTACATTTGGATGTGGTTAATTCTCAGGTGACTTGGAGCCATGGAGCATATGCCTTTCATAATCATATGTAACTGTCTAGAACTTGTGTTTCATCTCACCTTTCATGGAGTATTTTGAGTGGTACATGGTTCACAGAACTATTTTTTCTGGACCTAGGATATAAATTTTCTTATTAGGTCCTTTGCCATTTAATACTAGGTATTTAGGAAGTTCACTGCATGTTGAGAGGATGTGATGTTATGATATTGCTTGATTGATTGTATGGTTGTTGTAGTTTGGATTTCTACATACTGCAGATACTGTTAATGGTTAGTGGTCAGATAGGCAGAGTGAATCACTATTTTAAACTAGCAAGAAAATTGACTTTAAATGGAGGTTTCTGATTGGCTGCCTTAAGGCTGCTTAGTGATGTCAATAATCTTAGAAAAGATGAATTGGAAGTATTACTCATTTTTATTTATGAATTTAATCCTGTGGATAAGTAATGTTGGACATGCCGAACAGTAATCCTGTGGCGCTTGTCACTTAAAGGCCATGTGACTAACTCTGTAGTAAGAGACATGGAAACACATGGTACTCATCTCTTCTGGGATTTGTTCTTTTCTTCTCCCTTTTTTTCGGGTTCATGTCTCCTGATGTTCTAGGGGGCTCATTGAGATACAAGAGTTTTATACTTTGGTTTCTTTGCAGAAGGACAGCAAACAGAGTTCAAATTAAGTTCATAAGTATTTGCTTGGCTGCAAATAATTTTTTACCAGGTGATGATGGAGGTGAGTGCACATGGAGCCAAGCCAAGGGCAAGCGGAGAGGAGAGGGGTCTGTGTGTGTAGATACATTTCCTATTTCCCACAGCTTGGTTCCGTGCTACCGTCAAAAGTAAAGTTAATTGGTTTTCTTCCTGGGATGGTCTGTTTGACTGACAAGCCCTCAGCCAGCTATTAAATCCCACTGTCTTGGCCTTAGATTGGGAAATTCAAGTTGCTAACAGATGGACTTTTCCAGTTCTTACTTGATTATCTCCTGCTCCTATCCTCCACTTAGGGAAATGGAATGGAAGGGAGAAGAAAGAAGAATCAGATTTCCAACTTAGATTTTACTGATTTGGAATTAGGAGTTGGCTTAATTAGATATTACCTTATTTTCTTGTTTCAAGAAAAACAAAGGGTGTGTGTGGAGTTAGTGTGACCTAAATTGTGGGACATTTATTTGAGACGACATAGTTTAGAAATATAGCTCTTACACCAACAATTGTTATGTTAATTACATATTTACTAGGCCAAAACTAAAAACATTTTGTTTTGGTATTTTATGCCTTTCAAAGCAATCCAACTTTTTTTTTTTAATTGTAGAATTCAGATGAACCTTCAAGGCAATTAATGTGAGTTAGGTTGTATTGAACCTACGTTTAGAGATGCATGATGATTTGAATTAGTGCCTGTGATGTGCCAGCTCCTATTATCATTTTAAAATCAGCGATGGGCAATGTGTTATGACATTGGGGTTAGATGAATGCTACCTAAACCTAGATTCTTTTTTTTTTCAAATAGTAAACCAAACTGTTAAAACAACATCGATACATTCTTTGGCTACAGTTCAGTCATTTGAGAGAGGTTTGAGAGGCTTTTTAAAAGACAAGTTCATGTACGTGTATTGTCGTCTTTAAATACTAAATCATTTCACACCAAGAATGTTAAGTTTTGCAGTTAGTTAAAAGACCATTCCACAGTAATTAGAATTACCATGGCATTAAAAAAGCTTACCAAGAATTAAAAAAAGAGAGGGGGCAGCTGGGGTGTGAGGGGCAATTTGGGGTTCTGTTGATCCTCTGGGGCTGGCAGAGTCTCTGGGCAGCAGAGTTCAGAGCTGGATCTAGGTTGCACCCTGTAGTTTCTCTTTCCACTTGGACAGAAATGGAGGTGTTGGGCCTATAATCTGGTTGTTGCCCACAGCCAAGTCAGTGTTAGGCAGTATTTCTGTTTTGAACACGTTTGTCCTTATTTCCCCTCTTCTCTGCTTGCCCACTAGAAGGGGAAAAAAATAATCAGAGGTCCTGCCTGGGTGGAGCCGCCCTTTGATCGCAATGCGCCAGGTTTTTCCAGGTTAACCAACTGGGACGTTTCAGCCGGCTGAGGAGGGAGAGGGCTGCAGCCGCTCTGTGCCGCCTTCTCAGGTTCCCTTCCTCCCTTCCCACTCAGGGGCAGCCCAGTTGCTGAGCTCGGAGGGGCAGACATACTGGTTGAGGGGGCTGGGGACTGTTGACAGCAGCTGTGTCCTTTTGTAGGGGAGAGTTCCAGCAGATTCCTGGAAGGTGTGGGATGAAAAATATCCACCTCTGAGTTAGCTGCTTCTGTAACCTTGCCGCGTGTGCCTGGGCGCTCAGACGTGCTAGGGTGGGGGGATGGTGTGCCTTAAGATTCTGGTGAGGATGGATGGCGAGGCGGTTGAAGCCTCTGGGGCTCCATCAGAACGGGAGTCAGCATCCAAGGAAGCAGAGACTAACCCTTTGGCTTGCATCCTTACTGCTCCCCGGGTGAATTAGGAGGGACCTTGGTCAGTTGTGTGGGAGCTGAGAAAGCCGGTGAGCCGGCTTGATTCCTCCTGGGAGGAGTCGGGCTCGTCAGGCTGCCTCCCCACTGCCTCTCTTTGCTGGGGGTGTGGAAGGGGCAGCGTGGGGAGGCGGGGAGGTTTTCTGCTGGAGTTGATTGAAAAAACAGCTGCCCTCCTCCCTTTGCCCCTCCCTCACCCCCGCCGCCCCCCATCCTTCTTTCTGTGGCAGGATAGAACTATGCTGTAAACTTTGGCAGGGGTGAAACATGTTAATATTTTTCGAAACAGGAAACTTTTTTTTTGTCTGGCATGGACCTGTTAGGTTAAAGCTGGGGGAAGAAAAGCATAAATAAAATTCGATATAGTCATTCAAGAAATGATTTGTATTCGTCCAGGAAAGGGTCAGAGTTCAGTGGGTTTGAGTCTAAAAGAGCCAAACTAAGATAAGGTAAGGAGCCAGTATTTGGAACTGGTAAGCTCATGCCAGAACTTGAAAGCACGTTTGTAGCCCTTCCTTTATTATCATAACCTCTTGAACAGAATACACCATTTGAAATGACAGTAAATGCTTCTCAGTGGGTAAGTTTATGACCTAGTTTTTTGACCAAGAGCACTTACGGGATTGAACGGCACAGGGGCTTGGACACCACTGGCCAGAAGTTCTGTGCAAATCAGGAGCTCAGGGCTAATTAGAACCCCGAGACATTAAGCAGCAGCTGTTTTATGGTGTGAACTTTTGCACAGAGGATTTCACCAGGCTAATTCTCCTTGGAAGTCTGTTTGGAGAGTGGTTCTTTGCTGGCTGTTGCTTCATTCTTCTTTGGAGGCCTGTTTTCACTGAGTGTGAGAGTTTTGTGCCAAACCTAGCAATGACCTTCTGGTGCCTGGAGCTGCCTCCCGCCTGGGCTGACCCAGTGGGGCTGGGCTGGGGGGGTACTTGGGCAGAATTGAATGGGGTGAGAGGGTCATCATAAGCTCTGCTGGCTCTGGGGTTGTCCCACATCTCAGACCTGGAGTTGAACAGAAACCAAGGGGAAGAGAAAATGTGTCTTCTGTCTTTTCTGCTCATAAAGGGGGATGCTTGGTCCCTTCCTCCCTTGTGCTTTTTCTATGGACTCTTGGACCCACTCTTACCTATGCCTCTTACCTTACTCTTGGACCCTTCCCCTCTGCACTCTGTTAAATCTGAACTTGGTTTTTTTGTTACACTTAACATGTGAGAATATATTTTTCAGGGAGAATTTTGAGAAATGAATTAAAATGAATCTAAAATTCACTAATGGTATGGGCCTTAGGGTGTAGTTGACAAATTCCTCCCCCCCTCCGCTTTTTCCCCCCTCCTTTCCTCCACAGTTGTTTTTCTTTCTATCCTCCCGCGTATATTTGCTTTTACAGCGGAACTACTAAACATACTTAAAAATGTTTTAGAAAGTAAAATCACTCTCTAAAAAGTACCATTAATGGTATGATAACAGAGTCTGGGATCCATGAGAAATTGCAGAATTAAAAAGGGCTAAAGTTAGGATCAATTATTTAATTAATAAAAGTTACTTAAATAATTACAGAAAACACTAAATTTTCATATTGCGCATTTCTTTTTTAGGAGTGCACATCTTTTTTTTTTTTTTAATTAATTAATTAATTTATTTTTGGGTGTGTTGGGTCTTCGTTTCTGTGCGAGGGCTTTCTCTAGGTGCGGCGAGCGGGGGCCGCTCTTCATCGCGGTGCGCGGACCTCTCACTATCGCAGCCTCTCTTGTTGCGGAGCACAGGCTCCAGACGCGCAGGCTCAGTAGTTTGCGGCTCACGGGCCCAGTAGCTCCGCGGCATGTGGGATCTTCCCAGACCAGGGCTCGAACCCGTGTCCCCTGCATTGGCAGGCGGATTCTCAACCACTGCGCCACCAGGGAAGCCCAGGAGTGCACATCTTAAAGACCTTAAAAGATACACACATTTCTGTTATTTATAGACACATGAAGTCTTCATGCAGAAGGCTCTTTAAATGAGAAAACTATGACAATATCCCTATCATACACCAATAGAGAAATAATTATGTATGTTAAAGTGTATGACAAATATTGGATATTAAAACTGTTTAGGCATTGTTTTTAATTTACATTTAAATTTGATTTACATTAGAAAATGTGAAAGGAATATAAGAACGCAGATACAATATTATCTATATAAAAATGTACTTACCAATATTTAGAAGTAACTATGCCAGAACATTTAACAATAGTTGAATAGGGATTATGAACCTGTGAAATTATTCACATTTGCTCCACTCAGTTTTCCACAATGAGCTAGCAAATCTGTTATAACATCTAGCTTTGGCTAATACACTTCAATGAATGAGCATGAGAATGGCTTTCTCCTATGTTTCTTTCTGACACAGTTCAGATGAGATATGAATTACAAGACTTCAACAAAAGTTATTGTTTTAAGTCTATTCACATTTCCAAGGCTTTCAGTCATATGTATGTGTAACTGACATCGTTTGGGGCAAGGCTGGCGCAGGTGGTTTGCACCCCGATTTCCAGGAAGAGAATGGAACATTTCTTGTCTTCCATGGTATGTGCCCATTTTTTTCCTCAGTGCTCACTTGATTCCTTTCCTTTGACTTGAAGGACTTGTCCTTCCTCCCTGTTCACATCATGTTTCTGTTTTTTTTCCTTCTGGGATCTTGCCCGCCCTCCTTGTTGTTGCTGCTGAGTATTCCCTTTCTGTCACCGTGGATATGATCCCTGCATGACTTTATTGAAGATGACTCATAATCAGGGAGCCACAAGTCGCCAGTAAAGTTAATAGTGCTTCTTTGGGACCCCATTTGTGGCAATAAAGTTTGCAACTAGGCATGAGCAATTTCAATTTGCAGTACAGTGTTTTAATTGTTTGGAGGTGTCTATAAAAAGCATGCGGCAGGGCTTCCCTGGTGGCGCAGTGGTTGAGAGTCTGCCTGCCGATGCAGGGGACACGGGTTCGAGCCCTGGTCCGGGAAGATCCCACATGCCGCGGAGCAGCTAAGCCTGTGCGCCACAACTACTGAGCCTGCACGTCTGGAGCTGTGCTCTGCAACGAGAGGCCGCGACAGTGAGAGTCCCGCGCACCGCGGTGAAGAGTGGTCCCCGCTCGCCACAACTGGAGAAAGCCCTCGCACAGAAACGAAGAACCAACACAGCCAAAAAAAAGCATGCGGCAAATTAAAATCGCTTATGAACGAGATGCTTTTTCTTACCCAAAGAGGTGCCCCTGGAAAGCACTTCTCTTCCGTGGCGACACACGACTGTTGGCTCAAGCATTTGCTATCTGCAGTCATCAGGCTCTGCTTGACACGGGGCGCAGGGGCACACGTTTCTCAAACTGCCAGCTTTCCAGATCTTGTCTGAAGGAAGATTTGAGCTAGAGGTAGCACCACCCAGGTTGGTGAATTGAATGAATCATTCCACTATTGATGCATTTTAGCCCTGACTCAGCCTCTTTACGTACCACCTAATGAAATGAAATCTAGTTGAATGAATTCTCCCAATCCCCCCTTTTTTCATGGGAGAAATTAAAATCTTACGAGCTCTCTTCCGCTTTCCCAATTTCCAAAAGGTAAGTGGGGGAGGAAGGGGATGTCTCTAGGGTGTCATGTTGTCACTAGTAACTGTGGTACTAGAATGTTCCAGGTAAATATTTCTGTTTCTTGCCTGTATCCGCCCTTCTTACCTTCTTCCTCAATTTTCTTGGTATCATCCCCCACAAGCGACCAACTCCGCTCCTAAATCATTTCGAGGGTGAATGCCAATAAATACCTGAGATTGTTGCCTGCTTGTAATGCCTTTCATTTTGAGAAATGCCATATATGGCAAATTTCATGAGGCCATCACTAGTTAAGCTTGGACATCAATTAGGCCCAAAGTATTCTTCCTTAGTGGGTAATTGGTGAATGTTTCAGGCTGAACCAGACACCTTCTGGGTAGAGACTACAGTACTTGTTACCAAGAAGGGAATTTAAGAAACATTGAATTCTTAACCAGATGAACCTGTTGTGTAGGTAACCATCCTCTGAAACCCAACAGAAGGAGATGATTTAGGCAGTGAGGTTTGGAGTCAGTCTGCCTCATTCTGTAGATTGTGGCGTATAAACAGCATATAGTATGTATATTTGGGGAAGGGTTGGGAGCATAATACTATATATGAAATGAAAATGGAAAGTGAGCAGGAGACATACAGAGCATCAGGGAACTACCTCTGTTATCACTAGTAATTCTCAGGTAGAAATGCAGCTTAGAGCATCTACGGTAGCATCCGCGTCCTCCCACTAACAGAAAGGTTGCTGGAGGAGCGAGACAAATACACACTCCAAAATCAAACTTCCTGAGTTGCTTACCTTTCTGTACCTTAGTTGCCCCATCTGTAAAATGGGGGTTAACTCGTAGAGTTGTAAAATCTCTCCTCTGAAGGCCATACAGGAAACACATGCCTGGCTGAATTTGTGGATCTCAGAGCCGGCCTGCTGAGCTGGAGGAAGACCCCAGAGGCCGTTCTTTGATCAAGTTTCGGCCTTCCCGCCGTCTGTCCTGGGCTGGTCATTTTAGCCTTTCTGACTTGAGTGACTTCCCTTGTGGAATGAGGTAGTGGTGCTCTGTCATCTTTTCCCTTAAATCTCTCCGACCCAAACCATACCCTCCAAGAGTCTGGCTCTCTGAAGGGTGAGGGATGCCTCGTAAGGAATGCTGTATCTGGAGATCAGGCAGGGTCATTTCTCCAAGTCTGAGTCCCTTTCTACACTGACAGCCCTGTCGTAGGAGTCAGGGGGAGGTGAGGTATCTTCACTGTGCTGGGTGTTAAGTGCTTGACCTTAACTGTGAACGTCAACAGCTTAGGCAGAGATGGGCAGTAAACTTCCTTGGTTCCAAATCGCCCTCTTTTTTTCTTCTCCTCACCTATGTGATTTTTAATTACTTAAAGCAGAGATGACTTCCGCAGGAAAAAAACAACCCATCGTAACATTAAAACAAAAACAAAAACAGAAACCCTCCAGATGGCTATTTGTGCTTGTTTTACAGCTGGGAAACCTCCTTCCCCTTCCCTGATCATTCCTTCCAGTCCCCCGTGGAGCCCTTGAACCTTTGCTTTCCTTCAGACTCCCCCAGGTCAGACTTAATTATGAACAAGCAGTGTCGTGGGTTTGGAATGGGTTTGTACACTCGGGCAGGCAGAGAACAAAGCTCAGTCTGTCCCTACTTGGAGGCCTTAGGGCAATACTTTTGAGCTGCTGATTAAGCTATAGTACACACTTTCTAGGGAAGGTTGCTTTTCGTAAGCATACAGAGGAGAGAATTCGTTGTGTTTACCAAATTTGTTTCCATCTTGCCATTCATACCATTCTCATATTAGATCTTGCCAGTGACAAGATAGTTAAAGAACTTAAGTTGGAGAGGATTTCCTCAATCCACCTAAATTCTATGCATTTCTTTCACATCAGATTTTCGAACTGAAAACTTCTAGTGTGCTTCTTTGGAAGGAATTACAATGACAGAGTTGATGTTTAGAATCTTGTTTGAATCAACTCTGTGTCTGAGGGCTGGTTTCCCTTCGAAAAGGAAGATCTTCTATTTTTTTCTCAAACGTTTTTCTCCAGCACCTTGGAATAGTGACTTGTGCGTGGTTGATGCTTACTTAATACATATGTGTCAGATGAATTAATGAACACTTCCCCTAAATCTCGTCTACCCTCTTTTACACCATTTGCCATCACCATAGTTCTTGAAAATCTGCTAAAGCCAAGGGAATCTACTCGCTATTTTTTTTTTGCACACAACACACGTGTTTTCACTTTGTTATTTTGCACAAATTTTCTCTCTGCCTAGGTTGCCCTCCTTCCCCTGTTCAGTAACTTATATTTGCTATTACTGACAGTTCAGCTGAAAACCTGAGCCTTGCAGTAAGCCCTCGGTGAGCGGCCCCATCTACCTAGATCTTGTCTCCTCCTTACCTGCATCAGCACACACACTTGCTCTGTTTTGAGCACCCAGAAACCTGGGTGTATCTTTATTTTTTTAAATAAATTTATTAATTTATTATTTATTTTTGGCTGCGTTGGGTCTTTGTTGCTGCGCACAGGCTTTCTCTAGTTGCAGCAAGCTGGGGCTACTCTTTGTTGCGGTGCGCGGGCTTCTCATTGCGGTGGCTTCTCTTGTTGCAGAACACGGGCTCTAGGCACGCGAGCTTCCGTAGTTGTGGCACGCGGGCTCAGTAGTTGTGGCTCACGGGCTCTAGAGCACAGGCTCAGAAGTTGTGGCGCACGGGCTTAGTTGCTCTGCGGCATGTGGGATCTTCCCGGACCAGGGCTCGAACCCGTGTCCCCTGCCTTGGCAGACGGATTCTTAACCACTGCGCCACCAGGGAAGCCCTGGGTGCATCTTTAAATAGTGAGTATACTTTGATATGGTGGAAGAAGAGCGTGGAGCTTGGGTGTTGGAAGGGACAGCTCGTCCTCCCCGGGCAGCAACACCCCTGGGCTGCCAGACTGCAGTATGTTGATGCCATGATGGTGGCAGTCCTGATTCCCTGCTAGCATTTATGGGCTCGCCTGTATCTGAGATGAAGCTTATTTCAAGATGACTCTTCTCTCTTCTGTGACAGCAGTCATTAAGAGATTAGATTTCTTGAAATATCAGCATTTGTTGGCCCCCTGGCTGAATAATGCTCTGTAGCCTGAGGAGGAAGGGATTTCTGAATAGATCTTCAGCAGTAAAGAAATGCTGAGCTTTAAAAAGAAACATTCATAGTGCAATGCACTCTCTTACCTACTGTGAACAGGCACATGCTTCTCAAAAACGTGACTCTGTGAAGGGCATTTAGAGGTGTTTGTAGAGAGGGGAGGGGATTTAGAGGGTGGGGAGGGGCGTGGGATGGAGAAGGAGACACTTTGGTTTCTCATCCTAGTTTGGTAATCATCATACAGTAGTATTTGAATATCCCAATTCTTACACGTGTAAACCTCTTATTTGGAAGGAATTGCTCAAATTACTTTGCAACTTAAACAGTTCTTGTATCAGCATTTATAGGACGAGGTTGCAGGATTCTTAAGTAAAGCTATTCTCTGGCCTGTTCAGAACCACACAGCATCTTTCATAAAGTCTAGCACTCTGTTGCTGAAGTGCCCACTGATGTCAGGGTAAGGAGTGAAATGAGGCTGAGGATTCAAACTGGTGGTAACAGCTTAGAAGCAAATTATATCAAAATAACTACTTAAGGGAAGGATGTGACCACTTAGATGGCCTAGGTGTGAGCAGTAGGGTTACTTAGCACCTGAACATGGCAGATCCAGTTTTGCTTGGTAGCTAGAATACAATCCTGCATTTATGGCATTTTTATACCTTTTTTTATTAAAAAAAAAAAATCCTAGTTGAGGAACCTCTTTCGACAGGAAAAGAGGTTAAAGTTGTATATCTAACGGTCATTTCCAAATCCATTAACCCGATTAGTGAATTGGGTACTATTTAGTGAACATGGGTAGAATTGCATTAATCCAAATGATTGGGCTAGTTCTGATAACTGGACAGAGTAGAACTTTCTATTTGACTCTCCTGCAATCTACTGAGGCTCGCAGCCAGCTGTGGAAACCCAGTGAAATTCGTAGTCAAGCATAATAAAAGATGAGTGTACTTTCTCACAGTTGGAGCAGGAAAATAGGGAAGATACCCTCGGCGTTTGAATAGAAATTCCGTGTGCCCTGGTCGCATGTGCATTGATTCTCGTGTTAGCTCCTGCTTTCATTTTATTACTGATACTTAATTGATAAATCCAAAAGACTTCTTATCTTCTGGGTGTTTCTAATAGCACCATGTGTTCACAACAAGTCATTATCTCCTTCCTTGACCTTTACCTGGGAAACTGCTCTTCTAGGTGCAACTTCTACTTATTTCCTCTAGGTTTTCTTTCTCTCCGCTTCTCTCCGTAGAGTTGAAACTAAAATCTTGTGTATCTTAATATGTTTAACAAGTAGAAAGAAACAAGTCAAAATTTGTCGCTGAAATATTTTGAGGGTCATGTATATTTCAGCAGTTCCTTCATATCATTGAATAATTAACAGTATACATTTGCTTCATATTTTTGGTGATAGAGCTCATGGCCACAGTATATCCCATCAATCTGAAAGTAATTTAACCTAAAACAGAGGTAGTGATGGAGCCTGGAACATGAGCAAAGTTTAAGACCAAAATGGATAGTAGGCATTAGACATTTCTCACATTATCTTCTCCATGAATCGCCGGTAGGGTCAGGGAATAACTTTCATCAGCGTCTTGACTTGTCTGGCCAATTAAGACATGTTTCTGCAATGTAAGCCTATTATGTGAAAAGGGTCGAGTCCTACTGGGTATAATTGTAATTAAGAACAGCCCACCATCCCTCAGATAATTGAACCAAAATTAATAAGTATCCTAAATAGAAATAAATCATGGTTAAAGCAAAGCAAAACCTGTAACTCTTATTACCAACCCAACATGTTACATCAATATCAATATGTGGATTTTGTAGGATTTTTTTTTCTTCTGTGGGATCTGAGACTCATTTGGAATTACCTTGGCAGAAGAATATTAGCTACTCAGACCTATAAAGGATATTTTGAGCTGGACTATAAAAAGCACATGTAGTAATTAATATAAAAGCAGCTGAAAGTGCCTGAGGTCAGTAGTTGCTACATCTATATTGCATGTAAACAAAGTATTAGCCAAAATTAGTTTCAGAGGGCACTAATTACATCTGTTTTAATTTAATTTAGTCTGATTTAATGATGCTTTTTTTTTTTAATATGAATTTGCTTCATGGTTACTCTGATTGCAATTTCCTTTCCCTGAGAAGAGTGTATACAGCTGGGATAATTGTAAACTTTTGTGAACATTTAGTTTGACCCTGGATATATCAAAGGTGTGGTGTCTTACTGCGTAGAATTTTCGGTCTAAAGAATGAGAAGCTAATAGATAGAAAGCTAGTGATTCAGGCTTCATTTCAATTTGTTTACAGTGTTTTTTTTTTTAATGTAAAGTTTACGTATAATGAAGTGCACAAATCTTACTGGTGTGTTTGATTTTGACAAATGCATACGCTTGTGTAACTTGGACTCCTGTCAAGCTCTAGAACGTTACTCTCGCCCCAGCTAGTTTTTCTGCGCCTCCCGAGTCACCTACTCCTCGCCTTATCAGCAGGTAACCACTCTTGTAGCTTTAAATTTTTTTCCATTGGAGATTAGATATGCCTGTCCTGCAGCTTCACGCAAATTGAAGCCTCACGACGTGTGCTGTTGGTTTAAGGCTTCTTTCACTCAAAAGCTTAATTTTAATGAATCGTTTTCATAATATATATAACGGAAGCTAGTTATGATAAGTAATTGCTTGGGAATGAAGTAAAGAGCTGTCCTGTTTCAAAGAAGGAAGGCAAAATACTAATTCCAAGATGGTTAAGCTAGCAAATACTTGTAATTGTTCTGTTTTTTTTTTAATTGAAATTTGAACTGAGATAATTATAGCTTCACATGCAGTTGTAAGAAATAATAAAACCTTAAACCAGTTTCCCCAAATGGTAACATTTTGCAGAAGTATAGTATGATATTATAGCCAGGATATTGATGCAATCTACCAATCTTGGTTACACTTACACACAAACACACACCAGTGTAAGCTAAACTGTATTTAGTTCTATACAGTTTTATCACATGTGTGGATCTGTGGATCCACCACCACAATACAGACACCGAACAGCACCAGGATCCTTCTTGTTGCCCTTGTTAATAGTGACACCCGGGCTTCCCTGCTGGCGCAGTGGTTGAGCGTCAGCTTGCCAATGCAGGGGACGCGGGTTCGAGCCCTGTCGAGCCCTGCTCTGGGAAGATCCCACATGCCGCGGAGCAACTAGATCCGTGAGCCACAACTACTGAGCTCTGCGCGTCTGGAGCCTGTGCTCCGCAACAAGAGAGGCCGCGATAGTGAGAGGCCCGCGCACCGCGATGAAGAGCGGCCCCCGCTTGCCGCAACTAGAGAAAGCCCTCACACAGAAACGAAGACCCAACACAGCCAAAAATAAATAAATAATAAAAATAAAGGAATTCCTTTAAAAAAAAAAAAAATAGTGACAGCCACTTCCCTCCCACCATTCCTCTACTATCCCTAGCCCCTAACTGGTTTGCCACTTCTAGAAAAGCCTTACATAAACGTAATTATATAGTTTCTAACCTTTCGGATCGGCCCTTTTGACTCACCGTAACTCCCGGGAGAGCCATCCAGGTTGTCGCATGCACCAAAAACTTGTTTCTTTTTATTGTGGACTAGTATTCCATGGTATGTGTATGCCATAGTTTAACCATTCACCTGTTGAAGGACATCTGGGCTGTTTCCAGTTTTTGGCTATTATGAGTGAAGCTGCTTTGAACATTTGTGTACAGGTTTTTATGTGAACATAAGTTCTCATTTCTCTGGGACAGATGCCTAAGACTGAAATTGCTGGGTCGTATGGTAATTGCATGGTTAGTTTTAAAAGAAACTGCCAAACCATTTTCCAGAGTAGCTGTACCAATTTATACTCCTCCAGCAAAGTATGAGTGATCTAGTTTTTCTGCATCCTCACCAGCACTTGGTGGTGGTCTTATTTTCACTGCTCTGATAGGTATGAAGTGAGATCCCATTAGATTTAATTTTCAGTTCTCTGATAACGAATGATGTTGAACCTCTTCGTGTGCTCTTTTGCCATTGATAGATTCTCTTCGGTGAAATGTCTGTTCATGCCTTTTACCCATTTTTCTAATCGAATTTTTAAAAAATCTGTCCTTAAAAGACAGACTAAACAAAACACAACCCAAGTAGCTTTCAAGAACATTTAAGAAAATATCTCAAAGATCTCACTTGGCTTGAGATGCTTTTAGACTCTAGATAAGTAAATTGAATCACTTAACAGATGTAAATGCATGTTTTTCAACAAAGTGGTGGAAAGAATTGGGAGCTTTTTAAGGCTCCCACAATTCTCCTGTCAATAGCTTGGGCTTCCAATCACTCCCATTTTCCCAGGTTCTGTGCTCTCTTCCTCTCCTCTTCTGTCCCAGACCTTCTATTCTTTATTGCTTTTCTCTGACAAGCCTGGTGACAGATCTCATCCCCTTGACTAGTTTAATTCTGAAGCATGTTAATGGATTCTTTAAACAGATCTTGTGGACCAATATTTTTTTTGTAGAACTTGGACATTTGAGATAATCTTTCTTTGCACAGTTCTGTAGTGTTTGCTTCTATCACTGTAAGACAGTGTGTCAGTTATCTTGATGGAAGGATAAGAAAGAAGCAGTCTAGAGACAGAGAACCTTTCGCGTATACTTGGTAATGAATTACTGTAGAGTGACATAGGAGTCATCAGAATGTTTCTTAGATGATGCTTTTCTGACCAAATAATAAGAGCCTAAGACTTACAAAAGGACCTGGGTTTGTGACGTTGTTCTGCCCTTATTAACTTAGTGACATTGGGCAAATTACGTAACCTCTCTGAGCCTCCACTTAATTATTTGTGAAAATGGGTAATAATTCCCATACTATTACAATGAGTTTATAAGGATCAAAAAGAATAATGTAATGCATTTGTAAGTGGTAAAGCACTATACAAATGTAAGCTGCTATTACACTTATAATAGTTATACTTCTCCTTCCCACATCTAAAGCAAACACATAAAACCTGAAAGAGAAACAGTCATTTGCACAGAATGAGGTCAAATGATCACTGTTTCCTAAGGGTGGGGGGAACCGCTACACATTGTTTTCTTACATGTGATTTTAATTTTGTTTGGTAGGCAAGAAACTGCTAAAAATTAATCAACCAGCAATAATTGCACTTCATTTATGGCCACTAAGGAAAGCTACTGAAAGTTAAAATTGAGTTGCTTTAGGAGTTTCCTGATCTTACTCATTTAAATTCTAGTTTTAAAGATGAATTATGAATCTACTTGCCAGTTGAAGCGTTACCTGAAGTCATGTTTCCCCCCACTGTTGTCTTTAGTCGTCAACTACATTAGCCTTATAAAGAAGCCAGACAGACCTAGGTTTGCACAAGGAATGTTATTAACTGTGTGTGACCTTGGACGAAAGAGTGGGTCGGTCTCTCTATCTGTAATACAGATCCAAATGAAATTGCTAATTGGTGTAGGTGGTAAACTATCTGAATATCTGCCTTTAAATAGTAACTTTGAATAATGCTGTACACAGTAGACACAGGGTAGCTGGTACCCCTATCTATAAATTGAGAAGTGTAGAGAAAAGGTCAGTGAGGGTCTGCTTAGCAGCAAAAATATTTTCTTCTAAAATGTCATTGGTAACAAGCAGCCTAAGATTTGATGAAGCCAAAAGCCAGTTCGCAATTCTTTACCCCCAGATCTTAGTTTAGACAATTTATTTTTGTGATTTAGGGAAGATTAAAAGGGCTCAAGGCTGTTGTGAGGATCAGATGAGGTAAATGTATGTGAAAATGCTTTGGGAATTTTTATGTGCTATGCAGACTTTCAGTTTTAGAGGTGATGGTTAAGGAGGTGGTAGTAATAGAAGTAGTGCTGTGAGAATATGTGTTCATCAAGTTTGATGACTTGTCTAAGAGTATGTCCAGTTATTGGATCGCGTTGGAAAAAAAATTTAAACTTTCATTCTTTAAATGTCATGTATATCACCACCCCCCTCTTGGAACACACAGCCATGAATTGAATCTCTGTCTACGTTTTGAATAATTCAGTTGTAGTAGGTGACGTTTATAAAATTATCCATGAAATTTGGGAGAACCAGTGCAATGACTTGAGAGCACAACGGGGAGAATCTTGATTTAATGGAAACCCAGCCAATGATTAGATTAGGTGACAGGAGGGGGGTCAAATTCATTATGGAAAAATGAGGAAGGAAGTGAAATGAGTCATTATGCTTTTAGTTACAGTATATTTTTACAGTTGATTCTGTGGGTGGTATATTGTTTAATTCATTACAGCTTTTAAGGACCAATTTCAGATTAAAAAACATGAATGATGGAAGCTCTAACCAAAGTCTAATTCCAGTTACTAGAAAGATGACTCTTTAAATGTTCTTATACATATAGCTGATTCACTTTGCTATACAGCAGAAACTAACACAACATTGTAAAGCAATTATACTCCAATAAAAATGTAAAAAAAAATTAAAAAAAAAATCTGAAATAGATTATGGCTTTCTGTACTGTCGGATTCCTCCACTATTTATTTTCTCTCAAATACAAGGGTTTATTTCACTCTTTCAAACTTCTAAGGCAGTTGCATCCTGCCTTTTAATATAGGATATTGGTATCTTTGAAAAAGAATTACACTAGGAATTTGTTTGAAGCTTGTCCCTCCTTTATTAAGAATAAAAAATATATATCTGATCATAATTGCCATCATATAATCTTTGTAAAATCTTATTACTTAGGCTACTTGCATCTGATGGTATAAGTTACTACACTCAGTTATTGCCCTGAAAAAGAGAACCCCAAGGAATTCAACAATAGCTTTCCTTGGATTCCTCAGTTTTCCTTTTGTGCAGCCCTTTACATGTGAGTCAGCCTTGCGAAGGATCTTGGTCAGCTCACGTGAGGAGGGCCAGAGGAGGGGCATGCCTCTGTTTCTTTGCTTCGGAGTCAACCAAGCAAATAGAAGAATCTAGCCTCACACTTTTCTTTCCTTCTCTAAAATTCCTAGATACTCATTAATTCACGTGCTTGTAAACAGCCTTCCACTTCTCATACTGACCCATGATTGTGGCTCTGGAGAGTGGAGTTAATATTATTATTGTTGGAGTTAGTCAGTATGATTTAAATTCTCTTTCTGTCTCCTCTACTTAAAATAGCAAAATTCTTTGCCTAACCCTTTGTCACTTTCCATCCGCCTTATTCCATCTTGTTTTCCTTCTTGGCACTTAAAATTATTTGACGTTATATTAAATATTTGACTGGTTTTATTGTCAGTCTGCTAGGATGTAAGCACTATATGACAGGGACTTGGAGCCTGTCCGTTTGGACTGGAACCGTGCGGGGGAGTACACAAGGGTTTGTTGAATCAGTCAGTTAATGTGCTTCTGTGAAACACAACCAACAATGAGATAGATTCGCCTAATATTTAAATTTCAGGTTCCAAGCTTGGTATCTTTGGAACCATGCTTTTCTCTTTCTGGCTTCTAACACTGTCGTTGTGTTGTGCGAGGGGAAACTCCTAAAGAACATTTTGGGAGGAAGGAAGGCATCTGAGTGTGGGTGTCAGGTTATCAAGTAAACACTGGAACCATTTTTGCCTATGATTGGGAATGTTTATTTTGTTCAAATGTATGTTTGGTCTGACCTTAGAGTTAGAGTTACTTAAGAAGTTGCATAAATGTTAATGAATGTTTATAATGTGGAGTATAAGCTGAAAGCACTTAAAATATAAATATTTGAGCCATATGTTAGAAAATAACCAGAGCATTGCAGCTCTTTTGGATTGTGGAGGGAAATTGCTTGATTTATTGACAAGAGCTGGAAATTTTGGAGTCCTGGGTTCTATTTCCATTCCTGCTTTTGACAGCACTTCACAAAATGTCTGTTGAATAAATGCTTAATAGGCAGAGCTAATCCTTTTTAAAAATAATACTTTTATATCACTTAGACTTTTGTGCTCCAGTTGCTCCGCTTTATTGATGTTTTGTTTGTCTTTTCTTCAGGTTCTTTTTTAAACCCATTGAGGTACTCACTTCAGTGCATGTGTGTGTGTATTTGTGGGGAGTTTGATTCTATCTTATCAGTGCCTCATGAGTATTTTTCTACCTCCTTTTTTTTTTTTTTTTTAATTTTTTGGCTGTGTTGGGTCTTCGTTTCTGTGCGAGGACTTTCTCCAGTTGCGGCAAGCGGGGGCCACTCTTCATCGCGGTGCGCGGGCCTCTCACTATCGCGGCCTCTCTTGTTGCGGAGCACAGGCTCCAGACGCGCAGGCTCAGTAGTTGTGGCTCACGGGCCTAGTTGCTCCGCGGCATGTGGGATCTTCCCAGACCAAGGCTCGAACCCGTGTCCCCTGCATTGGCAGGCAGACTCTCAACCACTGCACCACCAGGGAAGCCCTCTACTTCTTGTATAAGGTTCACCTAAAAAAAAAAAAAATGAACATGGTACTTAAAATATAAAGTAGTATAACTGTGTTTATTGTAGCAAATCTTACAAAAGTAAGAACAACAAAAAAAGACGAACTAGACAAATCTTGATGTCACTGGGGAATGGCATTCCCCATGAAAGTAACCAAAGATGAGAGCTTTCTTCTCCAAAGCAAAGAAAGCAAAGAGGCTGGACCTCGATAAATCTTGAAAGAAGGCAACTAGGCACAAACAAGGTGCCCTATTTAAAGAAATCCCCATTACCACCATTAGTGTTATCAGGGCTTTCATGTCAGACTTCTGTCTGTGGTGTGTTTGGTGAATTTTTAACTGAGCAGGCTTTGAATTGGAGCAGTGGAACAGACTATAAACAAAGCTAAAACCACTTTAGAATTCCAGAGGCCTGACTCAACTCCTTCTCTCATTCTCTGTACTCGCCCCTCTTGCTGGGGTTTCTCGAGGGGTGGTCCTGGGACCACGGGCATCCAATCACTTGGGGCCCTTGATAAAAGTGCTAGTTCAGGCTTTACCTGTAGACCTACTGAGTCAGAAACCATGGGGGAAAATTTTTGAAATCATTTTTAACAAGCACCACTCAGGTGATTCTCAGGCACATTCCAATTTGAGAAGCACTGGTTTAGTGCTTTTAGTTTAGTGCTGTCCCTTGTCTTAAGGTAGCAGTTGATTTTTTATAGCTTCTCCTAGGACCACGCTAGGCTGTGAATGGAGGGGGAGAAAACCAAGATATGAAGAAAGACCTATTTTTTTCTTCTGGGTCCAGTTTCTTAATAAAGGTTGTAGATGGAGAAGTCATGTACTCGTTTCCTCTGTGGGCCTGCTCTCTAGTGGGATGCCCTGTAACTACCAGACTAACATATTGGTGTGTATTCACTAGGAAAACCTCTGCAGATAGGAAGGAGAAACTATGAGCTCCGCAAGACCATACCCACTGGTGCATATAACCACTTTGATGAGGATGATGTCTGGGTAACCAAGCCAGATGCATTGAGTATGCAGGGTGGGCTGGGGCTGACATTTCAGCTCTGGGTGACATTGAGGGCTTTTTACAATGAGATTGGTGTACAGTCTTTTCTTGGGGAGAGGGTTCACAATAGAAATAATGCTAGAGGTCCTTAAACGGGACATAATGTGGTTGCACCCTTTGTGATGGTTGTTCAATAAGGAGTTCCTGTAAGGGTCTCGGTTTCCTAATGTGTGAACGACAGCCCGTTTAATGTAGGAATCCAGTCTCCCTGAGACTTTGAGCAGGGGAACAGGCTGAAAAACCCATCAGTAAGGAATTAGAGAGGTTTTGACTAATCACGGAAAAACTGAGTTTCCTTGTCTTACATTGGGCACCTGCAATGAAAGAGAAAAAGCAGCTTCCTCAGTTTATTTAAGTCAAAAAAGAAAGTTGGTGTGCCCAGCTTCCATTACATCATTCATAAAGAGAGTTCATGTGGGAACTTTTCAAGTCAGGCTCCCTGCATGATGTGATGGAGAGAGTGACTAAGGTGCTGAACTTTCTGTTCTTGCCCTTCACCCTTGCCCATTTGGGGGAGATTGAGACGTTGAAGCCTGGTATGGAGAATTAATTTATTTTGATATAGACAGATGGCTAGGTCATGAGAATTGGTTGAAATGCTTTAAGAAACTGCTACATCGGGTCAAGTATTGTGTGTTTTTAAATTGAATTGATGGGCTTGAAGAGACCCAGGGAAGAGACAAGGTATGCTCTTGGCACTGATGTGACAAGACATAAGAACTTAAAACTGTAGGGCGAAGGAGGAGCTGGGCTATTGGAAGAATTGTGCATACAAATGGGGCTGGCATGTTGGGCATCTGGAAGCTGGTGGAACTTATCCAAGACATGTGGATTCAGGGAAGTTGCATTTTCAGGAGAGATTCACAGGTCATCTTGAGAACCAGTCCTGACTGAAATTCCTGCTGCTGCCTTTGGAGTTAGACCCTTGTTGAGTCCCAGCACAAAATTTAGATTCTGCCCCTATTTTGCAGGCTTGTGGGAAGGATTAACTCGGACAATATTTATAAAGCCTCCATCCAGTTTCTGGTGCACAATGAGTGCTTGGCAAAATGTGGTTCCACTCCATGAAAACATGTACAAAGGAGGAAAAGGAGTTATTCCAGAAATGCTAAAGCATTGTTGCTGCCAATGGCCTTTGAACATTTTTCCTTCTACCAGTTTTTACTGGAGACAACCCCTAAGTGTCCTCTTTCCTTTTCACACTACACGCAATTGTGTGGGAGAGCTTGGTTTCCTCGTCTGCACCTCGGGGATTCTTTACCCCTTAGATGGTACCACTGAGTGGATTCATCTATGAATATTTTTGCCATTGGAGTTTGGAAGTGGGGGCAGAAAACACTGTCTCAGTGACAGAACTCTGTGCTTGTGCCTGGGACACGGTAAGAGAAAGCTGGATTGAGAAGTGAGGTTTTTTTATCCCCAGTAAATCAAGAAGCCACCTATAATCTCAGATATTTCAACAGCGGGCTTATGGTTTTGTCTTGATCCCCTTCCTCTGTGTGGGTTTTCTTTCTTTCTTTTTTCTTTTTTTTTTTGAGCATAGGATGGCTGAAGAACCAGGCTATAGAGGCTTCATGGAACACCTATTTGAAGATCTGCCTGGGGCTGGGTGTTGGAGAGCTAGCCCTGCTTGCTGGGGTGGTGAAGAATGAATAGACAGTTGCACATTGACAGGAGCTGTGGAGGCTCTACTAAATGCAGAGAACTCATTGGTGGGGGGGGGGGAAGCTTCAGATGTTTTGACTTTTGCTGCTTGGACTTTTTGTGAGGTGCAGCTTGATTTAAGATTAGCCAAAGCAGCATCTTAATTGAACGAATAACAGCTATTGGGACAACCAAATATAATTAACTTTGATGTTTTTGAATTCCTTTTCCATTCTTTGGTTTGCCTGTGCTTTGATCCTTAATGATGTGTGCACAATGAATTGCCCTGGAAGAGAAATGTCTGTGTTCATATTAAATATTACCAGACCATTCTTTTCATTGAGTGCCGGGGCATTTTCACCTCATGGCAAGACGAACTGGTAAGGAACACAGTGTCCTCCGGTAAGTATGTTTTCAGTTGAAATAACAGCCAGTAACATCACAAATTCAGGGTCAGAATAAACTCTCTTCCAAATAGACAAATATTTGATGTTAGGAAATGCAATAAGTTATGGAAATAGACTCAAAAGATGGAGATTTTCACTTATTAATCATGAACTAAGCTCACTACCTACTTGTATGTAACTTTGTCTGTGATATTCCTGACTTGGATAGCTGCAAATTCACTAGGTGTTCATTTTCCTGCAGCTTTTATTCCCCTTATTATAAACTGAAAGTTAATGATAAAAATGGAACCTGTTACTCAGGAATCAGAAGATATGTGTTGTGGTTCTCTGGGCACTTGTTATTTGTATTGTTTTGGGAAAGTCACTTTCCTGAACCTCAGTGTTCTTACCTGTGAAGTGGGTGTGCCTACTTGATGGATTGCTGTGGGATCAAATGAGGTAAATATATGTTAAAATGGCTTGGAAGCTGTAAAACTCTTTATAAATAGGGTTCTACAATTATGCGTAGAGAAAGGCAGCCCAGACTAAGCAGAATAGCATATGTGCTGCTTTTTCAAGGTCTAATCCTTTATCTCACACATACTTGGTAAGAAAAGTTTCCTTCTCTAGGTATCTGCCCTTCATGTTAGTCTCCTTTCACCTGTCTTATCACGACGTCTATTACTTTGGAATCTGTGCTTATTAGGTGACAGACTGTTTGGAGTACATCGATCAATTGTTTGAAAATTATTGCTGGTTCAATAAGCCATGGTCAGTTAGAAAAAGTAAATACAACTTTTTCTTTTATGGTTCTCACTTGTTTCCTCCATTCCTTTACCCAAGTTTTTGGAACATAAGTACTGAAATTTTGGTGTATCAGCACAAATTTCTAGATCAAATTATGGATACAGGAATTTGGACCCATATTATCCAGAGAATGTTGTTTTTTTATTTTCAGGATGAGCTGATTTATCAGCATGTGTTAGTCTTTTGCATTTAAGGCTTAAAAACTTGAATAAATTTCACCAGGTTTATTCTGATCTTGTACCTGTTATGTGTGTTGAAATTGGGTTCTCCTGCAATTTGGTTTGCATTCTTTTATTTTGATCGTCACCTCACTGGTTGTTCGTTAGGAAGGTGATTTGAAGCAATTGCTTCTTTGCTTGATTGCTTCATTACATACATGCCCACTCATTTCTCATGTAAAAATCATTAACCTGTCACCGATGTGACCTAATCCTTGCAGTAAGTGTGTACTAAGTATTAGATGAGCGCGCTGGCATTTAGAAATGCCCATCCCCCTTGTTTCCTTAGATGTGTTTTGTTGTTCTGTGTGACATCAAATTTACACTTGTCCTTTTCTCTTAGAGACAAGCAGTGGGAAGGGAAAGACAAGATCATAACATGAAGATTGAATGTGTTTCTCAATCTTCACATCCTTAACTGGTTTCTTTGATGCATTTGAGTTTGCTATAAAATGTTAGGGGAGGAAGGCAGGCAACCAGTGATAATCAAAGGGGAGGAAAGATCAGGGGAAGGCTCGGTGACATTTGAGGCTGTTTTGGAGCTGTTGCAGGAGTTATTGCTGCTTGTGACTGGCTTGGCGACATGTCAGAGCCATTAACTTCAGAATAACAGACCCTTTAAGAGAATGTCCTCTTTTAGAAAACTCCTCATTAACTTAATTTATGGAAGGGGAGAGGAGGAGTTAGGGAGCAGAGAGCTGGGGGGTACCTGGAGTGGAGGTTAGGAAAAAACACGCGCAAAAACTGTGAATGCTGGATTATGTGAAAAAAAAACAAACAAACCCAAAACCCAGCTCTGCCTCTGGTATTCTCAGAGGCCTGTCCTACTGGAGATGGAATTGCCTCCTTGGTGATGGCTTTTGAAGCTCAGTCCCTAACATGGTTTCCAGACAGGAAATCTTCAACTCTAATTAAGCTTTGGCTTATTTTGATTCTCTTCCAGCCTTGTGGTTGAATAGCTTTGTGTATATAGTCTTTTGCTCACAGCTTTTCCCACAGTCAGGAAAACGTACCTCCGCGGTGCTGATCCTTACCTGAAAGGCTTTGGCCACTGTCTCGCAGAAAGTGGCTGACTGGTGTACATGCGTCTCCCTCTGGTCCCCCACTTGCCCTTCACCATATTTGGGGAATGGAAGGAATAAAGCAGCTATCATTAATAGAAGAATGGGGAAAAAAGTGCTGTCTGGTCTCGTGTAGCCATGAGAACACGTCAGGATTGGCCACTCCCCTTGAATGTGTTTCGCTCTGCCCTCCCCCTGCCTGGGGAGAAGAGGTGGGATAGATGGAGACAGTTTAAACTAGTAATGAAATCATTCAAAAATAGTTGATGCTACCCATCTGTCATGTGTTCAGATGCAAAGGAAGGAAGGATATTGTCATGCCAAGCAAGGCATTGCAAGGCAGTGGTGGTGTTGCTGTGGGGTTGTGTATACAGTACCATGATAACAGAGGGACAAGAGCCCAGTGTGTGTTCTGGGGAGGCCGAGGGAGACTGTCCTGAAAAAGTGGCCTTTTTGGCTGAGAATTAGAGTAGATGTTTGCAAGGTTTTGAAGTGAAAGTAGGGTGTTTGTGTGGAAGGAATATCATGGAAGATGGTATGGGGGAATGAAGCGATCTGTCCACAAGTAGTTCACAATTTCCGTAAGACATTCACTTGTTCATTTAATATGGATTTATTGTGCACGTATTTGTACCAAGTGCTGGGCTAGGTACCAGGAGTTTTACTGGTGAATAAGCTGAGAGAGTCAATAGAATCTTGTGATGGATGGCCTTTGGGAGGGGAGGTCTCAAGGTATGTAACATGGACACCTAGGTTGATCGTGGTCCATTTACTGAGCGAGGAGGAGAGGACCAAGTTTCGAGAGGGAGCAGGCGTGGCCATGGTATGGGTGACAGATGATGAAGCAATTTACATAAGCTCCTTTGTATCTCAGGGAGATGTTAAGTGGGTGGTTGGATTTACAGCTTTGGAGTTCCGAGCAGAGGTCTGGGTGGGGGATACGAATTTGAGGCGGTTACAGGTGTATAGATGGTAATTGAAACAATGGATGAGACTGACTAGGGGAAGAGCAGAGACTAAGGAAGGAAAAAGACCTCTGGGCCAGTGTCACTGAACTGCAACATTTCATGGCCAGGTAGGAGGGGATGAACGCCTAAAGGGTACTAAGAATCGGAAATGAAAGGAAGGTAAGAAAATCGGGAGAGTGTGTTACTATAAAAGTCAAGGGAAGAGAGTATTAAAGAAGAAGAGACCAACTGCAGACAGAAGATGAGAAAAGCCGAACGTCTACTGGATGTAGAGATGTAAAGATCCACGGTCATTTTAGAGTTATTCATATGGAATGATGGGGGTGGAAGCTAGATTGTTGGGGAGAGGAGGCTGTTCACTCTGGGGGGTGTTTGGGAAATTTGTGTGCTGCTTTTTTTTCGTCATAATTGATTGGAGAAGCACTGCTGGCATTTAGTGAGCAAAGCCCAGGGTGCCAGTACCTTACGACACACTGGCTAGTCCTGCACAAGAAGAATCGACCTGCGCTTAACATGATCCTCAAAGGTCTTACCAGACCTTTATGTAAGGTTAGAAACAAAACCTGTTTCAGGTGTTTGAGCTGGAACCTAACTCAGCTTTACATACAGGCACGAGTATTTGTTTTTTTTAAAATTTTATTTATTTATTTATTTATATATTTATGGCTGTGTTGGGTCTTCGTTTCTGTGCGAGGGGTTTCTCCAGTTGCGGCAAGTGGGGGCCACTCTTCATCGTGGTGCGCGGGCCTCTCACTATCGCAGCCTCTCTTGTTGCGGAGCACAAGCTCCAGACGCGCAGGCTCAGTAGCTGTGGCGCACGGGCCCAGTTGCTCCGCGGCATATGGGATCTTCCCAGACCAGGGCTCGAACCCATGTCCACTGCATTGGCAGGCAGGTTCTCAACCACTGCGCCCCCAGGGAAGCCCGAGTATTTGTGATTAGGTTTTAATATACACACTGGATTTTCCAGGAATAAAACATTCTTTAGATTGGAGAAAGATTGTACATCTTTTCATGTGAACCTTTACTAAATTACCCACTTACCAGTAGAAATATTGCTGATGTGTGTTTCTTATTGTTGCGTTCACGGTGATTCTATGTATAAATGTGAGCATCTGTCCACTTCATAATATTCCCTAGTATGGTTTTGTGTAAGTACATGAATAAGAAATTTAGTGTAAAGTACACTTTTTTTTTCTTCCACCATACTAAGGACATTATGCGGGTAGGTTACAATAATTTTTATTTCGGGACAAAGTGTTATGCAAAGGGGACTTGAGATTTTCAAGGCTATCAAATGCTGGCTTGATCTGGAAGCACTTCATATACCATTGAAACGAGCTGTGTATCTTGTAGTCTGTTGTTCCTTATAGGTTGAGCCTCAACCTAATCAGAATCACCTGGAGGGCATATAAAAAGTAGGTTTTTGGGTCCCACTCTGAAACTACTGACTTCCTTGTGGGGAAACCCAGGAATCTGTATTATAAGTCTCCCTTCCCCAATGTAGACATGATTTTTTTTTCCATTTATTTATTTATATGATCACCTTTTCTTTCTCTTTCTCTCTTGGCTGCGTTGGGGTCTTTGTCACTGTGCGCCAGCTTTCTCTAGTTGCGGCGAGCGGGGGCTACTCTTCGTTGCAGTGTGCAGGCTTCTCATTGCGGTGGCTTCTCTTGTTGCAGAGCACGGGCTCTAGGCACGCGGGCTTCAGTAGTTGTGGCTCGCGGGCTCTAGAGCGCAGGTTCAGCAGTTGTGGTGCACGGGCTTAGTTGCTCTGCCACATGTGGGATCTTCCTGGACCAGGGATCGAACCTGTGTCCACTGCATTGGCAGGCGGATTCTTAACCACTGCACCACCAGGGAAGTCCCTAGACATGATTCTTAACTCCACTAACATTTGAAAACTCTTTCCTGTAGACAGGGGCAGTTGTTCAAGGATTGAGAGAAAAAAGGACAGAAGCTGGTTTTGGGGTTAAAAATAATATTCTGATGGGACTTGAGAAGACAGGTGGATGGAGCTTGGGACTTCAGGCTGTGAACCAGTGAGGTTTCTATTATAATGCTCTAGATGAAAAATTTTGATGCAACATAGCAGTGATAGACCTGGAAGAGAAAAGTTGTTAAAAAGTAAAATAATTCAATGTGGTGATTGCACATGGAGGATAAAAGAGGGATAAACGGTGATTAGAGATGGTTTCCGGCTGTGGTAGGATGGTAGGATCATTGATCAAGCTGAGGAATTGAGGAGGGTGGATGGCTAGGCTGTGAGTTCTAGTTTGGGCATGCCGATGGTTAGATTCCTGTCTACCTGTAAGTGGAGATGTGAATATAAACATATGTGATGTGGTTTAGGAGAGCAGTCGTCCAGAGATTAGCATGAGGGAATCATTCATATAAGGTGGAAGCAGAAGCCGTTCAAGTGGTAGAGATTGTCCCCCGGGGGGTGTACAGAACTTTCATTAAAGTAAACATATGTGAGCTTGTTTTGTTTTCCTGTTTCTAAGCAAATCTTACTCCCTGAATATTCAAGACTCCTTTTAGGCATGGTGGTTTTGATTATTGAAGACAACATGAGTTGAAAAATCAGGTAAAGGGAATGTAGTTACATCTTTGCTGAATAAGCTTAGTTGGGGTGTAGCGTGGGAGACCCATAAACCTGATACACAACATGCCTCTGGTTTTGCTGCTCAGTCCAGCCTTGGGACCAAAGATGTGCCTGAAAAAGGCTGGTGACGTGGTTTATGACATAGGAAGGAACGTTATGCTGAAGACAGCTGCCAGTGGACAAAATCAGTGCAGTTTATAGAAATGGCATCTATGAGGCTTATTGATCATTAAGACCACCAAACCAGTTGGTTTAAAAGATTTTTACTTGTTTTTGCGTTTTCTTTTCTCTAAAGAGTACCCATACTCTAGCCTTTGAAAAGATCATCCTTTGGGTTGAGGCAGTAGTAAGGAGATTCTAGCTTTGTTAGCTAAGTCACTTCTCATGCAATTCCTTCCGTTCATTCATTCACATTTGAACTTGCAAAATTAAACAAATAGACTGACTCTGTTTACCTGTTGACCTCTGCATGTCAAAAATCACAGCTTTCTGGTTTGTCCTCCTTTATCTCTGCTGTTACGAGAAGTGGCAGTGTACAGTTATTCCTGAAGTGAAATCTGCGTATTTCTCTCCTTCCTCTGATAATTTAGTAACAAATTGGGCAAGTGCTTTTTAAAGTCTTTCTTAGTCAATACTCAGTGCCTTCATTTAGAAATCCAAGGTCTCCAGCCCTTACTGTGGCTTTCATTGCTGGCGAGTTTCACTGTTACAGTTTAAAATCACAAAGTCATAGGCTCTGGAGACTGACTTCATAGGGGAGAGTCAACATATTTAAAGCCTTTTTGCAGTGCCAGCTGGGGCTAATGTTGTGTCAGCATTTCCATCGTAATTCCCAACATTCGAGGGTTCATAACCAGACTGTTAAGTTTCACCACAAACTGAAGCTTGGTATGTAAGAGTAGAGCCTGAAGCAAACTTTCATGAAAAAAAAAAAAAAAGAAAAATGCAGTTTCTCTATAAAACCACTAATAAAGAAGCAAAGCTAGTGATTATTGTTGTTACAGTACCCGAACTGCTTGGTTTACTTAATGCTGAAGGGACATTAGTCTGTAACATAAACCAATCACTCCAGGAGTTTGGGAAAAAGACAGTGAATGTGAATATTCAATTTTGAAGGGTGTCTGAACAATTGAAAACATTTTCTTCTCAATTTTAGTATAATTTTCAAGGCTTGTTTAACTATCCCGTGGGGCAACAAAAGTGCTTGGGACTCGTGATAATAAAGTCAATAGAAATACACAAATGCTGAGGACCTCAGGCAAAGCCCTCTTCCCCCATGCCAGGGGCAAGAGCCATGAAGCGTATTGATGAGGGCGCTGTGCAGCTCAGGGCTGCTGTAGAGTTGGGGCTATCTTGATTCAATAATGTGCTTTCAATTCGAGGTAAACTTGATCCTGAAGGACTGTTGTAGAGAGAGCAGATACCTTGAGAGATATATTTGTGTGCAGTAATGATGATGGATTTCTGTGGATACACCCCTATGCTCTGGCCTCTGTTGTGACTAGCTGGAAGAATAGGCAAGATGCTAATTTGAGTTAAGTACAAAATCTATGGCCCTGGAACAGAAAGAGTGTGAACCACATATGGATGGACCCATGACTCTGGCCCCTCTAACACTCCCGTGTTTAATTCACCTAAATTGCTTAGCCCCGGGCTGATGGAATGAAAGCTAAAGATAACCTTGTGTGGGTCAAGTCCTGCCAATCTTGTCCTTCCTCCACTTTGTTGTCTATAGATATTCATTCCACTTTTCTATTTACCTTGTATTGACTCTTCTTCTTCTTTTCTTCATCTTCATCTCTTCTTGGTGGATCTTCTCTTCGCTCTTCCTTAACTCCGAACAATTTAGGCCTGGGAACTATTTGTAGAGATCCTGCTGAATATCGATACTAGGTGATGAGTTCATGTTTCCACATTCATTCCAAAATTTAAGTGGGTGGATTCAAATTTATTGACAGTGAAATGATATACATATGTATATCTACACATACATGTATATATATATACATATATGTATTGTTAACAAATGAACAAGCATATTAAAATAGTTTATTTGAGCAAAAATTGATTCGAATTGGGCAGCATCCAATCTAGGAGGCAGAGAGGAGCTGTACAAAATGGAAAACTTTTATAGTTAGAAGGGAGCAGGAACAAGGAAGTTACACTAGGCAAAAAAGTGGGTTCTTGTAAGGTTACTTTACTCTGGGGGATGGCAGGGGTCCATCAGGCAGATGATCTCACTCGTGCTGATCAGGTGATTCCTGATTGAATAGTTTAAGATGCCATTTCTGGGAGAACCGAAACACTAAGTTAAGCCTCATTTTGGTGATGTGGGGCTTAGCATAAGTGACTCCATTTTGGGCCTTTTTTTTTTTTTTAAACAGTACGTGTGTTTGTAATCTGACTTTGGATATTTCTGCAGCTAAAAAACGTACCCAGTTATGCTGTTCAGGTTACAGGTTTGCAGAAAATTTTAATGAATTAGAAAAAGTCCTTTCTGGCACCAGGGCATGTGGTTGGCGAGTAGGTGAGGGCTGGCTGTGTGTCCCGCTAATCCCTTTGCTTAGACCATCGTTGTGTAGGGCAGAGCTTGTACAGCCCTCTGGGGTGACCCTGAGAATATCATTAATTAGCATCAAGCCTCTTTCCAATGTGTTTTTCTCTATTACTCACTGTGACCCCAATTTTAAGAAAAGGGTCACAAATACTCAAGGGATAACAAAGTATTTTTAATATAATGCAAAATTCTTTGATTTATCTGTATCGGAGTGTATCTTAATTTTCAGATGTCTGGAAGAGGCAAATGATCTGAGGAATTATTTGTGCTGATATCTGGCTATTCATATTATAGTGTGACTTGCAGGCAAGTGTTAGCCAGGCCTCTGAGTATGACCTGTGATCATTGTTTTTTCACCCTCAATAATTTAGAAGATAAGTTTCAAGCATAGACACTGTGTTTTATACCAAGTTCTATGAGTGCCTGGGGTAGGCCCCTTCTATTCCTAAAGTGTGATGGTTGTCAATTGGAATTATATGCCTGGATAAATAAGTATCTTAGTAATTGTTCTGTTTTTATGTAACTCATATCCTAACCTTCTCTCCAAATCCAGTGACTTAACTATAATTAGGGAGGTTAAGAACTAAACCCAGTATATAGGGAAACCAGGACTGCTGAAGATACTGAATTTATTGTGGACCTCCTGTATGGGTGTTTAAAAATGGGCTTATTAATCCTGCCTTCACCATGCCTTGTCCTTTTCCATACTCATCAATTTTCTTTCTCCTCTGTGTGGTGAACATGACCCATGATGCTGCTTAAACCACATACTCCTTTAATCTCAACTCTACCGTATTGATGTTATAAACACTATGCTGACCCAGCCTGTTAATTGAGAATGTAAGAGAATGTGACTATGAATCTGCTGCTCCCAATATGAGACCTTATTTTTATATGGAAACCAAATCATGTGAAGTGAGATGCAAACCGTTCAGATGAAATGTCTCTAAGAACCGACTTAGGCTATTATAAACATAATGAATGATTTGGCTATCTTGGAATATATTGTTTCAGAATAAAAAGTTAACTCTGGAGTTGTCTTTTTCCTTTGAAAATGATGGGTAGTCCCTTAGCTATGACTCACTTCCTGTGTTGGGGGACAGGACACTGGATAACTAGTTAAGGCCCATATATATCCACTAGCTTTGCAAGTGGATGGAGTTTCCATTGCTTATCCAAGGAAGAGGGAGTAGAGATTTGCCCCTTGTTAAACTAGAATGATCTTCTTAGAAACAGAAAGCTGTTCTTTACTGGTGGTTTATCTATAAAATCTTGTGACAAGATCTATTCTGTAACCTTGGCTTTACTCTTTTGTAAGATTATAAACTTCAGTTTGTTTTTTCTAAATGTAAAAATGACAGCCAGCTCATGTGTATAAGAAGTGATTCATAGCACCTTAAATGTACATCTCCCTTACACCCCCTCCCCAAATTGCCAAGGTGTCTAAAAAATGAGTCTTACGTGGGATTTAAAATTCCTTTCCTAAAATTTCAAACCTATCTTCATTTCTGTTGTACTTCAAATGCACATTGAAAATAACACCCATATTTGATTTGACCATTGATTTGTCCCAAACAAATCAATGGGGACTATAGGAAATCGTACTTGGGGTTGGGGAGGGGAAGAAAAGAAAGATGATTGCTCTTCATGGTGGTGTTCTCATATTTTGGGAATACCCCTTCCACATTTCTTGAACTTTTTCTCATGAATTCAGAAGCAGACATGATGCTTCTTCATTCCACAAAGGGATCACATAAAAAAAAATAAAATTGGATTTGAATGAAGAGACAACAGCTTACGGTAAGATGAGTACAAATAGTACCTCATGAGATAGCTTACATACCAACTGCTTGGTAATATTGAGGAAATAATTCACAATAAAGATAGTGAAGGAAGTAGATACTGTGATACATAAACATACATGAAGGCTCTTCTGTACATGAAGGCCTGGGTTCACCTGTGTCTACTGGATCAGATTATTGGGCAATTATTATCCAACGTTCTTATGACTTACAATGTAGTCTAACTGTAGAGCCTCTGGAATCACAATTGGGGTCCAAATTCAACATGCCATTTCTGACTTTAATAAGGGTGTGGATTTTGGGAATGTGTATGTTGGTTTGGAGTTAGAGATCCCAAGATACAAGCAACGGCCTTACCTTTGAAGAACTGGGGGAAGGATCAGGTTATGAGCGTGAAACACTGGGTAAGGGGGTGTGATTATCATGACTAAGATACATATTTTTGATGTCTCACTGCCTCTCACACCTGGCCACATCTGTCCCCACCTTTGCTTGTACACCCATGATATCACTGGCAAACCTAGGCCTCAGGATGCCTACCAGCTCTTGCACCCTGAGCCAAGGCGAAATTCCATCACCGTGATTAGCTACATGTGGATAACTTATCTATGACAATTAAAAAAGCCACAATTGGCTTTTTTCTGTTGCCAGCCGGCCACTGTCTGCAGTTGTTAGCTGGCTTGTGCTGAGGGAATATAAAATTTAAAATCACTCGAAACTGAACTTAATTAGGGAGGGAAATTTGTTGCCAACTCACCCTCATATAACCAAATGTAAATGATTTTTGGATGATCCAAATTAGTTTCGCCTTCTGCCAACTACTTTGGAGCCTCAAGATGAGAGAGAAACAACAAGGCCTTCTAATAGGTAGGTTTTGGAAAGGATTCCCTTTGCCTTAGGAAAGGGCATTGGGAAGAATGCCCCTTAGAAACACTTAAATGTTTACTTTTGGATTTATGATACCAGCATATTGCCTTCTAATTTGTTCCTTGATTGTTGAGTGCTCAGCTTTTCCTGTCTTGCTTTTGATTTTTGCCTTGGTGAATTTTTATAGCTTTGAAAATGACAACACCCATTGCTTAGCATATGGGACAAAAGGAACTCTTTTTTCCCTCGTGTGTGTGTGTGTGTGTGTTTTAAGAAGGCATCTAAAACTTCATTTTTTTTCTCCCCATTCTCCTAAGCTGAGGGTGACCTAAAGATTAGGAGGTCCTAGGTCAGATTCCTTCCTTCTTTGCTTCACACACAATTGTCTTTTCCTCATTGTGATCCTTGTGATTTGTATGGGGATTCTGTGAGGAGAAGAGTGTATGTGGGTTGTTATAAAATACATAAGCTTTAAGATGTGGCAGGGAGAATCTTTATGCTTTGGTTTAGGTGGGGGCATGTAAGAAGAAATTAGATGACTTTGATTACATAGCCCCTAAATAGTGAGGACCCCAATTTCTCTTCTCCCTCTGAATCTAATTAGTTTGCTTTGAACCCAAGTCAACTGTGGAAAGGGACAGGCTACAGTCACTGTCTTTGCATGTTTTTGGCATGTAGAAGAGTATGGAGTGGGTTGGGGGGGGCTTGTCAGAACCAAACTAAAAGAAGCTTGTAGACGCTGAATTTGCTCTGAGCAGATTATTAATTTTTTTTTCTCCTTGTACATTATTAAATCTGTTGGAAAGAAACACCAGCTCAAGATCTGTTATTCTGGCTCCAGGCCAGCATGCCAAATTCTGTCATCTTTGCGGCATGGCCAAGCATCTTTATTACATGTTACATTCTGGTATTGGGCTGGATCCAGCAATCCTGATAACAACGTCAGGTGGTTACGGGTGTGGAAAAGGAAAAGGGCTATATTCATCTCCCAGTGAGGTTTTGGGAGAAGTGTGAGAGCAGGGTGCATGTAGCACTTGTCTAGAGCAGGGATTTTTTCATGGATACCATAAACATCTTGTCTGTGCGGTCTCGAATTTGAATTGCATTATCGATTTCTGCTCATACAGGTTGGTTTTAGACTGAAGACAAATTTGGGCCATGCTCTTGTTCTGGCCACAGCATTTCCAAGCAGTTTGGTAGTTAGTACCGGCCTTGAGAGCAATGTCAACATCACACATGTGCTGGTTTCATCCCATTGCCCTGTTCCTGGGGTCCCTTGATGACGCTAGGCCTCCGTCAGTCTGGGGGAGTGTGGAACTGAACTCCTGAATGGTTCTGTCTGCACTGGCCTAGGATTAACTATTGCAGGGTTAACTTTTCTCTCTCCTTCAACACTGCTTTAGAGGGGGAGGAAGAGGTGAGAGTAGAGAATAGTTTAAAAAAATAAGAGGGGGGAAAAAAGATTGCATTCATTTTTTGAGTACAGGGAGCCTTGACCCTGTCTTCCGCAAGCAGTCTCTCTTTCTGCTCTTAGGGGTTTTGCAGATGAAGCCTTGGCTTTGGTTTGTCAGTGAAGGACTGTTGTGAAGCTCCAGAGTGCGTTCAGCAGCATCTTCGCAGGAAGCAGTGACACAAGGTCCCAGGCACTCTCCCCCACTTTCCACTTATTGTTTTGGGATTGTCAGAAAACAGGCTGGGATGAGGAAGAAGAGATATTGAGGGGGTTTTTTTTTTTTTTCCTCTCCAGTTTGGCTGCTGAATGAAAGCAGGCACTTTATTTAGAAGTGAGTAGGGAGGGAAATGCAGCTTAGGGTTGACACCCTTCTGGTGCTTACCCATAAATATGAAATGGTGTTAGAACACCCGACACCAGAGAGCTTTCTGATTGGCTGTTGGTGATGTCATCTTGTCATTAATACTGTGCTCAGAAAATAAACTGATCCGCCTGTTTTCTTTCTTTCCCTCTTTTTTTAAAAAGCTGAAACGTATAAAATCCATTTTGTAATCTAAAATGAGGCACTTAAGTCAGAGTGTTTTGAAAGAATATTAACATTTCTCATGTGTTCTGAGTCATTTGGCCTTCACTTTAGAGCTGCAATAATCAACCACAAGTATTCAGCCTGTCTTGTCTTACTGCTTGAAAGTAAGGCAGGTGCTTTTCAACACCTGGGCACCAACAGTTGACATTTGCCCACATTAAGGCTAATGCAGTAGATGGGAATGTTTTCCTTTAAATGTCTTAGGATGCTCAGAGCCAGGATATGGGAGGGATTTGGATGGGTAATGAAAAGTACTTTAAAAAATTTTCTTAAATCCTTATTTTATTTCTCCATTTCTGATAACCCTGCAGTTAAATCTAATCTGGCCTGCTTTTCCCCTTAATGCATCTAATTGCATGATGGTGTTTCACCTGGGGCATCACACTTGTGGCATGTCCAGACCGTGTGTGTGTGTGTGTAAAATCCAGTAGCGTTCTTGCTATGCAGGAGTGGAATTCTCAGGAGGAAAGCCACTGTTCCAGCATCTCTTTGACCCCTGCATTGATTTATGACCCCTGCAGGTCTGGGAAGGTGTGACAATCCTCCATCCCTACTGGTTCACTCTGTTCGAAGGAGGCATCCTGTTTCCATTAACTATTGGGAAGCATTTTGTATAAATACAGCTCTATGTGCTTTTAAAAAAAAGAAATCTAGAACTGCTCTTTTGAGGGAAAGCCGTGTTCCTTATCGTCAGAAATTTTGTCTAGAATTATCTTACCCTTATTGTAATTAACTTTGCTTATGAAGAACCATTTAATAATGTATTCCTTAGTCAATGTACTCTTAGGAAGAATCTCCTAGTATCATGTACAAGTGTTACATAAATTCACTCCCCTTCCCTGAAAGCTGTGTCATACAGTGAAAGTGAACCTAAGAGCTTACTTCATCACTGATGAAATGGCCGTCCAAGGTTATTTTATGAATGCTGTGGAGGCATGATTCGGATTAGCAAAATGCATAACAAGCAGGTGTAATTTATTTCCGCCATGCAGTTGTAGCTCTCCTTACAGGGAGATGCTGCGCTACTTTTCAAAGTTTTCCCTCATTTTAGCAAGGTTAGAAACCGGACTTAGTGGCCTTTGGAGTCAAAGGGAAAAGAGAAGGACAAAGAGTCCCATTCATTCTTACGCGCTCTAATGAGTCATAGAGATAGTCTGTTTTCCAGGTTAGAGCTCTTTCCCTGACGGCCTTTAATTATCTGTGAGCTGAAACAAGAAGTGATAGAAACATGCAAAAGCCTTTCAGGAACGGATTTTTAAAGATGAATCGCCCAAGTCGGTGTCCTGCTCAGCCTGTTACAAGGGCCGGCTCCTTCTACTCGCTTGCCTCTCGATCACGTGACAGCTGTTTGCAGACTAAAGGAAAGAAACCATCATTCACTAGCAGGAAACTTAATCTTGGGCAGGAACAGTTTGAGTAACGACTCTGGGCCCGGAGGTCATCATGGTTGCGAGACCTAAGCTTTTGCAGATGGTCTGAGTGGGAGGAGTGAGATCCAAGGGTCCTTCTCCCACTGCGGCTCCCAGACCGTCCCCTCCTCCGGGTGGTGCTACCATTTCTCCAGATACCGCTGAACTTTTGAACTCAAGTACAGTGCAGCATTTAGGATGTTTGTTTTATAGGCTTCAGATAAAGCAGTAGGAGATTTTAAGGAAACAGTAGACAGATGCATTTCCCTTTTTCCTCCAGTGATGTTAGTGATCTAATTAGAAGTCAGTGTTTGAGCAGCTTCCTCTGTATGTGCTTTGGGTTGTCTTTTTTTTTTTTCCCTAAAAGACGCTTATGGATGTGAACAAAAGCCGGATGTCGTACTAGAGCTTCTGAACAAGTGCTCTGCGTTAGATACGTCTGGAGTTGACACACCACACTTTCCTCTGCAGACCAAACGTGATCCTGTCTGGTGTTACGGCTCCTTATTTTCATACAGCTGTTGTTTTCACTCTTTAACAGTGTCCCTCTGCCAGTACTGCTCGGCCGTAAAAAAGAATGACATTCTGCCATTTGCAACAACATGGATGGACTTGGAGGACGCTGCTTAGTGAACTAAGTCAGAGAAACACAAACACTGTACGATAACCACTTAATATGTGGAATCTCAAAAAATTAGTGAATAAAACAAAACAGACTCACAGATACAGAGAACAAACTAGTGGCTAACAGTGAGGAGAGGGAATGGGGAAAGGAGCAAGATAAGGGTAGGGGGATTGAGGTACAAACCACTGTACATAAAATAAATAAGCTACAAGGATATATTGTACAGCACAGGGAATAAAGCCAATATATTATAACTATAAATGGAGTATAATCTACAAAAAAATTTTGAATCACTATGTTGTACATCTGAAACTAATATGATATTGTAAATCAACTATACCTCAACTAAAAAAAAGTGTCCCTCTGCCATTTTATGTCATATCCATTACTAATGGCTGCTTTTCTAGTTACATTGCTTGGAACTAATGGAGATTCCTGGTGCAGAAACGTGTCACACCTAAAGGCTTGCGCACTCGGAAAACTGTAACAATCGTAAAAGAGGATCGGCAGTCATCCTTTCTGGGGGTTGGGGGGTGGGTACCAAAAAACCCAAATAATAGGGGCTGTAGAAAGTATCAAATGTATCAACTTGTAGGGATAAGAGTAACATTTTCTCAGTTGCAAACTAATTTATTGAAAACTGTGATTTTGGAAAGAGTATAGAGTATTTGCTAAACTAATCCACTTCTCTGAATAGCTCCCTCATTTCTTGTGGCTTGGCGACTAAAACTTAGAAATCCACAATTATACTGTATAGATGAGCTTTGTTCTATATTTAGTGTTCAATCTCCACTCATGAGATGCATATGGCCATGGGCACCCACTTAAGAGCTAAAAATGTAAGTTACCGCCCACTTTCTCCCAAATTGGAATCATACATGATTGCTCTATGCTTTAAAAAATCTTGCTTTGAGGAAAGGGTTCAAGATCAAGTTAGTAGGCAATCCCAAATATGAAGCAAAGAGTCACTTGGCCCTTGGACGAAGCTAAGTAAATACTTGTTGAACAAGTAGCATAACCAGCAAGAATTAAGACCTTTCGTTGCTTAATCAGAAAGTGAAATGGTGAGTCCAGAAGCTCTGGAATCATCTTAGAAGTAAACACCCATCGCAACATGGGCATACAATATCTAGAAGCAGTAAATGGTGTGCTAGGCTACGAGAACTGGTAAAAATAGAAACTATGGCAAGTCCAGTGGTTTGAAAACCTGGCTGTTCATCAGTCATCTTGTGAGCCCTTTTTATTTTTAACATCTTTATTGGAGTATAATTGCTTTACAATGGTGTGTTAATTTCTGCTTTATAACAAAGTGAATCAGCTATATGTATACATATATCCCCATATCCCCTCCCTCCTGCGTCTCTCTCTCCCACCCTCCCTATCCCACCCCTCTAGGTGGTCACAAAGCACCGAGCTGATCTCCCTGTGCTATGTGGCTGCTTCCCACTAGCTATCTATTTCACATTTGGTAGTGTATATATGTCCATGCCACTCTCTCACTTTGTCCCAGCTTACCCTTCCCCCTCCCCATGTCCTCAAGTCCATTCTCTACGTCTGCGTCTTTATTCCTGTCCTGCCCCTAGGTTCTTCAGAACCATTTTTTTTTTTTTTTTTTTTTTAGATTCCACATATGTGTGTTAGCATACGGTATTTGTTTTTCTCTTTCTGACTTACTTCACTCTGTATGACAGACTCTAGGTCCATCCACCTCACTACAAATAAATCAATTTCCTTCCTTTTTATGGGTGAGTAATATTCCATTTTATATATGTACCACATTTTCTTTATGCATTCATCTGTTAATGGACACTTAGGTTGCTTCCATGTCCTGGCTGTTGTAAATAGAGCTGCAATGAACATTGTGGTACATGACTCTTTTTGAATGATGGTTTTCTCAGGGTATATGCCCAGTAGTGGGATTGCTGGGTCGTGTGGTAGTTCTATTTTAGATTTTAAGGAACCTCCATACTGTTCTCCATAGTGGCTGTATCAATTTACATTCCCACCAACAGTGCAAGAGGGTTCCCTTTTTTCCACACCCTCTCCAGCATTTATTGTTTGTAGATTTTTTGATGATGGCCATTCTGACTGGTGTGAGGTGATACCTCATTGTAGTTTTGACTTGCATTTCTCTAATGATTAGTGATGTTGAGCATCCTTTCAAGTGTTTGTTGGCAATCTGTATATCTTCTTTGGAAAAATAATCTATTTATGTCTTCTGCCCATTTTTGGATTGGGTTGTTTTTTTGGTATTAAGTTGCATGAACTGCTTGTAAATTTTGGAGATTAAGCCTTTGTCAGTTGCTTCATTTGCAAATATTTTCTCCCATTCTGAGGGTGGTCTTTTTGTCTTGTTTATGGTTTCCTTTGCTGTGCAAAAGCTTTTAAGTTTCATTAGGTCCCATTTGTTTGATTTTGTTTTTATTTCCATTTCTCTAGGAGGTGGGTCAAAAAGGATCTTGCTGTGATTTATGTGTTAGAGTGTTCTGCCTATGTTTTCCTCTCAGAGTTTTATAGTGTCTAGCCTTACATTTAGGTCTTTAATCCATTTTGAGTTTATCTTTGTGTATGGTTTTGGGAGTGTTCTAATTTCATTCTTTTACCTGTACCTGTCCAGTTTTCCCAGCACCACTTGCTGAAGAGGCCGTCTTTTCTCCGTTGTATATTCTTGCCTCCTTTGTCAAAAATAAACCCTTGCACATACGGTCACCTTATCTCTGGGCTTTCTATCCTATTCCATTGATCTGTATTTCTGTTTTTGTGCCATTACCGTACTGTCTTTGATTACTGTAGCTTTGTAGTATAGTCTGAAGTCCAGGAGCATGATTCCTCCAACTCCGTTTTTCTTTCTCAAGACTGCTTTGGCTATGTGAGGTCTTTTGTATTTCCATACAAATTGTGAAACTTTTTGTTCTAGTTCTGTGAAAACTGCCAATGGTAGTTTGATAGGGATTGCATTGAATCTGTAGATTGCTTTGGGTAGTATAGTCATTTTCACAATGTTGATTCTTCCAATCCAAGAACATGGTATATGTCTCCATCTGTTTGTATCATCTTTAATTTCTTTCCTCAGTGTCTTATAGTTTTCTGCATACAGGTCTTTTGTCTCCTTTGGTAGGTTTATTCCTAGGTATTTTATTCTTTTTGTTGCAATGGTAAATGGGAGTGTTTCCTTAATTTCTCTTTCAGATTTTTCATCACTAGTGTATAGGAATGCAAGAGATTTCTGTGCATTAATTTTGTATCTTGCTACTTTACCAAATTCATTGATTAGCTCTACTAGTTTTCTGGTAGCATCTTTAGGATTCTCTATGTATAGTATCATGTCATCTGCAAACAGTGACAGCTTTACTTCTTTTCCGATTTGGATTCCTTTTATTTCTTTTTCTTCTGATTGCTGTGGCTAACACTTCCAAAACTATGTTGAATAATAGTGGTGAGAGTGGACAACCTTGTCTTGTTCCTGATCTTAGTGGAAATGGTTTCAGTTTTTCACCATTGAGAACGATGTTGGCTGTGGGTTTGTCACATAATGGCCTTTATCATGTTGAGGTAAGTTCCCTTTATGTCTGCTTTCTGGAGAGGTTTTAATCATAAATGGGTGTTGAATTTTGTCAAAAGCTTTTTCTGCATCTATTGAGATCATATGGTTTTTCTCCTTCAATTTGTTAATTTGGTTTGTCACATTGATTGATTTGTGAATATTGAAGAATCCTTGCATTCCTGGGATACACTCCACTTGGTCATGGTGTATGATCCTTTTCATGTGCTGTTGGATTCTGTTTGCTAGTATTTTGTTGAGAATTTTTGCATCTATGTTCATCAGTGATATTGGCCTGTAGTTTTCTTTCCTTGTGACATCTTTGTCTGGTTTTGGTATCAGGGTGATGGTGGCCTCCTAAAATGAGTTTGGGAGTGTTCCTCCCCTGCTATATTTTGGAAGAGTTTGAGAAGGATAGATGTTAGCTCTTCTCTAAATGTTTGATAGAATTTGCCTGTGAAGCCATCTGGTCCTAGGCTTCTGTTTGTTGGAAGATTTTTAATCACAGTCGCAATTTCAGTGCTTGTGATTGGTCTGTTCATATTTTCTGTTTCTTCCTGGTTCAGTTTTGGAAGGTTGTGCTTTTCTAAGAATTTGTCCATTTCTCCCAGGTTGTCCATTTTATTGGCATATAGTTGTTTGTAGTAATCGCTCATGATCCTTTGTATTTCTGCAATGTCAGTTTTTACTTCTCCTTTTTCATTTCTAATTGTTGATTTGAGTCTTCTTTTTTTTTCTTTGAGTTTGGCTAATGGTTTATCAATTTTGTTTATCTTCTCAAAGAACCAGATTTTAGTTTTATTGATCTCTGCTATCGTTTCCTTCATTTCTTTTTCATTTATTTCTGATCGGGTCTTTATGATTTCTTTCCTTCTGCTAACTTTGGGGGTTTTTTGTTCTTCTTTCTCTAATTGCTTTAGGTGTAAGGCTAGGTTTTTTATTTAAGATGTTTCTTGTTTCTTGAGGTAGGATTGTATTGCTGTAAACTTCCCTCTTAGAACTGCTTTTGCTGCATCCCATAGGTTCTGGGTCGTTGTGTTTTCATTGTCATTCGTTTCTAGGTATTTTTTGATTTCCTCTTTGATTCTTCAGTAATCTCTTGGTTATTTAGTAGTGTATTGTTTAGCCTCCATCTGTTTGTATTTTGTACAGATTTTTTCCTGTGATTGATATCTAGTTTAATAGTGTTGTGGTTGGAAAAGATACTTGATATGATTTCAGTTTTCTTAAATTTATCAAGGCTTGATTTGTGACCCAGGCTATGATCTATCCTGGAGAATGTTCCATGAGCACTTGAGAAGAAAGTATATTCTGTTGTTTTGGGATGGAATGTCCTATAAATATCAATTAAGTCCATCTTGTTTAATGTGTCATTTAAATCTTGTGTTTCCTTATTTATTTTCATTTTGGATGATCTGTCCATTGGTGAAAGTGGGATGTTAAAGTCCCCTACTATGATTGTGTTACTGTCGATTTCCCCTTTTATGGCTGTTAGCATTTGCCTTATGTATTGAGGTGCTCCTTTGTTGGGTGCATAAATATTTACAATTGTTATATCTTCTTGGATTGATCCCTTGATTATTATGTATTGTCCTTCTTTGTGTTTTGTAATAGTCTTTATTAAAGTCTATTGTCTGATATGAGAATTGCTACTCCAGCTTTCTTTTCATTTCCATTTTCATGGAATATCTTTTTCCATCCCCTCACTTTCAGCCTGTAGGTGTCCTTAGGTCTGAAGTGGGTCTCTTGTAGACAGCATATATACTGGTCTTGTTTTTGAATGCATTCAGCCAGTCTGTGTCTTTTGGTGGGAGCATTTAATCCATTTAGATTTAAGGTAATTATTGATATGTATGTTCCTATTACCATTTTCTTAATTGTTTTGGGTTTGTTATTGCTGGTCTTTTCCTTCTCTTGTGTTTCCTGCCTAGAGAAGTTCCTTTAGCATTTGTTGGAAAGCTGGTTTGGTGGTGCTGAATTCTCTTAGCTTTTGCTTGTCTGTAAAGGTTTTAATTTCTCCACTGAATCTGAATGAGATCCTTGCTGGCTAGAGTAATCTTGGTTGTAGGTATTTCCCCTTCACTTTAAATATGTCCTGCCACTCCCTTCTGGCTTGCAGAGTTTCTGCTGAAAGATCAGCTGTTATATCCTTATGGGGATTCCTTTGTAAGTTATTTGTTGTTTTTCCCTTGCTGCTTTTAATATTTTTTCTTTGTATTTAATTTTTGATAGCTTGATTAATATGTGTCTTGCCATGCTTCTCCTTGGATTTATCCCGTATGGGACTCTCTGTGCTTCCTGGACTTGATTGCCTATTTCGCTTCCCATATTAGGGAAGTTTTCCACTATAATCTCTTCAATTATTTTCTCAGTCCCTGTTTCTTTCTCTTCTTCTTCTGGGACCCCTACAGTTCGAATATTGATGTGTTTAATGTTGTCCCAGAGGTCTCTGAGACTGTGCCCAATCCTTTTCATTCTGTTTTCTTTGTTCTGCTCTGTGGTAGTTTTTTCCGCTATTCTATATTCCAGGTCATGTATCCGTTTTCTGCTGCAGTTATTCTGCTATTGTTTCCTTCTAGAGAATTTTTAATTTCATTTATTGTGTTGTTCATCACTGTTTGTTTGCTCTTTAGTTCTTCTAGATCCTTGTTAAACGTTTGTTGTATTTTCTGCATTCTATTTCCAAGATTTTGGATCATCTTTACTATCATTACTCTGAATTTTTTTTCAGGTAGACTGCCAATTTCCTCTTTATTTGTTTGGTCTGGTGGGTTTTTACCTTGCTCCTTCATCTGTTGTGTGTTTCTCTGTCTTCTCATTTTGCTCAACTTCTTGTGTTTGGGGTCTCCTTTTTGCAGGCTGCAGGTTCATAGTTCCCATTTTTTTTGGTGTCTGCCCCCAGTGGCTAAGGTTGGTTCAGTGGGTTGTGTAGGCTTCCTGGTGGAGGGGACTGGTGCGTATGTTCTTGTGGATGAGGCTGGATCTTGTCTTTCTTTTGGGCAGGACCGCATCCGGTGGTGTGTTCTGCTGTGTCTGTGACCTTATTATGATTTTAGGCAGCCTCTCTGCTAATGAGTGGGGTTGTATTCCTGTCTTGCTAGTTGTTTGGCATAGGGTGTCCAGCACTATAGCTTGCTGGTCGTTGAGTGGAACTGGGTTTTAGCGTTGAGATGGAGATCTCTGGGAGAGGTTTTGCTGTTTGATATTATGTGGAACCAGGAGGTGTCTGGTGGACCAGTGTCCTGAACTCGGCTCTCCCAGCTCAGAGGCACAGGCCTGACATCCGGCCGGAGCACCAAGACCCTGTCAGCCACATGGCTCAGAAGAAAAGGGCGAAAAAAATGAAAAAGAAAAAAATAAAATAGTTATTAAAATAAAAAACTATTAAAAATAAACAAAAGTAATAAAAGGAAAAAAAAAGAGCAAGCAAACCAAAAAACAAATCCACCAATGATAACAAGTGCTATAAACTTTACCAAAAAAAAAAAAAAAACCAAGAAAGAAAAAAAGGACAGAGAGAACTCTAGGATAAATGGTAAAAGCAAAGCTATACAGACAAAATCACACAAGCATACACATACACACTGACAAAAAGAGAAAAAGGAAAAAAAATATATCTTTTGGGAAGTCTGAGGTGTTTTGCCAGTGTTCAGTAGGTGTTCTATAGCAGTTGTTCCACATGTATTTGTATGTAGATGTATTTCTGATGTTTTTGTGGGGAGGAGGGTGATCTCCACGTCTTACTCCTCTGCCATCTTGAAGGTCTCATCTTGTGAGCTCTTAAGCAAAGACAAACAAGTCTACTAAAACCACCTATTCCCAGACCTAACCTTCAGAATCTCATGTGTAGGCAAGGAACCACTGCCTTTGTCCATAGATCAGAAAGGCTGGGGATGAGTAAGGGATCTGTGGATGGAGGTGATTCAGGGAAAGTGTAAAGTAGAGAAATGGCAAGACTCTGCCAACACAGAGCAAAAGAATTACACCGTCTTTTTGGTTTGTTTTAAAATTGACTTGGCACACATTTATGGAGCGTAACACATTGCATCATGTGTTGTGATAGAAGTACACAAAACGAAACTTACTGCTGCTAATGGGCTCACAGACAGATTTATCTTGGACAGAATCTCACACTTCTTGTGTTTATGGACCTCTGAGAACAGTTACTATAGGAACCTAGAGGAGGTATTACTAACACCTGGATTTGAAGAAGTCTTCACAGGGAGGTGATATTTAAACTGGCATGCTGAAGGAGGAGTAGAATTTTTCCAAGAGTAGGAAGGCCAAAGGGGAGGTAGGAAGGTGAAAGATTAAAGCATGCACAGAGACCAGGAAGTAAGAAAGAGCATGTTGTGTTTGGGGAGTGGTCGAGAAAACAAAGCATGACCGGAGCTGTCAATACCTTTGTTAGTCTAAAGCCTTTGGGCTTGATACATGAAAGGACACCTTTCCCCGCCTCCAGAAGGAGAGGGAAAGAAGGGTGGGTGTTGCCTCCTGCAGAAGGTAAGCCTTCTGAGGGTGGGGAAGCTTACCTTCCAGAGATTATTCTCATTCTGGCAGCATGCAGTAGGTGTTAATAATGACTCTTTGGCTAATTAAAAGACGTTTAATATATGTCTCATTAAGCAGAATGATCACTTTCTCTGAGAATGCTGTGTGCCTTACTTTTCTCCTTTTAATAAAGGCAAAAATAAATTAGGGGGATAAAAAATAATTAAGGGCAATCTGCTAGCTCTCCATGTTTTTCCCTTGATAATTCTTCCATTCTCTTCATATCTCACTGTTGGCTGACTTTCTCCCTTGACACCTGCCTCTTCTGATAATGTGAAAGTGAGTGTAGCCCACAGAAGCAAGAGGGCTTAGGACTACCCTGTTTTTCTTCGCACAGCTCCCACGATGGAGCCATAAGGATGTGGGAATAGAGGGATTTTAAACCTTTGTCATCCATGCACCTCCATCTTTAATGCTGAGAGGCCTTCACAGGTGCCTTAAGATGTAAAATGGCCCATATCCATAGGCCAGAGGTGCTGTTTCCAAGAGCTTGTTTTTGTGCTTATTTTTACTGCAGGTTTGTATCTCTGCAGAATATTCATGAGATAGAAAAGGAATGTTTTTTTTTCCTCCTTTAAGGATGCCAAGTACAGGTAGGGAGTAATGATTTTGATAAATTCTAGCACTTGTCAATTTGAAAATGTTCAGGGAAAACAAATGAAAGAGAGGATGGATTTGTTTATATGCTATCATTCAGTGATTCAAAGCTGCAGACATTTTTGTCTTCCTATACTTTTGAAGTTAAGGATTGGAACTGGATAATTGACAACCTTCCAACATGAAACACTATCAAGCTTGAGGGGTTTTTATTGGGTTTTTTGATATTTCATTGTTTTCTAGTTTGCGTTTATCTTTGATCACTTATTCCTCTGACAGAAGTGTGGTCATGTTGTTGCTTTCCTTTCTTTTCTAAACATGTATGGTATGATGGGAATTCTTTCTCTCCTTTTGCCTTTCTCTTACTAATTTTGTTGGTTGCAAGAAAAAAAATTATCTGTCTAGACCTTAGATAAATATACCAGTCAGTTGTAAATCTGCTTTTGTTTTTCCTTCAAATGTTTTAAGTTTTCTTTTTAAGTTTGTTCATAGTAAAGAACTTTAATTGTAAATTAAAATGTAATAAAACCTGTTAAGCTTTAGCCCAGTATTTTAGGTTATCCTTGCTTGGTAAACCTTTATCAGTGCTTCGCATTAACAGCTAAATGATACTGTGGTAGATATTGTGGTGGTGGGTGTTGAAGAATCCTGGATTGTAAACTACTTTCAAGTGTCCTCAAGTACTGGAAGTCTCCATTTGCATAGCAGCACTGGATATGAAAATTATATACGATTCTCCTATGTTCATTAAAATATGAGCCTGAGGCTCTGCAGACAATTTGTTAGCTTCCCACAGGTTGAAAGTAATAAAATTGCTTTGCTTTAAAACATCTGTACTTCAGGACTTTCACTAATTCAAATGAGCTTTCCCTCCACTTCTTTCCCAAGTAGGTAATGAGAGGAATTACTTTTTAAAATACCTCTGATAAAATGAGGGTGGTCTGGCCATACTAGGGAGGAGAAGGTATGGATGATCTTGGGAGGTGAATGTGATTGTTTTTAGTGCCTTGGTCCTCAAAGGCCAGCAGTTTTAAAGACATGTAGGTAATCCTCTCCCTCTCAGTTCCAGCAGTCATTCTCTCTCCCTGTGTTTCCAAAAAGGATATGTATTTTTCTAAAACCAAAATAAAAGTTTCCATTACCTCAATAAGACAGATATTTTAAGAATGGGGGAAAAAAAGTTTAAAGACATATTCACACCATAGCCAGAAAGGTGGAAGCAACCCAAGTGTCCATCAACAAAATCTGTTGCATACCTGCAGTAGACTGCTGTTCAGCCTTTAAAAGGAAGGACCTTCTGACACATGCTACCACATGGATGAACCTTGAGGACATTAGGCTCAGTGAAATAAGCCAGATACAAAAGAACAAATATTGTATGATTCCACTTATATGTGGTACCTGGAATAGTCAAATTCTTAGAGACACAGTAGCATGGTGGCTGCTGGGAGATAGGGTGGAGGAATGGGGAGTTAGGAGTTGGGTGCAGGGTTTGTTTCGTGAGATGAAGAGTTGTGTGGCGGGTGGTGATGGTAGTAGCACAACAGCGTGAATGTACGTAAAGCCGGAGAGCAGTGTGTATGCTTAAGAATGACTCCCATGGTCAATTTTGTTAAATATTTTACCACAATTAAAGTTTAAAAAAACAACAAGAAAAGGAAAAAAAAAAAACTAACGTTAGTTTTAAAAACTTACAAGTTAACGTAAAACAAATTTGTCGCTTTAGCTAATTTTAATGTTTATACAAGCAGTATAAATTGCAAAGATGTTTAAAGTTACAACACCATCTAAAAAAACCCAAAGGTGTACGATGTCTTTGTGACAAATAATTGGGCTTAATCTAAAAAAAAAAAAAGTCAAATTAGGATTTTGTCATTTGTGGTATTTGTGTCTCCTGTATAGACACTTTTAAAATTTGGATTCCCATCATAAGAAAAGTAAAATCATTTTCTTTTTTTGAATTAGGAATTCCCAGAGCACATGAACATTGATACGTGTCCAAAAACAAAATAGATGGAACTGAGTTTTTCTCAGTTAATACGAGTCTGAAGCTCCTGGGGATTTAACATCCACATTTTGATTGAGTGGGTCTGGGTTGGGACCTGAGATTGTGCATTTCTAACCAACTCCACCTGCAGAGGTACTTTGAATGGTTCTGCTTTCTTCTGTCTGGGTTGGGATCTGAGATTCTGCACTTCTAACCAACTCCACCTGCAGAGGTACTTTGAATGGTTCTGCTTCCTTCTGTCTGGGTTGGGACCTGAGATTCTGCATTTCTAACCAACTCCACCTGCAGAGGTACTTTGAATGTTTCTGCTTTCCTCAGGGTTAATGTAGGATCCCTCGGAAGGCTTGCTAGTCACTTATTTATTTCTCCTCATTCTGCTTTTTAGCTTTCATAGTAGCGAGGCTGTCATCATCTCGGTTGTCTTGTCCTTGCGGATTTCTGCATTCTAAACTCCTTCTGTTTCATTTCAGTGGGTTTTTTAAATGAGAGGAAGTGAGGTAGTGTTTATATTTAACAGGAAGTTACCAATCCCCTTTTCATTATTTGTGGCTATGTGTTCATCGTTGGCAGATCATCAGCATATATCAGCATTTCCCCTTGTACCTAACGTTCATTTGAATAAAAATTTATTGAGCACTGAGTATGCTGGGTATTACACTTGTCTTTGGAGCTGATAGACGTGGCTCCTGCCTTAAGGAAACAGGTCACATATGCCTTAGCTGGAAGATGGAGGGAAAGGAGCTTAGGTGACGTTCTTGACCAGGCATGTCCCTGAAGTCTGTCTTATATGGTAGGTGACTAAAATTCTTCTTCAGAGCCAACTATATCACTGTGCCACTCTGTCAACTTCAGATGTCTCCCCAGGTTACCCGTCTGTGTTTTGTTTTCCACTCCTATTGGTAAAATGATTAAAGTGGAAAGAATCACTCTCTCCTTAGTTTCAAGCAGTAGAACATGCTTGTTTCTGTGAAAGGTTTTTTTAAATTGCATCCATACCACTTCATGTCAACAATTATTTTTATAATTAGGCAGTGTTTGGAGGGAGTGTGGACAGATGTGGCCTTACAGCATATTGTGTGGAAGGCAGAATTCTGATAGGGCCCTTGAAATCGCCTGCCTCACCCCCTACTGCATATGCACCTTGAATAATCCCGGGCACTGTGAATACGATGGATTTTAAATTGTTACATGGAATATTTGACCTTAGGGAGATGATACAGGTGAGCCTGACCTAATCACATGAGCTCTTCAAAAGCAGAGTTTTGTCTGGCTGACTGAAGGGGAGCATAAGAAAGATGAAGTCAGCGCACCCTTGCTGGCTTGACGATGGAGGGGGCCATGTGGCAGGGAGTGCAGACATACTAGAAGATGCCTGCCAGCAAGGGAATGGGACCTCAGTCCTATAACTGCAGGGAACTGAATTCTACCAGTGACGAGATCTCAGCCTTTTGATACACTGAACAGAGAACACAGCCATGATGTGCTGAACTTCTGACCTAAAGACCTGTAAGCTAATAAATGCTACTTGTTTGAGCCACTAAGTTTGTGGTCGTAGGTTACATAGGAATAGAAAACTAATACACCATGTTAGTGGGCAAATGCCTTCAAAGGCAGGTACAAGTCGCAGCAGTGAAAACAAGCTAATGCTGCTTATATACAGCTGGACAAAGAAAGTCCAACTATCTTAAATATAATGGAAATAAAGTGTCCCTTGACCCATAGGGAGTGTCAAACAGTAGAAAGAACTTAGATTTGGAGAGAGGAGACTTGAGCAAGTTGGGGCTCCCTTACTTCCTAGCTGAGGCAAGGCACTCACTTCTCTGGGTCTTATCTATAAAACCAAGAGGTTGACCAGCAGACATCTCAGCACAGTGCTACCACTGGTTTATTTACCAAGCAGTGCACTCATTTCCATAATTTCCCTAAATCCAGTTTAGCCCTGGCCTATTAGGTATAGAATGAGGGGTGTCTGTCACATTATTTTCTGGATAATTTTTTAAAAAGCAGCAGAAAATTTTCTGAGTTTGTTTTTTTCCTGGGGTTGTTTTTTTTAGGACCAGTAAAAAAAAAAAAAAAAAAAAAAAAAAAGTTCCCATGTCTAAACAGCAATTTCTGTACCAAAAAGCTACATCAAAATATATTACTTGGAAAAAGTAATGTCTAAGGCCTGCTCTGTCTCTAACAAAACTAATGCCCATGAACAGTTTTCATATCCTTAAAATCCAGAGATCCCGTTTTTATATGTTTGAAATAAATAACTAGAAATTTACCTTTAAATTCTATTTTTGAAACCTAGGGTGATTCTAACTAGAAGTATTTCTTTGTCTGGAACACCTGCTCATCAGAATTCATTCTTAGTGTGTTTCTGCAGTCTTTAGGGGGTGAGCATATAGTTCTTTCTGATGCATCATCATGCATGAACCAGGTGCCTTGAACTTAGTCACGTGCAGATCCATGGCTGTGTGTCTAAGTGCTGAAGTTGTAAAGGAAGTGGTTACATGGAGCTCTCTGAGTGGCAGTCTTTCTCCTACGAGGTGATTCTTCCTTGAGCTTCAGGATCTTATTCACATTGTAAACTAAAAATCTGCGGAAAATCAAGGATACTTGAGTTATGCAGTGTTTGGGGATATGATACTTCAAAGGGAAAATGCCCATCATGGTGACTTTCCCCCCAACACATGGAGTTTCTTTTCCTGCTATCAACTAGCTGCTGGTTTTTGAAAATAGGACCTTAAGAGGGGGGGAAAAACCCCAATAGCTCAACCACGAGGAAGAGTGAGAAAGGATCTCTCAGTCGTGAGAAAGGGGGAAAAGGCCTGCTTTTCCAACCACTGCCTAGATGCAGTGTGGAAACCAAGTATGGAAAACAAAGTTGCTTCCATTGGCTGTACTTAAAAAACAACTTCTGAGTTGCTCTCCTACATACTTTAAAACACATGATGAAAAGACCAGCGGTGACGATGCCTGAGTGGCCTGGGTCGTGGCTCCGTCAGACATTAATGGAGCCCTTCCATCTACCCAAAGGGCATCCCCTCCCGCAGAGCAGATCTGTGGTGTGAGGTGTTTCCCCGTCCATCACTTTGAAGTTTGTCCCAGCCTTGCCAGTCCTCATTTGACATTTGACTTGTGAAAATAACTTCTGTGGAGCTGTTGTCTCCTCTGTCACTTTTAAACAATAGCAGAGGATGGGGGGAGGGGAGAGGAACTCATGGCTCCCACACAGGCAGATGCCGGAGAGTGCAAAAGCAGTGGTACTCTGGGCATAGTAGTCTAGTTTTTCTTTCTTGTCCATTCTTCACCGTTAGTAGATGAGACATTTTCTGACAGTGGTTCAGGGTCCAAAACCTCGGGATTTTCCTGGTCAGCCACAGTTTTGAGGTTGCTGTAACTGTGAAAACACACCATGACACTCATGAACCAACGCTGCCATTCATTCCACCCTAGTGAAAACCACCCCAGCGTTCTGTGCTTGGGAGGGTTACAGTAAAAATCCTTCCGAGTAGCAGTTTGGTAAGCACTTCACAAACAGTTAAGCTTTATGCAAATTGAGCTTCAGTTATTTTAACAATTTTATCAAGCATTTATAACCTAGCTGCCGTTTCCTCCTTCTTCGTATGTATGCTTTATAAAATTGAGGGGACCAGAGATCAGTGAGTGTTTTGGTGTTAAAGTTCTTATGTATTTACCTCTGTGCAGAATTTCTGGTGATGCATTGTAAATAGATGGCGGCTGAGTTTAATTTACAGTTGCCTAACTTTCCGCATTACAAAATTCACAAGTTTTAAAACCACAGCTCTGTCCTGCCGAGCGGCAACATTGAACCAATATACCATCTTCAGGGGTTTGGGCCCTGTGAAGTGTCCTTTGATGGGGAAAGTACCTAGGACCTTCCTGACCGTTGGGGCTGCTTCCTTCCTGAGCCATTTATTGTTTTAGTGGAACTGGGATTTCACCTGAGTTCTTTGAATACTGGTTTCTTCAACTCTTGATCTGTTCTCTTTGGGGGGCTTCAGTTTCCTTATGTGGGAAATGGTTATGATGATAGCTGCTTCACAGTGTCTTGTGGTTAACTGAATTGTGAAACTAATTGCCAAGCACCTGACACAAAGCCAGGTCCTGAGTGGGCAACACGTAAGAGTTGGCTCTTGTTCCAGGTTTGCTTTTTAAATAGAAAACATTATTTTAACCACATTAACGTAGTCTCTTGTGCATAACAACAAAAAATGATGCCAGATAATATTTTATATAATGGTTTTAAGTGTATAACTTACAGCAGTGACTTTCCCAGAACATACATTTAAGTAGTATTTCCATTCCATGATCTTCCTGCTAATATTTCCAAGAATTGTTTGGGGCCAGTCGTACAGAACAGACTCAAGGAGGGGCTCAGCAAAGGCATGGGAGCCTGCAGGCCTTGGGCTGGAGAACCACGCTCCAGATGTTTCTCGTTGGGCACCTTTTCCATCTCAGCAGGGGGGTGAGTGGTGTCCTCTGCCTCTCTTGGCTGTTGCCTGAGGTGTGAAGCCTCACATAGTGCAGTCAACAAGTAGATCACCATGTTCCTTTTTCCTTTAAATGAAAGATACATCTGAAATGTGGTTGCTGGCTGCCAGCAATGGCTTGGCAGTGTCTTTGAGGTCAAGGCTGCTGCAGCAGTGAAGTGTCAGTGTGTAGATTTTAGTTTCCATCCTTTGTTCCAGACAGGCCCTGTCCTTCTGCCTGGTGTTATGTGTGTGGCCTTGCCTTGGCTTCATCCTCTGCCTGGCGACAGTGCCAGGGTCTTCACACTGCCAGGGCTTACCTCGTGTAGGAGGGCTCCCTTTGAGATCTTTGGAGGAGTCTGAGAACTTCTCCTGCAGCCTCCCATTTCCTGTCTCATTTTGTTTCAGGTCTCTTTTTGCCGCTGGCCAACTCATTTCATCTTTCTTTTGTCCTCAGAGATGCGTAATCTCACTTGGTCTGGTGTTCCAGTGGTTTCTCTTTTTCTGTGGTGCCTTGTTCTGTGTTTAGACAACTCAGATTATGTTCTATCCTCTTTCTCTTCTCTTCTCCAGTTCCCTTCCCTCGGGGTCCCTGGGCAGGTAGCAGGAAAGGTTGGTGCTGTTATGTGGCTTGTCCGGTTCATGGACCCTTAGGAGTCAAGAGTAAACCAACTGACTCTTCTTTCCTCTTGATTTCCTTGTGTTCTTGTGCAACAGGGTAAGAACTCAAACTGTAAATGAGAAATCTCTTGAACTGTAAGGGTTAATGTTTGCTAGAGTAGAAGTCAGAAGACTTGCTTCAGGCATTTTCTGCTATTTTCTAGTTGGAAGGCTTTTGCCAAGTAAGTTAAGCTTTGATTTCTTCATCTTTAAAATAGACAAAGTATCTAATCTTCTCAGTGGAGCCACCAGGAAAATCAAATGAGATAAAGTATATGAAGAACTTTCAAGTTGTAAAATGAGTTAACTAACCTGTCCCAGGCAATATGCTAAGTGCCGTGGGAGAGGTAGTCTACCTAGAAGAGCCAAAAAAAAAAAAAAAAAAAAAAGATTTAAAGGGAGAAGACCTGGGGCTGAGTCCCAAATGTGCACTTAGTAGCTGTGTGACCTTTGTTAAATTATTTAGCTTCTTAGATGTTCACTTTCATCAGTTAGAAGAAATAATGTGATATGGTGACGTGTTATGTATCAAATGGCCACGTGTGGTGCAAATGTTAGCTGTTTCATTATCCTCCAAAATTGTCTAGTGATTCAAAGAAATAATTTTTGGCTGTGTCTAAAAAAAAGCATATTGTGGAATCCTGGGAAACTAGGGAGTATTTCTTGTGATCAAGGCTGCAGTTAACATAAAGGGGCCTATTTTGGAATTTAGAAGTTAACAGAAGGACACCAGCCAAGCTTCCTTAGCTTCCACATAGATAATAGTTCTCAATTAATTAAGCACATTTTTATTTTTTTAGGGTCTTGAGATAAAGGAGAAGTTTCCTATTTCATCCTTTCTCATATTCTGAAAACCTAAGTGGATGCCTGTTAGAACTTTTAAACGCTTTGGTATCTTAATGTTCACATCTTTAAAATAGATTAAAAATATTTGTCTTACTAGGTGGGATTGTTCTAAAGGCAATGTGAGATTCAAGGATAGATTTTGGAAACTTGAAAGCTAACAAATATACTATTGCCATCATTTGAATATTTTGAACCAGACATTAAGCTTTTGTCTAAAGGTACCTTGGACAGAATAACAGGTACTGAAGAAAACAAAACAGAAAACAAAAATGAGTTGGGATTGCTCATTTTAAAATTAGCTCACTTTCAAGATGTTTCATCATGGTGGCCTTGAATTTCATAGTTCACTATAATATGAAATGCAGTTGAAGTAATCTCTCTAAATAACAAAGACTAGTTTTAATACCGAAGCTTCACGTATAGTATAACAGGGAAGTTTATTCTGTATCAAGCAAAAAATAAAATCAAAAGTACAATTTCAAGGAGTAGTCAAATACCTATCAATGTCTGACAAGTCAAATGGACGGATACGAAATAAGGGAGCTAAGGATTCGATCAGTGTAATTAAGATGAATTAAGGGATGTAATGTGTTTTGTACCCCGCTGAGAACAGACCTTTTTACATGCACAAGACCTATTTCCAAGAGTTCATATCATTACTTCTACTATTTTTAAGTGTCAGGATAACTTGGTGATTCTATACCATTAAGTGTTTTTTTTTGGTAATAATTAGACTTTTCTGCTGTCTTAGAATAGATGCTTTAGGCTCCACCTAAAACAGGAGGATTTGAAGACCTCACGGTCTGATGAGAACCGCGACCATTTGAGGCCAGACTCCTCCCCAAGGAGCTTACCAAAAGAAGGAAAAACTGGCCCTTCTGCCACCAGTTACCACCCCCTACCCTTACTCCCAGTATTTTCTAGTCTGCATAGATGATTGGGGAGGGAGAAGAGAGAGGCTCATTAGCTTTATACCAAAAGTGAGAGGGCAAATTCCAAGAGACTCACCCATAGAGGTTGAGGGTGATTGCAAGAATGTAAGACTGGCATTGGATTTTCTGGCTGGACGTCCACTCAAGCAGACCTGCCTACTTGCCCCTGTGCTTATCTGGATTGGAAAGGGGAGAGAACTGGTGAGGCAGGGCGGAAGGAGGGGCTGCCACTGGAGCAGCTTAACATACCTCCTGTTTAGTTTGGCAAGGACATGGGAATTCTTCAGGGTGCACGCTGAGAATGGTAGTTGCTTTTGAGCCATCTTGCGAGACTGTCTGTCCCTAAGTGGCTGGCTTCTAGTTAATGGGGGCCAAAAGGTGGGTGAAGGAGGTTGAGCCAGGGCTAGGGTCAGATCTACATCAGAGAAGCTGTGTGGTGAGGAGGTCCTGCAGGGCCCTTGGGAGAATTCCCACACCAACCAGCATTAGCTCGGGAAGTCATCATGGCCAGTCATGTCAGGAGACATTTGCCTTTCCCTCCTTACCAGTTGCTTGCAGGAGGGGGGAGGAACAGCCCAGAGGAGGGAGGAGGGAGGAGGGAGGAGGGAATGAGTGAAAGCAGATCCCAGCCTTCCCTGTTCACAGTTCAGGTCTCAGCTTGGCCTGGGGTCAGAGTGGGGACCGGTGTAAAACCACAGTCGAACTTGAGAATAAAAATTTAAATTGGCCTTGAGTTTTAAGAACCAAAAGTTACCCCAGATGGTGAGATCTGCCCAAGATGCTATTAAAAATGGGAAAGAAGTTTAAAAATAGCGATTGGTAGCTCTGATGTGAGCAAAGCCATTTCCTGTTAATTGCCCACTGAGATGGTAACACTCAATAAACCCAGTTTCACCAATTCTCCTTCTTGATGTCATTATGATATCAAATACTCGTTCTAATATCCAAATTCATCCTAGGAGTGTTGGTATGAAGTGATTAGCCTTGAGGAGTTTTACTGTTAAGCTTGTAGCCCTTCTTCATGCTGCGTATGGTGTGAAGTGTGTATGAAGATAAAAAGATGACTCGGCACGAGATGTTTGCTTAAGTGAATTACTTGTGATCATTCTATGGCCTCTTTGTATGTGATTGGAAATGTCTTCATTTTAAAAACTGGGGCTCTGTTGTCAACAGTGTGTAGGGCAGATCCCAGAGACATATAAAGGATACATACTAGATAAAATAGAGAAATGTATCGATACATAACTGTTGCATTGAAGGAGCCTCCGAGTTCCTTATTTGCTTAAGAAGACTAAGCATTATATGACAGTATGTCAACACACCCTCATAAAGGGAGGAACGGATACAACATGTCCTTCCTAATGTTTCCCAGAAAGTCAGGGAGTGAACTGAGAAGTGGATCCAGGATTTCATGGAGCAGCACCATAGATTTTATCACTTATATAATCCTTTTTTTTTTTTCTTCCCGTTGCTGTCAAGATTTCAGAGGGATTATGGTTTGAGTTAGAGAGCAGGCAATTCAGGCGCACCACACAAAGTTGTTAAATCTCAGGGGCTTGAGATTTCTTAGCTCCTTTTAAGTTTTGGAAGCAGAGCAGTCCTAGGGAATGCTATTAGGAATTGGCTTCATGGAGAAAATGTAGCTTTTGGACAGTTAGCTTTTGAAGCCGAGGGAGGATAATAGGTTGGTGAACATGAAGGGGGAATTTGCTTCTGGTTTAGAAAACAGGGTGTGAGGAGGTGAGGGTCTTGTGCAGACTCGTGCTGTAATAGTTCTTCAGCAGGGCCAAGTGCTTCTCCAGATCGAGTTCAATTTTCCATTGAGTGCATTTTCTGAGTTTTGACAAAGCCTGGGTACCCTCTTGTGGAGTGTGCATCTCTTTGTGCCCTGATTGCTAGGGCTGTGCTATCATCTTGGCCAGCTGCCCATTTCCTTTGGGTCTGAAAGGAATTGTTTAATTCCAATCAGATTGTACAGATTTAGGGCTTGGAAGAAAATCTGCAGTGGCTCTTTTTCTTCCTCTGATTCACATTAGTACAGGTCTTGTGTCTAGTGGGTAAATGAGAATGAGTTATACATAGAAGCGAACATATCAGATGTGAGGGTAGAGAGGAAGGAAAGAGCTGCCCCACCTGTGCTTTCCTGGGTGGGAAGTTTGCCTCTAGACATTCACAGAATGAGACATATGAAAGAGAGCATGAGCAAGAGTGGAAAGAGGACTGGGGAGTTCTTCTAGGGAGGGCGTTCCAGGACAGTCTTCACCCACTCAGGAGATGAAAGGATTCCATGGAAAAACAGCATCACCTCAGTGGCCCTACCCCAGGCTCTGTGCAGACTGTTTTTATTGCTTCACAGGCATTGAGTCAGCTTATTAAGTGTCATCCCTTAACAAGGATGGAGTTCTTCCTTGCCCCAAAGCTACTGGGAGCCTAGTCAGGAAAGACACGTAACATGTACACAGGTCCCTACACCACAAACGAATAGTGTTGCTGTCTTTCAATTAAGTGGCCTGCCGGGCAGAATGAAGTTACCTTGCTGGAAGTCCTCTGCCAGAGGGTTAGCCCAGCTGAGGAGAACTTGAAATTCCCTGTGACCGCAGCGCATCAGTAGCAATGCCATGGGGTCGTGCTTGTAGTACTACCCTTTGAGGAGGTCTTGATTTTGACATAGAGGAGAGAGCTAGTGGCTCTCATCCTCCATGTGTTTTAGTTAGATTTTTTTTTTTTTAATAAATTTATTTATTTATTTATTTCTGTGTTGGGTCTTCGTTTCTGTGCGAGGGCTTTCTCTAGCTGCGGCGAGCAGGGGCCACTCTTCATCGCGGTGCGCGGGCCTCTCACTATCGCGGCCTCTCTTGCTGCGGAGCACAAGCTCCTAGACGCGCAGGCTCAGTAGTTGTGGCTCACAGGCCTAGTTGCTCCACGGCATGTGGGATCTTCCCAGACCAGGGCTCGAACCCGTGTCCCCTGCATTGGCAGGCAGATTCTCAACCACTGCGCCACCAGGGAAGCCCTTAGTTAGATTTTTTTTTTTTTATTTTTTATTTATTTTTTTTTTATTTTTTATTTTTTTGAACTTTTTTTTTTTTTATTCACACACACACACACTGTATTTTATTTTTACAAGACATAAATAGACTGACACCAAGCATTGTACATGGATGACCACAACAAAAGCAACAATGATTGCAATTTTTTAAGAGAGATTTTGTTGGGATCCGAAGAGTGCTTCAGCAGGTGCATCGGTAATAAATACCACTGTATTAAATCTTCTTAGAAGCTCCTGAATGTGCTGGCTAAAAAGTCCTGGAGGCTTCTTGTGCCAGGGGGACGTATGTTACCATGTCGGTTTCCACCTCCCTTAGAATTCTGAGCTAGAAGAGCACATCTGCTCTTGATTTTACAGATGAGGAAATTGAGTCCCAGAGAGGGAGCAATTTGCCCCTTCCCCTGAGATTAGCCGGCAGAGTCAGTACAAAAATCTAGGTCTTCGGATTCAGCCCAGTGCCTTTCCCCGTATGCCGCACCGTTTCCCTCATTACCTTGAGATTTGCTGGAGCCGCAGGACTACATAATGCTTGTGCGTATGTGGATTTTAGTGCTGCAGCTGAATTGACTCATCATATTGGTCTGATCCTGAGCCCGTTTCTGCAGCACGAGGTAAATCGTGACTCCTGTGGTCTGAGAATTGGGCGCCTAGAGGGACAGCAGCCTCACCGGGCTGGTTCTGGATGCCGCAGCCTTGGTGTGCTCTCCTCTGCCTCTGCTTGTCCGCAGGCTTTTCCTTCTGGAGGCAGGGACGGAAGGGGTGGAACCCAGCGGTGCACATGTAAAGGCATGTAGCCCCAAGCTGAGCCGAATTTGAGCCCATGGAGTGATATTAATTTTGACTCAATATATTTTTGAAAATCTAGGGCGTAGTTTTAAGTCGGCCTTACTTCTGTTTTAAGAATACTTGTTTGACATCCTCTGAGACTGAGGATGAGAGGAGTATTGCCCCAGCCTCTGGTGATGAGGACTCCCTTATGGTTTTTCCAGGCTAGAACTTCTCTTCAGACTGGTTTTGCCTTGCCAAACTCATGATATCTCTTACCTTACTGGCTGGCAGATTTTTTGCAATGGGTTTTATTGATAAGGAATTGAATTTAAATCTTCCAATTATATAAGGTGATTTCTCAGGGGACTTTGACCAGTGTAGGCCAGGACTACCATCAAATAGGTCCCGGGCTCTGCTGGATTTGGAGTGCTTCACTTGTGGTGAGGGATCACCCTGCCCGTGCTCTTACTCTAATACGCAATGCAAAATGTGTCAGGATAATTCAGTGGACTTAAGGATCCAAATAGCAGCTATGGAAAATTACTTATTTTTGCATGAAGTGCACTGGCCCCATCCCTGGAGTTACGCTAGCCTCAATCACAGCCCATACTCAGTTTGTGCCTTGACACTCATTCTTAGAAATGTTCCATTTCCTAACTTTTTCAAGGGGCCAACCAAAGTTTGCTTTCATGGTGGTTTTTCTCTTGTATGCCTGATTTCTCAAAGTCCTTTTCAGAAGAACAGCCCACCCAGTTTGGCTGCCCAAGGCATTTTAGCTTCAGGTTTTGGCGCTGTGTGACTTTTCCTGTCCAGCTTCTGGGGCTCCTCATTTCCTCCTGTGCTCCCTGGGTCCCAGGTACTGCTTGCTCCTTTCACTTTACTGCCTATTAGAGGCATGGGCAGGTGGGAATTACCACACTTTTGCCTCTGGTTCCTCCTTCTTCCCCTGGAGAGCGGGTATTAAAGAGGAGGATGGGCAGGCAGAGAGCTGTCCAACAGGAGGAAGAGTGGAGGCCAAGGGAGGCTGGGGTGGTGATTGCGCATTAATGTGGCGGGAAGTGAAGGAGCACTAGGAAAAGGGTTAATAAAAGCAGGCTTCCTCTCTGTCCCCACAAAAGCCCTTTCCTCCCCGCCACTGCCTCAGGCCCTTAGGTCTGCTTTCCTGCCTAGGTTCTATAAATTACTAGCAGTTATCACCTCAGGTATACATTGGAATGAAAAACAAGTTTCTGTAGGCCTGTCTGGAAATCTAATGACTATTTGATATTTCTTTCTATGAGAAAGCTGTATTCTGAGTACCAAATAAATTACCACATTCCTTAGGAACATGAACCATGTGCATGTAAGTAAATGTATCTTTTGTTTCTGGGTTTTTAAGTTTGCACTTCCTTTTAGACTCTAGAGTTGTGATCGTTTTGAAGATAACAGGAGGGCAAGGAGCATATTCTTTGCTGGCATTAAATCTCATTGGCTACTTCCACATGCTGCTGAGATCTTCATGTTTTCCTTTTGTTGAATATCTTTCAGAGGATCATGTTTTGGTCTTTGGATAATTCTGCTTTCAGAATACAGCATATAGCTGGGACTTGCTTTGAAACTACACAGAGTTTTCTCATTTTGGAATATTTTTTTTTTCCCTTGGCTGACTTCACTAAATTCTCTAAACTTAAGAAGTGCTCCATGGCTGCAGATCTGGTATCGATTATCATTAATTCTTCCCTTTATGACTCTGCCACTTAAACACACATTTAGAAACAAACCAAATAAACATTAAATAGCATAACTAGAATTTTGACTTGGGTGGTCCAGTTAGTTTCAACATGTGCTTAGCTTTGAAAGGTGGTTATAAAAACACTAGAGTTAACCAAACCATAAAATGATTGCAATAGTTTTTTTATTTTAAAATGTATTAATTCAGATGTCTTTAAAAATAAACCTTGGATTATTTACAATTTATTGAAATACAAAATAACCGAAGAGGCAAATTTTTGCACGAATAGGTGCTTAGTTTCTCTGTATTTCCATTTGTCCGATATAACCCGATTGACTGGTTTCCAACTGTGTGACTTTAAGTTGCTTAACTGCTTGAGCTTTAGTCTCATTTGTGACAGGGAATATGTGCTAGTTGGTTCCCAGGCTCTCTCACTTCTGAAATGCTAGGATTCTGTAATTCTGTGAATTTAAAAGGAATCATATGAAGCAGAAGGTATACTGTTGACTCCACAGTAGAAGGGAAGAGATGGCACGTTGTGGAATAATCAGTAAAGGTCTAAAAATAACATATAATCCAGAGCCTTCTTTAAAAAGTCATTTATTGCCCTGTTTATTGAACTGTGCATATGGTTGGGAAAATAGATGGGACACCTGGAAAAAGTGTTAAAAAAAAATATTTGAAGTCAGGGACTATGCCTCAGCACCTTAAATATGTTGCATTACAACAACGTGTGGTGATACTGCCGTTAAATGCAGTGCCAACCACGTGAATCAGCCCCATTGGAGTCATTCTGGATTTGGCCAAATGGTGTTTTGGTGGTTTCTGGATTGTGGGTTAGAAATCAGAGCTTCTAGAGTGAATCTCTTACTTACACAGGTATGTAACTCCCCAGTACAGAAAGAAGTCCTTTCCCTTTTTCTTTTCCATATCTTTTTGTGGTTGTCTTGGCTTTCCCTCCTGTGATCCATTTCCAGCATGACAGTAAGAGTTTCTTTGGGGTAATTAGTTGTCCTAAGTTACTTCCATTAAGGGTTCTTAACTGGTTTCCTTGAGTAAGAATTGGAGATTAGATGTAAAACCATTGTAGAGGGGCTGGTTATATGGAGAAGAAATATGTTAAATGTTAAAAAAAAATTCTCAAGATCAGACATGGGTTGTTATTTAAATCTGGTTCCTACAAGCAGAGCAGAGCCTGGGGCAGGCCATTTTGATATGTCACAGAGGCAGCCTTTGGGCAAATGCTAACCGCTTATGAAGGAAGAGTGACCACAGTGTTTCATTTAGGTTCATTTAATCACTCTTAGCTGGTTTTTAATATTACATCAACATGGTAACAGAAACCAAAGCATTTCTCAGTACTCTAACTCTGGACATCGTTTTGCCCCCTTCTCTGAACCTAGAATGAAAGATGGCTGTTTTGTCAGTATCTCATGTAAGCAACTCTTTCTTAAAAACTATAGTGGTAGGGACTTCCAAGTGTTTATTTCCTTTTGTTCTGGCATGATGAGAGAGGGCAGAGATGATATCTTGTTAGTGTTGCAGGACCCTACTCAATGCTTGGAGCAGAGTGGGGACTTCCTGTTGTTTGGCTTCTTATTGGATTGGGTTTTTGAGGACCCTGCGGGAATCTGCCTTTGAAATCTTTATAAACTAGATAAAATCTAATTGGTCAGGGAAGGCAGAGAATGCAATGGGGACCTTGTCTCTGTTGGTCCTTCTGTTATATCTTCAGAAATGAGGGTTTTTCTTCCCCCTTATAAGTATAATCATGTAGTTTTTAACTCTACATTTGAAGAGTGTTCAAGTTGATTACTAAATGTGAATATTAAGTGTAGAGTTGACGAGAGAATTAAAAAAAAAACCCACAAACCCTTCCTTTCAGTAATAGGCTAAAGAATTACGATTAAATCCTTAGAAAGCAAGGAGACAAAATTCAAGATGTTTTTGGTGACTTTTTAGGATCATAAGTTATTTAGAGTGGGACAGAGTCTGGCCATATCTATTCTGCCTTTTTGGATATGATTGGGCTGTTAAGAAACATGGCTCTGTTACCATCTTCACTTAGAACTTGGTTGTGTAGGTCTTGTTCTATGAGTTTTATGGTCATAATTTTTATTGATGTGTAGTTGATATACAATATTACATAAGTTACAGGTGTATAAAATAGTGATTCACAATTTTTAAAGGTTGTACTCCATTTATAGTTATTATAAAATATAGACTGTATTCCCTATCTTGTACAATATATCCTTGTAGCTTATTTTATACAAAATAGTTTGTACCTCTTAATCCCCTACCTCCTATATTGCTTCTCCCCCCTGTTTTCTCTCCCTGCTGGTAACCACTAGTTAGTTCTCTATATCTGTGAGTCTCTTCTTTGTTACAGTCACTAGTTTGTTGTACTTTTTGAGATTCCACATGTAAGTAATATCATACAGTATTTGACTTTCTCTGTCTGACTTATTTCACTTAACATAATACCCTCCAAATCCATTCATGTTGTTTCAAATGGCAGAATTTTATTCCTTCACAAGGAATAGGTAGTATTCCATTGTGTGTGTGTGTGTGTGTGTATACCACATCTTTATCCATTTATCTGTTGATGGACACTTAGGTTACTTCCATATCTTGGCAATTGTAAATAATGCTGCTATAAACATTGGGGTACATGTATCTTTCTGAATTAGTGTTTTTGTTTCTTTTGGATATATACCAAGAGTGGAATTGCTGGGTCATGTGGTAGTTCTATTTTTAGTTTACTGAGAAATCTATGGCCATGTTTTTGCCACCTCCTTGCTTGACTTTATCTTTAGGATCCTCAAAGATTTATCATTCTACCATCTAGGCATCCTGCCGTCTGATCATTCCACTGGCTGCTTTTGTTCTGGAACTGATGTTAGGGGTACAGGTCTGTGCAGCTGTGTTGATGCCTTGAGTACATTGGGCAGAACCTGTGTTTGTCAGTTGTTGGTTTAGACAAGTTATAGGTAAAACACTATGAAAGCCTCTGTCTAGATTCTTATCTTTTGCTCCAGCAGAGTCGGACAGAAATGAAGTTGAATGTCGGGCAGGCTTTGTTTAAAAAAGAAGATGCTGGTGTTTAGAACAACTCAAGCCACTGAAACAGAGCAGGGCTTGGAGGTGGGGGAAAGATGTCATAAAGCTCCATGTTAAAAGCCCAATGTGTGAAGTTAAGGCCTAGTAAAATCTCACTATTTCTGAAAGACCGAAACAGACCATCCAGGAATGTGAAGATGTTCATTTTATAAATAGAATGAAATCTTCTCCCATATACCTGAGGTCCCAGGATGGGGTAGTAAAATAGAATAAATCTGAAACGTGATCTCTTTTTAAATGTTCCCATTTGTTTTGTGTGTTCGGTTTGTTTTATAACATCCAGATAAGTCTAAAGGCTGAGAAGGGGTCTGTTAAGACAGCAGTGTTTCTTTGTATGGGATAGTTGAAGGGGATCTAAGTGACTCTGTGACTTATTTTTAGACAATACAGAGCCACCCTTGTGAGCGGGAAGAGTAGGTGTGTTGGGAGCCAGCTTAGCCTTGAGTTTTCTATAGTTGCTTGAAGCTTGGAGAAACTGGAAGAAGAAATTACTTCATGGGAACTCAGGCCAAACTGCTCCTCAAATTATGCCGAAGCAGCCACGTCAGATCTGTGACCCCCCCAACTTGCTTTACAAAGAAAGTGATCTGGGTTAGAGGAATTATTCACTATATTTTAGCCCACAATTCCTCATTACTTCTACTTCTTTAGCCCAACTTACAACTCTGGTAAGTGGAAAAACTCCTGTCTAAGCACAAGTAAGAGGATGAAGTCACTTATCTTGAAATTTCTTTAAACCTTTAATTATTGTAAACAAAAGATCTCGTTTCTTTGGAGCTCATGGTGATGTCTTAGTTTTGTGGCTGTTGGTGTTTTTCTGACTCTTATCGGATTGAGTCGTCGCCTGACTGGAAGATCTAGAATAACATACCATCTACTACGAAGAAACGATTACAGTAGTTGGTCTTGACACACAAAAATTTGTATTAATTATTAAGATTATCTACAAGGTGCTTTATTTAATTACCACAGCAAGTCTGTGCTACCCAGTGGCACTTGGAAGACAGGATTGCCATCCTCCTGCTTTCATTGGGCTCTGGGACTCTTCTGGCCAGTATGAGGCTGAGTACTAAACTCACAGTGATCCCCGTTCCTTAGTGAAAGAAACAATAGAAATGCAAGGGAACATAAAGCTCTTGGCACATAGTACGCGTTTAGCCAACACTTGGAAGGCAGCTGATAATAGGGGGCATCATTCGTGGCAGAATTCTGAAGTAGATGGTGGGTGAGGCTACTTTTTTATTTTCCAGCCCAGCTTTACACTGCCCGGGCTCACACAGTGTGATCCTGGGAGGACAGCATCTGGTATTTACTATGCTTTTGTAGACTCACTCAGGGGGGCTTTGCAGGAGAGTCTGAATCTTGATCTGTGTTGTCCTTCTGTGTCGCTGCTTTAAGGCTTTTCGTCATCTGAGGAGAGTTGTCCTCCTGGTCTCTTTACCCAATTTTGGCAAAGGATCAACGGGCGATCCTCAGGCCCCAAAGATCTTGTACAATTTAACTGGTTATCAGGATGCTGATTATATGCAAGCAATCCCTACACTAAGAGCTTTTAAAAATGAGATTTTTCTTTGAAATTTAAAAGAAAGTGGAATAAAAATGTGCTTGCTTTTCAACATAGATTGATTAGCTGGCATGGAGGGAAGGCCGGCCTTTGAAATCTATAGGCATCACGTTGCAGGCCTGACCCCGCTGACCCTGGTAGATTAGTAATGGTCTATGCAGTCTGCCCTGTCAGCACGTCTGGCAGGGCATGCACAGATGGTGCCAGCTGGAGAAAATCACTGCTGAACGTTGCACTGCAGCCTCACCTTGGCCAAGCAGCCTTGGGAGGAGGAGCCGAGACTGGGCTGTTTACAGACGTGTCCGTGCCCAGCGTGTCGGAATAGACCTGTGAGGACGCCAGTCTGGGTTTAGGATGCGTTTGCTGATCGTGACTTCAGCAATGCTTCCTTGTCGTAGCTTGGGCCATCCTGCGCCACTGAGCAGCTGGGATTGCTAACAGGGTCTGTGGCCTTGGGGTTGTTCTGAAAGGGAATTCGAAACTATAACTGATCTCATTCCAAGGAGTCAAGCATAATGCAATACTTGTTTTCCTGGAGTCAGTCAGCCTAAGGAAAATGCGAGTAGTCTGGAATGGGTGGAGGAGGAGTCTTTAGAGTTGGAGTAATCAGCTTAGGGGTAAGGAGAATTTTATTACAGAAAGCAGCATGCATGACCTCTGTCCTTGCAGCTGCCGCCAGTGTCTGGGTTGTCAGGTGGTACCCTGACACTTGATAATTAACACTCCCTGGGTGGGGTCAGTCTTAGAAATGGTGACTCTGCCCAGAGATAGCAAGGAAAAGACCCTCATGAACATGTAGCCGTCGACTGAGACAGTCTCTACACAAAGTTGAACTGAGCTGAATCTGTAGGTCTGCTCTTCCGAATTAGACATTGTACCCTTTCAGGTTTCTGCTTGACGTTGCATTGATAGTCCAGTGTTAAAGTGTAGCCTCCCAAGATACCAGCATCTGAGCTGAATTTCAGCAGGTTGAGGACAGGCTAAAAAAACACTGATGTTGAACAGAAGATGTGCAGGTGTCTACAATGGCAGAGGGTCACTCGGTCACTCAGTGGACTTTCACCATTTGTATTTTGATTTTGTATTCTTCCTGTCACAAGTTTAAGTCTCCATCCCAGTTAGTTCTGGCTTTGCAACTTATTACTGTTTAACTGACTGGTTGGATTCCTTTTGGGTTTGTTTTATGAACTACGTTGTTGTTTCATTCTTGAAGAATTTTCCTTGGAGATGCCACTGTGGGGAAATGTGAACTGCCTTTTTAAGCTCTTGCTTCAGAAAAGTTTACAGAGGCTTCATAAAGGGGATTATTTTTTCTTCCCAAAGATGTAAGGAAACGGATCCTGTGCAGTGCCTGCTGGTGCCTTTGAAATGGGGACATAGGGGCATGGCCTAGAGGGAGCTCAGAAAGAATGAAAAGGGCACTGGCTAACCTCACATGGTGGGCGCACACTGCAGTACAGCGTGGCTTGCTGGAGTCTGGAAGAGAGATACTCAGCATACTTAAATCTGACAGAAGTCTAGCTCTTCTTGGTTAATAGAGCGTAGCTCAGGCCAGGATAGCTTTATTGACTAGATGTGAGGCGGAAGAAGAGAGAGAAGTCAAGGATGACTCCCAAGTGTGAGGGGGGAAGCTGGTGGGTGATACAGTGCACTGGCAAGGGGAAGATGAGTGCAATCCTAAGCAGTTTGTACTTGAAATGTCCATTAGGTCCTTGGATATCTGGGTCAGGATTTAAGCCGAGCAGTCTGGCGTAGACGGAGAAATTTGGGAGTTGTTGACACACAGCCCATAATGAAGCCACAGGAGTGCGTGAGATTGGGTAGAGACCTAAGAGAGATGGGAGTGAATACAATTCAGGACAGAATGCGAAGCAAACTACCATCCCCTCCTACTCTGGGATTTGAACAATAATGTGTGTATTTGCCTAGAGAAGATGAATAACAAAAATTGCTTAGTGTCTGTTTGTGTCAGGATCGTGCTTGATGTCTAGTTGATAGGAAAATTCATAGTAGTCTTTGGATATGTAGAAATAAATTCTTGAAAATAATCCTAAAGTACGATTTTGGAAGCTTTGGTCCATTTCACAGACACTCTCCCATTTGAAGTAGATGCCAAAACACACCAGAGGACAGAGAGCTGAGAGTCTGTAGGGCAGGAAACAAGCATCTGCTAGTTTATCCAGTAGCGGGAGCAGGAAGAATGGAGGGACAAGAGGGCAGCAGAAACCAAGAATAAAACCTGGTCAAGAGGCCACATCAGCCCCACTTGGCAGACAGACCTAGTGGCTTCTGTAATTACACTGGTGCCTGCTGTGTGTGCGCCTTTTCCACTGAGTTTAAAAAAGCCTTTCCTCTAACTACCAGGTCTCCCAGAACTTGGGCCACTTCTGCCCTTGGTGGTTTTTTCCTGTGGAATCTTTGCTGTGTCTGTGCTCTGTGCTGTGCCTGCTGACTCCACGAGAGCTGTCCTGGCCCTGCTGTTTGACACAGCTCCTGCCCTCATAGACGGTTTGTGAGGACATGCCCTTCTAGAAGAGCCCTGCAGAAACCACATGCCTGCATGGCTAGACTGGCACACGTGGACTTGACCAAAGCCTTGTCTTTTTCTATTTCTCTTTCCCTCCGTCCCCCTTGCTTTTTCCCTCAGTGCTTTTGGCATAAATAATATGTAACTGTCTAAAATCAATAAAAATTTCAAAGCAAGGCTTACAACTAATGGTGAGGGCTCATTAACACTGGCACTTGCTTCGGATTAATAATGTTATTTTGAATAGAAATGCCTTTTACATCCACATTTGCCATCAAATCTGTTTTCAGTATTCTAATTCTGGGAATGACATAGGAAGGAAGTGTACTCAAACTTTAGGGAAGTGAATCCCGAAAAAAATTCTGTACTTTATATATACTTCCACTATTTCTATATAGTCCCATAGAAATATCCAAGAGACTCTGATTTTCATCCATAACTGGGGTTTTGCCTGTGTTGCTTTCTGGGAGAAGATAATCATAAGCACTAGTTAATAATGCATTTGTCCCTCTGTTACTATGTTGATATGATCCTTTAGAAGGGGACACAGAGTACGTTGAGACTAGGGTATCTTAAATATTTGCAGTTGGAAATACTTCTGGCATTTGTTGAAATTTTTGTTTCAGAACTCCATTCTGTTCATACATTTGTTTTCTTTTTGCCCCAGTCAGTATCTTTCAAAAAAAAAAAAAACCAACTGATCCATAACCTCCTATATATAAATAATAGGTAATGATCAAAGTTAAGTTTAGCCTTTTTTCCTGCCTATCATGTGCTAGGTACCATGCTACCTTCTGGAGCTCAAAGATGAGTAAGAAATGATTTCTGTCCTCAAGGAGCTTAGGGTCTAGTGATGGTGGGTGCGAACATAAGTAGATGCTTTTAGTACAGTTTGGAATGGTCCATGGGAGTTTAGTCCATTCTTGGGAGCCGGAATCAGGGGGCACTTTTGGAAAATGCTCTAACTGGATTGTAAAGAATGAGGTGGAGTTAATCTAGGAAGAATGGCGTGTTTTCTAATAGGAGTGATCTGAGTTTTAAACATCATGGGATAGGCAGATAACTGCAATACTTCAGTACTGGCCAGTTCTAAGACTGGAGGCCATGTGGGGAGGGTAGAGTAGGGGGGGGCAGGTGGGACTCAAGAGCACAGCCAAGGTCAGGTTTTGAACCAGGGGTCATATCTATAGTTGATGATGTGTGTATGATAGTAGATTACTCTTCCAGTGGTGCAGAGACTGGGTGGAATTGGGAAATGGGAATCCAGTTGGGTGGTTAATGCAAAGGGGGACAAAGGAATGAATTGAAGCAGGACATTGAGGATAGTCAGGAGGAGATGGATGTGAGAAATAGTTGGAGATGAAGTAGGTGGGACTTTGTTATGTGGTGGTTGTGGTGTGGTGTGTGTCGGGAGTGATAGCAGGTGAGGGGTGGGCCCTCGTCTCCAGCTGGGATGGTTGAGTAGATATCACCTGCTGGAATTGGGAGCAAAAGAGGAAGAACAGTTAGGTGAGATACCAATCGTGAATTTGTATCATTAACATACTTCTTAAATATTTCTTCAACTCTTAAAGTGCTTTACTTCATGTGAATATTCAAACCTGGTAGTAGTAATATTTGAAAACTTGCGACTGTAAGAATTACTGTATGTATTGGGCCTCTATGTCTAGAGACAGGAGTTTAGGAGAATTGGAACTGCCCTATTGTCATGATGTTGAGGACGTTCCACATCTAACCCGCTATAAAGCCTGTCTGGTCTATCTTTGTGATGTATTCAGTTTGATTCCTTACAGTCTCTACTGCTACCACTCTACAGTGTAGCCTGCTTACTCCCTTGGTAGTCTGCTCCCAACAAAACAGCTACGGTGGCCCTTCTATAACAGAAATAAGATTTTGCTGCCCTCTGCTTCAATTAAGTCTCTGCTTCAGAGACTTCTTATTTCACTGAAAGTTAACAAAACAAAGAAACAAAAAACAGCTGTTGGACGGTTTTTCCAGGATACGGTCTCAGAGTCTGAGATTTGCCTGCAGGAGGCTTACTGAGGAGGGCTCTAGGGAACATCCTATGCGAGGTGAGGGAAGCAGGACCGGGTGGAGGGAGAGGTAGAGCTGTGATGCAGTTGCAGGAGGAGGCTGAGCTGATCTTACAGGGATGCTGAAGCTGGGATGACCCTTCAGGCATATCCCTGTTACCCTTCATTGACTGGTCACTGAATCTACCCAAGGAGGGAGTTTCCTCTGTCATGTGGCGCTTGGAGGAGGCCTCAGCTGTGAGCCATCGGCAAGTAACATCTATAGCAGCTGGAGGAAGAAGGGTCTTGGTCCCGCAGGAGCATCTGGGTGGTAGCTAAGAGCATCCACTGCACGTGGCCTGTGGGGCGCTGTGTGGTCTGAGTACTTACTCGTACCACCGCTGTGTCCTCATTCACTGCTGATAATTTCTTTGCTCATTTTGCTGTCAGTACATTGTCAGTACATCCCTATAACATGATATACACTGAGTTGGTTTTTGCCTGTCTCATGGGAGTGTAAGCTCTGTGAGGGTAGGAACTGCTTACCACTGGTGTGTTTTCACTTGCGTATCTTCAAGTGTTTTGAAAGTTGTTCTTGGAGAAGATATCCTTGAAGTTGTGCTCTTTTTCTGGAAAAGTGAACATTCAAAGATTTAGAAGTGCAATTGAAATATAATTTGGTGGTAGTTGATACCGTAGTTTGATTACTGCAGGACTCTTTTTAGATAGGTGAATTTACCTAGAACATTTCTCATGTAATGAGATTTACAAAAGACTTTCCATATACCTTAGGTTTTAGGACTATATTTATTGTGTAAAATAATGTTAACCTATTATACCTTTGAAGAGTGTAGTAGTTTGTCATTGCAATATAATCTTACCTTGGACAAGCTTTAATTGAAATAAATATGTGTTTATCTGAAGGCAGACATGATGCTAGTATCATTAATAATTCAGAAGCATTTTCAACTAAGCATTAACAAATCATTGCCTTTGGCTGTGATCTGACTGCTTGAGCTCATAATATCAAATTATTTTTCTCAATGAAGATAAAATTAAACCTCAGATAACCAGAACTCAAAGATTCCAGTTTTTTAATCAACATATGCTCTTTTTGAGCATCTCTCTTAGGAGAAAGAGATAGATGACAGTAAAACATTTCAAGGATTTTAATTTTTTTAAGTGTCCTTTCCCAGGCATATCCTAGGATCTGTGTACATTTGGCCCAGTATTCTATGATAATATCATCACAGTTCACCACATGAAAAATTCTGATTCAAAAACATAATCTTGCACTACTTGAAAATTCTTTATCATAAAAGATTATGTTCATTACATGAAAACGTGGACTAATACATTCATTCCTAAAAAGTCTCAGTGATAAGTATAGAAAGGCTTCCTTTTATTGGGTGAGATTTAATTGGATCATCTGTACTGTCCCTGCTAACTTTTTTTCTCCAATCAGAAGGCTTGAACCATAAACAGTTTTCTGGTTAATCTTTAGTAAATCAGAAATGCAGTTTATTAAAACACCTGATTCGACCTCTGGGAGCCTAATAACACATTGAGTGTATGTACTTTTGGTCAGAAGAATCTTTAACATTTAGTGACTATAGACATGAGAATGAGTCTTTATTTCCTGGAGCAATAGTTGATGCTTCTGCATTTCAAGTAAACAGAGTGAATTTTCAGACTTGCAGAGGTGTTGAAGGTATTTGTATTACTCGACATGTGTGTGTGTGTGTGTGTGTGTGTTTGTGTGTGTAAAAACAAAGGTGGTGTTACTCTGAGATTTCATGCATTATTTTTATTTTATTTTTTTGCTAGGGAAATGCATTTCCATCCAGCCTACTTCCAAGTAGACCAGTATCAAACTCAATACTTCACATTCACCCCTGATTTTTTATAAAAGGCACTTTCCCACCTCAGACACTAATTATTAAAATTGCATGATTTGCCAGGCAAACACGACTCAGTAGTAGTATTTGAGCAACAAATCAATGAGCAAATATTGATGCAACACACATGCCACATGAGCATGACACCATCTGGGGTTCTGTACATGATTTATACAGGAAGACAGAGCATCTCTGCCTTTAAGTGGCTCAAAATGTAATTAATAGGAGACTGGGAAGAAAAAGCAGAAAAATATAACCAAAGTTCTTAAACCAGTTTTCACAGTGGCTAGTGTAGTAATATCACCATCCATTCATTATCCGTTGAGCGCTTTGCTGCTTATCAGGAGGTGTGCTGAGGGCTGGGGATCAAGAGGGAACGGGGACATATAGTCCTGGTCCACTAGGAGCTTACAGATGGGCTTTACTATCTTCGACCATATGTATATATATACTCAGTAAGATGCAAAGATCATCTTCAGTGATCCAGAAATGAGTGACATAATTATATTGATTACTTAGGAGTAAATTGGAAGGTTTAATATCTGCTACTGCAGAAAGAGTACTCTTTATCACTCTTAAGTGGTGGATTTGCCTATGGGGCTCTAGTACTACTTAGAGCATAACTATTGATGCTGGAGTTCACAGTCCTGGTTTTAAGTTTGACTTTGGAATTTACCAGCTGTGTGAAATTAGGCAAATAACAAACTCCTTGTGCCTCCACTTATACATCTGTAGAGGAAAGACAGTACAGTAAGAAGTTCTGAACTATCCACTTCATGTGCTACTTGAGGGTTCAAAAGAGACTATATGTAAAACAAAAGGAGTTTGAAAATTGTGTTCTGTGTGTATTAGTTGTTAGTATTGATTGGTGGTGGTGGATTGATCCTCATTAAACACCCCTTTCCAACGTGGGTTTTCAGTTTTTGAAGATAATTGTGGCTGCATGCAAGGGATATGTTACAGTTTGTAGGCTTAATAGTAGAATGCAGGAAATGTGAGGGCCCTGTCTCATGCCTTTGATCATTAATAAAAGGAAGTTAACGATAGTTCCAGGCCTCTAAATTTCATTTGCAGTCAGGTTTGGGCCTTCACAATTGCAAAGAATGATGTAAAAGCAGGCCATATTCGTGTTTCCTTTTGTTTACATAAGTAAATTTCCAAGAGATCAAGAAGAAATATTGTTGTTTCTCTAATGTTCATCCATTATCCATCCCAACATCACTTGAATGTAAGCTCAGTGAAGGCTGGCATTTTCCGATGTTTGGTTCACTGCTGGAACCCAGTGCCTAGGGCAGGGCCTCGTCAATAACAGATACTCAATGGACTTTCCTTAAATTACGGACGCTGTGGAGTGCTGGTTGTGTTTGAGGTACTCTGCAAGGCATTTGGAAATATTGGGGAGGTAAATCTAGAGTCCACAACCTCATCATCCAACAGGGAGAAAGAAAAATAAACAGAAAATCATAATTCATAACATGTGCTCCAATAGAGGAGTTGGGGGAAGGCTTCACGGAGGTGGTGGTGATCATTACATTCCACAGAGTGTTTAATAGTGGGGGCCAGTGGGCATGCTTCGCTCCCTGTATAGGCAGTAAAAGCGTTCATCGTCTGTAGAGAATTTAAAATAATCAAACTGGCTAAAAGTTGGTCTGTTATTTTATTCCTCTGCAGGGAGCAATTCTAAAGTAAGACACTGATTAAAAATACTCCTCCGGGGCAGCTACAAGGCCTGCTCCCCACACATCTCACTCACCCCTTAGTGCGCCTGTTTCTCTGGGAGCAGTTGGTGCCTTTGAGATATTTGAGCTTCAGAGACTGTTGTCTCCTAGAGTAGAGCCTTTGGGCTTGGTAGTGATAATTTTACATGTAGTCTATAAAAAACCAAATACTGATAAAAGCTTTAACTGTGAATACACACACAATTCAAGACAACTATGGTAGAAGGAATATGTTTTCTGTAACACTCAGAAGTCTAGAAAGGCTTTTCTTTCCCCATTCTTTCAAAGCAATGTGATCTCTTAAAAAATCTGCTCAGTCTTAAAAATTGATACTTTCTTGGGTCAGCTTCATGTCCCATCACACTTCTTTTATCGAAGAATGACCTTTCATTTGTTGAAACATAGAATTCAAAAATTTTTTATGAAAACTACCATTTTCATTTTGAATGTCGTATTGTGATACACTGGTCGGTTATGGTTATACGTTAGGTATCTTTTTCTAGACTTAAAAAAAATTAACCCGTCTCTTGCACCAGACAGCTGCCTTCCAAAATTTACAATTGAGTGGTCATCATTTGCTGTTGAATTTTTATCTTAATATTTTGCTATATTTCGGGTATTGTCCATGTGACAGGCTAATAAGGATCAGTTACCTTACTGTTTTTCAGGTACGTGGAATGAGGTGGGACATCTTTCTCCATATATGTAACAAACAAAAAAATCAATTTAAGAAAGCTCTGAATTCCCTAGGATGGATTTTCATCCCTTGAGGCAGTCACTTTTCAAGCGGTACCTAATACTGTGTGGGTAGACATACCCACCGAAGTAGCTTATTTACCCGGCAGCATCTATACAATTGATTTTTGGAGAGTAAATCATAACAGCCTATTAACATTCCATTATGCTGAGCATAGGACTAATAGGAGAACATCTATGAGGTCAGATCAGAAGTAGATTTTAGAATGTACTAATTCAAAAAAGGATGAAATGTAAACCATTTATGGAGGCCAGTGGGTAAAGCAAAGACTTTGAACGAGGGTAACAAAGAACAAAACGGTGCCATTGTGCAGCCTTCTATCAGTGGAATATTATGGCACATTTTGCCTATTGCTAACCTTATTTACTCTTCCCCAAAATTGAGCTGACTTGGACGTCCACACACCTTTGGAGCGTCCTCTAATTTTCTCTTACTAGAGTTTCAAGTATTTAACTCATTTAATTGAATTAGAAAATGCAGGAAAATTACTTGAATGTTCTAATCTCATTTAATGCTATTATATTGGGGGGAGACCCTCTGAGGGCAGAAAGGGCAGGTGAGACACAGCAGTCGGGGCATGGCAGCATCCTGTGGAAATTCCTATAAAATAGCTCGGGGTCGCTGCGATACAGACCTGGCAGGGCTCTGAGAACTACACAGTAAGGGACAGTGGAGATATTCTGCCTCTGCTTTAGTTGTAGTCTGGAGCCCAAGTTGTACCCTTAACTGGCCTTGGAAAGAAGGGGACAGTTGAATAGTTTGGGAACTTTTCTCAGTAAAAAAACTAGTGGAGTATGCTAGGGAAAGCGGATTTGAAAGTGAGGAACAAGTCTCTGTTAAGGTTTATTATGTGTCAAATAGTGTGCCAGACAACCAGAGGTGTGAGGTACATGAAATAGAACCCTCATCTTCAAGTGACAGCTCCGGAGGACCTGCATCCTGGAGCCTGTAGAACCTATTACAGAAGCCTCAAAAGAACGCTGTGGATGTGTTAAATCAGTTTAGAGTAAATCGATTTTGTCATCCATTAACCATTGTTTGATGGAAATTGGGAAAGAAAATCCATTAAGAACATGATAAGGAAGGAGTGGTCAGACAAGGAGGAGGAGGATGGCCAGGAGAAGATGGTGTCCAGAACACTGAGGGAAGAGATAATTTCCAGAAGGAAGAGGGTGGGTCAGACACATCCCTTGCTACATAGAATCTAAGTGAGATAAGCTCCCAAAGCTGAATAGCAGAGGTGTGGAGGTGATGGGTGACCTTTGGGAGATCTGTGGCATGGGTGTGGTGTGGGGGAGGCCTGCTTGCAGAGGTTGATGAGAGAAGTTAGAGAGTAGAGGCAGCGGCTTATAAGATTCTTCTGAAAGAGAAGGAGGGTGTGTGCGAGAGGGAAAGGAGGTGACGTATGAATTAGATGCTATCAATGCCATCAATTTGTGGTTATGATCTTGGACAAGTCATTTAATCACTTTGGGCCTCAATTTCCTTGTCTGTAAAACAAGGACTAATACTAGTGGCTGCTACTTCAGAGAATCAAATGAGTTAAGAGCATTATAGTAAGTAAATTTCTATTGGATCAATATCTTAAGAGAGAGACAGTGAAAATGCAATAGTAATTTAGAGGAGGGAGCAGTTCCTTCAGATTATGGGCTAGATATGTTTCTCTTTATTTTCAATCATGGGAAAAACAAAGTTTACTATGTTAACTATTTCTAAGTGCACAGTTCAACAGCATTAGGTATATTCACATTGTTGTGAAACCAATCTCCAGAACTTTTTCAACTTGCAAAACTGAAACTCCTTTCCCATTAAACAGTAACTCCTCATTTTCCAATTTCCCCCAGGTTCTGGCAACCACCATTCTGTTTTTCTGCTCATAAGGGTTTGACTACTCCAGTTACCCCACATGAGTGGAATCATACAGCATTTGTCTTTTTGTGCCTGGCTTATTTCACTTAACATACGGTGTCCTCAAGTTTCATCCATGTTGTAGCGTGAACATTATGCAGCTCTCAAAAGGAAAGGAAAATCCTTTTGAGGGCAGAATAATATCCCATTGTATGGGTATGCCAGGTTTCATTTATCCGTTCATCTGATGATGAAGAACGCTGCTGTGAGCATGGGTGTCCAGGTATATTTTTTTTAAACAAGTGATGGTCACTCTTCATTTCTGCTCTGTGTTATGAGTCATGGCTAGTCCAAGGCCACGTGCAGGAATGGATCATTCAGGGGAGATGGAGTGATTGTCACTCCATCCAGAAGACCACTGATGGAAGGAAGCAGAGCTCAGAGACAGAAAGGCATGTTTCCTTTAGAACTTAAGTACAATTCCAAAGAGTGTTGTATTTTCCAGCAGAGAAGGAAAGGGCCCATCTTCAATTCCTTTTTTAAGCTTTAGTTGCTTGAGAACCTCAGGTGTGTATCACATTGTTTGGGGATGTTAAAACATATTCCTTGACTGTACAGTTTATTTTTTCTTGTTATGAAGAACAGTGATAATAAGGTACCTTCTAGATAGGTGAACCTTCTAGACAGGCGAAGAGGGCAAGTGAGTAGTCCTGCTGTGAGTTAACTGCAAAGCTATGTTCCTCCACCGGCTGGGATTGGGATTCCCAACCTCCATGGTTGCCTGCTCACTTCCAGGTGGTCTCGAGCCTCTATCCTATGTAAGTCTTACTCCATTTCCCCCTGAGAAATGACATAAGAAGAGCAAAAAATTGATGCCGTGTTTGTGGTTGTCTTTACTGAAGTTTTAAAAAATGGGGCTGTTTTAAATCTGTAGGAAAAGAAACCTTAGGTTATCCTGAAAATCTCCAGAGAAGGGAACCCTTTACCTGATCAAAACGGGGCTCCTATTCGAGAGTGGATGTTTCAGGAGGTGCTCCAGGCCTGAACATAGCTCATCTAGTAGGGAGCCGGTGATCCCAAAGAGTATGGAATGTCAAAGTTTACTCTTCAACTTTGTCAAGGTTTTATGAGCAAATAATCTTAGGTTGCTCCTAAGTAGCTAGATGTTGAATAAGCTAATGCGGGGCTGTGAACAAAGTAGATTGCAACTGGCCTTTAGGGGTAAAACGGAAGAAAAAGAGAAAGTAGAAACATTTAAGCTTTGTCTGTGGCCTGTTGAGTGGCTGTGCTGGATGTTCCTTCCACCTGACTAAGTGCTGGCTGTGTGTGACCTGCACCTCCCACCAGCCCCCATTTAAACGTGTGGAACAGCCCCCCGCTCTCTTGCTTCCACCCTGGTTTCTGAGGGTCTCCTGCCACACCTGCAGATCCCTGTGCCTGGTTGTCTTCGGCCCTGTGCCACATCCCAATTTCTCTGAAGTTTTACCTGGTCCCCACTTCCTTTAGATGTAGCATTCAGTGTGTAAAGAAGGGCAGTCTGCTGAACTAGGTAAAGGATGTCGCGCATTTCTGCTCCAACTGTGCCAGAGCCCAGCCTCTTCAGAGCCTTTGTCGCATTCTTGGAGGAAACGGGGCTCTCTGCTCCGTGAGAATTGGCAACTCCTCTTAAGAGAGCTTGCTTGACCACTGGACACAGAAGCATAGACTTCATGTCATTGCTTAGGCTTCTCATTTGAAATCGGGCAGGAGTCTGCTGATCTGTTGCCCAGGCTTTTGTAATTCTAATATCGAAAGGTTACATGCTATTTGGATGTGCGCTATGATCGGGGTCTGGTTGAAGGTATGCTCAACCTGATCTTCTAGTTCTGATTTGATATCATCAAGCAGTTAACTTTTTTTTTTGCTTTTTTATTTTTTAAAATTAATTTTTATTGGAGTGTAGTTGCGTTACAATGTTGTGTTAGTTTCTGCTGTACAGCAAAGTGAATCAGCTATACGTATACTCCCCTCTTTTTTGGATTTCCTTCCCATTTAGGTCACCACAGAGCACTGAGTAGAGTTCCCTGTGCTATACAGTAGGTTCTCATTAGTTATCTACTTTGTACATAGTAGTGCATATATGTCACTCCCAATCTCCCAGTTCATCCCACCCTCCCCTTCCCCCCTCGGTATCCATACATTAGTTCTCTACGCCTTTGTCTCTATTTCTGCTTTGCAAATAAGTTCATGCGATACTATACGATATTAATGTTTTGGTAAGGTTTGAAATGTTGCTCTGCAACTTAAATAGAAGTGACTTTTTCACAATGATAACAGTGAGAAACAACTGGTCCTGGGGATAAAGCCTAGACTCAGAATCAATAGACCAGGCTTTTTTTCCTTGCTCAATGTCTGTGCTCTCTGAGTAAACAAAGCAACACTTTATCTCAATGTAAATATTTTCGGTAGATGGAGTTTTAAAAAGGTGGTGCCTGCTTTTACTTAGGTAGAGGATTTTAGTTTTTATTTCTAGGATTTTATGAAAGAATTAGAGAAAAGAGTGAGAAAACGGGAAGAAAGTATCAGTTGTTATGGGCAAAGGGTTGGCAGGTGCCCAGGGTAATGGGGAGAGAGAGGGGGCAGAATTCCAAGCAAAACAAGGAAGCAAGGCTTTGCTCTCTCCTCCAGCGAATGCATGTTGGTTTTACCTGACTGATGGTGCCGATGATGAGAAAATAAATCTTGAGACGCCATCTGCTACAGGAAGCCAAGTCTCGACATTTTCACTTCATAATGGACTAAAATTGTGTCTGTTCTGATAGGCATTTCCTGGACTTCTTCCTCCTATTTCCTCAATCCTCCTCCTGCTTTCTGGGACCCAGTCCACCCTAATTACAAGATTTTTCTCCTGAAATAAAACTTTTCCTCCATTCCCCACTCGTACTATGGTTTAACTGTTTAACTGATTATGTTCTTTGGTTCTTGGTCACTAGATCACTATATGAAGCAAATTTATGCTAAGGAGTTAATAGCTATTTTATCAAGAAGATTTGATACCCAAGACACTAAGACATGGTAGGGATTTTGGTATTCTGACAAGCAGCCCAGGAAGAGAGTTTTGGAGTAGTTGGGCCTTTTGGTACTCCTGAAATACTGTAGGTATATGCTTAGTGATCCAGACGTGCGGCTCTGCACATAATGAAATACATACGATGTAGTGCAAATATTTTTTTAAATGCAGTTTTCTGTTATTCAGTGTTAGAGACTTTAATGAAATATTAGCACTGGAAAAAACCAACATTGGTCTCATTCTAAAGATCTTTTTCATGAATCAGTACATGTATGATTTGTCTCTTTCTTGGGGTAAGAGACGATGAAAACAAAACAAAACAAAACCCTGAAGCTGTGCTTCTCACTAGCAAGAAAAGCTTATTAGCCCAGTGACTTGCAAGAGTGAGTGAGATTGGCGGTGTGTTTGTGTTCTCAGGTCAGTAGTTTATTTAGCTGGTGTTCATCTGGGGCTAAATACCTAAAGCGTTTTTACCTTAAGTGCCTGATTTTTTTGTTTTGTTTTTTGAGCTGTGTTTGAGACCATTTATTGAAATATGCTAGGAATAAATCTAGCTTTTATAAGAAGAAAGGATAAATAAAAGGGTGATTAAAATTGTTAGAAAATGATAGTTCTTTCTTGACTTTTTCCAGAGAAAAATCAAGACAATACTTCATTCTCTTTCATCAAGTACTTTATGTCTCTTCCCAGCTGGTCAGGTCCTTTTTATGTGGCATTAGGCCTTGAGTTTGTGTGGGTCAGCAAATGGACAATAGCAGCAAATGTTAAGCCATCATATTGGTGTCAAGCCTAGCAAATTGGCAAATTACATGAACACACCAAATGCATAAACAAGTTTGCGTGAGCCAAGTCTTCCAAATGAGAACAGCAGCTGCTGGTTCTATCCTTAAGAATAGAAATGCCCCTCCTGATCTTCTAATCTGTTATTGCCCCAGGTTGGGAATTGTCAGCTGTAAGATTTATAGATTTAGGGCTCTTGGATAACAAGTTGCCTCTTTGAACTTTTCAGCTCCAAGAGCTTCTTGTTATCTAACCAGGTAAACATATAGAGACACATTTATGCTTCCCTGTGTAATTCTTGAGTCATTACCAACAACAGTGGTGGGCTTAAAATTTTTTATGTTGGAAATGGATAGAAAGTAATCATCAGTAAGCCGTACTAATGTTCAGAAGATGTTCCCTTCAGCTAGTAAATGCTGTTCGTATTGGTGATAGGAGTACAAAACACAGGCTTGCACTCGTTTTGCAGTCTGAGCTTAATTGAACCTAAGTGGTACCCCCAGGATAATGGAAGAAATTAGCCCCTCCTCTGCTCTTCCATAGCACCAATCCTTTTTGTATCTGTACAGTTTTCTTCTTTCTCTTCTCCACCCAAACTTCCCCTTTAAAATGTTGATGTTCGAAAGATGCTTTTACGCTTTGGCGGATTGTTGCTGTCTAATTGAAATTGAATATCTATGCTTCATTATTCAGTACTGAACTTGATAGGGGCAGCATTTTCTGGTAAATCAATAAAACCTTCGTACCTCACTGTAAATAATCCAGTGGCAGGTAGAAGGGACTTCTGACCTAGTTGGTCCTTTGCTTTTGATCAAAGAAATGGGTAAACCACTGGGTCTGTGGATCTTCTATGATTCCATAGTGTCAGGAGAACATTTCCATGGATATTTTATTTATACAGAGAAACAAAACCTAAATCTCAAGTCACCATTTATAAAACCCACAGACTCCTGGGCTATCATTTTGGTTGCAGACTCCGAGCTGCTTTCTGGTTGTGTTTTGTGTGGTGGGTGAATGGGTGTCTGATGGGAGTGCATTTTAAAGGCAAGACAGATTTAAGGATATAATTTAGTGACGTTTTGCTGAGTACACTCCCCGCTGTACATGTCTCTTCATATATTTTACTATTTTAACAATATTCAGTTATCTCTTGGCCTACTTGAGGCAGGCCTAACAATTTTGTGACTGTTTCAAACATACGTAGTGGCTCAATATATGTGTCTGATTATCACATTAGCCATTCTTGGTTAACTTTAGTCCTAATTTTTGGCTGTATGTGTGACAAGTGTATATTTAACAAGTGAGCTGACTAAATGCCATTAAATGAGCTGTCTTTAGTTTGGCTTATGCCCTACCCAGTTTTAAGTTTTCATGTTGAAATCTAGCATTTAACGACTGCTTTTAAATCTCTGCCTTTTAATTTTGCATACCAAATATGGCAGAGTTATTCAGGTGGCCAAGTAGACTTTTTCTGACCTTGAATGTGGTTTACTGGTATTACATTTTTTAAAGTCAGTATTTGCTGTTTTAGGATCGCGTAAGCCCCTGTGAGATTTTCTGAAGATCGTTTTTAAAGTCTGACATGCAGCTGCCTGACATCTACATTTTTAGCTAAAAGGCCCCTTTCTCGCGTTTGTATTTAAGTGGCCCTGGAATGCAATACAGGGATAGTTTGCTGTGGGTTAATCTTTGGATGCTTCCTGACAGGCACCAGCATCTGTGGTTTATATTGCATTGTTCTTTAGGTCTAGCAATAACCTGATGATAGGGGAATGTTTACTAAGGTTGGTTTTCTTCCATTTGCACGGTTTTAAAGCTGAGGTAAAACATAACACAAGTGTGATTCAAAAAAATCTCATTCCAAAAGTAATACATGGCACCAGTAAGGTTGAAGTAACCACAGGAACTCATGTTTTGTGGTGGAATGTTCATCAAGATGGATTCCTTTTGTTTAGTAATATATTGTGACCATGTACTTTGATATGGATGCCAGATTTTTGTTAATACAGGCTTAAGGGGAAAGGGTATTTTTGTATATACATATACATTCAGGCTAAGGCCTTAGTGTTTTTCCACAGCGCAACCAAAAAGTCAAAGGAGATACTTTCGTTTTAATGTAACATTAATGGAGTCTGGATAAGAGTCCTTTGTTGAAAGTGGAGTGGACCACAATTCACTTATATGCAGTCAAAGAGCTTTTGGCCCTACAATGCAGGGCATCTAATCTTATTAGAAAGCCCTTTAAAATCAATAAAAAATAAAACAACCTTAAAAGTGTGGTAGCATTGAGTTCATTCTTTAAAGAAAAAAAAATCTGTTTTCAATTATATTACTCTTTAAATGTACCACAATGATTTTTATTTAAAAACTTTTATCCTATGTATATATTCACCACTGTCAAAAATGTGTCATTCTTTGTCCTACAAATTCCTATTCTTAGCCATTTCAGAGCCTAATCCTTGAGGAGGCCATTTTTCTGGAAAGCAGTTAAAGAAACAGTCTGGTAGCCTGGTCTGGTTCTTGCTGAAAGAGTTCATAATGCATTTCTTAACCCAATGTGAGTTTTAGTTCCAGATTTTTGAATGAAATAAAATTAAGGTCAGAGAGTCATATATATATATAAAAAAAAAATCTTGCAGACAAAGCACTCATTCACATCCACTCATTAATCTCAAATGTAGGAGCTAGGAGACCATTGTACTGTTACCACACTGATGCTGAGCTGATAGCAAATTTGATGAAACATGCTGGCAGTTGTGAAGGGCAGCTGATAATAGTGGTGCAAACTCAACAAAGAAATTTAGAAAATACATCCTGCAGATTTTCCTATCATTTGGCCTTGTTCTATTGGCTTTTGCTTGGCAAGATGGAGGCCGTGTACTTACCTCCCCAGCTAGAGAGATTTTAAGGTGCTTAAAAGTATTGAGCCAGTACTTGTGATACTGCCTCTCCCCAACATGACAGACAAATGGAAGCAATGCAGTTGTATATTGAGTAGGAAAACCCACCAAAACTCAGGCAATTCACATAAACCTGGAAACAATTCGCATTTTTTGTAACCAAAATAAAAGTGGGCTCTATAACTATTAAAAAGCTCTTTTCTTCTTTCTGCTCAAGGTGTAGTAAATGGCACATTTTCTTAGAAAATGGGGTAACCTCAAATATTCTTCAGGATTGATAAACATTTGACCCTGGAACAACATGGGTTTGAACTGCATGGGTCCACTTATGCATGGATTTTTTTTTTTCAATAAGTACCTACTATAATATTAATATTACATGATCTGCAGTTGGTTGAATCCATGGATAGGGAACCTTGGATACCCAGGGATGACTGTAAAGTTACACACAAATTTTCAACTGCATTGTTCAAGGGTCAAGTGTATTTTGATTCTTAACCACTTCTATGTAAAATTAAATGAGATCTTTTATATAATTAGGTAGCATCTTAAAACATGATTGGTCATGTTTCTGCCCTGCCAAATTTATGAGAGGAAAGTCAGCCTAACCATAGGGCCAATTCTGCTAATTAAAGTCATGCCCAGGTGGATAAACACGATATAGATGTTTGGTTTTAATAGAGCTTAGAAAGGGTACTGAGTCCTGAAATGTTCTGTTTGGAAAGCTTTGCTCTATAAAAATATGCCTTTAACACGGCTGGTTGGCTCAATTAGAATGATATACTTGTTGGTGTGATGTCTATTTGAGAAGAAACAGCACTGGTGTGCCTGAGTATTACTATTTATAATGTATTAAGATCGCTTTCTTGGGTATGGCATTTCTGAGGACTGGTCTTCTCTGCTGCGTTTCAGGCGTGAATCATGGTGATCCAGTGAAAGACAGTGATTTACTGCTTTGGGGGGGCACGTGTGTGTATGATTAAGGGATATAAGTGCAGGACTCCAAGGTTTACTTTCTTCCTGTTGCAGCAGGGATAGCTGAGGAGAGTGAGTAAGGGGATAATTTATAACACCGCAGGCCTTTCGTCAAGAGACCTCTTGTCAAAACAGGAAGATAAAACTCAGGAGATTTCAACTAGGAGAATACAACTTTTGATACTCTCTGGACATACCTCTTTATTGCAAGCAGCAGAGTCTTGAATTTGTCTTTTACTTTTTCAAGGAGACTTCCATTAAAGAGATTAGTGTGTCAATCCAGTTAAATCACTTGGTTAAATTTTATACATCTTTCCTCCTTGCTTTTTGTTTCTTGACATTCTGATGTTGTTGGGACATCAAAGAAACTAAGTGACCTAATTATATAACTCAGGTTCTTTTTATAAGGTCAAGGTATTAGCCAGTGTTAGGAGCGTAATGACAAATTCAACATTTTGGTGGGAGTTTAGCTATGGTTTTTTCGAATATTTCATTTTCATTTATATGCACTTAATTCCAGTTTTGAGGTGATGGGTAGAAGGATAGAGTTTCTTTCCCAACTGTGTGTGTCTAGGGCAAAAGGTTTGAACTGGCCTTGGAGAGGACTTTATCCAGCGATTTTTTATTTTTTTTATTTTTATTTTTATTTTTTTTAATTTTTTATTTTTATTTATGGCTGTGTTGGGTCTTCATTTCTGTGCGCGGGCTTTCTCCAGTTGTGGCAAGTGGGGTGCCACCCTTCATCGCGGTGCACGGGCCTCTCACTATCGCGGCCTCTCTTGTTGCGGAGCACAGGCTCCAGACGCGCAGGCTCAGTAATTGTGGCTCACGGGCTAGTTGCTCCGCGGCATGTGGGATCTTCCCAGACCAGGGCTCGAACCCGTGTTCCCTGCATTGGCAGGCAGATTCTCAACCACTGCGCCACCAGGGAAGCCCCCCAGCGATTTTTTAGTTGCCAGTAAATATAGGAGGAGTTGAACAGGGCATTTGGTAATGTTCATATGGTCTTGTTTTATCACCAGTGGTCCTAGATACAGGCTCTGTTTATTTCCGTGGTTTTTAAACATGCCCGATACAGCATTTAGAACAAAACTCATTCTAGAACTAAGGTAGGTATATCATCACTTTGGAATTGCTTAACATTCAGAGGTTTCAGGCACTATTTAATGTGGTGGGATCTTCTGATTTGCTATTGTAGGTGACATTAGATTCATGAAAATTGAATACTACAAGTGATATTTTTATGTTAAAAATACTAACTTTACCTTTCACTTTGGAATGTCTTAGGGGTTGGCAGTAGACTTCTTATGTTAGAGATCATTAAGATAAAATGGGAACAGTTCCAAGTTCTTCCTTTTCTCATCTGCCTTGGGTGACTAAAACATTGCCATAAATAGCTGGTACCCTTTTGAACTGACCTTCAGGTTCATGTGATGTAAATAATGATGGCCTTGACGTTTCTTGGCATGTGCACAGCTTGGGAGGCACTCTCTCCAGATAACTGAAAGCCGGTGGACAGGGCTAGACAGCCGTGAGCTCTCACTACTCCCCGTAATTCAGAGGAGCCTTTTGCCATAACCCTGCTTCTGGATTTTGCGCAGGAAGAATGTCATAGGCAAAGTAATCTACAAGCTCGGGTCTTCGAGGCATTTCAATAGCCAGAACTTCCTGTATTGGACCCATGTTAGTCTGGCCTTAAGTGTTTTCTAGGGCAAATAACATGTAGGTGAGTGGTTTTTCTTTCCCTGTAAAATTATGGACCCCAGGATCACTACTGAGGTGGTATTGTATAGTAGCTAAATGCTTGGGCTCTGGAGCTGGAGTTCTCAGGTTCAAACCCTGGTTCTATCATTTACTGGAAATGCGACCTCAGACAAATTATTTAACCTCTCTCTTAAAGCCTTCATTTTCTAAGCTGTAAAATGGGGATAACAGTAACATGGAATTAAACGGGAGCTATCCAGTTGTGATTAGCACTTTAGTAAAGATGTCTTAAATGTTACTCATTAATAAGCTTTCAGGTATCTTGTGCCTATAGAGACTAGCCTACAAAGCTGATAAGACCTACAGCATAAGAAAATCTATTTGGAGGTTCACACTCCTGTAGTATATTTGGCAGCATGAAAATCGTATGTTAAAAAAAAAATGAGAACATAACATTCACTCTGTAAAACCAGTTTAACGAATGTTATTTTGCTACTGCTTTTAAAGTAAAATTACCAGTTTTATGCAGTGTGTGTATTAGGAAGAGGCGTATTAGAATACTTTCTTTATGGTATTGTCAAGCAATATTAGTAGCCTTAATTTATAGATCCATTGTGCTATAGTTTTAGTTGCAAACTACCCTCTTCAGGGACTATTATAGCACCATAGGGGCTAGAATTACTGCACTCTGTTTTGGGTACTTTTTTCACTAAGAAGTATGGGCACCATGAGATGGTACTTACCCATCTGTCTGTCGAAGCATTTGTATGTATATTACCTGAGCACTTAGGCAAACCACCGAGAAGAGGGGATTTAAAACGGAGAAGAAAGAAGAAAAATTGAGAAAAAAATAACATGATGGAAATAACAGAAGCCTCTTTGCAAAGAATACCTAAGCTGCTCTTAAAAGCAGATTTAAGAGCCAATAGCAAAACCATTCACTATTGTCTTTAAGAAACAAAGCCCAATCCACAAAGTTGAAACTGAAGTACAAATCTGGAAAATTTCCAGGGAAATCAAGCAAGGCAGGCTTCTAGATCTCAAATTCAAGGGGAAAAAAAAATCCAATTTACAAAGTAACTTCTTACATTGATTGTGAGCTGCCCATGTTTGATGGGTAGATACTGAAACGTTAACTGATTAAATTCATCAGTGCTATGTGGTCATAATTAGGGCCTCTCTGTTTTTGGAGATCTTAAATTTGTGTATTGACACATGGGGACGCTCACTGAATGAGGAGTAGAGAGAAGAGCGGAACATTTTGGCTTCAGCTTGATCTTTCTAAAGAGAACCAGTAAAAAGGTGTTGAATTCAGTGCAAATAAGATGTAACTGACTGCCTATGCTTTATAGCAGCCGTCCCCAAACTTTTTGACACCAGGGACCGGTTTCGTGGAAGACAGTTTTTTCCGCAGACTGGGGTGAGAGGGATGGTTTCAGGATGATTCAAGTGCATTACATTTATTGTACACTTTATTTCTATTATTACGTTGTAATATGTAATGAAATAATTATGCAACTCACCATAGTGCAGAATCAGTGGGAGCCCTGAGCTTGTTTTCACTTGCCACTCACTGATAGGGTTTTGATAGGAGTCTGCAAGCCATTGATTTATATGGTGTCTGTGCAGTCAAACCTCTCTGCTGATGATAATCTGTATTTGCAGCCGTTCCCCAGCACCAGCATCACTGCCTCAGCTCCACCTCAGATCATCAGGCGTTAGATTCTCATAAGGAGCGTGCAACGTAGATCCCTCACGTGTGCAGTTCACAGTAGGGTTCAAGCTCCTATGAGAATCTAATGCCGCCGCTGATCTGACAGGAGGTGGAGCCCAGGGGGTAATGCAGGCCATGGGGAGCGGCTGTAAATACAGATGAAGCTTCTCTCGCTTGCCTGCCGCTCCCCTCCTGCTGTGCAGCTCGATTCCTAACAGGCCACGGACTGGTATTGGCCCATGGCCCCGGGGGTTGGGGTCCCCTGCTTTATAGCACTTAATAAGCTGTCCTGTTCCTTAGAAAAACCTCATCTGCCTAATTCTCCCTTTCCAGTTACACCGGATACAGAAATGCTCTGTACTGGGGGAGAAGGGAGGGTTTCAGGTGTAGTTGGCACCACTGGGCTCCCTGCTGGCCCTTCTTCTTTGTGGCTGTGAGCGCTCACACTTTCGAATTCCCCTTGGGGGATAAGACGAAGTGTTCCTCCCTGACCCCCTATTAAATCGCCTTAATATTTTCTCCATGTGGCCCCTACTCCTAAGAGCATGTTTTCACAGAACTCTTTCACTCATATGGTAAGAGTGGGGTCTGGCCTCCCATGATTCTTTGCACCTGTGCACACTTGAAAACCTGTGGGCTAAAGACTGCGAGGATTTCGGTGGTGACGGGGGTGCAGAAGATCAACTTCATTTTATGGATGTAGAAGGTGAGGCCCAGAGAGATGAAGATATTTACCCAAGATCATTCAGCCAGTAAGAGTCAGGACAACGCTTTAAAGCAGTGCAATTTCAGCTTTTCCGCTAAGGCATACTGGGAGGGAGGTTTATAATAGGGTGCTGGGCTCCGCCATGGTTAGTGGATTGAAGTGGTCTGATGGCGGGGGGCGGGGGGTGAAAGAAAAAGGGTATAAAGATAGAACAAGGGAATAGGGTTTGTCTGCGGTTATATTAAAGGGATACCCTTTGGTCAGGAAGTATGAATAATTCTTTCTGATATAAGAGAAAAGGAAGAGATTAAAAGCATGACGAACATCGGATATTTTTAGTAGTAGTTTACCTTCCATTGAAACCATGGAACAAGGAATATTTACTCATCATCAGGTAACTTAGGGTAATGGAGTCTGGACAATTTCTGGTTCTACCTTCTTGCCTCCTTGGGTCCTTGCTACCTTTTGTTCTGCTAAAAGAAAGCAACTGAGAAACTTTCCAGATCTCATAACTCAGATCTCAGGTGAAACCTCTGGCTCCCATCCCAGGGTGGTGAGGTCACACAGTCTGATGTTAGCTGGGTTTATGTCACCCTGTTAACCAAAATGCAAGGCGTGTTGCCATGATTGTGTTTCAGCCATTTATCAGGTGAGTAGAAGTGGCTCTTTGGTCAGTTTGTATACTTTCTCATATCCATGGGCATATGTGTATCTTTTCTTTTTTGATGATTAATTTTGATTGCATGTGGAAAACATGACTTTCATTTGTAACTGGTATTATGGCTTTAGCCTTCTGTGCTCACTCATATTTTCAAATTCACACTCGTCCTGGTAGGTCTAGAGGTCTGGTGTTTTGGTTTCCAGGACTCTCTCTTCATCATTGAGGAATCTTGTTTTTTGGGAAGACTTTGAATATTTCTTGTCCAGTTCAACTAAGGGCAGGTAGCCATTGCTGATGCGTTATACAATCAGAACAGTAAGTATATATTAAGTGTATATATCTGAGAATAATGTTCATGATAACTAATGGTTACTGAGTGCTTAAACCCTATGGAGTTAGTGCTAGTAACACATTTTATAGACAAGGAAATGAGGAACAGAAGTGAACAGAGAAGAGACATGTACAGTCTCAACAAACTTATGGTGGAGGTAGAAAATTAATACTTTGTTCATTCCAGTCAAATGCCTACCAGCCTACTATTTTCTTAATCTAAATTATGAAAATTTATGTACCTCTCACACTTGTCCAAAGGAACTTGCAATCGAATGGAGGAATGTTTATGTACACTGAACTTAAAAATATGTTAGTGGAAAGGAGGATTTCAAGGAAAGCATGGTGACAATCATTTGGATTACCTTCCAGTTGAACTCTTCCCGGAATCATGTTGGAAACCTAGGGAGATTTGACTGTTAAAAGTGGAAGCAGAAACTCGAGAGAACTGATGTTACCAAAATCTTGTGCCTTGTTGAGTATGTGAAGTGACAGCAGTAACTCCACTGGGAATCCGGTTGGCAGCCACAGGAGTTAGATGGCTTGGGCTACTAGGAAGTGACATCATTGGTGTCTCAGCAGCTAAATTAGTACTTTGGCATTAGCACCTTTGACACTGGTTCTCACTGACAGATAGCACTGGGTGCGACTGAGCAGGCGAGTGGCAGATACTGTGAGATGGATGAGAAGATATAGTGTCCAGGAGCTTATCCGTCATCTCCTGGGGAGTCTGTGACAATTGCTCACGATGGGAGAGGGTGCCTGGGATGGGGAGGGACGAGTGTTGGCAATTACCTAGAAAGGAAATCCCTGGTAACAGTTCTGCACTTCTGTTTGGGGTATGCTTTGGAGACACAAATTCCATAAAGTGCCTTTTAGCAGGTGTTTGTTCTAGCACATCACTATGCCTCAGTTCTGTTTGGAAAATGGTGATAGCAATGGAATTTACCTCATTGGGTTTGTTTAAGGCTTAAATAAGTTAATATAAGGCCAAGAGTTGCGGCTGTAAGCCATTGTCTAAGTGTTATTAGCTCTGATGACGGTGATGAAGAAATAACAGCAATCAATCCCTTAAATTAAACAATAGGAGACATAAACCACTCTGCTAGAATCCAGGAAAGGTTTTCTTCCCTCAAGGAGACTTATATCTTGTTGGGAGAGATAAGGTACACACAGTTGTAAAAGTAATTAACTCAGTATCCAATTCCCATCTATCCATACCTGTCCAGACCAGGATTACCTTTTACCAGCATGCATCCTCATTCTCTAGCAAAGCCAGACAACCTATGTCCCCCAGATTAAGTTCTCTGAAGTCTTGGTACATTTGCATGAGCCATTTACATCAGTCTACAATTCCTTATTGTATCTGCCTGTTGAAATACTATCTGCAAAGTCTTTATTTTGTGCCCCAGCCCCTCAGTTCAGCCTGCATTGCATTGCTCTTGTGTCTTGTACATGCCTATTTGAAAGTTGTTTTACCTGTGTGCTCCTCCACTAGAAGGTGAACTCCCTAGGGGAAATTTTATGTAAATTTCCATATTTCAGATTCTGTGTAGTTCAGCTTAATGAATGAATGATTTTTCTAACTCCACGGTAAGGTCTTTGAGATTATAGGTATCAATTTTTCTGAGCCTCAGTTTCCTCATCTATAAAATGGGTTACGTACAAGCACCAAGAACAATGGTTAGCATTACAGTAAACTCTCACTAAGTTGTTGGTTATTGTTATGAGCATAACTTTCAGAGATGTTTTCAACACAGACTTTTTGTTTTTTATTAAGGTAACTACAGTGGCTACTTTCTGTTTTATTCTTCTTAAACTGCTAATCTTCCTTATTTATAAAAGGACTCTTCCTCCACTACTTTTAGGCATATTTACCTGGGGCCATTTACCTCCCACTAAAAAGCAAATTAAGCTAATCTCTACGGCTTGAAATCATTGTAGACCACAGGGAATATGCTAGTCACCTTTGCTAAGTGCTTTTTGGCCAAAGGTGTAAAAGCCTGATTCTATTTGGTGTGTGTGTGGCCGGGGTCGGGGTGGGGGGAATTGAATTTTCTGTCTTAAAATTTGTGATTTGGAATTTGCATTTTGAAAGGCAATAGTATCTCAGATTTAATAAGCTCCTTGCAGAGGCCTAAGCATAAATTTTTGGGCCTTTTGGTTGAAAGAACTACAGCAAGGTATAGATTTCTGTGACATGGTATTTAATTCTGTTACATTCAGTTTAATTTTTAGAAAAACAGTGCAAATCTTTCTCCGACCGTATCGGAGGCATGTTTTTATAGATGTTTAAGGCCATTCATTTTCAAAAAGCACAGACCATTTTAAAGAACGGTACTTAAGGCTGTCAGCCTGCCTCAGTTTCTTCGTCAAGAGTATAACCCTGGCCACCTGCATACCTCCCTGGAGTGTTTGGATGAATGGCTCTGAGCTTGTAAAGTACTTTGAATTTTCTTGGATGAAAGGATCTCCGTAAGTACAGGTCTTATGAAGGTATTATATGTGGGCTTTCTAAACTGCCACACAGCCTGTTTTGCAAGAACACTAATGCACTTCTGGGTTTAGAGTTGTAAAAAGATGTACATTCAAAAGCCTCAGGCTGCATCTTGTGAGGTTCCTGAGGCACGTGTCACTGCTTGCTTACCTCTAGCATAGATTCTCTCTGTACTGCAGGTAGCTACAAGCATGCATATGTAGAGCAACCACTGGATTTACAATGGCTTGCATTTGGCTCCTGCGGCATTGAGGAGAAAGCCCCGGATGTTAGGAGAGACATGGGCTGTGTGGACCCAGCACTTTGCCTCCTGGGAGCCCCCGGGGGGTTAGGTGCTTTGAAGAGGTGAAGTTGAGGGGAGGGGGTTTGCCTCAGGAACTGACACTGAGACTATGAAGAGCTGGGTCTGAGTTCTGTCTAGCTCTTCCAGTTACCGGTCTAGTGTCCTTAGGTAGTTGGTTAATGGCGCTGGGCCTCAGTTTCCTTTACTGATTGTGGGGACTCAGGGCTAGAATGCGAAGGCAGGGTCCACATTCTTTTTTTTTTTTTTTGGCGGCTCGAGAGATCTTAGTTTCCTGACCAGGGGTCGAACCTGGGCCCTTGGCAGTAAAAGCGCAAGTCCCAACCACTGGACCACCAGGGAATTCCTCACATTCTATATATCTAAATATTTACAAGTTTACAAATCAAACTAAAAAACTGTCAAAATAAGTTCAGAAATCCTCCTGCTCTGACAAATACACCTTCGTAACAACCTTGAAGGCTAGGTTTGAATTTTGAGTTTCCAAATTCTTCAGAGTCCCACACCTGACCAGGTAGCATGAGGTGAAGTGTGGACCTAGCGTGCATGCCTGTGGACACCTGAGTCCACACGTCCCTGCTGGAGCCACACCCCATCCTCTGGGCCCAGGGTTGCATATTGAAGGTTGCCTTTGAGAGAATATCTGGGGAAAAATCTGCACAGGTCCCATAAGTGTGCTTGGGTTTGAAAGGGAACGTCAGGGGCCTAGTACCTGGAATGTGACCCCGAAGGGTATTTGGGGCTCCAGGTGGGCATGCCAGGGTAGGGGCCCCTCTTGCCTGGGACTAAAGATGTTACTGCATACAGGATTGGAGAATGCTCGTTGCCAAATACATGTGATTGGGCATCTATAAAGTGTTAATATTACGTAAATGAAAAGACCTGTTTTCTAGCAGACAGCTTCAGCCTTCAGTTCAGCCCTACTCATATCCACGTTCAGCAATGATGAGACTGAGAGCCACTTTCTACTAGATAAGATGATGCATTATATTCCCTCTGTCTCCAGGACCTAATACAGTACTCTGCTTTTACTTAGCGTTTAATTCATTCATTTGACAACAGAAATTAAGTAAATATGGGCTAACTCTTCTTTCCTAAGCATTATCCTATGGCATGTGGGTAAGAGCAGTGAGCAGACACAACTTACTGTCTTCGTGGAACTGATATTTTAACAGGAGGAATCAGAAAAAGGATAAATATGTAAAACGTAGTTTCTTTGAAGATGGCTTATTCTTCATTCGTTTCCAGATTATATATATTATGAATATTTATATGTGCATATATACAGATAAATACATATATATAAATTTATTTATGTATAAATACTTATGAATATCTATATAAAGTATAGTGGGCCCATGACAAGGACATTCTGCTTCCACCACAGATACAGGTATGAAAAGAGTGATCACAAATCAGGAGTGTGGCATCACGAATTTGTGTGAAGCACTGTTTAACTGCCGGGAGTACTCATATCCTTTGGAACTGATATTCTGGAATTTTTCGTTTCATCAAATATTCATTCTTCACTATATGTAAGACATTGTCCTGGGCTCTATGAGAGGTTAAACATTAGGTGAGACCAGTCCTTAAGAATTCATAATTTACAGGAGGTAATGTGTAGAAATTTTCTAGTAGTTCTTGACATACAGCACTTGAATGTTAACAATTTTTACGTAGCTGCCTGGGTTTCTGTCAGCAGAGTGAACTCCTGCTTTTACACTGTGTCCTTTAGAGAAATCGTGCCCGAACCAAGTCGCACAGTGGGTGTGTACTGAAAGAATTCTTTTCAGCGCCCTGGAATGCTGTCCTTGGGATTCAGCCGACTTTGCTCAATGGGGACTCATACATCAAGAGGGCAGTCATATCATTATCTCAGCTACTGTGAAGCCACTGAAAAGCACTTGCTGAATCTGGCGGTAAATTTATTGTGAGATTTAACAAAGGAAAAGTCACCTTCTTCTTTCTCTTTCTTCCCTTCAACTTGACTTGCATTTTAAAAGTCCTTCTCTTAGGATAAATGTATGTTCCTTAATCTATTAATTGGCCTATCCTATCTGCTTTGGGGTATGTAAATACCTTCCTGAAGCAAATGAGATGCTTTGGCTGTTTATACTCCTTCATGGTGGCAATCATGCTCTAGTTCTTGGTTTTGATAATTAAAAATAAAATAATATAGCTAGAAAGGAAAGTATAACAAATTGTGGTGAGCTACAGTTTTGACAGTCAGGAACTTCTCCCCCTGTTGATAAAAGGGTCAGCCAACCTTGACTATATTTTTTTCCACAGTGTATTTATGATAATCAACTACCCACTATGATTTAATCCCTACAAATATGATTCTTCTGTTATATTTACTTATCTTTATGCAAATGTAAGTTAACTTTTTAAAATTTATTTATTTTTGGCTGTGTTGGGTCTTCGTTGCTGCTCGCGGGCTTTGTCTAGTTGCGGCGAGCGGGGGCTACTCTTCATTTTGCGGTGCGTGGGCTTCTCATTTTGGTGGCTTCTCTTGTTGCAGAGCATGGGCTCTAGGCGCGTGGGCTTCAGTAGTTGCAGCACGCGGGCTCAGTAGTTGTGGCTCGCGGGCTCTAGAGCGCAGGCTCAGTAATTGTGGCGCACGGGCTTAGTTGCTCCGCGGCATGTGGGATCTTCCCGGACCAGGGCTCAAACCTGTGTCGCCTGCATTGGCAGGCGGATTCCTAATCACTGCGCCACCAGGGAAGCCCAAGGAATATATATTTTATATGAAAGTTCCCCAGAGATTCTTCTGATGCACAGCAAGAATTGAGAATGACGCATTTGCTCCCAGTGATTCTAAAATGGGGAGAGTAGTAAGAGTCCTTGAATTTAAGAAAACAAGGGACATTTTCCTGAGAAAACTGTATGTACGTTCATGCACCCCTGTATTTAACAAATGTTAAGAGTCCCTGACCCAGAAGTCACTTCTAGGACTCTGTTTTTGTGAACTTCTACTATTCACCTCTGTAATGCCAAATATAATGGGGTTACAGTGTCCACTGATGTGTCTGGTAGGAAATTGCACTGAGAGCCAGAGACACAGGAATTTGTTGAAACTAGGAAGTAGTGGTAGTAGGAGATTTTTAAACTTTAGTTTTGCTTTGGCCTTATTCACTGAGATCTGACCTTTCCGACAGGTTTCATGACTTCTTTGGAATGCAGAGTTGGGGGTACTAATATTTGCCACCAGGCAATATTTATTTAGTGATGTGAGAACCTAGGGCATTAGTTGACTGCAAGTGTGATTATTAACAGGACCCAGGAAAATGCTACCAGAAATAATGGCACCTTTGTTATCGCAGTGATTTTTTTTTTTTTTTTTTTTGCCAATGGCACTGAAGGAAAAGTGACATTTGTTATCAAATGAGGCAGGGAATTTACAAATGATAACAAGTTAGAGAGGCTGCATTCTTTCTAGTATCTGTCTTGTAGTCACAAATATCTTTCTCCCCTGGGAAGATAACAACACTTGACCAGGGCCATAAATTCACTCTGTCTTCTATCACCAGGGCCTTCGGAAGTCTGAACGGCCTTGACCTCCTCTTGTTCTTCTTTTATTGAAACGATACTTATTACATGGGGATCGTTTTAGGAGGGCAGAGGAGAAACAGTAAATACATCAGCAAAAATTCCCAAGAAAAGATGGCTGTGGCCTGCGAGAGGGCAGAAATGTATAGTTTTTGTTGCAGTGGTGATAGTGGTGATGGTGAGACCCCCGATCCTCCGCCAACACACACGCACAGCATCTTACCCAAGAGCTTTGTGCACAGAAGTAGATGTGAATTGGATGGGTTAAGAGTCGGTATTAAGCAGAAACAATATCCAGCTTTAACAGATTTCTGCCTTTCCTGTTGATCACACGTACCTTGATTGCTGCTCACTATTCAGGCAGGGGTACAGCTATCGCTGGCTTCAGTTTTTATTACTGGGTACGATTGGGGTTGGCAGTGACGGAAACGAATGGTTAAGAAGAATTTAACTTTTTTTATTTGAAAGCGCTTAAATGATGTCTTAGGGCACCCTCTGAACTGTACAGTAATTTGCAGAATGGGTATTGCCATGTATATTCTGGGCTTAGCTTTTGAAATGCCAGAGTTGGATACACAGATTACTACTTCACTGTCCAGAGTGGAGAGTGTTATTTCTGCAGGGCATTAGAAGTCTGTCGATTGGTCCAGGGGAGGGGACACTGGGTACACTTGGCTCTGGTCAAGCTTCCTGTTACACTGCAGTTGACCTGAAGCTAGCAGCTGGTATGACATCATCTTGGGTGTTTCTGGCACTTTTTTCTTTTCTCAGTAGATCTGCACTGAACTGTTTTTCCTTTTCAAAATGCAAAACAGAATGCTGGCTCACTTTGCATACCCTGTAGGTATGTCTGCCGGTTTCTGATGAGTGAGGTATTGTCCTCTTGTTTATTTCCTTGCAAGGAAGTGTCTGGACACAATATATGTTTCAATCATCTTTATCACAGAGCAGTCAGAAAAGGCTTAGAGCAAGTCAGGAAAGCCCCCCAGAGCAACTTCTGAGCCCCTGAACCAGGCCTAACCAGATAGACACCAGCAGTTCATATTTCCGTATTTCTAGCCATTTCTCTCTGATAATGAGAGCCCTCACAGAATCTTAAAACATTTTATTGAATTGTGTGTTAGATGTGAGCAGAAGTCTTCAGGTGGTGGTCTTGCTCTCTGAGTACGTCAGTCCTGCCAGGACGGCGGTGCCGTGCCGGATCACTTCGCTTAGTGCATAAATGAAGTTGCACAGCTCAGGTCACCCTGGGGTATTTGGGGCTCCCAGAGCCTTTGATCTTTTCTATTTCCTGGCCCCTCAGGGTCTTGTACCATACTTTGCTATCAACCATCTCTGCTAAGAAGGCTGCTGCTAACGCCAGTTCCAGTAACTCCGGGAGCTTCTGGATTCCGCCAGCGGGTTTGAATACTTTTCTGGAGCCTTCTCCAGGTGCCTCTCATACCTCACATTGGCTCTTGAGCAGCTAAAATTTGGGGGAGTCTTCCTGTACTCTTTCCCTCTACTTCAATCCTCCTGCCAGGGGTTTTGCACAGTTAGAGGTTAAGCTAGTTGGACTTAGATGCCCCCAAATAATCATAAGCATGGAAACCTTCATTTTGCTGGGACTTTGTAATTCCTGTTGCCCTTTCTAGCTCTGACCCATCAGCTGCTTTTTCACAGAAATCAAAAGCAGTATGATTTCTCCTTACCATGTTTATTTCTGATATAATACACTGTATTTTGTCCTTAAACCACCTGCTCCAAAAGGAGTTAATAGCCTGTTTGTGGCCTACAGATACATTCAGAAAAAAAAAAAAAAGCAGAGGAAGAGGACAAGGCTGTTGTGGGTGGGGAATAGAGGAAAGAAGTGTTCCCTATGAGTGAGGGGTGGAAATCTTCTAGCTTTGGGGTTTTGATTAAATCTTTGGTAGAAGAGTACCTGCTGGACTGTAGGTTCTGTTTCATCAGCTGTTGGAACCCTGCCCGGGCTGGAGTGGGCAGGAGGCAGACCTGTTTCTAATTCCCTTGCAGAAGTAGAGTTCAGTGTTGATGGTAGAACATTGCCTCATTATTGGCTTTCATGATGATCATTTTCGAAGAGTGGTTTACAAACTTTTTGAAGCAAAGGAAACTTGATGTGTCGTAAAACTTTAAATCAGTTTTCAATCAGTGCTCCTTTGCCAAGGAAGCATTTATTATAATATGATAAGAATATATTTTCCATGTTTGATTTCATCTATCCCCGGAGACTTCAACTCATCAATCACTGACTCCTAAACCTTTGCTTCCAGCCTCTGGACTCCTGAAACCCACATTCCTGTTTGCACAGAACTGCAGCAAGTCTCCATCTAGTTATCTAGGAGGTACATCACATTGAGCACAAACATGTTCAAGAATAATTTATTATTCTCTCCTACCCATTTTTTTTTTTTTCTCTTGTGTTCTCTTTTTAGGATGTGTCTGTGTTAGAAGCTGGGTGGGACTCCTTCCTCATAGTCAATTTGGTCACTAAGTCTTTTCTGTTTTATCTGCTGGACATCCTTGGACTCTGTCTTCCCCTCTCTATTTCCATGACTACTGTTTTAGTTCAGTCTTTCATCATTTCTTGCTGGACAGCAACAGTAGATGCTACCCATCTCCGGAGTTCATTTTTTTTTTTTTTTAAATTTATTTATTTTTGGCTGTGTTGGGTCTTCGTTTCTGTGCGAGGGCTTTCTCTAGTGCGGCGAGCGGGAGCCACTCTAAATCGCGGTGCGCGGGCCTCTCACTATCACGGCCTCTCTTGTTGCGGAGCACAGGCTCCAGACGCGCAGGCTCAGTAGTTGTGACTCACGGGCCCAGTTGCTCCGCGGCATGTGGGATCCTCCCAGACCAGGGCCCGAACCCGTGTCCCCTGCATTGGCAGGCAGACTCTCAACCACTGCGCCACCAGGGAAGCCCCGGAGTTCATTTTTTGAGGAAACTTGTGATCACTTCTTTTCCCTTAATCCTCCGGGGTGTGTAAGACCCTTCCCAAAATGGTCGAAGTCTTCTTCCCATCCTACCCCACCTCATCCTGTGTTTAAAGTGCCCTGAGTTCTAGTGTTACTGAGGAATAATGCTCTTTCATGTTTTCTGTGCATGGACCCATCCTTCTCTAGGTTCATCTCCTCTTTTCACTTCCTCTTGAAGACTGTCCTACCTACTCAAAAGCCCAGCCAAAGGTCTTCTCTGTGAAGCCTGTCAATATCCCTTTATCTGTGGCCCCTTTGTTATAGCAAATATCATATTAAATTGTAATTGTTTACGTTTGCCCACTGAACTGGGTATTTCTTGAGAGCAGTGACTGCCTCATGTATGGCACCCAACAGCTAGTCAATAAATATATTGAATGAATGTAAGATGAGGATGGAGGCTATGAGTGTTACTTCATTTTTTTAATGTGGATCATAATAAAAATGCATATTTTATGTCTATTAATTGTATTCAAGCTATTACTTTCTGGCATATTTTCCTTTTGCCTTGAAAATAACTACATTGCTACTGTTGGAGATGAGAGTGTGATTTGAAATTAGAAAATTCAGCAACACTGACATAATACACACTTAAAATATTAAAATATGCCATAACCAACTCCTCCTTCACTTGACACATGTGACAGAATATCTCAACCCTGACCTATGTTTTCATTAAGTCAAACTTTATTGCCTCTAGATGAGAAAGTCTCCTAAATGTCTCAAGTGTCTGAGTCATTCACATTTCAGGAACTGAGATTTTTTTCAATCATTGCATGTCTAAACTTACCTAAGGGTAGGAGGAGGCTAGATAAACTGGATCAGATCAAGAATATAGAATCTCAGTCTTGATGTAGTTATGTTTTAGAGCATTGACTCCTTAAATGAATATTGCTGTTAATAACAAATTGCAAGATGATTAGCAGAAAACTAAGGTGAAAGGGACCATTTTGACAATATACAGTTTTTTTTTTAGTGACTTATAACCAGCTAATGAAGGAGTAGTCTCTTACTTGGTGTGACCTTGCAGTTCTAGAGTATGGCTCAAATGGTTCCTTAATGTTCCATACCAATATTGACAGTATTACAAGTGGGCATAGACTATGTCTGACTTGTGATTTACAAATGACTAATTCCAGACACTTAACTCTCTTCTGATTTTTTTTTTTAATGCCCAATAGACTTAATTAGATATAATCTAAAATTTTTCAAGTTTTATAATAACACATATAAATGAAACTAGCTTAAGAGTTTACATATTGAGTTTTCATTTCAAATATTTGGAAATTTTCCTGTTAACAATTTCTAGTTTAATTGCATTATGGTCTGAGAATATGCACTGTATGACTGCAGTCTTTTAACATAAGTCAAGTTTTTTTAAAGGCCCAAGTTAAGGTTTATCTTGTTCAATGTTTCATTTACTCTTGAGAAGAATGTATTTTGCTGGTGTTGCATGGGGTATTCTATATACGTCAACTGGATCCAATTGCTATGTTACTCAGTTCTTTGCTGCCCTTGCTGATGTTCTGTCAACTAGTTTTAACTATTAATGAGAGGGGTGTGTTGAAGTGTCCAACTATAACTGTGGATTTACTTTTTTTGGTTAGTTTTGCTTTGTGTATTTTGGACTCTTGTTGGGTGCATATACATACGATTATTAGGTCTTAAGTTCTTTTATCATTATGCAGTATCCCCTCTTTATCCCTGGTAATTCTCTTTGCTCTGAAGTTTACTTTGCCTATTAATATAGCCATTCACCCCAGTTTTGTTTTTTACTTTAAAAAAACAAAAAAACTTTATATTGAGCATTGTACGTTCACATGCAGTTGCAGGAGTTAACTCTTCACCTAATGTCCCGATGGTAATATCTTACAGACTATAATACAGTACCACAAACGGGAAATTGACTTTTACACATGTCCATTATCTTATTCAGACTTACGGAATTTTACATGTCATTGTGTATATTAGTTAAACACAATTTTATCATGTGCAGGTTTTTGTATTTACAACCACCGTCAAGATACAGAGCAGTTTCATTACCACAAGGACCCCTTGTGTTGCCCTTTTATAATCAGACTCATCTCCCATCGTCCTTCCCCCAGTAACTAGCCCTTTGCAACCAGTAGACTGTTCTCCATTTATATAATTTTGTCACTTCAAGAATGTTACATAAATGGAATCATACAGCATATACAACCTTTAGAAATTGGCTGTGTTTCACTCAGCATAATTCCAACTTGTATGTATTAGAAGTTCAGTTTTATTGCTGAGTAGTATTCCAGTGTCTAATTTTATGAGAAACTAAACATTTTCCGGAATGGCTGTATCATTTTGTATTCCCACCAGCAATGTATGAATGACCCAGTTTCTCTAAATTCTTTCCAGAATTTGATGTTGCTACTCTATTTTATTTTTACCATTCTGATAGATGTGTAGTGATAAGCTCATTGTGGTTTTAATTTGGATTTCCCTGATGGCTGCTGTTATAGAAGATCTTTGCATGTACTTATTTGCTGTCTTCATATCCTCTTCGGTGAGATGTCTCTTCATGACTTTTGCCTATTATGTAAATGAATTGCTTGCCTTTCCAGCTTTATTTTAATTATGGTTTACAGTATATATTCATTCTTTGACTTTTGACTTACCAATATAAATATTTCTGAAGTGAATTTCTCAGAGATAGCATATAGTTGTCATTTTTAAAATCTAATATGACATTTTCTGACTTCTAATTGTTTTTAGACCATGTACATTTAATATAATTACTGATATATTTGGGTTTAGGTCTACCATTCCATTATTTTTTTGTTTGTTCTTTTACTTTTCTTGTCATGCTTTGAGTTATTGGAACATTTTTAGTATTCCATGTTAATTGTGCTTTTGGCAATATCTCTTTATATAGCTTTTTTAGTGGTTGTTCCATAGATGACAAAATACATATTTAACTTTTTTTAACATATGATTGCTACCTATCACTTCTTTTGGCATTTAGAACCCTTATAGGTGCATTTACACTTCTTCCTTGATGTCACTGATGTCTTATGTGTTAAATCTACATGCATTGAAAAGGTCATCAGGTACTTTTTGCTTTCAACCTTCAAACACGTTTTAAAGACCACAGGAGGAGAATATTCTATATTGGTCCAGTTATTTACCATTTCTGTTGTTCTTCCTTTGTTCCTCTTATTCATGTTTCCTTCTAGTATCATTTTCCTTCTTTCTGAAGTTCTTCTTTAATTCTTTTAAAGTAGGTCTGCTGTGAATTCTTAACATTTCCCTTCATCTGAGAATGTCTTGATTTCACTTTTATTATTGATGTTTTTAATCTGAGATTACAGTTCTTTAAAATTTTTGTGTTATTTCTTTTTAACCTTGATGTTTTGTATGAGATATCCAGAATCATTCTAATCATTGTAATCATGTAGCATATCATTTTACTCTGGCTACTTTGAAAATTATTTCTTTGTCTTTTTTTAATTGTGGTAAAATACACATAAAACTTGCCATTTTAGCAATTTTAAAGTATACAGTTTAGTGGCATTAATCATTCACAGTGTTGTGCAGCCATCACCACTCTTACTCCAGAAGTTTTTCTCACCCAAATGGAATGTCTTTAGTTTTTAGCAGTTTGTCTTAGGGTAACCCCTCCCCCCAAATTCATGCTGTTTGGGGTTTGCTCAGATACTTGAATCTGTATGTTGGTCTTTTTCCAGAGTTGAGTAATTTTCCACTCTTGTTTCTTCAAATGTTTTTAGCACACATTTTTTCCTATATATTTCAGGGACTTTGACATGAATGTTAGGTCTTCTGTTATTCAATCACACATCGCTAAAGCTCTGTTCATTTATTTCTCAACCTTTTTTCTCTGTTCAGACTAGATAATTTCTATTGATTTATCTTCAAGTCTGCTGACATTCACTTGCCATCTCCACTCTGCTCTTGAGCCCATTCAGTGAATTTTTTTAGTTAATTTTTTTTGGAGTATAGTTGCTTTACGATATTGTTAGTTTCTGCTCTACAGCAAAGAGATGATAACCAAGATTAAAAATTCACTGAATGACATATATACACTATATTCAGTGAATTTTAAATTTTGGTTATTGTCACTTCCAGTTTTAGGATTCCCATTTGTTCTTTATATTTTCTATTTCTTTGCTGAGACTTTTATTTTAATGTTTCTTTCAAGAATGTTCATGATTGGTCATTCAAACATTATTTTATATAGTAGCTGCCTTAAAGTCTTTGTCACATAATTTCTCCATCTGCATCATGTCGGCGTTGGCATCTGTTGACTGTCTTTTCCTGTGCGAGTTGAAATTCTCATGGTTCTTGGTATGTTGAGTAATTTTGGAATCTATCCTGGATATTTTGAACATTACATTATGAGACTCTGGATTGTGTTTAAATCTTACAAAGAATTTTTTTTTTAACCAGTTAATTGACCTGGTTAGATTCTGGCTGCAAGTTCCAACCTACCTCAGGGAACTATTGTTCCAATATCCACCTACTTTTCAAAGTCATTGTCATACTCTTTGGTTTTCTTCTGGGTGTGTATAGCCCATTGGCCAGTGTGTGATCTGTGTAGTGGTCCATTTGTTCAGTTCTCAGAATCTTTGTTGTGCTAATTACAATCTGATCCAGAGATTCTGGACTTGGTGATGATCCCTGGAATTAACAAATGATGTTACCGGGTCACTTTCCTCAACATCTTCTCTGCACTCTCCCTGGTATATTTCAGTTCCTTAGAGTTGACCATTTTAGTCCTCTCAGCTCTGCTGTGTGCTTCCCTATTTGGACTTTTTTGGGGCCCAACCAGCAGGAGGAGAGAGAGTGAAAGAAGCAGCAGGGGTTGGCTTCAGCCTCTTGTGATGACACCTCCAGGAATGGATTGAAAGATTCCCCTCCCTCAGAGTTTTCACTCTTTCTAACCTCCATTCCTGATAACTGCAGCAGCATTGCCTAGGAGCAAGGTCAGGAGAAAACTGACAAGGGAAGAAACAAAGAACAAAATCGGGGAATTTCCACACTCCTGTGAGTGTTAGGAGTCCCCTTTTTTGATTGATGAGTGACAGGGCTCCTAGAGGATCCTGGAGCTTTATCCATCCCCACCACAATGCTCATTTCTATGTTTCCAGCTATATTCAGGCAAGAGGATACTGCTGGAAAATAAATGGTAAACCCACTGCCAGTTTGATTGTACTTCAGATTCCAGCGGACTTCAGAAGTTCACCTGCTGCTATTTACTTTTCAGATTTCAAATAGCTGCTCTGTGTCATCTGCCCAGGTTTTATAGTTTTATTCAGTAGTCGAGGTGGGTGAAGTATGCTTACACCTTCTTGCCTAGAACCGGAAATCTGACCTAATTGGTATTGATTTTTGAATAACGTAGGTGAATGGCTTTTTTTCTGTCACACTAAAGCAGTCATGCATGTAAGTTGTGAGGAATATATTGATTTCTATACTGTTCATGAGTCCTACATGGCTTTTGGTAATGTGAATTATGAAATATAGTTAGATTTTCATGTATATAAGAACATGGGAATCTAGGTAAGGAGACAGAATTTTAAAAGGCATATTATATTTGAGTATGCATGCATATACACTCACCTACTCAGACAAAATGATGACTTTGATAAGCTTAATTTAAAGTCACATGAATCCTTCAATGATTATGTAATTGTCCTCAACTCAGTGTCATGGTGTACTTAGTATGTCATTCCTATTCTACATGATAAACATCAGTAATCCAAGAGTATGAATCTTTGTGAAATGTTTGAGATGAAAACTTTAATTTCCTACTTGACTGTGTTCCATAGTCTTGATAATTAACAGAGGAAATGCATAATAATGGTTGGGAAAGAAAAGTTAGAAGGAGTTGGTGGTTAGAGTTAGAAAACTGTTCTGTATAGTAATACTTATTTCCAAAAGGGATCAGAAGAGGATATTCTGCTGCTTGGTAACTCTTAGTCATGGGTCAGTCAAGGAAACTGAACCTGTTTATGTATTTCAAGCATAGAAGGATTTAATACAGGGAATTGGGTTGCAAGTGTTAAAAAGGGCTGGAGAAACAAACCCAGCTCAAGGACTGCAGGAAATTCTCTGCTTCTGCCAGAGTGTGTGCTCTGCCTGCCCCGACACTGCCCACCCAGTCACTAAGGCGACCGTGGCTCCACTCTGCTCCCACTGCAGGGGGCGGTGTTGGAAGAGTGTCCACGAATCGGTTTCTACTACTGCTGCCAGAGTCAAAAACAAATGGATTCTGCCACCTCAATTTCATACAAGTGCCTCTCCTTTAAAGAACCTAAACCTAGAATCTTGGTGGAAAGAAGTTTGAGAAATGTAACTGGTTTTAAGTCCCTGTGATAGGGATACAGTTTAGAAAAATAGGGATGCAACTAATAAATATAAGTATTTAGTTCACGGATATCTTTTTATTTATTTTTATTGTATAATGTGTCTGTTAAACAAGATTCTAAGCTGCTTGAGAGTAAGAATAGGTTTTATGTTCTTCATTAACCACACAAAGCATAGCACAGAGCCTTGTGCTTATTTAGTCATGGTTCCATATAATTGTGACCAAAACACCAAGCATGTCCTCAAATGAAAGATTGATCTTCATTACCTATGGTTGGTTCCAGAGCCACCAACTAAAGAATGAGGGGCCTTCTCTTTAGTTCCTGGGGCAGGAGCCTGAGAAACTTGAGACTATATTCCGTAGGATTCCTAGGCTAGGTCATCATTCTACAAGCAGGCCTCAGAGATACTGCAGGTTTGGTTCCAGAACACTGCAATAAACAGAATCGTGATTTTTAAAAAATTTCCCAGTGCGTATAAAAGTTATACCACACATCTGCTGTCCAGGGAATTGTTTTTGTGCATTTCCTATCTAGTGAAATGAGGGTGAATTTCTCATTTGCCTTTCCAGCTGTAGTGAAAAAAAGTCGAAACATTCTGTTTAAAAAACAAAAAAAACCCCACTTTTTTTTCGTCTAAGTATAACAAATAATTAAAAAAAAATTTAAAGCAAAAAAAGTCACATAAAGCCTGGCTACTTAAATACTATAGAGATTTTGGCACATTTTGATCTGGCTGCTTTTCATTCTTTCATAGTTTTTACTTTGCATAGATTATTGGATCTTTATAAGTGTACTTTTTTTTTTTTTAATTGAATAGTACATTTATTTATTTATTTATTTATTCATTCTTGACTGTGTTGGGTCTTCGTTTCTGTGCGAGGGCTTTCTCCAGTTGCGGCGAGCGGGGGCCACTCTTCATCGCGGTGCGCGGGCCTCTCACTATCACGGCCTCTCTTGTTGCGGAGCACAGGCTCCAGATGCGCAGGCTCAGTAGTTGTGGCTCACGGGCCTAGTTGCTCCGCGGCATGTGGGATCTTCCCAGACCAGGGCTCGAACCCGTGTCCCCTGCATTGGCAGGCAGACTCTCAACCACTGCGCCACCAGGGAAGCCCCTGTAAGTGTACTTTTTAATTGCTGTGTAATGTTTCACCAATTAGATACGCTGAAATTTGCATTTCCTTATTTTTGGATATTCCTTTTTTGCCATTTATAAATGCATGATGTATTATGCCTAAAATGTTTCATATTTGTCATCACTTCCTTAAGATAATATTCTAGAAGCAGAACTGGGGTCAAATAAATGAAGCATTTGTTTTTCCTTTTTATATGTTTTTTCTTTAGAGTGTAACCTGCATGCAGGAACGTACACAAATTGTATGTCTAGCTCACTGAATATTTAGATTCTCTCACACAGGCAGCACCTGAATCATTGCCAGCACCTTGGAAACCATCCATTTGCAGTCCCTTAGACTAGTTTTGCCAGATTTTGAGCTCTGTATAAATGGAATAGCATTGTCTTGCTTGGAGTTTGGCTTTTTTCCCACTCAACATGTTTGAGAGAGTCAATGATGTTACCACATTTATTTTAGTCACCATATAAATTCCATTCTGTGATATAGACTATCCACTTTACTGTAGGTGGGCATAGGTGGTTTCCAGCTTTTGCTGTTGTGAATGATGATGCTATGGACATTTTTGTACAGATCTTTTGATACATGTGTACAGTTTTGTTAGGTATATGCATATCCACACAGACGCACATACCCTAGAAACAAAATTGCTGGGTTATGAAGTTTTTGTGCATTCGATTTTACTGAATTTTTTTTTTTATAGCTACTTTTATTTTTTTAATTTATTTATTTATTTTTGGCTATGCTGGGTCTTCGGTTCGTGCGAGGGCTTTCTCTAGTTGCGGCAAGTGGGGGGCCACTCTTCATCGCGGTGCGGGGACCGCTCTTCATCGCGGTGCGCGGGCCTTTCACTATCGCGGCCCCTCCCGTTGCGGGGCACAGGCTCCAGACGCGCAGGCTCAGTAGTTGTGGCTCACGGGCCCAGCTGCTCCGCGGCATGTGGGATCTTCCCAGACCAGGGCTCGAACCCGTGTCCCCTGCATTAGCAGGCAGACTCTCAACCACTGCGCCACCAGGGAAGCCCTGTGCATTCGATTTTAATACGCGTTGCCAAACAGATTTTGAAGCTAGTTGTACCTTCTTACACTACCACTGAAAGAATATGAAATTTCTTATTTTTGTCAGCACTTGGCATTGTCACACCTTTTCATTTTAGCCATTCTGGTGGGTTAGTAGTGTGTCTTCATGGTTTTAATTTGCGTTTCCCTGTAATGGCTAAGAAGTTGATAATCTTTTATTATGTTTAGTGGACATTTGCATATCCTCTTTTTTCAAGAACTTACTCAAATTTATTGCCCATTTTTATTTGAATTTTTTTGACTTCTAAGAGTTCTTTGTATACTTTGGAAATGAACCCTTTGATAGTTATGTGTGTTCCAAACATTTTTGTCCACTCTGTGGTTTGCCTTTTTGCTCTCATAATGGCCTTTTGATGAACAGGAGAGATTAATATTAATTTACTCAAATTCATCGGTCGTTTCCTCTGATTAATGCCATTTGTGTTCTGTGTAAGATTTTTTTTTTTTTGTCTCCAAATCCTGGAGAATCCTCTCCTATGTGTATTCTGTGAACATGATTGTTTTTCACAGGTAGATCCGTAGTCCACCTGGAATTGATTTTTATGTATGCTGTGAAATAAAGGACCACTTTTCCCCCCCCCTGTTGGATCTCAAATTTGAACCAGCTGTGTTTTTAAAATACCATCCTTTCCCAAATGCACTGAAGGGTCACCTTCAACATAAATTAGCTTCTGCGTATGTGGGCTCCTTCTCTTCTTATGGTGGAGCGTGAGATGCTACATATGACTGCCCTCTCCTTTGGCTGATGATCTCCATTGCTTCTCCTCCCCTCTGCCTGGGCTCCAAACACAGATTATCTTTGTTGTCTTTCATTGTAAGATTTTAGTTGGAAGACCAGTACATACATCTCAGACCAAAAATATGCAGTGTTACCCTTTCCACCTGGTTCCTTATGAATTAGACATTCTGGTATGTCTCTGTAGACCTAAAAGTGACTCACATGGTAGTCTTAGCATTTCTAAAAAGCTCATATGCTGTAATTTACTTTTCATTATTTATCATGCATGTATTGACTCAAATAATTTCAAGCCCTCAGTTTTAGCTGTTAGTTATTTCTGCTTCCTCCTAAACTTTCCATCAGAGCTGCCTGAAAGAAAGATGGACTAACTTAATATGATTTTTGCCTTCCCATTACCTCTGTCATTGTTTGGGAAAGGCAGTTTACAATCAGTAGAATTCTCAAAAGTGAAAAAGGTGGGGATAGTTGTGAGGAGCTGGTGAGGAAAAGAGCAGAGGATTTGGCTAATCCACAAAGTTATTAACCTCTTCTTAAGTAATCTGGAGGCAGCTTTGAGAGTGGATTAGGAGTGATAAGAGGTTGGGGGTGTGTGTGTGTTATTTTAGGAAACTGACTTTAAAATTGTCTGTTTTCCATGGATATATTTGTATTCTCTTATTTTGCTTTTTGGAAACCTTCAGCTAGCCTCTTTCACAAGCAAACATTAGTGCTTCATTTCTTCTCATATCCTGAGATGAACTTGCAGAAAAGAAAGGTTCATCAAAAAATTGCCCTGAGTTTGCTACATGTAAAAAATAATTAGGAACAGTAAAAAGAAAGGATAAACATTTCACATAGTACTTAAAAAGATGTCTTTTTTAACACTGCACTAGTTGCCAGTGTGCATGCATTTTTTTGCTAAAGGTTAACTAAATTGTTTAGACATCTCTAATGGTTGGACATCCGTCCGCTGTACCCAGCTGATAAATGTGGTAGATTTCTGGAGAAGATTCCTTTAATTAGTTATTATGAGCTGAGAGTGGCTAATTTTCTGAAACGAAATTGCTGTGTGAAGTTCTTAGCAGCCCAGGTAGTTAACAAATACCAGTCTGTATAAGAAAAAAAAGAGCTCTTGATGCTTTGAAATGCAGTGAAACTTAGTTCTGTACCTACTCTTGGTATAATAACTGGCAATTTAAGAAGGCTTTTTTCCTTTTATTTGCTTCTACAGCCATACAGCGATGCTATGAGGACAGGAACGTTATGTTCTTATAAAGAAGAAAGCAGAAGCTTAGATTTTAAGGACTTGGGCCCAATGGCATCCAACTAGAAAGCTGGTAATTATAACAGCTAAGGTTTATTGAGTGCATACTGTTTCCTGAGAACTTTCCTAAGTGCTTTAAACATGTTAAAATTTTAAATCTTCACAATAGTCCTTTTAGGGAATGCAGTATTATCCCTGTCTTACCCATGGGATGTTGAGCCATGAAGACGCTAAGTAACGTATTCAAGATCCTGTTAAGTGCAGAGGCAGATGTAAACCAGGCTCGCGCTACATCACCATGCTGTTCTGACCAGGGCTTGGACCCGCGGTTTTTATTTCAAGCTCAGGGCCCTTGCTGCTTCACAATAGTGCCGCATAATAATAATGCTGGTGATGATGTATGTGGATTGAGATACCCCACTCGTCAGTCATGAGTCTTGAATTGGAACCTTGGGTCCTGAATCTGTTTCTGCTCAGGGCCCAGCACAGTGGTAGGGATGGAAATGTCTGAATTGACTGGAACTCAAATCTGGTTTCATTTTCTACCGTCTCATCTTTGTTTTCACTGTTTATCAACGCACCCTCCTTGCTGCTGTCCAGACAGTCGAATCCTCTCTGTGTGGTCGCTCACGTGTCCCTCATCACTAGAACTCCGTGCTGCAGTCCATCCATCCATTCAGAAGGGCCAGCCTCATGCTGTATCTGTGACACGGAGGTACTCACTGCCTTTCTCGTTGCTCACAGAATTCATTGTCCCCGCTGAACATTTCCACAGGGAATTCTCCCCTGGCTTCTATATTCTGTAATGCTTGTGTGCGTGCATGTTGCGTAGGGTTCCCAAGTCCTAGATTTCAGGCTGCCCAGGGAGTGCGTTTTGTCCTTTATTTTCATATGTTCATGAGTCTGTACTGGGTAAATCATGATTCTGTCTCATGGTCTAATTGTCGGTCCCTGCATTATATTAGCTTGTCCCAACAACTGTGAATTTCTAGGGTATTGTTCCCTTGTAGAGTACATCCCCCCAGTTTTTTTGTTCTTCAAAATTTTAATTACTCTTGGACTTTTGGTTCTCTATAGAAGTCTCTGTATAAATATCGAGGTTTGTTCGGATTTAGCGTTTTTTGGTGGAGTAAGAATTATTGGTAATGTTGTGTTCTTCCATCAGAAGGCTCAAGGTGTCTACTTCTCTTTTATGGTCTCAGCAGCCATTGATCATCATTGCCCTGATGGATGATTTCTTCAGGATTTCCAAACTGGTAGTGTACTAGTTGCTCAATTATTAGCTGTGACACTTTGATAAACTATAGAGCTGTGTAATTTAAAGTTTTATTGGCACAAATGGTTTAGTAATTTAAAGTTTTATTGGCACAAATGGTTTAGGTCCTCTGATTTGAATCTCTGCTGTGTCTTTATATGCCTTTTATCATTCTTGATAATATAGTTTACTTACATATAATATTTTTCAAATGCCTTAACCATTCATTAAACAGTTCCCCTCAGCTTGTTTCTGTTGCCTCGATTTTTAACTTTACCCAATTTAACTTAAAAGACTATTAATTTCTTAATTAATCAAAATTACTGATATTTTGCCAATTTCTTGTTCCTTATATTCCCATGCTTTTTAAAAAATTCATTGGCTTCACTTTTTATTTTACTGAAGTACAATACTTTCTTTAATATTTGCTTTTGATTTTTGTTCTGCCATCATTTTTCTGAGGTCTTTTTTTCCCTTTTTCCTGAAGGAGAAATTTAAAAAATTTATTTGATACAAAGAATACACACACAAACATATACTATATATGTGTGTTATGAAGCATAATATTAAGTGAATACACAGTAATTCACCACAGGTGTTCTAATGTAGTTCAGTTTACCTGTGTATAATCCCTTACTTCCTCCTCAAAGGAAACCATTGGTCTGAATTTAGTCTTTTTTTTTTTTTTGGCCTTAAAAACAGACACTTCGGAAAAAAAAACATACACTTTGGGTTTTCAAAAATAGGTTTAAATAGTTTTTAAAAATAGGTTTAATAGGGACTTCCCTGGTGGTGCAGTGGTTAAGAATCCGCCTGCTAATGCAGGGGACACGGGTTCGAGCCCTGGAAGATCCCACATGCTGTGGAGCAACTAAGCCTGTGCACCACAGCTACTGAGCCCAAGTGCCGCAACTACTGAAGGCCACGTGCCTAGAACCCATGCTCCGCAACAAGCCACCACAATGAGAAGCCCGCGCATCGCAACGAAGAGTAGGCCCCGCTCACCACAACTAGGGAAAGCCTGCACACAGCAATGAAGGCCCAATGCAGCCAAAAGAAATTAAAAAAAAAAAAAAAAGATTCATCAGTATTAACTGTAGCAGCAGGTTTTCTGATGTAGCTATGAATATTATATTCTGCATATATATATTCTCCCATTAGTGAACTTCTGTATTTTTTGCTAGCAATAGCAGTGCTGTTAGGAACTGATGTCAAATGATGCACATATTCCAGAGTTTCTCCAGGGTGTAAACCTTTGAGTGAAACTGCTTGATTATGGACTATGCCCAATGATGTGTCAGGCATCAGATTCATCCACTATTGGCTTAGATAGCTCTGAACTCTAGCATCCTGTGGTTTTACCATTTGCTAGTTGGCATTTTTGGTCTGATTCTGGTCCATGAAGATGTTTATGATTTTGTCACTTGGGACATCTCTTTTTAACTTTGCAGTGAGTTTGGAACCATAGGATGTGTCACTTGTGAACTTCAGGCACCATCATGATATGAAGTCACCATCATTTACTTCTTCAAATGTTTTGTGGTCAGAGTGGAGACCCTTTGAAATTTTAAGGTTGAATCCTTTATATGATGAAGCTAGAGTTTTAACCAATTGTGTTTTTTGTCCATAAGAAATGAAGGGAAGCAGCTTTACTATTCTGAGTTTAATACATATCATTGTTTTTCAACTGAGGGTGATTTTTGTCCCCAGGGCATTTGCCCGTGTCTGGAGACACTTGACTGTCATGAACAGGAGGGGGTTGAAGATACTACTTGAATCTAGTGTCTAGAGACCTGGATGCTGCTAAACATCCTACAGGACAATGAGCAAGACAGGTCCCCACAACAAAGAACTCCTCGGTCTGGTATCTCAGAAGCACTAGGGTAAGAATACAACCAACCCTACGATGTATAGGATGGTCTCCCATAACAAAGAATTCTCTGGTTCAGTATGTCCATAGTACTAGGGTAAGAAACTCTCATGTACATGAAGGCCATCGGTCATTGTGTTCTGGAAGTACCAACGCTAAAATCCGATGGATTCACAACATTTTTTGGTTTTCCCTTTCATGTGACATCTTTGGAAGCGTGTGTTTGGAATGCCCGGGTAATAAAGCTAACAAATTACTTGTATAAATTCTATGAAGTGTTAATTCATATGAAAGAGAGATTAACTACCAAGAAGTAACATGTGCTGATCTGCTCAGCTATATGAAAAAAGCCAGGTATATAAAAAATTTCTATTTCTGTAAATGTTGGTGGGCGTTCTTCCTGTCCTAAGACACTAAAGATGACTGCTCTTCCCAGCCGTCTTAGCCTTTGGTCAGGAGTGAGAAGGAGACATTCCCCTGCACCTCAGGAGCGGCTGGTGTGTATGTGGGGATGGGGGGTTGGGGAATTTGGTCCCTGGATTTCACTGAATTTTGGGGGGGGGGGAACAACATATCTCCCATTACTTGATGGGCCCCAGCTCAGCCATAGGGCTACCCAATAAATGTGAATGAGCAGGAAGTTCCGAAGTCTGATTTGCTTCCTTTCTGTTCCAGGTCTCTCCCAGTCCAACGCTGAAACCTGAGAGTGGGCTCTGACAAAGGCAGTAGGGGGAGGGAGATGGAGAAAAGGCAGATAACAGCCGAATGTAATCAGCATTTTATTACCGCCCTCAGGAAGTAGGAATAGGGGAAAAAAAAAAAAAGTAGGTTGGAGCAAGGAAAGTTAATTATGTGAGGTTATTTGACAGGAAATTACTAAATACAAACAGACAGAAGAAACACATTTTAAAGCAGGGTAGGAAATCTCAAGTTACTTCTCTGTGTGTATTCAAAACCCCCAAAGCAAATTCTGAAAATAGTAGTTTAAACAAAAGCTATCTTATCTGATAAAAGTATTTCAAACACAAAGGGAAATTTATATTGGGCAGGCAATCTTAAAATAAACCGATTTTGTTGATAACATTGCAAATTTAATTGTGGGAAAACCCCCCTCAGATGTCTGAATTTATCTTGTAAATGTTTTGGATTTATTTTGAATCTGGCATTTCAATTCTATCAAGGTGTGTCTGTGTATGTGTGTCATCCTGGAAAATTGTGTGTGTGTGTGAAGTGAAAAATACCTCTGGGTGTTTCTTTTTAGTATATCAGCATTTTTTTTGGTGTGCGTTTGGTATTATCAGTATTTCCAGAAGTGCCTTATATCAATAAAGCACAAAGAACTGAGAAAGTGTTATCTAAAATATTTATTCCCAGAGGTCATATATTTTAAATGTTTTAATTATTCTGTGATTGATATAATATCATTTGTGGCTTTGCAACAGTTGGGAAAGTTGGCAGAGTTTTTGTAAATTAGCCAAGCGCATTTGATAGTGCTTTTCTGTAAAAGCCCGAGTGATGAAGGAGCAAGACCTTTTCCTACCCTGACTGACGTCTGGTTCTGTAACGGCCTCCTGCTAGCTGTCATTGTTGCGGACTTAGGAAGGAGCGCCAGAAGTGGCGGTTGAATATTTTGGTCCTTTTAGTTAAGGCTGCCATTCTCCTCTCTTTCTGAAGAGCCATGTCATAGAAATACAGTCTGGGTGAATGTAAAATTGCACCGTCTGTGGATAAAGTTACACATTCCAAGTTCAAAGAAAAAGCAATATTTTGCAAACTTAAATGGAGCTCGAAGTCTGCATTCCTTTTAAAAGGCCAACACCTGTGGAAGGAATGCAGGTTGTTTCCACTTGACCTTCACGTGTGGAGCTGGGCAAGGTACTTAGATGTGATGGTGGTCAAGTCGGAGCACCTCTCTCCACAGCAAAGCCTCCTGGGGCAGCACCTGTCCTGTCTGTTGTCAGGGAGGGAAAATATGGCAAACAGTCAGGAATAGTCCGAGTGCCTTCTAACTCTTGCTTTGAAGAGCTTCCTTTGTATCCCACCAAGTCACGTGGTGATGGATGAGATGAGTGGGTGTAGATAATGTGAAGTAAGCCATAACCTCTCTAAGCAATCAGGCTTACATTCGGCACGTCCTGGGAAACCCTGGGCAGACAGTGTTAGAATACTTAGGCTCAGTCCTCTGTGAATAGTCGTGGACGGTTGAGACATGGTTGATGTTCCAGACAGGTTCTCATCGTGCATAAATAATTCCTCAGGATGGAGTCAGCTGCCTCGAGTGGTGCTTCTACGTCTTTAGGCTACTTGGACTTGCTCAGCAGTTTATTGTGGTGTCTGAAGGACCAAACGCACAATTCAACATCAGGAAGAAAGTTAGACATAGAACGTTCTTTCGGAACAAGGGATTTATTAGTGCACGCCACTTGTGATGCGAAAGTGTGAAGGTCTGGCTCCTTTGTGTTCTACTCATCAATTCTTTGTGTGTTCTCACGCCAGGGACTGTTGTCAAGGCTGGGAATCCAGTGCTGAACCATAGTTCACGTTGTCCGTACTTCTTAGAGCCCACAGTTCTCTGGCGTCTGATCATGCTGCCTCTATAATCAGCTTTGTGATCTTGGACACGTGACAGTTTTCTCTCTACCTCAGTTTCTTTGTACAGATTGTTTTCTCAGATGACCTGTAAGATCTTGCTCAGTGCTAATATTTTCTGGATGTGTACTTTTGTCATTAAGTATTTTTATCCCTGTGACCTAGCTTGGTGCTCCAGCAAGTGACTGAATAAGGTGGTACCAAATAGATGAGCTTAGATAGTTATATTCAAATTAGAATCATTGATTTGACTTGCACGTGGACTTAGGTACCTTTGCTGAGTTTATACCAGTTTTGTATCTTCCAGCTGTTTGATGGGCTCATGTATATATGCAGTTTCCTAAAACTCAAGGTTGTCTTTAAAGAGAAAACATGGATTTCCACGGATGCTGGAAACATTCAACAGTCCTAAAGCATGGTCTTCAGACACAGGATCATTGTCACCTGTACTTCTTTGATGAGACACTAGCTCAGCACAGTTGGGTTGTTTTTAGCTAAACTTCAGTGCTAGCCGACAGAACTATGCTTGGGACAGGGTTATAGAAGCTTGGATATTCCAGGATTTAATATTACTGGTAATGTTGATGAACTCAACCGTTAATTACATCAGCTGGTTTTGTAAATAAAGTTTTATTGGAACAAAGCCATGTCTACCTCTTCACATATTGTTTATGGCTGCTTTTAGGCTGCAGGGTCACAATTGAGTAGCTGAGACAAAGATAAAACCAAAAATATTTACTGTCTGCCCCTTAATAGAAAAAGTTTGGTGGCACCTGGATTATGGGATATGCTTGTAGAATTCAGTCTCATACTCTAGTTTTTAAGGTTGTGTGGAGCCACAGTGACCTTTTTTTCCCACAAAATAGTTAATTTGCCTTTTTTGCAGTATGCTCATGAGAAATGAGCCTTGTTAATTCGTAACCCTTTGATTCCATGCTATTGAGATAGCAGAATTTGATAGCTATATACTCCACAATTTTACTCTTTGGGGGGATTTTTAGTTTCTATGTGTAATCTTGGCTGCTTTAAAAGCTGGACACCCAAAATTACTGGTAAAAGCATCTTATTCTGTTAAGTAATTGGTCCTGTGGAGCCTGAGAGCTGAGCTTTCTTCGCATTTCAGCTGTGAGGAGAGATTAGATCCGCCGTCAGCGGTGTGTGAGCCCTTGGAGACGTAGGTGCTCACGGCCTGCCCGGGTCGTTGTCCTGTGTTTGTCGTCGGAGGGGCTCTAGCACTGATGCGTCCGGCCTACAGGAGTGCTGAAGGCAACACTGAAGAAAGCTGGGGTCAGTCTCAGTTCTGGCCATTCATCCAGGGAGCTAGACCCAAGGTGGTGAGCTTAAATGCAATACCTTTCATAAAGCGAGCAGAGCTGAGTGCTGCGAGTGTCAGCGTGGCAAGTGGACAGTGGGGAGGAAACGCCAGAGACAGCTCTTTGGCATTTCCTCAGGGGTTCAGAATGGGGTTGTGTAGACACGTCAGTTCCATTTTCAAAGGGTTTAAAGGTGAGGCATATAGCTACTGAGTAAATGTTTACTACCACAAAAAACATTACATTAAATGGAAAATAAAAGTTTTAGGATCCAGCAGGGCTGCTTTTAGGAGTTCACATTTGCCTTTATGAGTAGTCCTAACACAGAATAATTTCTGAATAAATACTGGTTTATTTAATATATACACTCCTTGGTATTTGAAGTGAACCAAGGGAAAATTTGTGACTCGAGGCTTCACGTTTATAGCCAAATTACCGGAAATTCCTAATTTACGTCATTCACATCTCTTGAGCGCTTACTATATAAGTTTCCTACCCTCTTGGGGCTTATATTCTATTGGGAGTGACAGATAGCTTAACAGATACTTTCCTAAAAAGGTGATATATGCCCAAATAAGGCATGCAATGGGTCACAAGAATATGGTGAGGAGCGATGCCTGTTTGGAAAGGAGGGGGGCGGAGGGCCATGCAGAGTTCCCTGAGGCGGGGAGGATGCTTTATTCTGACCCATCCCTGGGGATATTCTTGTCTGTAGAAGAGAAGTATGTGTAAAGCATGTGTACAGGCCTCTGAGGACGGGCCTGGGGCAGAAGCTCACACAAGGGTTGCTGGGGAATCCCGCACCCACCAGTCTAACTGCACCCACTTCCGTCTTTCCCTTGGCCCGGTCCTGTCTGAGAGCGGAGACATGTCCAAGGGCCCCGGGTGTGTAAGACAGACAGCTCCCGTCCTAAGAGCGAGACGGATCAAGTCATGCCTTATTGTGAAACAAACCCCGATACACAACATCATCATCGGTGAACCCGACAGATCACCCAGTCAGCGGTGCCTCCCCAGTCTCCTCAGAACCCAGCCTGGCTCTCCTTGATGGGTTCTGCTCCTTTCCCTGGCATTTCCTAGAATCCTTCTTCCCAGGAGATATTATAATTAAGTGAGATAAATGCAGGAAATCTGTAATTAAGTACTAACTTCCATGGATGCCAGATTAAGGGGGAAAAAAAAAAAACCAGCCCACAAAGTAACACAGTCTGGTGGGAAGAGATCAAAGGGCAGCGTGTGACTGGGCTGGCGAAGGGCTGCTTTCCCAGGAGTCCACATCCTGCCCCTCGGAGCGGGCCCAGTCGGGGAGGAAGTGGTGAGCAGAGGCCGAGGGAGTGCAGTTCTCAGGGGTCCGTCCCAGGACGCCGGGAGCCTGCCTCTGTGCACGGGGACGATAAGCTCACATCTGCTTGTGTTCAGACAGGGCTCTGGGAGGCGCGGTTCGCAGTCACCACTCCTACCGCTGCTAACGTCCCCGTGATCCTGGGAAGATGTCAGGTACTGATAGACCTCAGAGGGAGAGCCCTATCTGACAACCCCGTATCAAGTGGTCAGAGAGCCCGGGGATTGGCTTGCAGCAGGAATACCCTAATCTTGATGGCATTGTTTTTCCTCTCCCTAAAAGGGTGGGATTGGATTTGGAGGTGGGAGGAGAGTCTGCAGTGGGGTTGCTGACACCATGTAAGGAAAACCTCAGAGGCTGCGATTCCCATTTGGAGGGCTCAGCAAAAAGGCCAGCAAAACAAGCCTGCCTCTGTTCCCTAATCCTTACCATGGCTCCTGCTGCCCAATCACACAAAGGCAGCCGGGCAGGCAGCTGCTGCCGTGGGGTGGCTGGTACTTTTCTGACAGAGGGAAGCTGAGTGTTGGTTTAGCCATGCTCTGGAATTGTTACCTGTAAGTGCAGGCAGGCCAGGTGACTGCACCCTTGACTGCGGGGTGTGGAGACCCCTCCCACGCCAGGCTGGCAGCACGCTGAAAGTCCACGGAGGGGCGGGGGGGGGGTGGATTTATGCTTCCTCTCTGGTCTTTCCGAGGTTTTGTAGATATACTTAGCAATGACAGTGCTGGTTTGGGAATTTCCCTAGGATGGGCCAGGACTTGTTTCCAAAATAACACCTTTCAAAGCATGCAGAGACTTTTAGAAATTAGATAATTGTATGATATTTATAAAATGAATTACTTTGTGCTAACAAAGTCTGGGCAGCTGTTTCTGATGCTTAAGTAAATAACACCTTATGATTCATAAAGGTTGTGGGGGAAGACCTTTTTAAAAGTTGCGACTTTACATCTGAGTCTTTGCTAAAAATTTAGACCAACTCACAAAGAAGGTAAAACAGTTTCAAGGTAAAATGTTTTTGTCAGTGTGCATATAGCATGGTTCTGTTGTCCTATTTCATTCTTAAGACACTTACTGAGCATTTAAAATACGCTTAGCCACGTATGCAGAGACACAAAGATAAGGCTTTCTTGCTCTTGTCCTCCATAAATTCTGTCTATTGAGGGAGGCAGATGTATAAACAGATAATTGCAATACAGTGAGCTAAGTGCTAACAGAAGGATAAAAGGAATGCTATAATGGTACGAGGGGTATATCCATTTACAGTGCAAATGGAGAGGAGGGAACAGCTTCACAGAGGAAGTGATATTTGAGCAGCATGTGATGGAAAAGGAGGAACTTTGAAAGCAGAGAAGGATGTTGCCTTCTTTTGGCTTCTCCTATTCACCAGCCTCCTCTTAACCCCAGGGCCTTTGCACATTCGTTTTCCTCTGCCAGGGAAGCTGCTCCCATTTCTCTTCCCTAAATCTAAAGGTTCAATCCTTTAGATTCCAGATCCCATGTTAATCCCTTAGGCCAGTCTGACTTCTCTAAGTCAAATCCTTTCTATGAGAAGAGCTTACTCATTCAAGTACCTTTTCTACAGAGCAGTTATCACAGCCGTGCTTTGACATTATTTGCATGATTATTTAAATATCTTTTTTCCCACTAGGCAGAGACTGCCTCTTTGTTCAGCTTTGTTTCTTAACTAAATATTTGTTGAATGAATTAGATGAAGGGCATTCCAGGTGTGAGAAAATATTGTATGTTCAGCCAGTGGCAAGTAGCAGGGTACGTTGGATCTTGGGGTATGTGAATTGGGGGAGACAGAAAAGCCATTTAAGGAACTTTGAAGATCTTAGCTTCTGTTTATGTACTAGCTCAGTTAATATTTCTAAATATCAAAATATTTCGAAGATCTGTCTCTCAATTACCATTAATACCATTATCAGATGGTTTGAGTTGAAGATGAAGTATTAAAATATTTAAATATAAAGTTTTGTGGTTTGAGGGCTTAAATGGGTATGAGTTAAAAATTGTGATTAAAGTATAACTTACAGAAAAATGTACAGTACTTAACTGTACACGTGGCATAAAGTGAAAATACACGTAACTCCAGCAGAAGTCAAGAAGTAGGTCTGCATCCTGGAGCCTGAACTGTGAAAATTGGTATGTGTACTATATCAGAAGCAAGAAGGATGAGACAGAAGATGCTCTGCCAGACTCGAGGAAAGTGCAAGCTTTCTGGAGAAAGAAGGATTTTCATAATGCTTCCAGGCTCACCCATGAACTTGAGCAAGTGGAGTGTCAGGAATATAAACCCCATAATCCCTTCATGCATCCCCAAGAGGGGCTGGAGCACACAGAGTGGAGGGTGGGCCGCAGAGGAGCAGCTCAGGTGTTTTCAAAGAAACACTGACTCCTGGCTCACTCCTCACCGGGAACCCTGCTTCCTTAGCGCTCTTCATTGGTATGGACCTGAGGGCTGAGTTTATATCCTGTCACCCCAGCATTCTGCAGGTGTTGACTTAACGAGCTTCAAGCTCACAGGTGACTTCGGGGTCACCTATGACACCATGGTGCTGGAGACTGGAGTGCCTGGGTCTCAGTGCCTGCTCTGTCACTTCTTATTTGGGTGTCCTCTAGTCATTTTTACTTCATTTCTGTATCTCAGTTTCCTGGTTTATCCCACAGGGATGATAATGTAACGCACTGCATGGAGTTGTGAGATTTGATGCATTCTTTTTTTTTAAAAAATAAGTTTATTTATTTTATTATTTGGCTGCATTGGGTCTTCGTTGCTGCGCACGGGCTTTCTCTAGTTGCGGCGGGCGGGGGCTACTCTTTGTTGCGGTGCACAGGCTCCTCATTGCGGTGGCTTCTCTTGCAGAGCACGGGCTGTAGGCGCGTGGGTTTCAGTAGTTGTGGCTCGCTGGCTCTAGGGCGCAGGCTCAGTAGCTGTGATGCACGGGCTTAGTTGCTCCATGTGAGATCTTCCCGGACCAGGGCTCGAACCGTGTCCCCTGCATTGGCAGGTGGATTCTTAACCACTGCGCCACCAGGGAAGTCCTGATGCATTCTTACATGTAAAATGTTTATAACATGACCTGGCATGGCATAAAGAAAGCACTCAACAGAAAAGTCTCTGTAGTTGAAAAGACCTTCTTGTTTTTGCCTTATAATAATGTGGATTCCCTTAATGGGCTACGGAAGTCATTTGAGGACTTTGGAGAGACAAGGTAGTAAGAGAATCAATATTGTAATTTTGGTAAGAGAAAAAAAAGTACGAAAGGGACAACTGCCTTTGTAAATGATACTAAAATCAGGATATGACTTTCTAGACCAGGGCTTGTATATAAAAATGGAGACATGGATCTGGGTGGAATGCATCTCAGGAAGAAACAGGAAGAATGCATGTTGAAAAGGAACCTCAACTTGATTTTCAAGGTTTTAAGCCAACATTTGTTTTGTAGTTGGGGGAGGGGATGCCATAAGGAAACTATAAGAAGGGGTAAGGTAATAAGAATGATCTATAAATAACCACAACAGTAGGACATAGCCATAATTCCTAGAAGAAATATCAGGGGAAGGAGATGACTATTAATGACTCAGATACTTAAACTGAATGCAGGTTACAGCTTGGAGAAAAAGGGAATATGATATTAACATCGAGAGGTAAACAGTTGTCCAGATAGCACTGAGATAGAGAAGTACTCCTTGGTTAAGGTAATGGAAAGACAGCAGATAGGAAGAATACATACACATATGTATGTATGTACTTAGATATATATTGAATACATACATATCTTATCAGATACCATGTTCAGAGACATCCATTATTTCTATTCTGAAAGCATCCTTAGAACACAATATTATTAGACCTATTTCACAGATAGGGAAACTGAGGGTGAGGAAGTTAAGTATCTTGGCAACATGTCCAACACCGTATAGACATTGAACAGTAGAACTGTGGATGAGACCTGAGGCTGAATTTCAACCTGAGGCTCCTTCTACTTTCCTATATTGACTCTCTATTATTTATTAAGGAGATAGGTACCTGTATTAAAAAATCTGTCTACCTGAAGGTAGAAGCACTAAGAACAGCATTTGGGGAAGATTAAAAGAGCAAGAGAAAGAAGTGATATTACTCTGGTTCTATACGAAGAGTGCCAAGTCAGATGGAGGAGTTCTTGTATGATGTTTTTTAAAGCTTGAGTTACAAAATTAACATAGTAAAGTGAGACGAGGGAGGCGAGACTTCACATGTCCAGACCTTTGCAGCGAATTTCGTTTTTGCTAAGAACACCATGTGTTAAAATCTAGATTTGCCTTTCAAACAGTTTTATCCCTTGAAGGTTAAGTAAATATGCAAGGAGACTAGCGCAAAGTTTAACTTTACAAATAAAGAACCTTCAAAATTGTGCCAAAAGTGGCGGAAACCTGGGCAAAAGTAACATTATTTCAAATCTCAGAATGAAGGGGAAGATGAGTTGGTACAGTTTGATCTATACTTCAGATGCTGAATGGCTAAGAGTTTCTATTGAATGTCGATTGACATTGGGTGTAGTGTTTTGTTGTGAAGACTTTTAAGACCGGTTAGGAAAACTCGGTTTCCATAGGTGTTTGGATGGGAAGATGGCTTCATGTGTACTAGATCCACCCTAGCCTTTAAGAGTGAGATTCGACCTAAAGAATATATTTGCAATATGTCAAGCTTTTTATTAGCTAAAATGTTGTTCATATTACAAGTCAGGGCTTTTCCACCCAGTGCTTATGCAGTTCATTTTTTAAAATCTGAAATGAAGGATTTTCTGTTTGTTTCTGCTAAACTCTGTGATGTGAGTTGGGGCCCATTGCTGCTGCTTGTCAAAGATTTAATTCAATGGATATTATGTAGAGGCTCTGGTGTGCAAAGAACTTGTGCTAAATGATGTAGAGAGGTCACTGATGCAAGAGTTTCAGACGGATTGCAGTGTAGTAGATGAGTTAAAAAGACCAACAAAAACAAATGGCCATCATGGGTGTTCTAGGAGTTTTCCTGTTAAAAGAGGGAGAGAATATATTCAGTTGTGTACAGTCAGGAAAGATAATCAGATAACCTCTACATTGGGAAGACCATGGATACAGTCTGTCTTTCTCCCCCTAAAAACTAACACAGCACCTGGTACAAAGTTGACAAAAATAGGCACGTAATAGGTGATAAATGTTTGTTAGGGGAACTTAAAAATAGATCTTGAAGGAAGGACAGATTTTGATTGTTTGGAAATGATTAGGTGGGGATGCAAGGTATTTCTTAGGGCAAGTGTATTCCAGCTCCAGGTCATAAGGTGCTTTTCAGTAAAAGTGAATTGGTTAGTGTTTGTGGTATATGGGGGCATATTTTTGAAATTTGAGTATTTAGCATATTTACAATTCCATATTTTCAGTATTTATTTTTCTATTATGCCATTCAAGTCATTGAAATAAATATTGAACAGAACAGATCACACAGACTTGAAGATACTCTTCAGTCTTTAGATCTTCAATATGGTATTTTCAGATCTACTTAAAAATACTCATTGGGAAGAACTGTACCGCGTGCTTTCATCTGGGATTGTTTTCCTTCTGCCTTATGAGCTCCCTTTAGAATTTCTTCAGTTCAGGTCTTCTGGTGTTAAGATCCCTCAGACTTTATGTAAAGGAGTTTATGTTGCCTCTGTTTTTGAAGGATATTTTCACTGTGTATAGAATTCTTGGAAATCACTTTCTTTCAGTGCATTAAAATAGCATGTCTTTTGGCTACCATGATTCTATTGAGACTGTCGGTCTTATTTTTGCCATTTGAAAATACTGTCTCCCTGTTAAACTTCTCAACCCCCTGCAGCTTTAATAATGTTCACTTTTTTTTTTTTTTTTTTTTTTTAGCAGTTTTAAGAGTTTTTTTTCTTTGGTTTTCAGCAGTTTATCTGTAATGGTCTAGGTGTGAACATCCTTATGTTTACCTAACTCAATATTTGTAGCACTTCTTGAATCTGTTCCTTTGGGTTTTTTTAATCAATTTTGGAAAATTCTCAGCCATTCTCTCTTCAGATAATGCTTTTACCCCATTTTCTTCTCTCATCTGGTATTCTAATTACATGTATATTAACCTGGATTTCATGTGTTGCTTACCCTTTTTCTCTTGATGCTTTAATCTGGATATTTCCTCCTGATGTAGCATCCAGTTAATTTTATCTCTTCACCTATACATGGTAGGCTGTTAAACCCATATATTGAATATTTTCATACCAGTAGCTGTATTTTAAATTATAAGATGTCCTTTGAGGGCTTCCCTGGTGGCGCAGTGGTTGGGAGTCTGCCTGCCAGTGCAGGGGACACGGGTTCGTGCCCGGTCTGGGAGGCTCCCACATGCCGCGGAGCAACTAGGCCCGTGAGCCACAACTACTGAGCCTGCGCGTCTGGAGCCTGTGCTCCGCAACAAGAGAGGCCGCGATAGTGAGAGGCCTGCGCACTGTGATGAAGAGTGGCCCCCGGTAACCGCAACTGGAGAAAGCCCTCGCACAGAAACGAAGACCCAACACAGCCAAAAATAAAAATAAATTAATTCATTAATTAAAAAAAAAAGTAAAGATTGATGAGATAAAACTAAAGAAGTAAAGTTAGAATTTAAAAAAAAAAAGATGTCCTTTGATTCACTTTACACTGAAATTCTTTTGTTGTACAATTCATTAAACTTACTAATCAGTTATTCTGAAGTCATCTGATAACTACAGTGTCTGAATTTCCTGTGGGTCTTTTTCTATTGTTTATTACTTTTCTCTTGCTTTTTGGTTAGTTCTTATTTTTGTAAGCCTGATTACATCAGATGAATGCTGAACATTGTGTCTTAAAAGTATAGAGATGACATTTAGCTGTGGGTGATATTTTCCTCTGACATGTTTACTTGTCTTCTGGGAGGCCGGCAGGGTAAGGACAGAGCACCTTGATACGCAGGGATTAAACTGTTCCAAAGGTGGCCTTTAGTCTTCATGAGGGCTGCTCAGTTTCTGGTTTATTATGTGTACTCCTTTGGTTTAGCCCTTAGGAATCCCAGTTGAGGGTCTGGGTTGCTACCAGGGCCCCTTTCCCTTAGCAGGCCATGAACTCCAATTTTTACCTGCTTAGCTCTGAGACTCTTCAACTTCCTAGGTCTTCCAGTCTCCTCAAGAGAATCAGCAGATGTGCTTGTTAAAGAGGCAAACATGAGGCTCTCTTCTTACCACGGTCATGGCCCTTCCAATCTTTGTGCCTTTATGGTCCTTGAATGCCTTCAAACAGAGGCTATATCAACATTTTTCCCCGTAGTTATTTAGTTCTGTTGGGAAGGTTGGTCTGATCTAATCTTCATTGTATTGAAGGGGAAGTAGAAGTACTTCAAGGTGGTCTCATCCTAGATGTTTTTGGTACCTTGATACTAAGTTTCAATAACTTCAAAGGCCAACTTGCCATCGAATCATTAAAAATGTTTCCCCTGGCCTTAATAAAAACATCACAATGTCATATGTTTGCATTTAAAGATAGTTTCTAACACTCTAAAATTGATCATGTTCTTTTTGAAGATTTAAACCTTATTCAAATTAATTCTGAAGCCTTGCTGTACTAAAGATCATGTCTTAGACACTTGTTACAGTTGAGAATGCATTAAAGCAAAGTTCTGAAATAAAAATTTAGAAACTCTTTATTATTTTTTTCTCATTTAATCGTCACAACAGCTATATGATGTCACACATTACAATAAAGTTCTCCATGGAGACTTATCTGCAGTTGTAATTAGTGAATAAATTGGGTCTTTATTCATTAATCTCCTGTTTGTGAAATGAATATTTTGGAAAATGGGGATGCAGAGAAGGTGGGGAGTACTTGAGAGGAATTGAAAAGTTCAGAATTTTAAAGGACTTGGTGACCAACTGATTGTGGAATGAGGAGGGAGTGGTCATTTTGCTTGGATAAACTGAGACAATGGTAATTTTCCCTTTAAAAAAAAAAAAGGAACTATATTATGAGAATTAAGGTTTGGCAGGGTCAATAATGAGTAGAGAAAATTAGTACTGAATTGTACTCCTAGAAGGGAGAGTTCCTGTGGCAGAGTGAAATTGTTGTTGGGTGTTTTAAGGAAAAGAGAAGGAGGCAGGGCCGTCTTGGAGGGAGAGCCTAGAAGTAGAGGTGCCTCTCTTCCTCCCCCCACCCCTTCCTATGTGAGGGCTCAGGGTGCCAGGCACTGTGCCGTGTTGGTATATACATTCTCATTTAACCTTTAATCCTGCAAGACAGTTACTATCATGGTTCCATCTCAGAGCCTCATCTATTTATTAGGCACTGAAGCCATTGCCTCAAACGGAGCAAAGTGGTGGAACATACGGTTGATTAGGAGATCATTGCCAATTAGAAAGATCCTGGAGCTGAATGAGTGCTTCAGAATTTGAACCTGAAGATGACTCGCCATGCACAGTGCACCTTCCAGAGGCTGGCGTAGGGAGTGTGGAGTGCCTGACAGTTGGGAGGCTGATTAGGAGGTTGGAGAGTACAGGACAGGGAAGAAGAGTGGGGGCTACTTCAGTGGTGCGAGTTGCATAACAAAGTCCTCTGCTGGCGTGGAACCAGCCGGAGGAGAAAGACGGGGCTGCTGTGAGATCGCAAAGCTGGAAAGGTCAGGGCCTGGGGACTGTGAAGGTGTGACAAGCGGAGGAGAGGAATGTCATGAAGATGTGTTCAAGCCTGGAGACACAAGTTGCCCTCACTGCTCTTTCCTGCTTCTGTCCTTCCTCTCCTCTGACTCTCCTAACCCACCAGGTGAGTCCTCCTCAAGACTCCTTCAACATTTGCTCTCAGCCAAGCCTTTCCTACCCCTTCTCTCTCCTCTTCCTCCTCCCATCCTTGCGTGGAGCTTTTCCCCCATTTCAGCTTTCTGTTAAAGGTGTACTGTGAGTATAGTTGTGTGACTCTTTCTTCCCCCTCCCTGCTTTCCTTTCTCTGTTGCTCTGTAAAAAAAAAAAAAAAAAAAAAAAAAAAATGCTTTTGAACAAATATACCTAGCACGACATTGACCTTTTTGAGTGTAGGGACTGTTGATTTCTTTAGGATTTTATTGCTGTTGTCTAACACTATGTCTGATATGTATTATATGCTGAATAAGTGAACAAATGGAAAATCCTGGTGCTGGTGCTAAATAGGTATAAATGCACAAAGCTCATAGCGACATGGAATGGAGTCAACTGTGATTGATGTCAAGTGGTGTTCCCCCTTTTTGTTTCTTTACAAAGCAGTTCTACATGGGTTTTAGGATATTTCACCTATGACTACTCTATAAAATAATAGTCAATTCCACAAAGTATATGTCTTGAGACAATAGTAACCAAGAATAGGAAAATCAACAAAACATGCTGTATCGTACCATTAGTGATGAGTTCTTCTATTTCTTATGATAACTTCCATTTCTTTTGACAATTGCGTTTATCCCCTCTTGTCCAAATTTCTGCTTGATAAGATTCTGATAAACTCTATAATGCCCAGTTACTGTACAGTAGAAGAAGAGAGAGAAAGAGAGGAAACACCTTCCAGAGGGACTCACTTGCTTCACGAGGTTGACTATAATGGTGTTCTGGGGAGTGATGGCCAGTTTTGGAAAGCAGATGAAAACGGGATTGCACAGAGCTTAGGATTTAAAAGAGGAACTGGGGAACAAAGCTGTAACAAAATTCATTAATTTAGACCTAGATGGAGAATTTTTACATTAGGCAAAAAGCCCATAAAAACAACTTAGCCACCTCATCTAAAATCCAGCATTACGTGCTCACAAATTATGGCCCTTGGGTCATTAGCCAGCAGGCGACCTTCCCAGCAGGTTGGTCTTGTGGTAGGGAAACCACACAGCCATCACTGCAGCGTTTTGTGTTTGTTTGTTTTGTTTTTCAATTTTTAAACTTTTGCCCCATTTGTTTTTTTTTAATTTTATTTTTGGCTGCATTGGGTCTTCGTTGCTGCGTGTGGGCTTTTTCTAGTTGTGGTGAGTGAGGGCTGCTCTTCATTGCGGTGCGTGGGCTTCTCATTGCAGTGGCTTCTCTTGTTGCGGAGCATGGGCTCTAGGCACACGGGCTTCAGTCGTTGTGGCTCGCGGGCTCGGTAGTTGTGGCTTGCGAGGTCTAGAATGCAGGCTCAGTAGTTGTGGCGCACGGGCTTAGTTGCTCTCCGGCATGTGGGATCTTCCCAGACCAGGGGTTGAACCCGTGACCCTTGCATTGACAGGTGGATTCTTAACCACTGTGCCACCAGGGAAGTCCCAACTGCAGTGTTTTTATCTATCTCTTGAAGGAGGTTCTTTCTCAGCTCTGTGTTTAGGTATTTGACTATCTCTAATAATGCAGGAAGGTCAGCATGTGCTTAGTAATTTTTAAGCTCCTGGGACCAGACTTGAATTGATTTTTATCTGCAATTTGTCCAATGATAAGCACACTGTTGAAGAAAAATAAATATTCACAATAATTTTTACTAGCTCATGACCAGTTGTATGTCAAAGCTGTGAAAAGAGTTTAAGTAGCTTTTCCCAATCCCTGAGACGCGTAGCTCTCAGTTATCATTTGAGCAACGGTGGTAGCTGGATGCCAATGCTCCCCTGGGATGGTGAGCTTAAGGGAATTTAACCTTGCCCTTCCATCTAGCTTTAAAATGTGATGGTGTTCTAAGACTAGGGAGAGTAGACTTTGCAGTTTAAATCCCTCGTTTGCCCTTAGGTAGGACTCTGAATTTTAGATTTCCTGGATGAATAGGTAACCTTAGTGAGTGATTTGAGACTACAGTACATAAAAATGTGTCAATAGTTCAGGATGACTGATAGCTCCTCTTGTAACCAAAGCCGCCTGCAATTTTTTATAGTCCTGCAGCATAAGCCATCTTGAACAGATAATCAATTCTATTGCACAAACAGTCACTTCTGTTCACCGAGGAGGCCCACTTTCTCTCCCCAAGCAGAACTCTAAAAAAAAAAAAATAACCTACATAATTGAAATAATCAAAACTTCTGAAATACTGGGGCACTTGTAAAGGTAGCTTTCTGCATCTCCCCTCTCAACCTTGCCCCGCTCTTCCCTTATGAGCTAAAGAACAATAGAACCATGTATACAGCAGTAACGCATCAGGGAGAAGTTAAATGACGTGTTCATATACATACATGCAAACACACATATATACACATGAATGTTTTAGTCAAAGTATTGTTTCTTGCACAACATTTCCCCAGAATTTTAATCTTTAAAGGACTAGGAGAAAATTTACTTTTCTCCTTAAGGGATCAGATTGCATTGCAACAACAGCCTGTGGACAGGAGGAATTCATTTTTCTTCAATTCATTGAATTAAAAATTTGGAGTTTGAATTTGAAATCTGAACATCTTGAGGTGTTGACTAAAAATATTTTTGTGAATTCAAGTTTTTGATTAAAGCAGATTTATAAACAGTTCATCCATTTTTCCTCATCCATTAAAATGCCATTATTCTGCAGAATTAGTGATGCTGGGTTTCTTCATTTCTTCAATATGGTCCACACAGGGTCATATTTGCTGTTTGAATATTCAGCAGTATTCAAATACAGATTAAGTCATGGATTCATTCCACAAATATTTACTGGGCTTTGAACAGGTGACAGGCACTTGTTTTAGGTGGTGGAGCTGGGGATGCAGGGTTGAACAAGACCGCTAAGGTCCCTGCCCTAAGAGCTGACTTGTAAGTGTAGGTTATCAAGGTCTAATGAATACAAATCTAAAATTCTCTTAGTAGCATTTGGGCCACTAACAAATGATGATTTTGAAGGAAACAGTAAACCTCAGAACTTCACAAAGAGGGGAAAAATCAATAATCAATGATTCTGACTTTTTAGTTATAAAACATTGTTTTCATATCTGGATCTCAACCTGAGACCTGGTTGCTATTACTTAAACTCATATACTTTCGTAGTAGCAAACAAGCCAAATCCAATGACTCGTATCCCTTTTCAGTTTCTAGCGTACAGCTTAGAAACCATATAGAACTCTCAGATTTAGAATATTTTGACCAATTCCAGGTTGAAAGTCAACTGGGGACACTTTGTTTTTTAAATGTTAAGTGGCCCCTAAAAGATCCCTCAATGACCTTGCCAACTGCTGTCACATTCTCAGCTCAAGTCACTATTTGAGGTGCCATGATAGCTTAAAGCAGCAGTGCTCAGAGTTTGGTTCACAGACCCCCAAGGTCCTTGAGACATTTGCAGTGGATCTACAAGGTCAAATCTATTTTCATAGTAAGACTAGGATGTTATTTGCCCGTTCATCTTCTTTCTCTCTCACGTGTACCATGTTTTCTACTGTACATTTGGAGCCTCTGTATAACACAGTGAATCAGTATTTTCTAAATACCCCGTGATTGATGTTACAGAGTTGGGCATAGGTAAAGATCAAGTGCTCATTCCATCAGTGGATTTTAATATATCAGAGAAAAGTTCACTGATACGGATTCAGATGCCTATGGAAAGTGCCAGTTGTTGAGTTTTGGTGTAGTATCAGGGAAAGAATATCCAAGATTATCTGAAAAGGCTATTACATTATTCCTCCACATTCCAATTACGTGCCCGAGAATGTTTTCTTCACATGCTCTAACCAAAAGAAGGTCACAACAGATTGAATGCAGCAGATAGGAGACTTCAGCTGTCTTCTATTAATCCAGGCATGACAAAATTTGCAACACTGTAAAACAATGGCACTATGTTTTGGGGGGAAAATCTAATTATTGCTTTTTAAAGTCTCTCACTTGATGTTAATGTGTTTTTAGATTATGTTTTAATGAATTAATAAATATTAAGTACTTGTTTGAATTTGCAATATGGTAAATATTTGACTCCTCAGTAATTTTTAATAAAACGGTCTTGATATTAACCAAGTTAAGAACAACTGATCTAAAGGAATGTGTTAGCAAATTCACCTTCAGGAAGTTCAAGTGTAGAGTTACATTCCCTGGGATCCAAGATCTGTTCCTAGTTCTCATTCTGAAGTGGTTTCAGGAAGTTTAGATAGTCTCCTTAATGGCTTGGGGCCCCCCATTCTGTGTGCAGTGACAGAGGATGAAGGCAGAAAGCCTGTACAGTAATTTAGTCAACAGCGTCCATTTTTAATCTCCAGTCTCCTGTGTCCAGAGTCATGAAATCCTCTGGGACCATTTAAGAGTTTCGAACTACAGCTACGGAAGATGGAGCGTTTTACAAGGGCTTCATGACATTTATTCTTGGAGATGGAGCTTGCAGCTCTGCATGCTAAAAGGGAATCAAAACTGCTTATCTGAAACATCTTCATCATCCATTTGGAAATGAAGAATTCTGCCTGCTGTACTTCCATCCCCACAGGAAGCTACACCCAGCTGACTACTCAGTCTGGACTTGTTCTCAAGGTCACCTATGTAATTTTTTTTTCAAAGCCTCAGTGTCCTTCGTCTTCTCAGAGATAATAGCACCAAGCCCCTCAGTCATCATTTCCTTGTCCTCAATTTTCTTTCTGGCTTCCTGCAATTTTAATCCCAAGCCCCTGCAGTTCCTTTCCATGGAGGTTTAAGTGGCCCCATTTACAACCAATTTTCAGCTAATATTTGATGCATTCTTTTAAAATAAACCAACTCCTCTGCAGGCTTGGTACACTTGGACTAAATAAAATCAGAGGCCTGATAGTGGGCTTTTAAACTGATGGGGTTTTTGTTCTGTGATTTTTAAAGAAAAATAAGGAGATCTTTAAAAATAGGAGGTAGATATGTTCCTAATGGGTTAATTTCAGAATGTAGTGCTGTCATTAATCAAGGGAAAGAAATCGCTTTCATCTGCACTTTGCTCCAATTCTTTATCAAAGGAGAGAGAGAGGGAATGAGAGTGGGGTAGATGAGTAAAGAAATCATAGAGTTTTTTTTCTGAGGGCTGTTTCCTTCTAACCTCCTTTGGATGCCTTATCTCCGGCCCCTTCTGTAAGCTGATCCAGCTCATGTCAGCCTGACACATGAACCATGCAAAGCTGCTTTCTAAAGAGATTTTAATTCCTGCTTGACAGGCTAGGCTGAAGCCCATGAGCGACAATAGGTAGTGGTTTTTTTTGTTTGTTTTTTTTTTTTAACAAGACTGAAAGCCATGGTGCACCTGGTATTTCACTGAACGTCAGATTTAAATATATTTTTTTTCCAGAAAAGGGAAAAAAAACAGTTAAAAAATAGCTAATCTTTAGGTAATAAAATACAGCTTAGTTTGCCAGGAGTCGTGTATTAACAGAGCCACCATTTTTGGCCTGCCTGAAGACTCTTTCTGTCCCTGACCTCTTTGAAATCTTTTAAGGGTTTTATTGTTTTTTTTCCATCTTTCCATAAAATTAACTCAATTTTTTTTATCCTAGTCTGAAATTTCATCCTTAATGAGCCCCTGCATGGTGAAGTATCAAAGTATAACGTCACGTAAGATAATGACATCTTTGGACCCAAGATATCTGGGTTAACTGACCATGTTTAATGTCCTGGGTGGGGTAGAGCTAGAAACTGGGATCATCCTGAAGGATTGTATGAGGCCAAATCCAGAAAAAATGAAAATGGTTTAGGAGTTGCCTACATGTCCTCTTGCAAATACAAAATGAACTCCCTTTTATTTATGACCATAGCAGATTTCAAATTTCAAATAGCTTTTGTTCCCTGCCGGTGGTGTGCATTGCAAGCATAAGGTCTGAACGTAATAACAATAACTGATAACAGAGATAGTAGTGGCGGTGCTTTGATGAGGATGGTGACCATTGGGAGCTGTTAGTTATTAACTGGGCACCGGGTGCCAGGCTTCAAGTTCGGTGCTTTAAGTGCTTTTTTCTACTTAATTTGCATACCAGCTCTTACAACTGGGTGTTGTCATTTCCGGTTTACAGATGAGGATCAGGGAAACTGGGCCACCAAAAGTTGGGATGACCTGCGTGGTGTGATACTTAGTGCAAGCTTGGTGCTAGAGCTGATACCACGTTGCACAAAGTTGGTTGAATCAGCTTTTTGACAGAAACTCCCTATTTACATCAAGGGAAAAAGAGCTATTTAGAACTGTAGGGCACAGCTCTATTTACAGATATTCTCCCAAGCATTATCTTAATCCTTCCAGCGTGCTGAGGAGGGAGGTGGTCTTATCGTCTCCATTGTGCATTTCTTCTTCTCCGTGGAACGGTGGTGACTGATACTAATTATGACGTCTTGGAGGAATTGCAGACTACTAAAATAAGGAATGCTTTTTGGTTATGTGAGCTATGTTTATAGCTCAGCATTTGAGTAAGTGTTTTATTAACGTTCCCATGGAAGAGACTGTTCTTTTCTAGGTATTTAAAGGAGGCTTGCTGCGTTCGTGGGTATAAAGTTGGCTCATGAGGGCTTGCAGCACTGCATGTTTCTCAGTGCGTGTATTTTAAAATTGTATGTTAGTTACGTGGAGAACATTTTCAAAGGTAGCATGGCACACTGATCTGGACAGTAAGGAACCTAAGGGTCGGATGGTACTTTGCTACTAAATTATCTTTGTGACTCCAAGTCAGGCCTGTGACCTTTCTGGGTCCCACTTTCCCCATTTTCATTTTAAGTGGGTTGGATGTTCACTAAGGATTTACTAGAATTTCTTGTATCTCTTTGGAAAAAGTTGATACTAGGTTCTTGAAACTTTCACTACTCAATAACATAATGCTTATATCAATTCTTTTTATTATAACTATATGAACAGTTACGTGTCTTATACACATCGAAAGACAGTTGAGCAGCCTTTGGAAAATAACTTTAAACTTTCATCTGCTGTGGCTAGGGAACGAGGTGCAGTGTTGAGATATTTCATTTTAGGGCCTAGGTTGTGTTTTTCTGTAAGCAGGTTACCAAATCTCAGAAACTCGGTATTGCCAGCCTTGCTTGCTTGCTTCCTTCCTTGCTTAATTTAGTTAAAAAGCCATCAGGCAGGTCTGAGCAAGGAGGCCCAGTGAGGCCAATAAGCAAATATATTGAAGGTAATGGGAACCAGACTTCTTACTGTCAGAGAAGAAAGTCACAAATAGAGAAAAGGGGCAAGCTGGAATGAACCCTGTGCTATGGATTGGAATTTGAGGTATTGGTGTGAAGTCATGGATTTCAATATGTAGAAATGTCTTGTATGTGACATTTAAATTTAAATATAGAAACAAAAATAAATGTTAAAGTATGTGCATGTATGTGAATATGTACATATATATACATATATGTATATAAATATACAATACACCCATTTTCTAACTCTGCTCACCAAAAGGGCTGGGATTCAGGGACAGCCCAGTGAATATGAGCACATTTATTGTTCAGATCTTAGTTTCTAAATATTAGTCTTTGCTAAAGAAACCAACACGATTTTGAAAAAAATGTCTGGTTCTATGGCTGGGGCAGGGAAGACTCAAAATGAGCTTCGAATATCTTGTTGTGCCAGGAAATACAGACGTTCTCAGAGAATGATGGAAAGATGGTAAAGGAACACAGCAGCCAGCTCGAAGGCATTCCCATTAATCAAACCAGGGACAATTTGGGCATCCGAATAATATTACAGATGACATCCCACTAAACAAACCAGAAGCGCGTGGGGCCATACTGATAACAAAAAATGCATGAATAAGTGACAAGAGAGAATTCTTTTTAAAAATAGAATGCTATCTGTTAAATAGAAAGAAAGCCGAGATTAGAAAGATGGTGATTTGGCATCTTTCTAATAAGAATACAGCTAAGGAACATCAGTGAATGCTAAAACCAGTGAGTGAAGTTGAATGAGGCTCAGGATATGTATATTACCTCAAAGTATCTATCCACAAATCCTTATTCATTATAAAGGCAACCCAAAGTTCTGCTAGAGAACTTGGAAGATTTGACCTTAATCATGTGATCAGTTACCATCACCATTGACGGCACAGACTGACATTATATGGGATGCACTTGATGGGATGCAGTGAGAACACAGCATCTTTTCCCGAAAATGTAATCTTTGAATCTTGTCATGAGAGAACCTTACTAATCCCAATTGAGGGGCATTCTAGAAAGTAATTAGGCAGCAGTCTTCAATCATGTAAGGGGAATGAAGGTTAAGGGAAAGCTGGGTACCGCTCCAAATTGAAGACTGGAGAGAGATGACTACACAGATCATGGAGTGGATTCTGTGTCTATAAAGAACATTATTGGGAAAGTTGGCCAAACTTGAATGGGTGGGATCTCTGGTGAAGGGTATATTGGAGTTTTTTGAACCCTTTCTACAACTTGTCTGCAAGTTTGCAGTTTTTTGGAAATAAAATGTAAAAGAAATAATTAGTGCATGAATGCTCAGTTTTAAGTTTTTACCTTATTGTATGAAGTTTAAAAAATAGTTTCTGAATTCTGTTTTACTTTTTGTTTTACTTGTATAAGAATCTTACAGCGTATGATTAAATCACTTTCAGTTTTGGATTTTTATGAATGTTGTATAGAGAAGAATATAGTTTTACAAAATCAGGACGTTTCTGGGCAAGTGGTACGGTTTGTGTACCAAGTGGTATGGTTTGACTGAGAAAAGAATCAGAACCTCAGAGGGTCCTACGGTCAAAACTATGGATATCATAATGGTGAGGCATTTCAGATTAACGGGATTGTGAATAGATGTACTGGAGTCAGACCGCCTGGGCTCAAATCCTGCCCTCACCACTTACCAGGTGTGTGACATTAAGTGGGTGAACTAACCTGTTCTCCATATCAGCAGTAAAATAGGTAATAATGGTACCTATGTAATGGAGTTATTGTGAGGACTATGTGATTAATACTAGGAGAGTGCTTAGAAGGATATTTGGCGTAAAGTAAATGCTGTGTAAGTGTTTTGTTATTATTATTGCTACCGTTGCTTCTACTACCACAATATCTGTAATTTATGTAAAGACTAGAGAAGCTGGTTAAAAGAAATTCCATTTGTTAGTTGGAAATTTGATCCCTTCTTATACTTACAAGTATACTTCTTATACTTATACTTCTTATACTGATGAAAGAAAATAATGCCATTGATTTTTGGATGCTAACACTGTGCACTGATTTTCTTACAATGCTTTTCTTATCCCCAAAGCCAGCCCCTACCCCTAGGCACCTTAGGATTTCTTTACTGTTTTATAAGAGGGAAGGCACACATTTTAAATGTTCAGGAAAAATAGCAGAAATGAAGACAGGATCAAAACAAAACACAAAGAAAGCAAGATTGAAGAATCAGAGAATCAAGATCCAAAGAAAAATGTTGACTTTGGCAGAAATACCTAGGAAATAACATGACTGCTGGTCTTATTTCAAGTTCGCATATTGAAGCTCAACAAGTTTACATATTTGCAGATGCAAGTGAATTTGTGCACCAGAGGAGATAGCAAACATGGAATATCCCTGAAAGGAGGGCGCTGTCCTGCGACTCAGCGTTGCCCGTGATGTACTTAGCAGCCTGCCACCTGCACCGGGCCCACAAGGACTCCCTTTCCCCAAAGGCCTGCTGGTCAAGCTCATGACGTATCACACACGGTACTTAGAGAGCATTAAGCGTTATGCGTTTTTATTTATTTATACTCTGCTCCTTTCCTAAAAGGGTTCGAAGGAAGAAATCGAATTGCATATTACCCTAATAAGTGCTAAATTATCCAGGATAGACCAGCATTAACAAACTGTAAAATGAAAGGAGAGACCAATTGACAGAGAAGAGAGATTTTGACCAGCGCTTGGAGGGATGGGAAATGAAGGACCAGTGGCAGTGGAAGTGGTGAGGGGCCTCGCAGAATGTATGTTTTCTTCTCACTGATCAGGAATTTTAGGGCTATAAACACATTTGCGCTCAACTAGTTGAGCAAACTCAGGCATAAGAGAGCTTGAGAAACATCTCAACACACAATTCATTAGTTGCAGTCGTGCTTACGAAACCCAGGTCCCCTCCCTTTGATTTGGTCTCTTTTCTCTATATCATCCTGACTGTAGTATTTTGAATTTTGGGTTACATTTATATGTTTTGAGAACACTAGCAATTGAATCGAAATGAGTTACCTAGAATTCCTCCTACTACCTAGGCTTTAGGGTCCTTCCTGGAACAGAGTGTCTGGATGGATGCCCAGGCAGTCTGGGTGGTGATGACAAACTCAAAACCTAGAGCCAGAATCCCTGCGTTCTAATCTTGGCTGTGCTGTTTACTAGCTGCTCCATCTTTATCATCTGTAAAATAGTGCTGGGATAAGAAACAAATGAGGTTATATGTGGAAATGAACCTGCAATAGAGAAGCCTTTCAAAAAATATTACACTAGTATATATCTGTTTAACGAATAGAAATCGGAAACATTTTGTGTCTAAGCAAATTGTTTTATAATGCTGAACATGGAAGCTGATTTTTTTTTTGTTTGTAAAGCAAGTGTGGGAAACTTTGAATAACTGCCTGATTTTCTGGTCCCCACTCTTTCCTTTTCTCGATAGAGGTGGTTTTTACCTTTCTCCATTCACTTCAAAGTTCCTACCTTACCAGCTTGCCATATGGTTATAAGAGAAGCTTTGGACGCCACCTTCCTCACCTTCTGTCTTCACGTCCATGCAACGAAGCTGCACTCACCTCTGTACCGCCTTTGCCACCAGTGGAAGGTGGGCCACTCCCTCAGTCCCACTCAGTTCCCTTCTCACCATGGTCTCAACCCACGTCAGTTTCTCCCCTTCTCTTTATCATCTACCATTCTTGCCCTTTATTTCTTCTTTGTCGTCTTTTTTTCTGACCCTTAATTTTGTTAATACCTGCCCACTCTTATTTCTTGTTTCTCTTTTTCTATTTTGAGATATAATTCATATGCCTTAAACTTTTCCATTTTGCAGTGTACAGTTCAGTCAATTCAGTAGCTTTTAGTATAGTCACCAAGTTCTAAGACTATGATCATGATCTAATTCCAGAATATTTTTATCACCATTGAATAGAACTCCATACTCATTAGCAGTCACTCTTCATTCCCTCTTCCCCTCCGGATTCCTCGCCCCACCCTGGAAACCACTAATCTACTTGGTCTCTAGGAATTTCCTTATTTTGGACATTTCATATAAATGGAATCATACAATTTGTGGCCTTTTATGTCTGGCTTCCTTCATTTAGCATCGTGTTTTCAAGGTTCATCCACATTCATACGTTTTCCAGCAGTTATCAATACTTTGTTCTTTTTTTTTTTTTTGACTGAATAATAGTTCATTTTGGAATGTACCACATTTTATTGATCCATTCATCAATTGACAGACATTTGGGTTGTTTCCACTTTGGGGCTATTTTGAATAATATTGCTGTGAACATTCATGTACAAGTTTTTGTGTGGACACGTCTTCTATTCTCGGGTGTATATCTAGGAGTGAAAATTACTGGGTCATAGAGTAATTCTTTAACATTTTGAGGAACTGTCAAACTGTTTCCCAAAGCAGCTGTACCATTTTACATTCTCACAGGTGATGTATTGATATGATGCATGAGGGTTCCAGTTTCTCTACATCTTCCCCAACACCTGTTATTGCCAGTGTTTTTCTCTATAGCCATCCTAGGGGATGTAAAGTAGTTCCTTATGTCGTAGTCTCTTCTGGACATCATTTTCTCTGGGACTCTTCTGAACACCCCTAACTCCTTCCCTCTTCAGATTGTGTTAAAATTCACTGCTATATATTTCCATAGCACCCTGTGTTTATACTTGTAACATCCCTCATCACGCTGAATTATAATTGTCTGTTAACTTTATCTCCTCCATTTGAGTGTGTACGTGTTAGGGAGGGTACTAAAATATCATTTCCTGTGGTACCTCCCTGGATTAACACACTGTCTGACACAGTTATTTAGTCTTACCTTTTTGGGGGAGAAGTGAAGGAGGGTAGGGAACTTGCTGATTAGACTTCGTAGCATTATTACCTGGGCACCTGAATATGAGTGGGAGTATTCATTGCTATTAATTGTTAGCTAACACTTAGTTGTCTGGGAGAGAAGACAGGATTTTTAAGCCCATATGTTTGGTTTTCTAGAAAGTTATATTTTCTTTACTATTGTACTAATACAATACAGTGCCTTAATTTCCCAAGAAGTAGGAAGGAAAGAACTAGAGGCACCATAAAATATCACCATGGGGAGAAAACGCTGAGGTGACTTTAAAAAATATAAATCAACTAGCCATTTTTACCTTGACCCTTTTTAAAAGCATAACTGATCGAGAATTGTTTCTTTTTAGTTTCATATGTTACACTAAAAAATTTCCTAATGTAGATAGATGTCAAGGGCAGTGCCATGAAATCTGTGGACCATCAAAACGAATGCTGAATTCTCATGGGGTTTCGTTACAAATATCGGAAATCTGAGATTCATTACCATCAGAGTTGAACAGATAGGGATCAGTGCCGGGGAACAAAAGCTGGAAGTAGAATTAAACATAATTAAAGACTTAAAAAATTTGAATTAAAAAGTACATGCAATTCAAGGTTGACTCGTAGTAAATTATAATGCCCTGTGCATAAGCACAAATGAAAAGGCATATTTAATTAGTTATTTGGAGTTTTCCTCTCCAAAAATCTATTTGTCTTCATAATCAATATTTAGATAATTTTGTTTTCAATTATTATTTTTCATCCCATAAAGATTTGCTTTAGCGTTTTTAGATTTTTCTTAGTTGAAATAAGGTTATGCTTGGAGTAGATGGCCATTCCCGTCTATGATGTGGTAGTGCTGTGCGTTGTTGGAAACTCTATCCAATTTCTTTGCTATGGTTTTCATATGCTTCTGGAATGAAGAGGAAGTGGGGGAGGGAAAGGGAGAGAGAAACAAATGTAAGTTGGACCCAGATCAGTGAGATAGTATCAGATGAGGCCAAAAACGAATCTGGCAGACCCTCTTCTCATGTTTCCCACTTGAGTGCACACATATTGTTACTTGGAATACCACTTGCATTTCTTTCATGCTTTTAAGATTTTCTTCAGCTTTAGTAACAAACTTTAACTTCAAATAGGAGCCAGGCATGAATATTAATTTTTTTTTTTTTTTCTTAACGTCTGAATGTGCTCAGAATGGATATTTTGCTATTAGGATTTGGTTAATGAGTAAGAGAGTCTATGCTTTTTAAGCATAGAAATGAAAGTGTGGAGGGGCAGAGTTAGTGGAAGGTGTATCATCTTTAGAGTCGTATAGATCTGAGTTTGAATCCCCACTTTACCACTGAATAGGTGCACAACTTCTGCACATCAATCTGACTTGCTTTTCATATATGTAAAATGGGCGTGTTAATTTCTACTTTAGAGTTGTTATGATGGTAAATGAATTTAACGACACACAGAAGGCGCTCAATACATGGGAGCTGTTTAAAAATTATTTACTGGACAGAGAAGGGGCTTAGTAATTCTTAGGGACAAAGAGTAAATTTCCTATCCAACATTCTTTTTCATGTCAGCTAGGCATTTGATTCTCATGATGTTCAATTTAGATATGAATGGTAGCTCTTTCCCTGGTTTCTGTATGTAAACATGATAGACAAACATGAACAACCTGGGAGTGGAAGCATATAAACTTGTATAGATGAAGTAGTACAGTGCCGTGTGGTCACCAGTATTTAATGAAACTTTATCAATACTGAATGGGAGTAGAAGGGATCCAATATTTTATTTCTTATGGTATGTTGGTCACTGCAGACAACTGAGAATTAGCTTTGAAAAACATCTTCAAAAGAAATATTTATCTCCTATATATATATCAAATATATATTTACATATGAACTATATCTCAAATATACTGCATATAAATATATATTGATACCTATACAAAGTTGTTTCTCATTCTCTAGGTATCCACAGGAGATTGGTTCCAAGACCACCACAGGTATCAAAATACCTGGGTGCTCAACTCCCGTGTATAAAATGGTGTAGTATTTGCAAATAACATCCTCCCTTGTACTTTAAATCATCTCTAGATTATTTAATACAATGTAAATGTAATAATGTAAACAGTTGTAAATACAGTGTAAATCCTATGTAAATAGTTGCCAGGCTTGTGGCAAATTCAAGTTTTGCCTTTTGGAACTTGGTGGAGATTTTTTCCTGAATATTTTTGATACGTACTTGTTTGAATCTGCAAATTTGTACCCGTGGATATAGGGGCTCAACTGTATACCCAAAGAGAAAAAAGCTAGCTAACCTTCCAAGAAGATCATTCCCATTACTTTAAAAAAAAATTTGTATAAAAATTAATTTAGGTCACAAGAGTGTGCAAAAATAATAGAATTTCCATGTACCCTTCACCCAGCTTCCTCAATTATGGTATCTTCAATAACTGTAGTAAAATAATTAAAACCAGGAAACTGACATTGGTAGTTTACAATTCCAGAGTTTAACCCGTTCCAGTATTTTTGAATGGAGGAAATTCTTTTTCACGTGGCACTTAATTTTCATTCAAGTATATTTTTAGAGTCATTACCCTTAATGAAAAGACATTTTGAATGAAGAATGCTTTGGGTTAAATCTCGGCTCTGCAACTTAGTTCTTGCTGTGTATCCTTTGGCATCTAGGTTAAAGGACTTCTTTTTAGCATCTATGATGATGTTTCTTCATCTGTAAAAGGGGATATCATTTACCTTGCACAATTGTTGTAAGCATTAGCAATTGTATATTGTAAAGAGCCTTTTCAATAAATGGCATGTTTCAGTATTGCTGTTCTCTTGCTGTATTTTCATCAAAATTGAAAGTAGCTGGTCATTATATTTAACATCGTATGTGTACTTCTGTACTTTGTGAACACCTGTGAGTGAAGGACCAGTAACCGGTAAATACACTAGAACAACCTGTGGCTCCTCTGTGTCCATCCCTTTTACATGTACCTGCTAGAGCATAGTAGCTTTCTTCCCTTTCCTTCTGTCTTATCTGCATAGCTGGCTCTTTACCTTTTTGTCTGTCTGATAGGCCAGAAGTCATTCCTCTCGTCGTACGAATTATATTTCTTCTACAGGTGTTTTTTTTGTTAGATGGATTCTGTGCAACCTAGTTATTTTTAGATTTTTGTTTGTTTTCATAATGCCTCTTCTCACTTAATTCTGTTTTCTGAGTAGTTGATTATAGCCCTAGGTAGATGCCAACTTCAAACACAAGCTGATACAGCCCGGGTATCCCTGCACAGGGAAGGGAAGGCTTTCCAAGGGTGTGCTTGTTGGGGTGACGGGCGGTGGCGTTCAGAGTGCTGTGGCCTTTGTGACTGTGGAGGGGTGTGGTGTTCTGTTGCTAAACCTCTTCACGCAGTCTCATCTCTGAACTTGGGTGCAGCTGCAATGGTGGAAACAAGTTCTGTGCCCTGCTCTTTATTGTACTATTTTCTTTTTTACCTCATTTACCGCCGCAGTGTCTAACCCTATTAAACTTCTTTAAAATGACTATTTTTGGTACTAACCCAATAAATGTGTTTTCTGATAAGACCTTCTGATACAAGGAGGACCTAAGGCTGCCCTCAAATGGTAGTTTTCACTTGATTTGGAGTAGAAATTTTTGTTTACTTTTAATTTTTATTGAGCTGCCAACTGGGAAGAACTGATGGACTTTCCTAGTCTCCTGCAGCATTCACCTCCTACTCTAACTTAGCTTCTTGCCCTCTTGAAGTCTGTGTAACTTACTCCTGTTTCCAAGGTTTTTTGTTTTATTGTTCTGGTCCTTAGCACGTCTACCCTTTGCATATCTTCCAACTTTCACTTACAAGAGAGGGACCATATTTTCTTATATCTACATACTATTGTTTATAAGTATATAAATGTGTTTAAGGAATATTTTAGTGTTCTTTTATGTTTTAAAATACCTCTTTATGCTTTAGCAAGTGGCATATCATTTCCTGCTTTAGTTTTTCTTAGACAAGCCAGGGCTGAAGTAGGGGTGAAAAGTTCACTCTCCAGAAGTGCTGTTTAGGTCTGAATCACATGACAAGGAGCAGCCCAGACTCGTGGTCACTCCCCGTGGATGTGAATCTCTGGGACAAGGCAGCACAAGAGAGGCTTTTTCTCAATTCCACTTTCTGTGCTTAAATTGGTCATGAATGCATGGCACTATTATTATTATTCCAGGAACTCACTATAATGCCCTTATTATTGTGTAGATCCATGCTTTAAAATCAAAAGTTTTAACCATGTAGGTTATGCAATCAATTTTTAGTAGATAGAGATCAGCATTAAACATAGGAAACAAAATATAAAGGGAGCACATTACTTGTAATAAGAATGCTGTTTTGTAAAACTTCTGTTTGATACATATATATATACACACACACGTGTAAACATAAATTTCCATAGGGCCCTACTTGTGTTGGTGCATGCTGGCATTTGGACATCCCCCTTTATCCCCAATTCTGTCATTTAAATTTATTTATTTTTGGCTGCGTTGGGTCTTCGTTGGTGTGCGTGGGCTTTCTCTAGTTGTGGCGAGCGGGAGCTACTCTTCGTTGCGGTGCGAGGGCTTTTCATTGCGGTGGCTTCTCTTGGTGCGGAGCACGGGCTCTAGGCGCGTGGGCTTAGTAGTTGTGGCACGCGGGCTTTGTTGCTCCGCGGCATGTGGGATCTTCCCAGACCAGGTCTCGAACCCGTGTCCCCTGCATTGGCAGGCGGGTTCTTAACCATTGCGCCACCAGGGAAGCCCCAATTCTGGCATTAAAAAAACCCAGTTTTCAAAGTGTATGTACTTGTCAATGAATGTTTCTTATCAAATATCCAGTTTCATATTTTGAATTTATTGTACCTGCATTTTAATGTATGTAAATGTGTTATATATCCTGTTTTATTTTCTCCACTCAGCATTGTTTTAAGTTCCATAAATACTGCTACGTGTACACCTAACCTGTTGCATCGTACGCTCATGGTATGTTACAGTGTGCCTAAAACACAGTTTACTTGTATCCTCCCCCAGGAATGGACACTCATACTGTCTTCATCTTATCTCTTACCACCAACAGGGCCACTGTGAACAGCCTCAGACATAGACCCTCCTGGAAAATACCAAAAATACTTATTTGGCATCTAGACTGATAGAATTGCTGGGCCATAGGGCATATGTATACAGCTCAGATACTGTAAGACAGTATAATTTCACAAAGTACTCTCAGGTTACCTCCAGAGTGATTTACCACTCCACACTGCCACCAGCATTATGAGTGTTTATGTACCCATATTCCCTCCAATACTTACCATTGGTAAGTTTTCTAATTTTCCCTATTTCTGGATAGTGGGTGTAAAATGATATCTTTTTGTTGCTATTATCTGACAGATGAATTTGATCATCTCTTGATATACTTGATGTCTTTTGCATTTTTCTCTTCTGTAAATCTCCCCTTCAAATTTAGTGCACATTTGTCCATTGGAAGATGTTGTGTTTTTCCTGTTGATTTACATAAATTCTTGGTGTATTCCAGATATTCCCTAGCTGGTTTTAAACTTGACAGGTATTCTCCTAGATTGTCATTTTTCTATTAACTTTGTCCATTGTGTTCTTTTAGTGAACAAAAAATCTAAATCTTTAATGTAACGTAGTTCATCAAGATTTTACTGTGTGGGCTTTGTGAAATAAATTATTCCCTATCTCTCTGTCATAAAATTTATACTACCTATTATATGTATAGTTTTATCTTCCACATTTAGGTCTTTTATCCACCTCAACAGTCTATATGTATATATGGTGATAGGCAGGAATCCAGTTTTATATTTTCATATGACGGTTCTCATTTCCTTGGCAAGTTGGTACCACCTTTGTGCTCCATTGGTCTGTGTTTTAACCACAGTTCGTGCTGTTTTGTTACCATAGCTTGGTTGTGTATTTCAAAATCTAGCAGAGTAATTCTTTATTGCTTCTCTTCAGAGTGGACTTAGGTATCTGTGAACTTTATTTTTCCATGTGAGTCTTAAATTCTATTAAGTTCCTCACAATACAACTAAATTTTTGATTAGGAATGAATTTGAATTTTTTTCGGGAGGGTACACATGCCTCATGGCTTGTGGGATCTTAGTTCCCCAACCAGGGATTGAACCTGGGCCCTCGGCAGTGAGAGTGCAGAGTCCTAACCAGTGGACCGCCAGGGAATTCCTGTAATGTATTTGAATTTATAAATGACAACAGAAGTAGTAACATCTTTTTACTAAGTTCCATCTAGGAGCTTTCTCTGTTTCTCTATTCCGTCATCTTCTATGTACCTTATTACAGTTCAAACTATGAACCTTATCACATTTTAAACTGTTCTCTATAGAGCTCTAGGTATTCTTGTCAGCAGTTGGAGTCAATAGAAGATGAAGGAAAATAAAACAAATCCATAAAAATGATTCTAAAATAGTTGAAATTAGAAATTGAGGGTTCAGCAGTTGTTCAAGTAACAATATCCTTTGATCATGGATTATTTGTGTAATAAGAAATCTTAACGATAATCTCAGATACTCCAACATACTATAAATAACAAAACGAGTTCCCAGTGAGGTCAAATGACTCACTGGAGATTACAGAGTTAGACTGTGAGAGAACCTCACACTGAAATCAGGTTTTCTGACTCTTAGTTCATTACTTTTACCAACAAACCATGCCTGTAATCACCATGTACCTCTCATACCTTGGCATTTAAGAGTGTGTGTATGTTTACTTGGTAGAGTTAATATTACAGTTTGCTTATGCTTCAGAAGAAATCAGTTTCTTTTCTCACTGATGTTCACAGATAGAATGATTGACCTGCCAAAGCCCTAAGATAGAAAAATGACCCACCTCTTGAGCAGCATATTGTTTCTTATTAATAATGGTGTGAGTTAGCTTTTGGGTCATTTTCAACAGTTATGTCCCTTGCATTCTAGCTGTGGTTGCTAGAGACTTCAAAAGATGCAGGGACTCCCCTGGTTGCACAGTGGTTAAGAATCCGCCTGCTAACGTAGGGGACACGGGTTCGAGCCCTGGTCCGGGAAAATCCCACATGCCGCGGAGCAGCTAAGCCTGTGTGCCACAACTACTGAACCTACGTTCTAGAGCCCGTGAGCCACAACTACCGAGCCTGCGAGCCACAACTACTGAAGCCCGTGCGTTTAGAGCCCATGTTCCACAACAGGAGAAGCCACCACAATGAGAAGCCTGCGCACCGCAACGAAGAGTAGCCCCAGCTCACCACAACTAGAGAAAGCCTGCGCATAGCAATGAAGACCCAACGCAGCCAAAAAAAAAGGACGCAGACTGTGGTACTTGCACAAAATCATGGGCGCACATTAGCATGTTAATGAAGCGTTAGAGTACCGAGCATGGCGAGCACGCTGCAGCCTGAAGCCTGCGAGATGGGCTCCATCTTCACTGCTGGCATCAGCCAGGCTGCACCGTCCAAATGGCAGCCGGCTCAGTGGGCTGGGGGGGGCGTTATTCTTTATGGACACACGTTTTCTTCCTCTCCCCCGCGCATGTTGAAACTTGGTTTTTTTTTAACCCATCTAATTTTCTCCCCACATAAGTTGGTTTGGGAACAGAAATGAGAGCTCTTCCTTGTTTTTTAGACAGACAGCAGAACTCATGAGGGAATAATTACAAGACTAATTCCTCTGTTTTAATGACATCAATTGAATAACATTAAAAAGTCAAAGCCCACATGATTTTGCAGCATTTTTATTCGGCACATTTAAATCTAAATAACATGTCATTTTGCTCTGAGTTTGTCTGTGTAGTAGGGCCATTAACTTAAGCTAAGTTCTGTGTGTGTGAGTGTGTGTGTGTGTGTGTGTTTCTGGGGCAAATCATGTTGGTGGGTGGCAGAGAAAATTCCTGCATGTTTCCTGAAGGTTGGCGAGATGTCAGTCTGCTCTTGTAGCCAATATAGACACTACTCTCCCACGTAGAAAACCATAGAAATGCTGCTGAACTCCCATGTGGCTGAGTGATTCTGGAGCCACATCTTCGGGCTCAGCCTTTCTTCGGAATTTCAGTTTATTTCCACTCACTTGTCAGGATTTCTTTACCCAGCTGTTCCCTGCTTGCTTACCCCCCATTAGCTCAACATATCTAAAACCAAGTTCACTGTCGTTGGCTTAAACCCAGGCCTCCTTTAGAGTCCTCTTTCTTGAACTGCTAGCAGCTCGCTCTCTCCCAGCCTTGTAGGCTCAACCCTTAGTGCAGGAGTGCAGGTCTCATCTCACGCCTGCAGGCCTGTCCTCTTGCTCACTGCCTTTTTAGCAAACTACCTTGCAAGCTCTTGGTCATAGAACAGGCTCCTTTTTTTTTTTTTTTAACATCTTTATTGGAGTATAATTGCTTTACAATGGTGTGTTAGTTTCTGCTGTATAACAAAGTGAATCAGCTATACCTATACATTTATCTCCATTTCTCCTCCCTCTTGCGTCTCCCTCCCACCCTCTCTATCCCACTCCTCTAGGTGGACACAAGGCACCAAGCTGATCTCCCTGTGCCATGCAGCTGCTTCCCACTAGCTATCTATTTTACATTTGGCAGTGCACATATGCTTACCCTTCCCCCTCCCCTTGTCCTCAAGTCCATTCTCTACATCTGTGTCTTTATTCTTGTCCGGCTCCTAGGTTCTTCAGGACTATTTTTTTTTTTTTAAGATTCCGTATATATGTGTTAGCATACGGTATTTGTTTTTCTCTTTCTGACTTACTTCACTGTGTATGACAGTCTCTAGTTCCATCCACCTCACTACAAATAACTCAATTTCGTTTCTTTTTATGGCTGAGTAATATTCCATTGTATATATGTGCCACATCTTCTTTATCCATTCATCTGTGGATGGACACTTAGGTTGCTTCCATGTCCTGGCTGTTGTAAATAGAGCTGCAATGAACATTGTGGTACATGACTCTTTTTGAATGATGGTTTTCTCAGGGTATATGCCCAGTAGTGGGATTGCTGGGTCATATGGTAGTTCTATTTTTAGTTTTTTAAGGAACCTCCATACTGTTCTCCATAGTGGCTGTATCAATTTACATTCCCACCAACAGTGCAAGAGGGTTCCGTTTTCTCCACACCCTCTCCAGCATTTATTGTTTGTAGATTTTTTGATGATGGCCATTCTGACCCGTGTGAAATAATATCTCATTGTAGTTTTGATTTGCATTTCTCTAATGATTAATGATGTTGAGCATCCTTTCATGTGTTTGTTGGCAACGTGTATATCTTCTTTGGAGAAATGTCTATGTAGGTCTTCTGCCCATTTTTGGATTGGGTTGTTTGTTTTTTTGATATTGAGCTGCATGAGCTGCTTGTAAATTTTGGAGATTAATCCTTTGTCAGTTGCTTCGTTTGCAAATATTTTCTCATTCTGAGGGTTGTCTTTTTGTCTTGTCTATGGTTTCGTTTGCTGTGCAAAAGCTTTTAAGTTTCATTAGGTTCCATTTGTTTATTTTTGTTTTTATTTCCATTTCTCTAGGAGGTGGGTCAAAAAGGATCTTGCTGTGATTTATGTGATAGACTGTTCTGCCTATGTTTTCCTCTAAGAGTTTTATAGTGTTTGGCTTACATTTAGGTCTTTAATCCATTTTGAGTTTATTTTTGTGTATGGTGTTAGGGAGTGTTCTAATTTCATTCTTTTACATGTAGCTGTCCAGTTTTCCCAGCACCACTTATTGAGGAGGCTGTCTTTTCTCCATTGTATATCCTTGCCTCATTTGTCATAGATTAGTTGACCATAGGTGCGTGGGTTTATCTCTGGGCTTTCTATCCTGTTCCATTGATCTGTATTTCTGTTTTTGTGCCACTACCATACTGTCTTGATTACTGTAGCTTTGTAGTATAGTCTGAAGTCAGGGAGCCTGATTCCTCCAGTTCCGTTTTTCTTTCTCAAGATTTCTTTGGCTATTCAGGGTCTTTTGTGTTTCCATACAAATTGTTAAATTTTTGAACAGGCTCCTTCTTGATGTTTGTCCCCAGAGCTCCTTTCTTCCTCAGTTCAGATTTCACCTTCCATGATGACCCCAAGCCAGAGCAGCCTCGCCCATATTTGGAGTTTTTAAAAATCTCTTTATTTCTTGACATTATCTTGCATTTATTTGTCTAACTTTTGCTATCTGTTCTTTTTTCTACTTCTGCACTAGCATGTGAGCTCTGTAAAAGCAAAGGCTATGTCTGTCTGCTTTGCTGCTACAGCCTAGAATGAATGAGGGGCCCTTAGATATCTTTTTAAGGCATATGAGTCATAACTCAGCCTTAAGCCATTCAGAGTATAAAGCAGCTGCAGCAGGAAGAGGATGGAGAATAGTCTTCTAGAGATGAACATAGACCCACGTAGGGCATGAGAACCAGCCTTAATAGGCTTCTGTGTGTTATACATGGAAGAATCACCCTGGGGTAGTAATTATAAAGACTTGAGTAACTCTGTGAAATTAAGTTTTCTTACTGCCATCACCTTCCTGGCATTGGATTTCCTTCAGCCTTGCCCCCAACCCTGCCCAGCCCTCAACCTGCCTCACCTATTACCAGGACCTTAATCCTTATTCGTAATCCTATTGCAGGCCGCTTAACCCTTCCTTTAGTGACCACAGGTTCAACTTTGCTAAAGGCTGGTCCTCCCCCTGGCCTATGCCCTTCCCTAGCCGACTTCCCCTGTTCTGTGTAACCCCAAAAAGATTTGCACCATCACTGTCATTCTTATTCCCATTCACTGGACAAATAAGCCTGTGCTTTGTATACTGTGTGAGGCACTCCCATTTCAGTTCTAGTGTATTAAACCAGAGTAGAAAGCAGCACACTGACTTGGCCCACTGTGGAGGTGAAAACTCTGGTCTCTAGGTTGCTATTACCTCTCCACCCACCCCTACCTTCACATTTCCCTGCCTCTGCATCTTCCTAGTTCACACTTTGGATGTATTTGCTCCACTGTTGGGGAAAGTTCAGTGCTTCCCCAGCTATCACAGGATGACTTTGCACTTCTTAGAGGGCGTTCCAGGCTTGCCCAAACTGGACTACATTTAGTTTCCACTCATGATATCTAAGTGTGAATGCTTTGCCTTGCTTTACCCTGGTCCACAAAAATATTGATATATCTGCACTGCAGAATTGTAGCTTTGCCGCAGCTACATCTCTGCCAGGAATGACCCTCCTGCTCCTTTGTGCATTTTCGAGTTTGAGCTGGGCTTTAGTTTACAGTTCAAGTCTTGGTTGTTCCAGGAAGTGTCTCCAACTATTCCAGTTAAAACTTAGCCCACCCCCCCTCCCCGAACTTCTCTTTTCTGCTCTACCCTCATTTGGCGGGTAGCTGCTGCTGCTTACAATGCCCCTCATCTCACCGTGAGTAGATTGGGCCCCCATCTTGTCTCAAAAGCTCCTTAAGGGAAGGGATTTGGCTTTCTTCCCTTAAAAAAAAAAAAAAAAGTTGCAACTTCTGGAACTGTTTATTGCTGAAGATGACAGTTATACTTGCTATTTTTGGGGGGGCACCATCTTTCACATATTGTGCTGAATGTATTACATGTATTACCTCATTTAATTTTTCAATTACCCTGTGACATAAAATTTGTAGTATTTTACAAGAGAAAACTGAAATTCATTTGGCTAATAGTTGGGAGTGTAGTTTCAAAGGTCTGTCTGATTTTAAAGCTTGTGCTCCTTTCCATTGTTCAGTGATTGGTGGTTCAAAGTGGTCTGTATTTGAAAATTTGGAAAGTGAGATTTCTAATATGGTCTGAACACTTTGGAACCTGCTAAGAGAAGGAATAGTAAAGACAGGGAAAGACTCAGTCTGTGGGTCAGACCAACTCACACATGGAGTTCTTTGTGTGAAAATATTTTCATTCTCGTTCCCCAACTGGAAGATGAGCGGGCAGTCAGTTCAGTTCAATCAGGTAATGGGAAACATTGACAAATAGAGAAGATAATATCATTGATAATATCTGAAATGTATTTTAGTCATTGGTTTTCAAGACTCCTTTATACTTTTTACATTAGTGATGTTTACAAGTAAGAGCACTATTGGTTCTCGACTTTTTTTTTTTCCTTCTGGGCTCTCTTGGGAGCCAGTTTGTTTAGTGGAAGGAACATTAGCTTTACAGCAAGTCAATGTGGTTTTAGATTATATTGAATAAGAGAGGAGAGGGCCATAATTGTAATTTCTAAATAACTTGGGATTAAATTTATCTTTCGTATCCAGCAGGTTATACTTCCTTCTGTATTTTGGGGCTTTTTACGAAGGTATATACCCTTCCATGGGTTCATTTAAATGATTATATCCTATGAAAAAACCTTATATAACCTTGATAATAGTTAATTATTGATATTCATTTTTTATGTGCACATTATCATTGCTATAGTTATTGCTATCATCACTTAAAAAATCCTAATAAATGGATACCGGGATCACAGAGCCCCTGAGCTCTGAGTAAATATTGATGTCAACTTTTGATGCAATGGTGTATGATAAGAGCCCGGGAATAGTATTTCTTAGAAAATTGGGGCAAACAATTTACCCTCCCAGGGTCTAGGTTCCAAAAAACAAAATTAGAGGATTAGACTAGATGGCCTTTAAGGTCTCTTGAGCTTAAAATTTTTTCACAATCTATGACTGTAGTTCCACTTCTTGCCTCATTAATCTCTCCTCCAAAAGAAAACCTAATGTCTGACAAGGTCTGAGGAAAGAGAAACAGCATGTTCATAAGAATTGGAAAGACTGTTGGAATGAAGTGGTTATTTACTTCACTTTGTGTTTAAAAACAGCAGTGTCTTGGAACATCGGGGAATGAACAGCATCAAGGGACGACTGGTCCTATGTGATAAAGAAGTTAAATTCCTATTGTCCAGGATTTTTCTTTTTTACCCGTTCAGACGTGGCCAAGAGTCCGTTGGAACTGGGGTGGTAACTGTCCCAGAGTTTTTGTAGCTTGAAATAACCAAAGACAATCTTATATCGTAGTATGACTCATAAAATAGACATTATTCTGTTTGCACAGGGCATTCTACCCAGCAGGGACTTAATGTTAAGTCAGTATTACCGTCCCCATTTTTCAGATAAGAAAACTGAAGTGTTGGAGACGTGACTTCCCCACAGTCCCACAGAGTGCTGGAGCGACCATCCAGTGGTGTCTAAGTGTGCTCGCCCACTGATACTAGGTGGCTGCCCGGTGCTCATTTCTATCAACATCAGGTATTCTGCCTGAAGTATTACTTACAGGCTCAAGTTCCAGCTCGGTTTCTGTAGTTAGCTGTGTACAGCGTATGTACTGAAACTCACTACCAGATCTTTTTTGGTGTTATGACTTAATTAAATGTTGAATAATAATGAAGGCACACTTCTATAGGAAGTGTAAAAACACTGTTTACACCTGACAAAATCAACTCACTGTTATGTCTATCAAGGTACAGGAATGCGAATTGTAAAGTGCTAGACAAAGGCCTTTTCTATCATCTTCTCATTCTTAAAATTAGGGGCAAACGATACCAATAGAAAGAAATGAGTATTTGTTTTGATTATACTTTCTCTTCCTAAAATACGGGCAATCTGTTTCCCATTTTTATAATAATTCATTGCTTTATTTTTTCTGCAGATCCTAATAATGTCTGAAAAATACGTGTAGTTCATTAAAGATTAAATGACACAGTATTTAATTGCGCTTTCCAGAGCCGTGCTGTCCAATAAGGTAGTCACTATCCACATGTGGCTATTTAAATTTAAAATAAAATCAATTAACATTAAATAAAACTGAAAATTTGGTTCCTCCATTACAGTAGCTGTGTTTCAGTGCTTAGTAGCTGGGAACTACCAGGCTGGAAAGTATAGATGTAGACCATTTCTAACATTGCAGAAAGTTCTGCTGGACAACGATGATCTAGGGTCACCTTAATGATTTTTTAAAAGACTTTTATTTTTATGATTTTAAAATTTAAGACCATTTTTAGAGCAGTTTAAGGTTCACAGCAAAATGAAGAGATTTCCCACATACCCCCTGCCCCACACATGCATAGCCTCCCTCATTATCAACATCCCCAGCAAGAGTGGTACATTTGATAAACCTGTATTGACACATCATAAGCAACCCAAGTCCATAGTTTACAGTTCATTCTTGGTGGTGTTATCTTTTTTGGGTCTGGACAAATGTATAATAATGTGTATCCATCATTATGGTATACAGAGTATTTTCACTGCCTTCCACCTATTGATTCCTCCCCACCCCTGGCCACCACTGATCTTGTTACTGTCTCTTTAGTTTTGCCTTTTCCAGAATATTACCGAGTTGGTATCACACAGCATGTAGCCTTTTCCAATTGGCTTCTTTCACTTAGTGTAATATGCATTTGTTTCCTCTATGTATTTTCATGGCTTGAAAGCTTATTTCTTTTTAGGACTGAATAGTGGTCCATTGTCTGAATATATCATAGCTTCTTTATCCATTCACCTAATGAAGGACATCTTGATTGCTTCCAAATTTTGGCAATTATGAATAAAGCTGTCACACATATCTGTGTGCAGGCTTTTATGTGGACATAAGTATTCAACTCCTTTGGGTAAATACCAAGGATCATGATTACTGGATGGTATGATAAGAGGGTCTTTAGTTTTGTAAGAAGCTGTCAAACTATCTTGGAAAGTGGCTGTCCTATTTTACATTCCAAACAGCAATGAATGAGAGTTCCTGTTGTTTCACATCCTTGTCAGCGTTTGGTGTTGTCAGTGTTCCAGATTTTGGCCATTTTAATAGCTGTGTAGTGATATCTCATTGTCTTAATTTGCATTTCCTTGATGACATATGATGAATATCTTTTCATATGCTTATTTGTCTGTATAACTTCTTTGGTGAGGTATCTGTTAAGATCTTTGGCTTGTTTTTAAATCATGTTGTTTTCTTATTGTTGAGTTTTAAGGGTTCTATGTATATTTTCGATAACAGTCCTTTATCAGATGTCTTTTGCAAATATTTTCTCCCAGTCTGTGGCTTGTCCTCATGCTTGAGACGTTTTCTTTGACAGAGCAGAGGTTTTTAATTTGAGTGAAGTCAAGCTTTATAAATCGTTTCTTTCATGGATTGTGCCTTTGGTGTTGTATCTAAAAAGTCATTTTCATACCCAAGGTCATCTAGGTTTTCTCCCATGTTAACTTCTATGATAAGTTGTGTGTTTTACATTTAGGTCTTCTGTGATCCATTTTGAGTTAATTTCTGTGAAGGGTGTAAGGTATGTGTCTAGGTAAATTTTTTTTTTTTTTCATGTGGCTGTCCAGTTCTAGCACCATTTGTTGAAAATACTATCCTTGTTGCATTGTGTTGCCTTTGCTCCTTTGCAAAGACCAGCATTTGATTGTATTTATGTGGGTCTATTTCTGGACTCTCTATTCTGTTCCGTTGATGTATTTTCTGTTTTTTTGCCAATACCACACTGTCTTGATTACTGTAGCCCTATGGTCCACACTGTCTTGATTACTGTAGCTCTATGGTAAGTCTCGAAGTCAGGCAGCAGTGATCTGCTTTTAATAATCTTTTTATTTGGATCAAAACATTTTGAACTGGGCATAAAAGGTAGCCAGATCTTATTGCCGGAAGAAGTTCTGGTATGTGTAGTGTGCTTTGGAAACTTGGGGAGATACATCTAATTCCACATAGGCAGCTATGGATTATGTTGTTTGCTGTAGGGTATGTAATAGCATTGGCTACTGTAATTTAACCTTGTTTCAGAACATATATTCTAAAAGAACTATAATCTTATGAACTATATTGTGTTCCTGATTTTGATTGATTCTGTCTTTGGTGAGTGGACTTGGTAAGAAGCAGCCACAGACTCAGACTAATTTAGTAAAAATCCTAACACAGAGAGTCTTATGTTACAGGACTACTTGTTTAAGTTCATTTTTTAGTCTAGAGATTGTCCTACAGAAATTCACCCTTGAGGTCCGCGGAGAGTTCAGCAGACTGTCTGGTGGTTGTCTGTTCGAGTTCCTTGAGGCAAAGAAAAGAGACAACGGATCCTTGTTCTTTGACAGCTTTATTGAATGTATTCAGTCCCAAGTTTTGAATAATTTGTTTAACTAGAGATATTCTGCACAGCGAATAAAATTTCTCTGGTATGAAATTTAATCTTTATGGTATCTTCAGAATAATTTTAACATTTGCCAGATCGCTATATCTACTGCCCAACTCTGGGTAGGTATCCAAATGCCTGGACTGTTTGAAAAGAAAACTCTGTATTTCTGATTTTTCAGCCCTCCTAACAGCTGGGAAGTGTAGAAAATGTTTTAAAAAAGATACAGAAAATGATTGGTTTTAATGTTGCTCTTGATCTTACTCCCTCCAGGCATACACTGTTTGACCAATTTTCACTGATTCTTAGGTTTCTCATTTATAGATGAACAAGTAGAACAGTGTGTAAAAGATAATTCACAAGCTGCACAATTAGCTGAATGGTAATAAAAAATGACTGGACAAGCATACTCCAAGGGCTTATATGAAATTGAATATGAACTTGGAGGACACTCTTGTTTTCAAGTCTGCTGGTGGTTCTTTAAAATCTTTTGTGATTGTGAACAGTTTCACTTAAAATTGTTTGCCGTCAGTTAGCTTAATATGATACTTTTTGCTTTGTTAAGATGTCCTTCTGTTTTGTTTTTGTTTTTTAACACCAGACCCCATGCCTATTATTAGGGTGAAGGATCCGTTGCTCATCTCCTGGGCCCTGGCAAGCCCCCTCATTTAAGAGATGTCTTTATGGACAGGCCTGAAGCAGGAATGAGTGGGTGGGTGGCTCCTCCAGTGATGGGGTCTTAGATTCCTGTGTTGGTTGAGTAGCTTGCAAGGGGTGTCAGCTGTTTATCCTCCTTCCACATTCTATTCCAGTTCAAACCTGGTCAGATGAATGCTTAGAAAGCTTCTGCACTCAATTAAGACTGCATGCCGAAGAGTCCATCCAGCAGATGGCTTCGCAACATTTACTGTCCTAAAAGCTTTCTCTGCTTAAATTATAACCTTGCCTTTTGTGGCTGCCATGCTTGAAAATGGCCCTTTTGAAAGTGGCAAATTGTTCAGGTTGAGTTTGTTTTATAATGCACCTCGGCTGTAAGTAACCCAAAGAATTTAGTTAATAGAATTATCTCTATTCAACTTGCTGTTTTTGTAAATGATTTACCTAGACTTAAAAGCAACTGAGCAACCCTTCCTAAATTCATGGGCAGAAAATGTTTGTTTTGCAACCTGGTGGTCTTTTAGAATTTGTTGGCTTTGTTTGGAGGCTCAGAACAGAAAGATAAAATGCGTGATGCCGTGTTCAAAGTAGCAGTTGTAATATGGTTAAGCTGGAATGCGTTTTTAATGTACGGGTTTGTAGGAGTGAATGAAGGGAGACAAGCACAATATTGACTGCTATTAAAATAATACCACCAAAATGCAAGATACTTCTCATTCTGTGTGAAAGGAAGCTGTGAGTACATATAAAGGGGAAAAAAGGAAGGTCATGCAAAATTTAGTTTTGAAAACTCTAAGTCCTTTGGTAGTCCCTGCTTGGTATTATGGATTTTGGAGAAAACACTCTGTATTTGTATTTTCCATTTCTATTTAACTTGATTTTCTGATCTTTCATATTTGGCCAGCTACTTTCTGAGAACATATTGTACACATGTTCTGATGCTCTTTGAAGGCCCTCTGAGAGACAAGAGTTGATGGAAAGCTCTCAGTTCTACTGAAGTGGGTGGTCCAAGAGCTCGAACTGAACAGCTGCCACACACCCATTGAACTTTTGTCATTTATAAATTATTTTCCATGCCATCTGGAGCAAGAATGGTGCCATGGTTTAGAGAAGCTCTTTGTAGGGTGCATTCATATCCAGTGCTTCTGCAATTTGCTTATTACCACCATGAACTGAAGTTTCCAAATCTTTATTTGCTTGGAGGCTTTAAATGTGAATAAATGAGTTATTTCTTTAAATGTCATATTAAAGACACTACCTCCACCCCTCTTAGCATTTCCTCCTCCCTCTCCCCCTTCCAGTTACTGCATCCTGCCTGCTTTTAGCTCCAGTGGAAAATACATTAATCCCAGAGTCTCCATGAGGTTTCCTGTTCGATGACATAATCAGAAAATCCTCCTCACTTTGCCCTTGGGGTTGCAGTCTGGATGTTATGTTGTCTTGGTGGGCGTAACTCAGCCATCAGAAGAATCGGCACAGGCCCTAAACTCGGAGCCTGAAATGCATTAATATCATGTTAAAAGAAATAAAGCTGTGGGCATGTCTGCAGCACTGGTGGGGAATTTCATTAATCTGCAGATTCTCGCTGGCATCGAATGCATTGGCTGGTGACTCCCGTGCATATGGCATGAGCTGGTGCAATGCCACTAGCAGGAGGTATTTGAACTGCTCTAGTGCAACCTGTTAGACTACATCTCGTGGAAAAGTACCACAAACCCTTGACTCCTAGACTTCGGTAGTGTTGATGTTAAGTTTTTAAGTCAGTTCCCCCCAACTCCTCCCTTGCCCATCTGTCCCACCAAGTCTGTTTACCTAATGAGTGTTGCCCTTGGTTGTTGGTCACAGGAAGCTGGGACGAAGAAAACTACTGGGAAGAGTCAGAAATAGAACATGGGGAGGGGGGATACATTTTAAAATGAAAAAAGCAAGATGGCATCTGACACGTAAAGTGGTTTGTAAAATTTCGGAACTTGTGAGGCAAGAACTTCAGTAGCTGAATTCCTTGGAAAGGAGAAACTGTATAAATTTGAAACAAGAATATGACATTGAGATGCCAAAGGGCAGGCACAGTTTTACAAGTTTAGAAGTTTATTGGCAAAGGAAATTGTACATATGCTCAAATATGGATTTTTCCTTCAGTATTTGGAAAATTTTTCATGTTTTTTGTTGTTTTGGTAGGCTGCCATAACCTTCCATTTGGTTGCCTTGGATTGAGGTACCTCCTGCCTTGGGTCTTGGAAGTCCAAGCTTGACTGGCACTCGATCAGGATGAGAACAAGGAGCAGATCCCTAGCAGGATTTGCAGTATCGAGATGCAAGCTGTCTTCACGACTCTTCCTCCTGTTGTACCAGTCTCCAAGGTCTAGTTCGGAGGGGACTAGTAAGAGAAAGAGAAAAGATGTTACCTGATAAAGCTTCATTGAAGGAAGTAAAAAAGGAAGGAGAGGGCCTTAAGCCCAGCCCCAGTAAGCTGAAAGCCTGGAAAGATGTCACCATTTCTACCTCTTTGTATCAGAGTTATTGTTGGGTTTTCCATATTATATTCTAAGCAGCAATATACCTTTCAACAGGTGCCACCCATGTGGTTAGGGAGTTTGGATCACGTCACGCTAGAGTGGAAAAAATATATGTTCTTTATGGCTATTGTGAAAGTTTTTGAAATTTAAAAATCACTACTGCATGAACTCTAAAACTTAAGAGTTCTGCATTTCAGGTTCTAAGATTTGTTTCTTACATAATGGTATAGTGGCTACATGCCCAAACTGTGAACATTTACTCTCAAAATAGGTTCTTTTAAGCATTATATGCCTTATACTTCAATAATGGTACTTCCACAGTGGGATGGGTTCTTAAATGTCCTGTCTGATGGATGAGTCACTTTTTCTACTGATAACATTTGGAAGAAATGTTATCCGAGCCAAGGTTGAGTATAGCTGATCATAGAGAGTCCATACTTCCTGGAGTCCGTTCAGTCTACCTCACATACTTGCACTTGTCGGAAATCTAAGCTTCCTTTTTTGGTGACTCTGTACTGTACCCAGTTTACTAAACTGGAACTGTAATTCCCAGAATCCCTTTCTCACACAATCCCCTTGTGTGGTTCTTGGTTAGACTTGGGCACAAGAGAAATGTATAAGGTTTTGGAGGTGGAAATAAAGGAGCAGCCAGTTTTGACGCTCTGGAGGTCGGTGCAGGGCGCCAGGCACTGTGCAGCTCACGCACCTTGTCCTTCAGCTGTGACCCCCAGTGCTGGTGTGGGGCTGCACTTGGGTCTCCTCCTCTGTTGGCTTCCCCACATCCTGGGAGTGAGCAGCGTGTGCATCTCTGTGGCGAAGACACCACCTTGTCTTCATTCATATGGGAGATGCTGAGAGACGTGGGTCTCAGTTTTTCCTTGTTTACCCCCACTTCATTTCAGCCCTTCTTCTCAATTGCCTGCCTGCGTGAACTATAGCGATTCCGGACCAAACAACAGACACAGCCCCTACAATGCGTAAGATTTAATTCCTTTAATAAATCCCTTATTATATATTACTCATAGTGATATATATCTCATTTCCTGATCAAACTCTGACTAATAAACAATTAAATTGTTCTATTTCTTTCCCTTCATGACACAGTCTAACACATGACATATTTTTGAAGACAGCTATTGGTCTCTTCTTCCTATCCATAGTTGCTTTTAATCTACTATAACACCAATAGTTCCTTCAGGTATCCTTCCTATGACATGATTTCTTATCCCCTCATTGTCTTGATAACTGTTCTCTGGTTGTCTACTATCTCTCTTAGAGTCTTCACAAAATGTTGAATGCTCTTGCGTAGGTGGGTTGAGACCAACAGAGAGAAGGGTGACTGTGATCCTTTTTACTCTGGATATGGAATGCAGCTTGGCTGGATTAGCAAATTGACTGTCTCATAAATCTCATGTTGCTGAATGTTTCAGAACATGTATGTGACAAAATGGCACTCATCTGCACACACCGGGACTCCATTTGATGTCATTTCTCAGCTACTTCCCCTCACTTCTGCTTGTCGAGATCTGTTTGTGTGTATCCTTCATCTATAGTTGTTTCCTGTCCCAGGTTTTGGTCAGAATGTGAAGTCAAAAGACTTAAGGTTAAGTACCAGCTCTATTTTCTTTCTTCCAGCTCCGTTTTCTAGCTTTGTTATTTGAAATGAGTAACTTAACCAGGATGTCTCAGTTTACTCATTTATAAAATGGAAAATAATGTTTTAACTCCCTCATTGAATAACTGTGAAGGCAAAGAGTAATAGTGTAGGTAGAAGTGTCTGGGGCTAAAAAATAACGTACAACACAATTTATTTTTTTATTGAAAATTAAAAAAATATACATATTCCTTTTGCTTCATTCAGGTGATTGGTTTAAAAAAAAAAAAGTGCAGCAAAGGGCCCAAGGGGCAAAACCCTATCTCTAGGAACCTTTCATAGGAAAGTACTGATTGGACGTCGACAGCATTTTGGATCAAAGCTTTATTAGTCTAACAAAGTGCCCTGGCATTCAGCCCATATTTTTACATCTTGTCCTTTAAGTTGTCATGAGTCTTTGTCAGATTCCGTCTTCAATTCCAAATGTATTTTGTCCACTGTATTTTCCTGATCTGCCAGGCTACCAGCCTTGTCAGAGAAGGAAATGAGGTCTGTCTTGTCCCTATTGAACCCCCATTGTGCGCCAGGATTGTTGCTTTTTTTCTGAGTGGTCACAAACCATTCTTTGAATGATGTTCCAATAATCTTGTCCAGGATCAACAGTAAGTGCACTGGTGCTGTGTATTATTGAGATTCTCTCTTTTCTTTCCTGTCTTTTATTTTTATTTTATTTATGGGAATTTTATTTTCATCATCTCCAGTCTTTTGGCACCAATTCTGTTTCTCCACCAGTATTTACAAGAAGGAAAATTCAAGAGCAATTAACTTTTGAGTCCAGATTGCATTTACCTTGCTTTTCTGATGGCTCATCTTATTTTTGCCAAGGTTGTGGCAAACCCTTAGCAGCGGTGAGGTGTGTCTGCTATTATAAATTCAGATTAGTTAAAATCCATGTAATTAGAAGACCCTGGAAATGCATTCTAAAATATTATAAGTGCATTTTAAAATCTAGTGTTGCTTTCAGTTCCCTTATGAAAGCAAAACCAACAACATAAAAAGCCAATGTATCATTAAGGACATTTATAATAACACAATTTTATTGTTGAAAAGCTGGATTTTTTTTTTAAAGTGAAGAAAGCCTGAGAGAAGCCTGTTAAATGAATTTTTTACTTGGCCCTGTTAGTTTAATGTGGACATGGACAGGTGATGAAATGATTTGCTCTTAAGGTTTTGTTCTAAATAATACTAATAAAACATGACTAAGCAATTAACTATTACGTTTATGCTATATTTCAGACATTTTACATGTATTAACTCATTTAGTACAATTATTCTGCAAGGTTGCAAATTTTGGAGATGAGAAAACAGACTCAAACAACTTGGGTAAAATGCTTAATAAGTGCCAAGCTGGAACCTGAATTTAGATCATCTGATTGAGAAGCTGCAGGTTTTTCCATTACACCACAATGTAACTTTAAACGACATTTTCCATTTGACTTTTCATTTTCTTACTTACTTGGTATTATGATGACCATGCTGAGGGACCTTTAACTTGGGCCATGTCAGTGGGAATTGCTTTAATAAAGCTGTGTTACAGTAATAAGTTGAGTGATTGTTGAGTTGGACTGCTTCATTAAAATTCATCTAAAATTTAATTTTAGGTGAAAGAAATTTACCAATGAGAAAAGAGCTGCCTTTATCAATTGTTGGTCATAAGTGGAGATTTTGCTTTATTTATTACAAATCAATTAATGGTTCTTTCCTTTAACACCCCATCAATCAATGCGTAGAAGTTTCCAATGATAAGGATACCTCACCAAAAGAAATCAATTCTCCTTTGTCATTTTGACAGAAATTAGCTATAAAGGTAGATTAATCCAGAATGCTATAGGGAAATACTGCAGGCTAAGGCCAAAACCTAATTTTGTAAAAATCAAAATTGTCTTAAGACAGTTTCACAATCAATGATAACAAAAGGCTTTGCCCCTTGTTCCCATAGTAAGGATTAATTTGCCTCTCCAGCATATGAGTTGAAAACTACGTTTGTTTTTTCATTTCACCACTCTAGTCCTATTGCCAGATGCTGTAGAAAGGCTCAAGATAGTGTCTGCTCTGTTTCCCAAGGCTTGGTTTGGAATTTAAGCCATTTTAATAGGGAACTGTATAAGAAAATCTAGTGTAATGCTTGAAAAATGTACAGTTGCAGATCTTCATGAGGCTGCTTGCTGGCTCTGATACAAGGTTTCTGTAAGAGTAGTCTGAAAGAACCTTTGGAAAGGAGAAATTTCATTAACACAGGCTCACCAGAGGAATGTTTGAACCAGTGCGAGTGCAGTCAAACCAACAGCTCTATGCATACAATATTACTAATAGCATATTAGAATGCAGCAACCCCAGAAGCTGCATCTGTAGACTCTTATTTTAAAAGGTGATTGCAAACATGTGAGTAGTTACCATGATTATGGCCCAAATTAGGGCATGCTATTTCCATAGTACTTATGGAAATTCATTTGTATAGAAGTTTAAAACTTAGACATTAAAAATCCTCTCTACTTAACTGTGTGATATAAAGTATTCAAGAAACGTTTATGCTTCTAGTTTATGTTTATCCCCAGGCTGAAAAATTTTAAACCACTTGTAGCCCCTTCTTTCGAGGATATTGCCTCAAATTTTTATTTATATAACTTACATTATATAGGTCAAGTCCTTGACTAGAAACTCATGGAAATAAGGTTTGCTTCTGAATCTCGGTGTTTAAATAGCTTTGGGGGAACTCTACTTAACTAAATGGTTTTCCCTAAAGTAAGACAGTAAGCATTGAGTGTTTGGTTTTTCATTAAAAGAATTTTTTTTCATTATTTTAAAGTTACCATCCTTATTAGAAACATAAAAGTAGTTTTGTATGCTTGTTTCTCCTATAATATATTTGAAAGCCTTTGGAGAAAACGTTTACATTTTTGTTGCATATAACTGGTGTATATAAAGTTTGATGTTGGACAGTCTTTTTTACTGGTTACTTCTTAAATCTCAAATTCCAGTCCAGCTCAATTTTCCCTAGGGTGAGTTTTAAGATTTCTTGGTCTGTCACCTGGTACTTGACTCCTAGAGGTAGAGTAAGTGATTAGTATCTGGTTTGGAAATTGCATGATCTGTTTCTAAAATGGTGTAACTCTTAAGATAGGGTTATACTATTTTCAGCCTCTTTTAGTCAATGCTTTGGGTAGAAAAAATACTTATCACTAAAAATAAATATCTTGTCCATTTTCCACAAGTAGCAGTCACTTTCACCTAATTAAATAAAATTTGTTCTTAGTTTGCTTGTACTTAAGCAATCTAATAAGTGATAGAGTATTTTGAATTAACGTAACCACTGTGAATGCAGCTAAATTATGCTATTTTAATTTCAAATGTGAGACCGTATGCTGAGACATCAGTCTCTGTAATTTAAAAGGAGTTGAAATTATACAAAGTATGTTCTCTGATAACCGCAGAATTAGAGGCTAATAACAGAAAGCCATTTAGAAAATTCCCCACGTTTGGAAATCGAACAACATACTTCTAAATAACCCATAGGTCAAAGAATGATAGATTTTGAAATGGTAATAGAGCATGCCCAATATATCATAGTCTGTGAGAGATGCAGCTAAAGGATCACTTCGAGGGAAATGTATAGCTTCAAGGTTTTAAAAACATCAAATGTAGTTGGTAAAACTATAAAGAACTGCAAAATGAAAATCAGTAGTATGGTTGCCCTCGAGGGAAGAGGATTGTGATATGGGAGGGGCCCACAGAGAGAATGCAAATGTTCAATTTCTTTAACTTTTGTGGGATATGGGTGTCTGTGTCTGTTATGGATTGAACTGTGTTCCCCCAAATTTACATGTTGAATCCCTAGTACCTCAGAATGTAACCCTATTTGGAGATAAGGTCTTTAGAGAGGTGATTAAGTTAAAATGAGGCTCTTAGGTGGGGCGCTAATCCTCTCGGAATCCTTATAAGAGGAAATTTGGAGCACAATACAGATAACAGGGACTCCAGAGCACACAGGGATAACACTGTCAAAGAGGCAGCAAGAGGTCGGCTGCCTACAGGTAAGGAGAGAAGCCTCTGAAGAAACGAACCTTGCTGACACCTTGATCTTGGATTTTCAGCCTTCAGAACTGTGAGAAAAATCAACTTATGACGCTCAGTGTATGATATTTTGTTATGGCAGTCCTAGCGGACTAAAAGAGTGTCCATATTAAAAATAATCTTTATTCTTACACATCTTAAATATTTTTGTATCCAGTATTTTATGTCAATTACAAATGAATACATGGAGAATATCCTTTGGAGCCTAAATATTGCTCTTCTGTGTCAGAGCATGCTAATGGCATTTCCGGGACTCCAGTTTTAATGTTTAAACTTACGGGAATAGCTGTGTATAAATATTTAAAATGTGACAGCACTATTTGTGGTAATTTTATGTACCTGAAAGTTGTAAGGCTAAGTGAGAAAATCTAGGAAAAGCCCTTGTACCACATGCCTGGCACAAAACACGTTAGGTGTTACTACTAATACTGTCATTTATGATGATTATTTCATTGCAGTTTAGTTTTCTTGAAAAGTATAGGCTCAAAGAATGAGCCTCCCATAGTAGACCTTGGGAAAAGGGTGGCAAGTTTCAACAGACTTGTTGAGAACATAGCTGTTTTCTGCTGGCCTGAGGTTAAAACATCTTGGGCTGAGACTGTCCTCTTGGGGACAGACGGTTCTGCCGCCAGCACGAATACTGTTCTCTGCCTTTGGGGATTGGTCGGCAGCGGCAGCAGCAGACAGTGAGACAGAGTTCTTGTTCCAGGGCTACTTCTGCCTTTAGGGCCATGTCTGTACTTTTTCCAGAGGAAATGAGGAAAGCGGGAGGGCTGGCACTTTTGAGCTACTTAGACCTAAGTTGGTGAACCTGAGTGGTACATGGGCTGGTATGTGTGCACGTGAATGTGTATACTTAACATCAGGCATGTGTAAATGGGCATATGCTGTGGGAATGATATTAATAGTCAAAGTGCTGTTGATTGAGGGATCAAAAGACCTGTATGTGAAGTGTGCTGTTGTTAGAGAGCAATGGGAATTAAGCAATTTCTCCAAAAACTCTGCCCCTAAATAAATCTTTCTTCCGATCCTTTTCTCTCCCTTTCTCTTTCTCTCTCTCCCCATCATGCCTGGGATTCTAGAGTTAAAAAGGTACTCTTTGGATTAAAGATGTTCTTGTCTTTTCCAAGAATTTATTTTCATATGATGAATATTCTTGGAAAGTAAGGCATTCCACATGAGGGACTGACTCATATTGCTTTCCCATATGGTAGCTGGGCAGAGAGTAAGGATGGAGGCGTATCTGGAGAGGGGTCCATCATTTGGGCTCTGTACTCTTCTGTCCAGAGCATATACTCTCAGGGGCTTTGCTTCTCCACCAAAGAATGTGTTTCCATCTGGTAACAATGATAAACTGATACAAACACATTCTGAATCATCTGAATGATAATGTTATCACACGGGCATCCCCTGAAACTTCAGCACCTGTGTTTACATTTGTGCCTGCCTCTAAGTGGTAGTCTTTGTTCCTGGCTAATGCCTGATTTATAAATTATGAGTTTCTAGCAGGCTGAGGCTGGATGACATCCTTTCCTGATAGAGGTTCATAGAAAAAGGGGTGGGCGAATTGAATCACCCTGCTGCCTGGAGTAACACAAGCACTCTTAGCACAAGGGTCTTAGCTGTGGCATCAGTGCCGTAGTCAGGCTGCAAGTGAGCAATTAGTTGTAGCAAAACCTCCTCTATCACATTCAGTTAATGTTAAGTTGTGTTTTTATAGCTCTTCTTGAATTTTTCTCATAAGTGTATTTTGGGTTTATATTTGTACAGGACTTACAAGCTTAAGGAGTTTATTCCTCGTTGTGCTTGTATACCTATTTTGAAAATCTAATAATTTAGGTCAACACTGGGAGTATGAGGAAACTATTGTAGATTACTCAGGTTTAAGAAGTGCTGGTCTGATGTGTAGCAGAGAAAGTCGGGACAGGGTGAGTGCTATAGGGAGGGGGGAACCTTGGGAAAGGAGGGGGCGGTGAAGAAGAGAGATTATATGCTTGGGGATGAAGAAGATTGGGTAGATGATTGTGTAGGTGTCTTGGTTGAATACAAGGAAACCAGAAAAGGATTTTAGAAGGTCCTCCTAAACCTTGATTGACTTCGCAATCTGACCTACAGCTGGCACTCGATGAGTTATTAAATAATGGAAGTGCTATCTCAGAAAAATCTAACATCTCTCTTCTGGATTATTTCAAAAACAAATGCATTTCGAAAGCAATTCATTATGAAGATGGAGGTCAGTGACCACCATCAAGAAAGGTGAAGTGGTGTCAGACCCTTTCCATTTAGCTACTGCTGGGTCCATAGGCCAAATGCGGGGTCTTAGGCTTGCACAGGAGAGCATGTGCAGTCAGCAGCAGACAGACAGGGGGGCAAGCAGATGGCCAGAGAGAGCTGACCCCCACGCCCCAAAAACTTGGGGAACCTCCTTGCTAATGCTGAATTCCTGTGTTTAATCTGCTGTTGAAGTAAAACTACTGTATTTTTATGTCCTTTTTAGTTCTTCATTAACTAATGCTACTTTTGGGTGGATTAAAAGATGAACCAGCTTTACATCAAATTTCTAGAAAGGGAGTAGTGTCCCCAGGTTCTCCTGTGGTTGACATACATTTTCAGGAAAGGAGCCTGAGCCAAATGACCTTATACTCTCTTTTAATTTAGTAGAAGTATAACCCTTAGTCTAAATAGAAATGCTAAGGTTTTGTTTTTTTTTTTTTTTTTTTAAAACATAGGTTGGAAAGTTAACATATTGCTGATTCTCTCTCTGAAATATTGCTACATAGAAATAACAAAGATAGCACAGTGTAAAGCATTTTCTTTTTTTAATGATTTCTGGGGTCTTTAGCACATCAGTGTACTAGGTAAACATGTATTTTGCAAAATTCAGGCATTTTCATAATACTGAAAATGTGCTAATCAGACCAAAATAAAATTTCAGAATCTTATTTTTAAATAATATAATTACCACTAGATTACATTAGAGAAGATATACAATTGTTTTTCTAAATATGTGTATAAATACTTATATTTCATTATATATAATGAAAAACTTATATGTTTTATATGTTACATGTGCAGGTGTACCTCATTTTATTGTGCTTTTGCTTTATTGCACTTTGCAGTTATTGCATTTTTTTCCAGGTTGAACTTTGTGGCAACGCTGCGTTGTCAGGTGATAGAATTTTTAGCACTAAAGTATATTTTTAATTAAGGTATGTGCATTTTTTAGACATAATGCTATTGTGCATGTATTAAACTACAGTATAGTGTAAACATAACTTTTATATGCACTGGGAAACCAAAAAATTCGTGAGATTCACTTTACTGTAATATTCACTTTATTACGGTGGCCTGGAACCGGAGCTACAGTATTTCCGAGGTTTGCTTGTATAATGAGAAATACAATATATGCTGTATACAAAACTATTTTCATTTTGTATGTTTATCACATTTCTCCCTGTTATGGGGAAAACTGCTTTGAGTGGAAATCAAGTCTTTGCATCTTCAGAGGAGGAGGAGACCACATTCTCATGGTGAGTGTGGACTTCAGCAAGTAGATTTGAAGCTGGATTTAGTTTGCAGCTTACACTTTGTCACTTCCACTTTATGTCAGCATCAAACACCAAAAAGCAATCCTTCTCAAAAGAAAGAGCAGGGTAGGAAGGAAAAAGGGAGAAATGAGACTCATAGAAAGTAGCAGTGCTGAAAATAAATGTGAAATTAACTACAACAAAATTGTCACCTAATGAAAACATAAAAGATATCTTAGACATGAAAGAAGTACGAGATATAAATAAAACAAACAAAAAAGAATGTTATCAAATAGGTTTGAGTTTCAGATTGTTCTTCAGATGATGCCTGTTAAGACTTTGCTAAACTGATTTATTCTCATTTTATAAACATTTGATAATGAAAGAACTTCTGAATGTGTTGAGTTTTTCAGCAATAAGATGAAAACATGTGCTCCCCCCTTTTTTCCATAAAGCGTTTATTAATGTGTTAAACGAAATGGAAAAAACCCCATAAAACCTAAGTTCTTCTTTCGTGACTTTTTCCTTTGATCAAGGAAAGAGAAAAATGGTATCTTTCATGTTTAAAGTGATTCTACAGGATGCTAAAACGATGTGCAAGTAAAAACATGGTAATGTATATGCAAATGAATGGCAGTGTCACACACGTACAACTTCCACAGTTATGCCGATATCAGAATTGTAATTTAGATTGCTTAATGGATTTCCCAGTGATGATTATTGTTTGCTTAAAGTTGTAATTTTACCACCCCTGTAGGAGGTAGGTAGGACTTAGGAACTGTAGATAATTGTAACTCCCACAGCAAGCCTTTTCTTTGCCTCTTGAAATAAGCAATCCATACAACAGCACAGAATAGCATTATAGGGAGCACAGTGGAGGTTTGTATGTGTTAGTCTTGTAATTGCTGTACCAGCCTTCACGATAAGTCTTTTACTTAGATCATAGGGGCGTAATAGCGTTAACGTGTATTGCTTGCTTTCTTTGTATCAATAATAAGCAATGTTGTAAGAGTATCATAGGTATTATCACATTGAAATGTCACAACAGCACAATGGAGTAGATACTATTTTGCATCCATTTGTCAGATGAGGAAACAGTGAAGCTCAGAAGAAATGTGCAGTCAGATACTTAGTAAGAAATAAAGCCAGGACTTGAACCCAGACCATTTGCTCCAGGGCTTTTAATCAGTTCTCTTTAGTGTTTCCCCAGAACAAGCTTGGATGCTCTCTTATCTAAGCCACAGAAGAGTAATTCTAATTCTGGAGTTACATAATGAACTGCTTTTGTAATGTTTCCGCCATTCCATATGTAATGGTATATTGTTCTTTTCACCTGGTTAAGAAAACATAATACTTGACTATTAGACTGGCCATTTTCCTGTCTGAGCGGTTTTTCAGATGTTACGCTGGTGAATATGTATTGCACAGTTGATCTTTGAACTGCATGAGTCCACTTATAAACTTTTTTTTTTTCCCCCAATAGTAAATACTGTAGTACTACATATGATGGAGGTTGGTTGAATCCATGGATATGGAACTGTGGATACAGAGGAACTACATATAGACATGTAGGGCTGACTGTAAGTTACATGCTGATTTTTGACTGCATGGCAGGTTGGCACCCCTACCCCTTTGTCGTTCAGGGGTCAACTGTATTCTCTCCGGGTTACTTTTTTTTTTTTAATTAATTAATTAATTTTGGCTGCACCAGGTCTTAGTTGCAGCAGATGGGATCTTTAGTTGCGGCATGCATGCGGGATCTAGTTCCCCGACCAGGGATCAAACCTGGGCCCCCTACGTTGGGAACGTGGTGTCTTACCCACTGGACCACCGGGGAAGTCCCTATCCAGTTACTTGGAAGTCCAGAATTCGTTGTTGAATACTCTGCACATTCAGACTTCAGTGTTCTTGTTTGACTTGCCAAAATCAGATACATATGAACTTGTTTCAGGTTAGGTAGGAACTTATTTCCTCCATAGAGATGAATGTGCCATATAGTTGCCATGGAGTTGAGATAGATAGCCTAATGTCATCTGAGGTCTCCTGAAAGGTAGAGAGCCACATGAATATTCTGGAGAGGGAATAAAGTAAGACCTGTGTATATACTACATAAATATATTCGAAGTTATGAATTTTGACATATAGAGTAGAGTAAAAGGAATTGACTTTGTGGTCACAAAATGTACGGAAATCCCAATGCTACTCACTTTTTTTTTTAAAGGTCCAAGCGTGTTCCATGTTCATTAAGGTGTTCCTAAGAAATTCCTTTGAGATGTCCATTTGCAGACCTAAGTTGATTGTGTCCTTTTGGTAACTTCTAAACCAGGCCAAAAGACTTTCCAGAGACGATAAATATGCCCAGCTAAGTGTTTTAAGTCATTCTAGGGTCAATCTGTTTTTTAATGCTGAAAACCATTCATGGCATTGCAAAACCATGTGAGAGGTTACTGGCATGGGTTTCCTAATTCATCAACATATATGTATAGAGCGTCTGCTCTATTGGAGCAAAATACTATGTATTAGATACTGTAGTAAAAACTAGGAACTCAGAGCCTGTTCTCAGCCAGTTGTTGGGTAGTTGGGGGACCAGACATGGGTGCAGCAAATATGGAGTCATAATCCAGGTAGTAGGTGAGTCCTGACAAAGTGTCATTTTATTTGGGCTGGCCTATTTGGGGAAAGGAACAATCACATTATGTGGAGGAGACACAGGAGGGTGGGATTTTATCTCAAGTGTCAAGGGATTAAATTGTATAAAATGATTGAAGGTAGAAATTGTAGCCTGGGGAATGGTCTGAACAAAATGGTAGAGCAAATGTCTATTGAGAATAGGTAGAGGAGATGAACTTGAGTGGAGGAGAGGCTTTCTGTAGGGGAATCTAGGATGTGAGACCTGCATTGGTCATCAGTTGTCAATGTATGTTCTTGATTATGACTAAGGGTAATTTGGGGTCAGATTCTTAAGTCTTGAGTGATAAGCTCAGGAGTTGAGAGCAACATGTACCAAACTGCATTTTATGCAGCCCTGATATCCCATGAAATGCATTCCATGATCAAATATTTGTAGGCAACACTTCACAAAGATTCTGTGGACTCCTCAGTATTGAATTTACTAATATATACTATGCTTTCCAAAAAGAAGGAAGACTCAGAGCATGCCATGTATCTCACACTTGGAGCACAGAATCTTAGTTTCCCAGAACACCCATGAACAGCTACCCTGGATGCTAGTTTTCTGTTTTATGCTGTTTAGAAAAAAAAACTGGCTTAGACTGTTCTGTGTACGATGAAGCATTAAGAACCATCTCTGAAGAGGGCAATAATAAAGTATGATTTAAAGTTTCATACTGCTTAAGCCTGCCTGCAATTTTTTATTCTCACGGGCATAAATCTAAGCAGCTAAGATTTAAAAACTACAGAGAAGTCCTAATGTTTCATGGAAACCCCAAGTCCTTTATAGGAGCTCATTTCAAGGCATTTTTAAAATTTAGTTTTTTTTTTTTTTAATTGGTATGCTGAGCTTTTAGCTTCTGTTCTCATTACTGACACTGAGGTTGAGACTTCTTGTTGTTGATCTTATTTATCCATCGAGATTAGCATTATGTTGGGCATTGGGTGCTATTAGAAGCATGTGGTCAGGGGGAGAGAACATTACCACCCATGTTTCCTGTAACATTGTCCACACCACCATGGTGTTGAAGGAAGGATTCCCTAGGGCCTCGTGTAATGGATAAGGACCTGGTGGGGCTGGGGCCATATCCACTCTCTCTGGCAGCTGTTGATAGAGCTTTTAATGCCATTTGTAGCACCCTGCTTCTAAAACTCTATTCTGAGGATTTGGCCTAGCAGATACATATGATATATCTAATACTTGTGTTCTATGTTGTCAACTCAGGATTACACAGGATCATGGAAGATTGAATCCAAAAATTATTTCCTTCTCTACCCATGTTTGAAATAGAATCACATAGAAAATGGTATTTCATCAAGAAATCATTGGTTGCTTTCTTCTCTGTGTTTCATTAGGACCATTTCCTCCTCTTAAGTTTTGAAATAAGGTAGCAAAATAAATGTCTTAGTGAAAAATATCCAAATGAGAAAATTCGATCCAGAGTAATGTAAGGAGAATCAAAATACAATTAGCTTGATTGTTAGTTGTGAAGGCCTTCAATTAAAATCTATTCTTTAGAAATACAGGTTGAAACATCAATTTTTAATGCAAGTTGTCATGCTTACCAAGAATCATGTGCCAGATGCTTGTATAATTCTTTTAAACTCAGATTTAGACTGCAATCAGGGAAAATAGGGGGAAAATTAAAGTGCAAAATAAATCCTGATGTCATCTTAAAGAAATAACTGTATTTAGTCCAAACTCTACTTTAAAAAGTAGATAAATAAGAATCTTGAGGGAGAATTGCTTTTTTCACGAATGGATGCTTCCAGCTCATTCTGTTTTTCTGCCATCCTAAATGGTCAAAAGTTTCTCTACATCCAATTGGAAGTTTTTAAAGTATTCTCGGCAAGTGTCAGTATGTGTGTTGCTATTTTCTTTTGGTTTGTTTGTATTTGTACTCTGGGAGATTTTTGAAATAATCAAAAAACACTTATGCCATAGAGAGTGTTTACTGTCTTTAAACAATAGTTTACTGTTTTTTGTTTTGTTTTTAAGTAGGAGATGGGGTGTTGGCTCGTGTATTTGAGAAACAGAATAGAGACAGCCTGGATATTTAGTGTGAGACACTGGAATCCTGCTTAGATTCAAGTCCTGGCTCTGCTACATTTTAAAGATGTACCTTTGGTTAACTTAGCCTCTCTGCCTTGGTTTCTCCTTATATAAAACGGGATTGGTGGTAACAGTATCTACTATATTCGATTTTTGTGGATATTTAAGAGTTTAGAACAGAGCCAGTGTTAAGTGGTTCTGTTAAGTGTTAAGTAAATATCGACCGTTCTTTACTAAATCAATTAGTAACATTAGGCATCATTTTTTGGTTTTCTTGTTTGAAAAAGTAGTTTCCCTCTTATTTTTGGTGGGTTACTGCAGGAGGGGGCAAGAGGTGAGACAGGAGGGCAGTGTACTTTTTTTTTGCTTGCAGTATGATCACTGAGACGTGGAAAATAGGACTTTAACTGGAAGATAGGACTTGATTGTTAAATGTTTTTGTATGTATGCAGAAGCCATATCATTTACCCCCAATTTATGACAAGTTCCAGAACCCTCTGTGTACAGTCTGTGCAGCTGTGGAAATCACTTCTAGCTTCAAGTTCTCTACCAGAAGCTCAGAAATAACCCAAGAAAATAATTGGTACACCTTCTTAGTTGCAGAAGTCTTCTGTGGCTCTTAGACACTGCAGCTCACAATGTTTAGGGTCCTAAGGAACCATCAACATATATATATGTCAGTGGCTGTTAATGTGTTGTCAATGGCAAGAAGGGAAGGGCACTAAAAATACCAGACCCTACATACCTGTTGGTGACACTGGTTTTTTGGTCACAGTGTTAATTGTTTAAAATCAAGTTATTTACTGTAATTTATTTACGGAGTTAAATTCCATAGAACTCGATTTAATTGACAGTTTGATATTTTAGGATGACTTTTGCTTGTTAGATGTTTGTCTTTTGAAATAGTTTGAGAAATACGGTCGCTGTGTAAGTCCAACCTCATCTCTGAAATATTTCCAAGTCCTTTGATTTAGAACGTTTCCTGTCAGTTTGCCACTAAAATCAGAAGATACGGTGTGTGTTAGAGAAATTTCCAAACCTTTTCACCCCATAGCCCCTGAATTCTTTCTCTAAATGGTTTCTCTAAGGCTGTATTTACTATTTCAACTTCCTGTCAGAGCGATCCCTTCTAACTCTATACCCTCAGTCCACAGCACTCACATTTGCTCTTATTCCTTCAGAAGATATTTTGTCTGGGTTATACTATTTGCACCTCAGATCCTGTCTTCAAAACAGTCATTTGTCAAACTGTGTCCACCTCCTTTCTTCTCAATGGCCTTTAGTGATAGGCTTCTGGTTACTGAGGTGTAATCCCAAGCAATTTGTAACTTTTCCCTATTCTTTATTCTCTTTATCCACACAGTCGCTGAAACCTTTTAATTCTTCATTAGTTCTTTTGTCCCCCACCATCCCTCTTTCAGCTTTGTCCTTGCTGCCTCCCTGCTCTGGAACTCATGGCTTCATGCCCCCTGTAACATAACAGCTTCCTTACTGTACCACTATATACTATAGGTTACTAGAGTTTACTATGGATTATTTTAACAGCTTTCTAACTAGCCTCTAAGACACAAGTGTTCAGTCCTGTTCCCTGTGTAGCTTTCTGATTAAAGCCCATTTTTTATGCTTCACTCCTGATGTAAACCTCATGGTGGTAAGTAAAGCCCAGACCCCTCAATCAACTCGTCTTCATTGGGTCCCATCATCATTTGTCCTTAATGTCTCTATTCTGCAGCAAGAATTTTTTTAAGCTTAGTGCCGTAATTTATCACATCAGGGTCATTCTTAACTTCTTTTGGTCCAAGCCTTTGGAGTTGCCTTCACCCATATTTCCACTCGCGTATCTTTCATCCCCTCCTCATGAGTTTCCCGTTCTCCTTCATACATACCCCTCACTCAAAGACTTAAAACCTGTATTGTTTTTCTCTCATTTCTTGCCCTGAATGAACACTTAATTGTTACCTGCCCATTCTTTGTTTCCATTTTATGTTTTCCATTGTTTACTTTCCGTATTTTATATTTTCCATTTAGTTGTTTTTTTAACTTCCTAGGACAGGTGTTATTACTTACGTTTATATGTCCCCTCAGTGTGATTGATATAGTAGGCACAAAATAAGGAAATGTGGAGTGAATCCATGGTCAAAACTTGGGGAAGTCAACATATGCACAGCTGTGCTGGGGATCCAGTGAGACATTTATGGAGCAGCGTTTATATGAGTCTACGCAGATGCAGGGTGGTGTGATTGTTGGGCATGTTTTGGGCTTTTCCTGCTGATGTCTTCTCTTCTGGAATAGCAACACTCTGCCTGGGCTTCTTATGACCTTCACAGTTTAATTGGAGACAACGAGATGTGTTTCCATAATAGGTCTTACAAGTAAAACCCTATTTGGTCATGTTTGTTTAGTCACATGTATTTTACTTGATCTTTTGTTTATTCACTTACAGATATTTGTTGGTCTGTCTTGTCTGTAAAAGATGACTAATTTAGAGTTGCTGTTATACTGTAACCTCTGCACTGCTGTGGGCTCTCCACTGTGGCACAAAGAAACTTATTTATCTGAACACATATAATTGCTTAAGGACAGGGATTAAATCAGTCTTTTGCATCTTTGCATTATACCTTCCTGCCTTCCTACATTGTCACCCTTACCGGACTGCCTAATCTGGAATTTCAGATGCTGCCCCCTCTAAGCCATTTCCACATTTCACCTGGTACCAGACATGATGAACTGCAGGCTGGAGGGCAGAGCTGCTTGGATTCTGCCGTAGAGCACTGTACACTGAGCGTTTTGGTGAAGAGGAATCTATATACCTATAGCTGCAGGGCACAAATGAGTCTTTTTCTGTGTGTCTGATTAGTGTATGTTCTTCTTCCCCAGGTAAATCTGTCTTAATTTTTTTCTCATCTCTTTTCCCAGGTGGTCCATATTAGTAAACATGTTGGTTTCTCTTTGTAGGATTTGTATTTAGTGCTTTAGCAGTGTCTATCTCGATGTTCTCTGCAAATTTAAAAAAGTGTGCCTTCTTTTCCATCATCAGATCATCCCTGGGGTCATCACTGAACATTCCTAACTGCCTCTGACCCATGGATAGCTATTCTGCTGTCCATTTCACTGGATGTCCTTAAAACTAACAGAAGAGGGAAATGACTGATGGTAAGATTCCCCACCCCCACCCTCCGACATCTTAGAACATTTCTAACTTACTAAGTGCTGCCAATGCAAGGTTTTTCTTGTGAGTGGGTGGTATGACTGTAGTTCAAAAATGTTGTTTTTAGAATAGTAAAATGTTAGGAACCTTTTTTGGATCTCTTTCCTAGGGATAGATCAGGAGGAAGAAGATGGAAAGAGCACATTACAGATAACTGTTTCAAATATTCAAATATTTTTGACATTCTGAGTTTTAGATCCCAGTGTTCCATTGGCTTCTGGCTGACACCCCTGGCCTGACCCACCAATACCTTAAACTGAATATAGCCAGGGACAAACTCATTCTGTCTGTTCTGCTATGATCTTATCCTTTGAGTTTTATACTTCAAAGATTGTTGTTGTCATTTACCTGCTGCTCGCCTGCCCTACCAATCAGTCATGCCTTATTTAAGTAACTTACCACGTGCTCCAAATATTTTTCTAATCCATCACCGTTTTCCCATTCTTACATCTGGCCTCTATCATCTTCAGCCTTGGCTGGTTCAAGCACCTTTTTGCTGGGCTACCTAGTCTACTGTGAATACCCCACCCTGCTCCCACCCTCCTGAAATAGATCACATTGAGTTACTTCCCTTATTGACTAAAGAGCACATTTCACTTGTTAGTATTTCATGTTCTGTTCATCCCATTTCCTAAACCCTCCCACACCTGGATCCACTGATGTCTTTGATTTGATGGTCTAGTCCTGGTCTAGCTCCTGAGTCAATCCTGACTGATCCACGATGCAGGTAAATGTTTTTCATCTCTTACGTCTTCCTGTATCCAATGAGTTCTTAAAATAAAGCAACTATCCTAGAGCAGAAGTTTGGCATGGGGATGACCTCTGCGTTGCTGTGTCTCTCCTACTGTTCCCACTACTGTTCATGGCCAGTTTCTGCCCCCCATGTGTCATCACTAGGTGGCCGTGATCTGCAGTTCTTCCTTCTTGTTTTGACCTAGTCTGGGCCTTTGTCAGGGTCCCATTACCTACGTTTTGACTACATGTAGTTACTCAGGTTAATAACGTAGCCTTCCTCTGAGGCTTCAGCTTGGACCTCAACTTCTTGATAGTTGAGGTGCCTTCCGTCTGAATCGTTTGTATCAAGACTGGTGATTGTGACTGACACCCAAGAGCCCCTGGGGGGATGACTCTTTGCTCACTGTGTTTTAGTTTCCTTTGATGACCGTAACAAGTTGCCACAAACTTGGTGACTTAAAACAACAAATTTAGGTGTTCACAGGGCCACACTCCTGCCAGAGGCCTAGCAGAGAATCTGTTTCTTGTTTTTTCCAGCTTCTGGTGGCTGCTGACATTCCTTGGCTTGTGGTGGCATCACTGCAATATCTGCCTCCATGGTCACATGGCCTTTCCCTTTTCTGTCTGTAGTCAAATGTCCCTCTATCTCCCTCTTATAAGCATATGTGTGATTGCATTTAGGGCTCAACTGGATAATCCAGAATAATCTGCCCATCTCAAGATCCCTAATTTAATTGCATCTGCAGTCTTTGCCATAGACGGTAACATTTACAGGTTCCAGGGATAAGGACCTGTTACCTTTGGAGGCCATTATTCGTACTGTTGCACTGTGTTTTACCCACTTAATTTGGGCCTGCTCCTTTTCCTGGAAACCCTGGTCCTGACCATTCCTGAGTCATGGTTAAGCTTGCCAAGCCCGTTGGCTTCTCTGCCTTCTTAACCAGCTCGTCTCCACCTAGAGAATTGGCCTCAACAATGCTGTTGGTTTCCCCAGGGTCCTTCTCATGCCAGGGGCCGGCACCACCTCCCCTGCTTCTGTCCATCTTGCCTCAGTCTTATATATTGAGTTGTAGAAAATATCAAGTCCTGGGGACTTCCCTGGCAGTCCAGTGGTTAAGACTTCGCCTTCCAACGCAGGGGGTGAGGGTTTGATCCCTGGTCAGGGAGCTAAGATCTCACATACCTCGAGGCCAAAAAAACCAAAATATAAAACAAAAGCAATATTGTAACAAATTCAATAAAGACTTTAAAAATGGTCCACCTCATAAAAATCTTAAAAAAAAAAAATCAAGTCCTTTTACAAAACTACCATCCTGTGATGCTCTTTCTCTCTTCCACAAAGACCTTGGAATTCAGGCCCTCCCAGATTGTTTCCATTGTTCTTCACTTAACAAGGCATATCTAGACGTGCCATGAGATATAGGGGCTGCTGTTTGCTTAGCTAGAATGCCCTTTTCCCTTCTGTATTTGGTGTAGTATTGTTCATTTTATAAGGTCCTGTTCAAGTGTCAGATTCTCTGAAACTTTCCTGAACCCCTCCCCTCCCTCCCTCCCTTTCTCCATGCAGGATGAATTACTTCTTTCCTCTGTTCTTCCTCGGCACTCTGTTTATGCTTGGTTCTAACCCTTACCACATTGTGTTCTACTTCATTTTGTCTCGGTCTCCTCCTGGCTAGACTTTGAGGTTCATGAGAGCCAGGAGTAAGATATTTATCTCTTTTATTTTAACCTGACGCATGGCCCACAATAAGTGCTTGATATAATACTATATAATATAATAAATGTGTTTAATCAATTCAAATTTCAAATTTTCTATAATTTAGAATATCATAGTATGTATAAATATTTAATACTCTTCTCCCAATTTCCTTATGAACCCCAAAGTAATTGTTTTCTTTAGGTGGCTATGTACAGTCCATTTTGGCTTTTGTTTCCATTACAAATGGATTAAAAATACTCATGTATTCTGCGCTTAAATTTCAATGTGAGGACGTCATTACATTTACAACTCTATGGAACCAATTTACTTTAATATTAGACTTCACTAAAACTGAAAAACTACCATGGAAAGTTGCTTAGTTGTCTTCTTGTAAACTTAGACCTTTAAGCAAGAATTTGGCATTTTATTTGTCAGGATTGCTTCTTTTGACTTATTGGAGGTTTGTTGAAACAGGACTTTTTTTTCCCCCCTTTCTCGGGATATTTTGTTTTATCTGAGTCGATCTGAATTTTAGTTATTTTCTCCACCTTTTCACTGGAAGCTGGGGACAGAATTGCCCACCACCTCCCCGATCTTAAATGTTATACCCTGTGAGGTATCTGCTGTGTTGCATTGCTGGTGTCTGTTTCCTATCTCTGTAGCCTTGAGCCTCTTAGGAGTTTTGTAGAGGGTGCTGGTATTTTATTAAATTGCGTGTCTTATATTTTTGAGAAACTCAAAGGGCTTTGAGGATTTTCTTTTTTGGTATCTAATCTTCTAACAGCTCTCTGAGGTAGGCAGTGTGAAGTGTTATCTCCATTTTGCAGATGTTACAACAGAGGCAAAGCACAACTTGATATAGGCCCCATAGCAAATCAAAGGCTGAGTGGGAAATGTCTCCAGGTCTTTTCAACCTCCATTTCAGTGAGCTAGATGCCAGATGACTTAATTTTAATTTTTAACACCTCTGCCCATTTTGGTTTTGCATGAAATAGTATTGTCAGCGCTCATATAGTAGCCAGTGCTCCAGTTCTAGCATTTTTCTAACTTTATCCCTTCTCATTTGTTAACATGCACACACACTCGTGTGTGTATAATTTAAAAAAAAAATCACATGTGTACGTATTTTTCTTTCAAAAGAATTGTTATGCAAAATTAGGTTCTGCAAAAAGGTTCCTTGGTCTGGGGACTACCTGCAGATAAGAGATTTCAGCAGCAGCTTATCTGATACTTTTGACTAACTTTTCAGCTGAACATACTAAATACGTATTGGCCATGGACATGATGAAAACATTAAAAAATATAACCTGTGACAAGAAATACTATAAAATTGGATAGCAGGCACTCTTAATCAGTGAAATAAATGTTTTTTTATTTGAATAATTCTTCCTTGCAAATGACAGTATCCCTAAAGTGAGCCCCTACTGTAACTTTCGTATACTTTTCCTCAAATGTTAAGATTTGTTATTTTCTTTCACTCAGGACAGTTAATACATTTTTTTTTAATTTAAAATTTTACTGCAGACATAAGTTCTTGATCAGATTTGCCCGAGTCTTTAAAGGGAATGTCTCGAGAGGCTTTGTGTCTGCGGTGTAGGATGTGTGGCAAGGCTCTGTCTCCTTGATGACTGCATTTGGAATGCCCCTCTCTTCGGCCAAGTGGCGCTGATTACCCTCTTGGTCCTAGAGCACTAAGAACTGTGTGGCAGGGAGATTTCCCCACAGTTCCTGTAGTCTCTGAGGCACAGTTTCAGTTTATTGCTGTGGAATGGTGGTGAGGCAGGCTGTGACCCAGCTGCCTTAGCGATCAGCCCGGAGACCTCTGTGCGCTTTGCCTAAGCCAGGAGAGGGGATTTAGAGCACCTGGTGGGGGGATGCATCTTGCCAGCCTCCACTTTGTCAGCCTCCACCCCCCCCAACACCACCTCCCCCCCCCCCCCCGACTTCTGAGCACCACCCAGCTGCAGCGCTTTTGCCTTGAAACCATTTGGAGCGGCTGGAGCGGAGGCCACCCAGAGCTTCTGTGAGCAGCTGTGGCTGCACGGCTCCTATTGGCCAGAGCCAGACAAGGTTCTCAGTTATCTACCCTGAACACGGGTGGCCATGATCCCTTAGGATAATGCAGTTTCTCACTGTCTGGGGGTGGAAGCTGTTGTCCTCCTTCCCAGCTTGCTGTTGGAAGCCCTTTTGTAAGGCTTCTGGCTTTGGCTGACTCACAGCACACGCGCGCGCACACACGCGCGTACACACACACTAAAACTCCTTCCTTCCCACCCTGCTTCCCTTGCTCACCCCTTCATCCCCATTTAATGGCTTTTGAAATTACTGAGAAGATAACAGATCTCCCTGCTTGGCGGGGGGTGTTGGGTGTGGGTGAGTAACAGCTTAAATAGTAAGTAAGTAGAAGGAACTGTTCACACAGGTTCACAAAAGTCTGGAAAATTTCATCTCATCATCCTCGTTCACTGTGAACTCTGTTTGCTTTTCTGTCCCTCCTCCCCTCTTTAAATGTTCTGGGCTGAGCCACAAGCCTAAATGTGGCCGGCGTGCGATTACAGAGGCATCATTCACATGGGGGAGACTTTGCAGGTGAATGAGTTGAAGGATGCCATTTTTGTTGCCCCCCGATAGAAAATTGCCATTTCTGATGAACGTTTCATGAAGGCGGTTTCTTCAGCATCCTCTCACTTGTGCCGACCTGTAATTAAAAATAGCGAAGAACTTGATTCCCAGTGCACACACCTGAGCTTTTCGTGGAGTCTCTTAGCAATATGCCGTGAGAGCTGACTGGCTGGTGGTGGATTTCCGAGCAGAAAATTGAGCTCATTCACAATAGACGCTTATAGTTTTAGAAACTGCGTGGCGACGAGCGCTGTTATTTGCAGGCTTTGGCAGGCATCAGTGAACCCGGCAGCCACAGTGACCGAGACGGAAAATGTGGAAAGTCCGCTTTGCTTCTTCATTACTTTCAAACGACGTTAGCTCATGCTCAGGCTCAGAGCAACAGCTTCAGTCCTTCATTGGTGTGATACTTTTTACTGCAAAAAATTAATGTTCTTATGTGGTTTTAGCATAAATTAGGACTTTTTATTAATGGAAGAAAAATCGAACAAGTGTGTGGACAGCATTCCTACCTGGTAGCATGTATAAACTTCTCGTATTAGTAACGTGTACTGGTGGAGCATGTTGGAACTTTTCAAATACATTAGAATCCCTGTTCTGTGTGGGTCACTGCTTGCCCAACTAGATACGTCACTTAACTGGTAACACATGCACCTTTCTCAATGATCTTTTAGACCAAGATCATACAAAAATAGTCCGTGTCCTCTGTTTTGTTGTCATCAGTTCATGAAAATACTGCCAAAGGGCTGGAAAACAAAATTTTCTCATGTTTTACAACACAGCTCCCCAGGGTCCCTGGGCCTAATTTGTTCTTAATAATTTTCAAAAGGGACTGTGTCCTTTCACTCACCATCAGTGTCTGGACTGCCTTAAAGTGAGCTGTAGCCCGATACAGACTCTCTGCCAGTTTCTAGGTAATGGAAAGTTCTGGAAGGTAGATCATTTTCCCTCAGTGGTAGGTACGATGCAAGTGTTAGATGCATGTGGTGTTTGTGTTTGACATATGTATATACAGCTCCTAGTACAAAAATCAGAAACCTTTCAGTTTCCCTAAGGCTTGACTGCAGTGCTTGTGCCTTGAATGCAGATTGTAACAAATAGAGGCAGTCTGTGTCTGGAAATGCTGGACATCTCTGCTTGAGTTGGAGCTCTTGTTCCAGGCCTCGGGGGGATAGAGACAGAGGGTTGTTTTCTAGCTTGCCCCGGAGCCCCTGAGCCTTTGCAAATTGACGTAGCTGCCTTTATCTGTGTGCAGAATCTTGCGTCCAGCCTCCCACAGTGTGGGGAGAAGTGGGAGGAGGGAAGATGATTCAGCCGCTGTTAAATGTCAGGCGCTGTGCTGGGCGCTGTACATACATGTCACTGCAGCTGCACCGCGACCTTGAAAAGTACGTGCTTTATAGATGAGGCAGTGCAGAGCTTCAGAGCTCAGATATTGGAGCGAGACTGACTGCCGGGATTTGAATCATGACGTTGCCACCTTCAAAGTATACAACCTCCTGACGCCTCTGTTTCTCCATTTGTAAAGTGGGGATAATAGCAGAACAAACCTCAATTGCTTGCGGTTGTGAGAAATACCTTAAGAAGTGTAAAGTGCTTAGAGCATTTGCCGTACAGTATTAGGTAAATGTTTGCTACAGAGAATAGAAACACAGGTCATTTAACTTGCTCAGTGTATATAAGTGGCTGGATTAGGATTTGAACTTGGATCTGCTGGTTTAAGAAAGGTGATCTTTTCACCTCACCACCCCACCATACTTCCTTTCTTTTCTTCCCAGTTACTTTTGAGTTGGTGTCCTGAGTCCATCCTCTTCATTCCTCCTCAACCCCCCTGGTCGGGGGTGGGTTTGTGGGCCCTGTATCACTCTGGGTTTTCCTTTTGCGCTCCCTTGTAGAGACATCCTAGGGTTTTTCTCAGAGCTTAAATGTTTAAGGCTGTCCGTACAGATAGACGATAACGACTCCTTTCTCCAAAAGACTTGGGGTTGAACTGACACTTTACTTGCATGGTCAAGTGATCCTTTGTTATTTCCTGTTGTTATTTTGTGTGTTCTTTTCCTCCCTCAAAAATGGGAGCATCTTGTGAGCAGATTCTGTGTCCTGTGCTTCTCATGGCCCTCACCCTGCGCAGTGGACTCTGCTGGGCAAATAGGCAGCAGCTCTCGGAGGAAGGAAAACACCACATTTAGTGGCTCTTTCAGTCACTAAATGAAAATGTCATGGTACAGCGTTTTTCCTTTTCATGGTGGCAGGATCAAGAGTATGGTCCGGATTTTGGGATCTTTGATGTGTCCTTTGCTTCGCTGGACAATTTCTGCCAGGATTTTCAGTTCTAAGCTGTGTCCTTCTATCTTAGGTCTCCAAACACTGTGGAGTTGGCTTCAACCTGTGTATCTTACGCCAGCTTTCCTTCTTGACACTCTTGAGAAATGCTGCTGAAGACGTAGAACATATATATTTACGAAGTCTTTAGGTGTGACGAGGAACCTAACATTTGGTCTTCAGTAAGGAAAATATGGAAGGGATTTGATTACTTTTGCTCCAGTCCCTCCTGACTCACCTCCGCGTGTCCAGTTTATTTTGGATGGAAATGTTCAATAATGTTAAAATTCATGTAAACTGTGATGGGTTGTTTTTTTTTTTTTACTAAGGATGCAAGGTCTTTAAGGCAAGACAACACTATTAATAGAATGTGGATGTGTGTGGTTTATTTTTGTTTTCAAAATGGAAATGTTTCTTTGGGGTTTTGGCATGCTCTTTGATATGCTGAAAGATGAGAAAACATCATTTGGGAAACTCAGCAGTTCTACCATATTAGGAAATTTACAGTGCCTCAGATTTCACATTTAATGTTTTAATTGCCTGGTTTGGTAACAGAAAAATGTCAAGCTTCTCTCTTTCTTTTAGAGTTACCACCACTCCCCCCCTCTCCAGTGGTGGGCCGTTGCCAGCTTCTGCTTCCTGCCCCAGCCCCAGTGTGGACTGAGGGTTTGCTCTGAGAAAGCAGTTCATCACATGGCATTTTAAATGAGTATCCTGTTGACTTCTGACATGCTGTTTTTTTTCTTCTTTATGATACCATACATGCAGTTGTTTCCCATGGTGTTTGTAAATATCCTAAACGTGCAACTGAAATTGAGTTGTATTTTTGAAACTTTTAAGTTGTTTTTGAATGGAGGGCACTACTCTGAACATGATGTAAAGTCCAGATGAACTCCAAGACAATGTTACCATCTTGGTCTGAGGGCAGTATTTAAGAGGCACGCCAATACATTAAACAGAGAGAGTGTGAGAGAGATGGGGGTGAGGCTGATTGGTGAGTGGACAGTATAGAAGAGAGGGAAGAGAAGAGTTAGAATATTCCATGGAACTTAGGCTTTCTGGAAAAATCAGGATCCAATATAAAGTTGATATTTACTCTTATAAATACCTTCTTAGGAAAAAGCATTGATGAAAGGACTTCTAAAAGTCATGTCTTGTTGACAGTAAAATGTGAGGGGAACAATCCTATACCTTGTCTTTACGGTCATGCATAGTCACAGGTTTAGAAGGGAAATGTGCTCTTGTCTGGAAATTAGGGCTCTGTCGCTAGGCAGCTCAGAGTGGGGACTATTTTTACTTTTCCGTGGACAGTTCTCTCTAATTAAAATGTTTATTTTGTTTTTCAATAACTAAATATAACTTTGAATTACATAGTAATCTATGCTTATTGTAGAAAAATTGGAAAATATGGAAAGACCTCTGAAAGAAAATAAAAATAACCTGTAGTTTTATAACCTAGAGAGAATTTGGATATATCGCCTTTTAGTATTTCTATATGCTTATCTCTCTATACATTTTTATATAAGTGGGGTCAAGTATACACATTTTGAACTTCGTGTAACAATAAAATAAACACGGTATTTAATGGTCGAGTTGTAATTCTTTTTTTAAATTAATTTTTATTGGAGTATAGTTGCTTTATGATGGTGTTAGTTCCTGCTGTACAGCAAAGTGAATCAGCTATATGTATACATATATCCCCTCTTCTTTGGATTTCCTTCCCATTTAGATCACCACAGAGCATTGAGTAGAGTTTCCTGTGCTATACAGTAGGTTCTCATTAGTTATCTGTTTTGTACATAGTAGTGCATATATGTCAATCCCAATCTCCCATCAAGTTGTAATTCTTGATGCGACTGTATCACAATTTCACAGTCTCTCTATGGGTTTTCTGCTGTGCTAATTCTGTTGGTGGTGGTTTATTGTGTTAGGCAAGCAATGCTGTAAGGGGCATCTTTGGGCATGAATGGTTTTTTTCCATATTCCTGATTATTTTATCAAGTTAGCATTCTGTATGGGAACTACTGTGTCTTTTAAAGGACCTCTGCACATATTGCTAAACTGCTTCCCAAGGAAGTTGTATCCTCCCAACACTAATCTTTCAGATTGCGCATTTTGCTGCACTTCAGCCAATACTGGCCTTTTTTTTTAAAAAGACATCTCTAATCAGGAAAAATATCTTATTTGTTACATTTAATTCCCATTCAGACATTCAAAATTTAACTCTTACCTGGTGATGAATGCTTTGTAACATCACTTTTCTTTCTTTCCTTTAGTTTTCTTCTTTAGTTTTGATCCTTCTTTCTTTTCTCTTGCACTACCTAAATTTCCTTCAAGTTTTTCTTTTCTATGTAATCTGTCTTTCTACTTCTTCAGCCTCCTTTTCCAAATCCATGCCCTGCCACTCTCCCAACCAAGTCTTGCTTTAGCCAGATTTCTCTATTGTTCCCACCCACATATCTTGCAAATTTCACTTCCATCTCTGTGCAGGTTTCCATCACTTGACATGGTATCCCAGGCCCTTCTTTTATCTTTTAAGATAGCAGTTTCTCTTTGAGAAAGTTTACCCCTGACTACAGCATGCAGTGATCTGTCCTCAATCTGTCTACAGGGCTCATTTTGCACTTTTCATAAGCTAATTTATATCTTTAGTTAATCGTCATGTGTGTGTTCTGTCACCCTATGTGGACTGCCAGGCCTTGCAAGCACAGATGCTGTTTAGTTCTTTAGGCACCCCCTCGCCACCCTGTGTACTCCAAACACATACCTAGAACAGTTCCCACATCCTGGAGAACTGAGTACTCAGTAAAATGTTCATGTTCGATCACTCTTGTGGGTCTTTTTCTGTCTGGTCTCCATGTCCTTTTGCTTTTCCTTTTCTTACTACGGGTTTCCTCCTTCAGTGATAAAGAATCACTTGATGTATTCATTTCGGAAACAGTGTTCCTTACTTGCCCCCCGCCCCCAACCCTGTCTCTGAAACATTATCCTGTGCCCTCTTCATAATGTGTCTTGTTCAGCTGCCACAGTATCTTTTGAGTCTTCAGAAATTGATTAGCTGATTTTCTCATATCAATTCTCACTGTATATTTTTGTTTTCTTGGCAGACTAGTCTGTCTTACTTTCTCTTAATACACGTCTTACTGCCCACCTTCTCTGACGCCACCAAACCCCGCACCATGTTTTATAAGCCTTGCTGGCTTCTCTGAGGTGTGAGGTCCTCCCCACATTCTAGGGGACCAGGAATATACAGGTGAAGAATTTAGAGATAAAACACTGAGTAGTGAAATATGGGCCCTTAATGCACCAGAAGGAGATCAGGAGGAGAGAGACGGATGGGAGCTAGTTTACTCAAGAAAGGCATTATTACTGTGGGTGAGATTTATTTATGGATGTTGAAGGATGCATAACATTTACATGGGGCATGGGGAAAGAGAGGGTATTTACCAATGGGAACAAGAATAAACAGAGTTTCAAGAACTGGTGGTGGTAGTGGTGCTGGTAATATTTGGTGGAAGTGAACATGGTGTATTAGTGGGAAATTGAGGAGAATAAGGGCATCTAGGCTTAAAATGGGCAAGAGGGGGGGGCATAATTATCTCTTAGCAAGAAGTCAGTCTCTGCTCATGTGTGGAAGTTGACCGTGAATATCTGATCTGAAGCCCCTCGCTAGGCCCGTTACATGGTGTTGTTTCTTTAGATTCCTCCCTGCTGCTGGTACTCCTTTCTTCTCTTATTAACCCTCCTACTGGAAATGCCATCATATATAGACTTATTAAAGTTTTCACGAGTAATTTCCCAAACATTGTCACATTTGATGCTTATAATAATTTTGGGTCGGTGTCGTTACACTAATTTAAAAATAAGAACCTGGAGGTCACTGAGATTAAGTAGCTCTCCTGAAGCCATGAAACCAGTAAGCCTTAGACCTGGCCTGTGAGGCTCAGGCCCCGATGTGGTCAGGGCTCTCTGTGGTCAGTCATGCGACACCTGCCATTTAGGCCCACTCTGTTCGTTGCGCGTGTTCACTCACTCATTCACTGATTCTTGGTAAATCTGTGTTTTTGGTGAGACGCTTTATTTTGGTCCCCTTTGGGGCACTGACTTAATATGAAACTCTGAATCTCAGAGTTACAGGGGCTTTGGGAGGTCATCAGCTCAGCTTCTCTTCCACTTCATTCATCCATCCGTCCATTTACCTGCCGAGCTTTTACTGAGGACATGCTATGTGCCAGGCACGGGGAGACACCAGTTCCAAAACCGAGGGAGACATAGACCTGTCTTCAAAGAGCTTACAGTTCTAGGTGGTACATTCTGAGGCTTCATCTACAGTATCCTTGAGAGCCTCAGCTTGAATCACTCCAGTGGCAAGGAACTTACCACCCCAAAAGGAAGGCTGTTCCGCTGATGAACAAGCCTAATCGCTAGAAAGTGCCTTTTTTTTTTTTCTAAAGATCCCAAGGCATTTATTATCTGGCTTATCTCAGAGTAGTTCTCCATCTTAGCTAGATCCAAGTTAGTTGTTCATTTTTTTTTTTTTTAATTCATTTTTACTGGAGTATAGTTGCTTTACAATGTTGTGTTAGTTTCCGCTGTACAGCAAAGTGAATCAGTTATGTGTGTACATACATCCTGTCTTTTTTAGACTTCATTCCCATTTAGGTCACCACAGAGTATTGAGTAGAGTTCCCTGTGCTATACAGTAGGTTCTCATTAGTTATCTATTTTATATATAGTATCAGTAGTACTATGATATCGTAGTATCAATCCCAATCTCCTGATTTATCCCCCCCCCCCCTTGGTAACTATAAGCTTCTGGGTAAATCTTGACTGACCACCTCCCATGTGCTGGGCCTCACGTTAAGGGTGAACAAGGTGCACATCTTGTTCCCTCTGTGAGTTGCGTGGGGTCAGAGATACGAAGGTGGTCGTCGGTCTCGTGGTGATGCTGTGGCTACACCTAGAAGGATGTTTAAGGCTGAAATCACTGCAGGGACGAAGGCTTCCTGGAGGAAGTGATGCCTGGACTGAAATTTTGGGAAAAGGAGTGTTCTTTGTAGGAATCAGTAGCATAAAGGGCCGAAGGGGAGAGAGGGTGATGGTGCATTTGGAGAGTTAAAACAGTTGAATTCGCCTGTGGTGTGGAGTGTAAATCGGAGAATGGTGGCGGGTGAAACTGAAGAGGTAGGCAGAGGCGAGGTCATGTGCGGTTTTGGAAACCATGGTTTAGGGATTTGAATTTCTCAGAGTGCAGTGAGGCAGCATTTGACAGTTTTGGAGCCTGGGTAACATGGTCAAGTTTGCGGTTTAGAAAGTCTCCCCGGATGCAGTGGGAAGGATGGTCTGCTGAAGGAGAGCCATTAGCAGAAGTCACACGTGGTGATCCTCTCTGTTTCAGGCTCTGGAGTAGGGATCTGGAGGAACAGAAAGGCCTCTTCCCCAGCACAGCTAACCAAGACAGAGAGCGGAGTTTGCTGTCTTCTGTGATTGGGATCCAGATGCACAAGCCTCGTTCCGGTTCTTGTTAACATCTGTGAGTCTCATGTTAGGAAAACAGCTTAAAAACCGTAATGTCCGCATAGACCTGGCATTCAGAGCACCTTTTCCCAGATCGGTAACCAAGGGCCAACTTTGATTTCATTAAAATTGTATACTTTTCTCTTTGTCTCCAAGTTATGGGTCTAAAAAAGCAAGCTGTTTCCTGAAAGTTGAGAATAACGTTCTCTATCTACAGCAAATAAAACCTTAAAATCCATAAAATACAAAATGTAGCTCAGGAGCTTTTCATCATGGACCGGGTTCACAAGAGCGCTTTGCAAGGTAAAGCAAAGAAGCTTGATGAAAATGTGCTTCTGTCACATTTTCAGGCAGCTAAGGGGCAGGGTGGGTGGGTCCAGTTGGTCAATGTAGCCGAACTTTTTGACTAATGCAGCTGCTTTTTTTACGTAAAGAAAACACTTTTGTATTTCTTTCTACATTTTTCTCGTGAGCAACAACCTTGAGAGACTACTTCATTAATTTTTCCCTTCCTTTTTCCCCCCAAGAAAGAGGTGATAGATTATCCCAAGTTGCTGGTGGGGGGTGGGAGAAGGAGCCACTGAGTACTTAGGTTCTTAGGGTCCCTGAAGAACTCTGGGCTTGCCGTGTGCCCCTTCACGGTCCCTCCGATGGCCTCACTGTTTCTATTATCGTGGTAGAAAGAGTGTGCGACTCCCCCGCCTGCTTTGCCATCTCGTTGCCATGGAAACTTCCATTCCACACACCTGATTCACACATCATGCTTGGCTGAGTCCAGACAGAGGTCACAGACTGGCATTTGCCCTTTGTTTCCCCTTCTTGTGTTTTTCAGACACTTAAAAATGGAGACAGAGAGATGGTGGGGTTTCAGGGGTGTGGTGTGTATGTGAGAAAGCTTTGTTGTCAGGGGCAGGGGTTTGGGAGTTTCAGAAAATAATATCTGTGAAGGGAGGAGGAGAACAAATGGAAAAGCCTGTGTAGTTTTAAGCTTCTCATGGAAAGAAAGGCTTTGATCCTAGGATGCGTCTGAAAGTGATTTTCTGGATTTCTGGTGAGAGAAGAAACAAGTAGAAAGGATTCAGGAAGCTTTTGCTCCTTCGTGGGTTTTCTGTCCCATTTTCACCAGCTTGTTCAGTCTGAGCTTCATGGTGTACACATTTGGATCGTGATCTGGGTTTAGGCAAACCATTAATGACAGCTGTGTATTAAGAATCAGGTCCTCTGATGACGCTGCTTATACCATGGCTTAACTTTATATAAAGTGAAATGTTTTAGAAAGCACAAGTAACTTTGAGGAAATTATCGTTAGTGAAGGGTCAGCACACTTGCTGGAGTCTATTTTGTTTTCCCTCTGATTTTCCCCCCTCTCTTAGAGCTCCTTAAATATGTAATTTAGGATGACGCTGTACGAGAGCAGATTATTAACCTTCTTCCACAGGTTGAGTCATATTCTGTTGATTCCTGTTTGAGGCCGATCAGAAATTTTAAAAAAGACTTTCAAATTGACATGGTAACCAGCCCTCCTAAGCTGTTAGGTTTCTGACCTTCTGTGTGGTGCAGTCAGGTGTCACGCACGTCTTGGCAGTGGAGTTGGCTGGCCAGTGCCTGCTCAGCCCTACCCTGCCTGACTTTTTTGTTTCTCTAATTTGTTAGTGGTCCTCCGATTTGGGTGGCCTTGGTTTATAAAATGTGCCCTCACCGTCAGCAATCAGGGGCTCTAGTGTGGAGCAACTGACTTGAGTGGAAAATCTCTACTCCCTTGTGCTTGGACAAATGCTTCTGTTAATCTGAGTTTCCTCATCTGTGAAATGTTAATAATATAAGGTTGCTGTCAAAAATGTTATAACGTTTGGGGGCTTCCCTGGTGGCGCAGTGGTTGAGAATCTGCCTGCCAATGCAGGGGACACGGGTTCGGGCCCTGGTCTGGGAAGATCCCACATACCGCGGAGCAACTAGGCCCGTGAGCCACAACTACTGAGCCTGTGCGTCTGGAGCCTGTGCTCCGCAACAAGAGAGGCCGCGATAGTGAGAGGCCCGCGCACTGCGATGAAGAGTGGCCCCCGCTTGCCGCAACTAGGGAAAGCCCTTGCACAGAAACGAAGACCCAACAGAGCCATAAATGAATGAATGAATGAATGAATGAATGGAATTCCTTTAAAAAATGTTATAACGTTTAAAGTACTTTGTGACATGTCTGCTACATAATATCTATTGTTATTACCTTGCTAGACCATTTTAGAAATAGTATTTATAGCATCTGAAAGTATATTTTGCCATCAGTATTGCTAATATTTGTTGTTACTGACTTTGGCATAGGTGAGGATAGATGTGGGCTAAGAGTATGAACTGTGGGTTAAAAGAAATAGATCGTTCTTACCAAAAATAGAGTGTGCACTCCCTCTTTCTCTCATTTGTTTGTGTACACTTGGTCTGTTTTTTGAGTCTCATTTGAAAGTTCAAGTGGCAAAATGAAAAGGATGCACGTTAATTGGAAGACAGAATGGTGTCACAGAGACCGTCTGGTTTAGAAGCAGCGATGCTCCGTCAGCATTTCAAGTCTGTCAAGGGGAGACATGTGAATTCCCATTCAGATGACGCAGGGGTCGTTCTGCTCTTCCTCTGGCTTCTCACCGTCTTACCTTTCCTCTTGTCACATTTTCTTTTTTTTTTTTTTAAATTGTGGTAAAACATCAAATATATCATTTTAACCATTTTTGAAGTAAACAGTTCAGTGGCATTAAGTACTTTCACGCTGTTGTACAACCATCACCACCATCCATCTCCAAAACTTTTTCATTTTCCCAAACTGAGACTCTATCTATTAAACAGTAATTCCCTACCCCTTCCCCCCACCCCCCTGGCAACCACCATTCTACTTTCTGTTTCTATGAATCTGACTACACTGGATGCTTCATATTCGTGGAATCATGCAGTATTTGCCCTTTTGTGGCTGGCGTATTTCACTTAGCATAATGTCTTCAGGGTTCATTCATGTTGTAGCCTATGTTAAAATTTCATTCCTTTTTAAGGCTGAATAATATTCCATTGTATGGATATACCACATTTTGTTTATCCATCTGTCACTGGACATTTGGTTTGTTTCCACCTCTTGATTATTGTGAATAATAGTGCTATAAACATGGGTGTACAAATATCTGAGCACATTTTCTTCTTTTATTATAGTAAAAGATGGTGAGATGTTATACTGGATCAGGGTCTCCATTGTGGACTCTTCAGTAGCAGTTAAATTGAACATGCTATGCATTTTTTTCTTTTTTCATCATGGTTAAAAGAAAACATAAAATTTACCATCTTAGGGGCTTCCCTGGTGGCACAGTGGTTGCAAGTCTGCCTGCCGACGCAGGGGACACGGGTTCGAGCCCTGGTCTGGGAAGATCCCACATGCCATGGAGCAACTAGGCCCGTGTGCCACAACTACTGAGCCTGCGCGTCTGGAGCCTGTGCTCCACAACAAGAGAGGCCGCGACAGTGAGAGGCCCGCGCACCACGATGAAGAGTGGCCCCCGCTTGCCACAACTAGAGAAAGCCCTCGCACAGAAATGAAGACCCAACACAGCCAAAAATAAATAAATAAATTTAAAAAAAAAAAAAAAAAAAAGGTGAAGCTCAGTGAGCCTAAATGGCTTCCCTGATGTCCCCAAACTAGTGACAGAACCCAAACTACAATCCAAATTTCTAAAAAAAAAAAAAAAAAAAAAAAAAAACAATTACCATCTTAACCATTTTTAAGTGTACAGTTCAGTTAAGTATATTTACATTGTTATGTAACAGAACTGAACTTTTTCATCTTGCAAAACTGAAACTCTGTACCAATTGAACAACTCTGCAGTCTCCCCTCCCTCCAGGCATTCACCATTCTACTTTCTGTTTCCATGGGTTTGACTACTTTAGATAACTCATAAGTGGAATGACATAATATCTGTCCTTTTGGGACTGGCTTGTTTCACTTAAGACTATCCTCTGGATTCACTCACTTTGTAGCATATGGAAGGTCTTTCTTTTTTTGAGGTTGAATAATTTTCCAGTGTATGTATACACCACATTTTGTTTATCCATTCATCTGTTGAATGGACATTCGGATTCTCCTCCACCTCTTGGCTTTGTAATGAATGGTGCAATGACCATGGGTGTGCAAGTATCTAATTGAGACCCTGCTTTCATTTCTTTTGGATATGTACCTGGAAATGGAATTGCTGGATCAGATGGTAGTTCTAGTTTTAATTTCTGAGGCTCCTCCATGCTGTTCTCCATGGTGGCTGTGCCAGTTTACATTCCCACCAACAGTGCACAAGGGTTCCAATTTCTTCCACATCCTCACCAACACTTTTTATTTTATTATTATTTTTATAGTGGCCATCCTGATGGTGTGGGTGATATCTCACAGTGGTTTTGATCTGCAGTGAATTTTCTTAAAACACTCTAAAAGAGTATATTAAAAGCAAACAGTTGGACTGAGAGAAGAGTTATGTGTAGGATGAAGAGAAGCTTGGAAAACTGTGGGGTTCCCAGATTGGTGGTTTTATTTTCGTCTGGCGATTTCTTACAGTGTGTGTGCCTGGTCTTTGGCTCTGCTGAGTCCCCACCATAGGACCGAGGGTTGTTTGGCCTTGGTGGTGTGGCCTGGCCGACAGTCTGTCGCCCTCTCATCCTTTCGGAGTCCTGAGTGATTAGTAAGCATTTTCTCCCAGCAAGTGACTCAGAATGAAATGTAGCTCCAGATACAAAAGTTATTTCAAAAAACAACTATGCCTCACTACTTTTTAACCATTTCTATTGACTTTTTCTATGTTGATTTAAAAATACTGATACTGATCTTATGCCAACATTCTCTCATTCATTCAGCAGCATTAATGGTATATCCAGAACCATGCTGGACATGCTAGACATATAATGCAAATATATTTCTATAAATATAAGTTTATAATGTGATTTAAAATTTTCTAGTAGCCATGTTAAAAAAAGAAAAATGAGTGGAATTAATTTTAACAATAGTTTATTTAACCTGATATATCCAAACTATTATCATTTCAACATGCAATGAGTATAAAAAAATTGAGATCTACTCTATTTCTCATGCTAAGTGTTTATGATCCGCTGTGCATTTTAAATATGCAGCACTTCTCAATTTGGATTGGCCACAGTTTAAGTGCTCAAGAGCCACATGTGTTCAGTGGCCACCTTATTAGACAGTGCAGACCTAACATATTTAGTCAAGGACCTGAAGTCCAGAAAAGGTCAGCCCTCAGCTCTGCCTAGTGGGCAAGACACGTGAATAAAGCACTAATGATGGCGGTGTGATGTGCTTAGAGTGCCCTAGCAGAGGGGCTCCCTGCACTGACTTGGGTTGTCCTGCCACCACTACACCTCATTCCTTTGAACTAGTCTCCATGGGGAGGGCACTGAGCTGGAGTGCCCCGTCCATCAGACATTAACTTTTTGCCTCATGTGTTAAGAGAGCTGCTGGCAAGTTTACCTTTAATTACAGGCTGTGCTCTGGCCACGGGTCTGTGAGCTGGGGTTTCAGTACCACAGCCTCACTGCTCTCCGGGGCCTGCCTTTCATTCCCACACGGAGACTCGTCGCTCTCTTCCTTAGGGGAGACTGGCCCCTGGCCAGGCGGGTCCCCTCACTTCTTTGGGCTACCGACACCTAAGAGGAGGTTAAAACTATGGTGCTGGGAGGAGGGAAGGAAGAAAGCATTTTGATGTCTTTTCTGTGTCCAGACACCCCTCTGCTCACCTCTGGGAAGCGACCCCAAGACCTCTGATTGCTAATGGCAAGGTCGCCGTCATCAGATGGGCTTCCTCGCATCCAGCCTGACCGCCCTCCAGGCCCCAAGCGCCTCCGGGACGTAGGGAGGTGCCCGGTGTGGGTGGCGGGGCTCCGGCAGCCAGGCAAGGCCGTGCGCCTCCCCAGCGCCCTGTGTGGGGACGGGCGGCGGCGATGTATGTCCAGGCAGGAAATGCAGGGGAAGAGGGGGAGCTGTTTCCATTAGCCGCCCACCTCCTCTTGGCTTTCTGTTCTGCTGTTGCCTAAGGCCAAAAAAGAGGGAGGTGGGAATTCGGCAAAGTGAAAGTATATCATTGTAATTCCCTACCCCTCCATCTCATCTCCTTCCTAAGGAAGCCAGGCTGGACTTTTTTTTTTTTTTCTTTCCCTACCCAGGTCACTTAACACTCAGGGACATGAAATTCCTTTCCTACTGCTGATGTGGAAGAGGCTTGGAAATATGTTCCTTTCCAGGAGATGAGTGATATGGCAGAAGGACAGGGTCAGATGAGGCCAAGGGACGAGAGCCAGAGTCTTACCAAACTTTCAGGCAGCATTGTGACTGCCGGGCATGCTTAGCTGGTGGAGTGGGGGAGGCCTCGGGGCTCCACATTGTCCGGATTCCTCCTTGATCCATGGAGTCAGGGAGGGTAGAGAGGACTTTGGGGGGGTGGGGAGACAGGAATGAGTCTGGCCCTTCCAAAGACTCCTCTGGTATATGTTGATGTGTTGAAAGATGGAACAATTAACGTTGCCAGCCTAGTCTGACTCTGCTTCTGACACCACTTAATCTCTTTTAATCATATTTTAAGAGAGATTTCTTTGGGAATTGTATAATCCTTCCACACTTAGGAATCAGATCCACGGTGTAAGGATCACAACAATCTAAATAATTACCTAAATTAAAGGAGAGACCAAAGTATAAATATTTTTTCTCTCAGGGAAAAAAATCAAATAGATGACAGCAGAACAATTGCTCTTCTCATTAGGCTGTAGTCATAAGTCCCCTAAAACTCAAAGGTGGCTTTATAGTGTGCATTAGCAGGTACTGTTTTCATTGATAAGAAGTATAAGAAGTGTTAAGGAGTTAACTCTAGGAAATGGAAACTGATTAAGAAAATGGAAAAGGCCACACTATTTGAATCTCACACATGGCATATTTATTTTGTACTGGAACAAAAAAAGAGGGTCCTTGTTACTCCTGTGGCCTATGATCACATGCATCTTGGGACCAAAAATATTTTGTATTTTTCTCAGTCTTACTAGATGGGTCGAGTGATAGTTTGAGTCTCTTCAGCCTGGCAGTAGACCAGCCCAGAAGCCAGCTGTGCTTATACCACAGGCTGCGGTCAGGCACTGGGAGACGTGGCCAGAGTGCAAGATCGTGGGCTCTGGGTTTGAATCCTGACTCCACTACTGATTAGCCCTGTGTGAGTTACTCAACCTCTCTTAACCTCATTTTCTGTAAAAATCAGAATTATACATTTATATTTATGGCGCTTCGTCATGGTAAGATGATCCATGTAAAAGTACTTAGTCCAGAGTGCCTGACAAATATTAAATTGTGAGCAAATATTAATTGCTATTATTAATGCCTCAGCAGAAAATGTATAGTATAGTTGGTAATAAACAGCTGCCCTTGTTATTTTGTGCCAACAGCAAAGCAGTAAAATGTTTGGTTAACATTTGCTTGGTCTCCTTGAAAAATTCTTTAATTGTGTATAGTTTTTCTTTGCAGCATTGCAGGGTGTGTGTGTGTGTGTGTGTGTGTTTGGAAGGCCAGTAATTACCTCTTGCAGATGGAGCTGCCCAAAAACAGTCTTTCCCATGGCAACAAAAAAAAAAAAAAAAAAAAAAAGCAAAAAAATAAAAAATAGAGGTTACATAAGTGCCGCCAGTGGACTAGGAGAAGTGTGGAGATGGCGAAGGTTTTTTGCGGCTTTTGGTTTTCTTTTGGTTGAAGGTGTTGGGTGAAGATACAGAGGTCCTACTGAGTAACTGAACAGGATGCTGTTGCTTGCTTTGAAGTGAGTAAATTGGTCAAAAGTGCAAGTGGGAGGGGAAGTTGAGGTTTGATGAAGAAGGGTCATTATTAATGTTTCCATGTTTTTAGCAGTTTAAAAGTTGGGAGTTTAGGCAAGGGTGTTGGTTGTGGGGAAAACAGCCCACAGACATTCAGACATGGGTGAAGTTCAGTCCTTTAGTCTTCATTTTAATCTGAAAGTGAGGAGCCAAGACTTCTGAATAACATAGCAAAGGGATCACTTTATAAGTCTAACAGTGAATGCTAATTATCGCATGTTCACGGTGCCACAAAATTTAGAAAGCTACACCATTCTTCTCAAATCCTAATTATTGGAAGATTGTTTTTTTGAGGGAGGAGAAAGAATATTGCTCTTTTGGATTCCCAACCCTACTTTCAAAAAGATTTTCATTAGTTTCCCCAGAGTCTAGGTGGAACCAAAATCATTAGCTTTCAATGAACAGGTAGTGTCTTTTCTCCAGCATCTATGAAGTGATCTTGTGTACATTCTTTTTGTATCCCTTGTATAAAGGTCATAGACGACTTCATTTATTTGATTGGAAGGCAGGATTGGCTTTTCCACTGGAGATTTGGCCCTCTTGATTCTAGAACAGAGATAGATGAAACTATTAGCCTTCACCTCCCGCCATCCTGCCCAAATGTACGTTATGCCCATTAAATATAATAAATTAGATTATTTTTTCCTCCAAAGACCCAAGAGATAATATAAAGCCAGCTTTACATTATCAATAATAATATGGGGGCAGAAAGAACACAGAGAACTGAAATCTATAAATTCTCTGAAAACCCAACCTTCAAAAACCTCTCTACTGCTTAGCTCTTTAAATGTAAGCAAAGGATGGAAGAGGGAGAGAGAAGTTATCTTCGGTGAGTGCCCATGGTTTAGGGCCGTTGGAGTCAGGAACTCTGAATTAGAAACCAGCCTCTTCCAATTACCTAGTAAGCTCTGGGAAATTTGTGACTTCTCTGAGTTTTCCTTTCCTCATTTGTCAAGTGGAGATGTTTACAATGCTTGCTTTTTGTAGTGGTTCTATTAGACAAGATATGATCTATGTGACAGTTTGTAACCTGTTGGACACTCTTTATACCTCCCTTTGCTTTACTTGATAGAGGTGAGGAGGAGGCTCACACAGCCAGTAGCCTGAGTTCAATGTTTTGTATCATTCACCCTGAATTATCAAGAGTGGCCTGTAAACCAACAATCTTCATTGTGTAACCTCCATCAGCTGTAACTGCCCCAGGCCTAAGAGCTGCTATTGGTAAGGAAACAATCAATAAAAGCAATATCCATATCCTTCTTGTTCACTCTTCCCCATCCATGGTGGTCAACTGGGGATATTTACCTAGTTCTGCTGAGCTGGGAGGCTGAATAAGTGAGCTTTTCTTTATCCTTTCTGGGAATCCTATATCACCCGTTTCGATCTTCATAAGTTGTGGGAGCTGGGAATTTCTTTCTTCCCATTATTGGCCTCTTTTACATCAATAGCCTAGGGAACAAAATTCATAACTCTGGGGAAAGAAATGGAACAATGGCTGTTTCCTTTAGCCTGAGAGCTCAGGAGTTTTGCGACATCTCTGCTTCAAGTTTCTGGTCTACCTAGTTTTTACCTGGATCTTGGGTAAAGAAAGTGTATCTCTGCCTTCTGTCATTCTTGACTTATTCTAATCTAGCAGGCGTAACTCTTTCCTAGCAGTGTTGCCTCTTTTTGTGTGCCTTCTCTTCATTGAAGAGTGGGCTGAACATCTTGTTTCTCTTTCAACTGCTCTTGGTTCAAACCAGTGTGGAAGAGTCGGCTTTTCAGTGTCTGTGTTGTGGATGAGGTACACGAGGCAGCTCCCTGCAGGCCCACGCTGCCTTGAAACAGCCAGAGCTCTCTACTCTCCTAGGGAGTGTCCCTGGTGTAGCCCCAAGCACATACTCTGTGATACTAGGACCCCTAGTAAATTCCGAATACCAGTTATCAACATCCAGCCATGAGAAAGGAGTGAATTGGTGGTCTGATTAAAAATGATAGACATAGTATAAAAATTTATTCCAGTGACATAATGAAAAGAAATAGTCAGGAGTCAAGATTGGAGATCTAGTCTTGGTTTTTCCACTAACTAGAATTGTAAAGGTGATGGAGTAACTTTAACTTGACTTTTATGAATCTCATATCCAAGTATGAAGTTATTTCATATTTGAATTTATGAAATAAGATTGTAGTCTGAATTATCATTAAGACTTCTCTCAGCATTATGATTGTTTTTAAGTCAAATACTTCCGATTATAGTTTAGTCGTTTTCTTAAAGATAACAATGTTTGTACTTTATATTATCTAAATAATATCACATGTTATTCAAGATCAGCCATTTCTATTAACATGTTCAACATTCAAAGCACGTTAGAGATAAAATTTAGTTTTCTACAAGTCTGACTAATCTGTCCCACCCAGTGGGAGAGAGTGGTCAAGGGCAGTTATCTCATAAAAGCAAGCAAAGAAAGTGAGGTGAAGATGACTTGGTGTCATGCCTTTTATTGGGTCTTTGGAAAAGAGACTATGTAACAACTAAAAAATCTGCTAAGCTGAGTTTAAGACTAGGTATGTTTTGCTTTTGGAATCACTCCTTAAAAATGGGATCGTCAGGTCATTCTGAAGACAGGAGAATTTTAATTGGCCTCTAAAGACTGAGTCTCAACCTTAGCCAGTGTTCAGATGCTTCTCTTTAACATAAACTTTTGATAGTTTATGGATTCTTTTCAGAAGAAATGTAGAAAAAAGATGTAGGTGCTTAGGAAAGCCAACAAGACTGTAGTTGGACGGTGGATGTGTTCACGTAGAAAGCGTTATATGAAAGCCTGTTCCTCAGAAAGATGTAGGAATAATGAGCCAGACTGTCCTTGTTCTTGGTTTAAAATATACATATTGTAGGATTGTAGTTGGCTCCTGATGAACTGTTCATGGAGCAGTTTAAGGCACAAGCTCTGCACTGGTATTGAACCAACTAAATCAAAGCTGTGCATAACCTTGTGTACCTTTCCAACATAAACACTCTCTCTTAAGTAAATCATTTTTATATTAGCTTATATATAACATCGTGTGGGAGCTTTTTCTTTGACTTTTTATCTGATCTGAATTGCTAGCTAGGCATTCATATCTTCTGATGGTGCTGTTCTAGGTTATCTTTTTACATTCCAAATTGGTATAAGCCGGAGTTATTTACTTTACCCTTGTCAAGGGATAGCACTTAGTGCTATGTCATAACCAGGGCTCACAGTCAGTGAGTACTTTTTAAAAGCTGTTTCAATTTTTGGCCTCTGTATACAAGTATTCCCTTTAAATGAATGCTTGTATTGAGGAAGCAGAAAGTGTTTTTTTACCCATTTATCTCTCACCCTCACTTGTCATTATTGTCCTCCACCTGAAATTGTTTCTGTAGAGGATCTTACGGAGCTTGGTCGTCCATGAATACATTTTGTGTTGACTAAATCAAAGAGGGTAAGGAATGTGATACATTTTTTCCAAGAAGATTAAAATTATTAGTATGACTGTATTCCGTTCTTCTTTGGTTCTTTTAAAAAACAGACTATTTTTTAGAGCAGCTTTAGAGTCACAACAAAATTGAGAGGAAGCTACAGAGATTTCTCATATACCCCTTGCCGCCCATACATACATGGCCTACCCCATTATTAACGTCTCTCATTAGAGTGGTACATTTGTTAAAATTGATGTACCTACATTGACACATCATTACCACCCAAAGTTCATAGTTTACATTAGGTTTCACTCTTGCTGTGGTACATTTATGCGTGATGACATATATCCATCATTATGGTATCATACGGAGTATTTTCACTGCCCTATAAAACCCCTGTGCACCACCAACTCCTCCCTTCCCCCCTTTCCCATCCTCCCAAACCCTGGCAACCACTAATCTCACTGTCTCCGTAGTTTTGCCTTTTCCAGAATGTCAGAGTTGGAATCATACTATATGTAGCCTTTTCAGATTGGCTATTTCACTTAGTACGATGCATCTAAGTTTCCTCCATGTCTTTTCCTGGCTTGATAGCTCATTTCTTTTTAATGCTAAATACTAGTCCATTGTATGAATGCACCACCGTTTCTTTATCCATTCTCCTGCTGAAGACATCTTGGTTGCTTCCATGCTTTGACAATTATGAATAAAGTTGCTCTAAATATTTTTGTGCAGCTCTTTGTGTGGACATAGGTTTTTAACCCCTCTGAGTAAATATCAAGGAACATGATTGGTGAATGCTAAGAGAATGTTGGGTTTTCTAAGCAACTGCCAAATTGTCTTCCAAAGTGGCTCTACCACTTTGCAGTCCCACCAGTAATGGTTGAGTTTCTGTTGCTCCACATTCTTGTCAGCATTTGATATTGTCAGTGTTCTGAATTTTGACCTAGAATGGCCAAATAATACCTACATTAGAATATAGATGGGACTTCCCTGGTGGTCCAGTGGTTAAGAATCTGCCTTCCAATGCAGGGAATGTGGGTTCAATCCCTGGTTGGGGAACTAAGATCCCACATGCCGTGGGGCAACTAAGCCCATGTGCCACAACTACAGAGCCCATGCACTCTGGAGCCCGTGCACTGCAACTAAGACATGACACAGTCAAAAATAAATAAATAAATTAAAAAAAAAAAGAATATAGATATGTGGTGATATCTCATTGTTACTTTAATTTGCATTTCTCTAACAACGTATGATGAGGATAATCTGATCGCATGCTTGTTTGCCATTTGTGTATCTTCTTTGCTGAGGTGTCTGTTAAGGTCTTTGGCTCATTTTTTAATTGGGTTGTTTTTCTTTTTGTTGAATTTTAAAAATTCTTTCTGTATTTTGGATGTACAGAGTTCTTTATGAGATATATCTTTTGCAAATATTTTCTCCCATTCTGTGGCTTTTCTTCTCATTCTCTTGACAGTGTCTTTTGCAGAGCAGAAATTTTTAATTATGATGAAGTCCAGCTTGTCAACTATTTTTCATGGATTAAGCCTTTGGTGTTGTGTCTAAAAAATCACTGCCAAAGCAAGTTCATCTAGATTTTCTCCTATGTCATTTTCTAGGAGTTGTATAGTTTAGTGTTTTACATTTACGTCTGTGATTCATTTTGAGATAATTTTTGTGAAGGATGTAAGGTCTGTGTCTAGATTGTTTTTTTTTTTTTTAAAGTCATGTCCAGGTGTTCCAGCACCATTTATGGAAAAGGCTATCCTTGTTCTGCTGTATTACCTTGTCTCTTTGTCAAAGGTCAGTTGACTCTATCCTTGTGTGTTTATTTCTGGACTCTCTATTCTGTTCCGTTGATCTGTTTGCCTGTTCTTTTGCCAATACCATGCTGTCTTGATTACTGTAGCTTTATAGTAAGTGTTGAAGTTGGGTAGTGTTAGTCCTCCAACTTTGTCTTTCTCCTTCAATATTGCTGGCTATTCTCGGTTACTTCATTTCTTCTTATGCATTTAGTGGATTTCATGAAAGCTGACACTGGATTTTCACAATATAGAAAAGTGTTCTTTGGAGGGAGGGTCTGGATGTAAGAGATAATGATGATAAATATGATATATCCTAGAAACTTTGGAAGGTTGGAAAAAGTTACTTGTTTCCCAGACTCTTATTGAATGATGTAATCAAAGAGATGAGCATCTGGCCAGAAAGCATTGTTACAGGGAGAACGGTTTCAGTTGTTTTCAAAAAACATTTTATCTGTCTATAACGGTTTCAGTGGCTCCTTACACCTGCTGAATAAAAGACAGACATTCAATGGTCACCACGAGTTGACTCCAATCTGCCTTTCCAGTAGTGGCCGCCACAGCTCTCCATTGTGAATGTATATTCTTGGAGGAAGCATAATTTGATGGGGAGGGGAAAACGGTGGATTTAGAAAACTCTGTGCTCAAATCCTCCTGCTGCAGTTAGCAGCTGTGTGAACTTCATTAAATTACATCACCCCTCTGAATCTTAGTCTTCTAAAACCTAAGGAAAAAAAAATAGACTTCTGCTTTCATCTGTGATACCATGTAAGTAAATATGATGTAGGGTCAGAAATTTAGATCTATTTCTTGAACTACTTATTCTGGCTAATTTGTATCTGGAGTGTATGCACATAGGATACTTGGAATTTGGGAAATACACCCTTTCCTTGTTATCTATTGAGGTGGCACATTCTTCTTTTCCTTGTTTTCTGATATCAGAACAGTTTGGTCACAAACAAAGATAATTTAAATAATAGATTTGGGGCACAGATAAGCTATTTAAAAGTTAATAAAGAAGGCTATACACAAATCGTTTTGAAGCGTACGTCCAATCTTCAGTTTTTTATATGTTGCTCAGTTATGAGGAGGAAAGAGAACATAAAAGCTGATTTTTATTGGATTACTTATATGCTCAATATCTTAATTTTTTTGATCTTATCTAATCCTGCAGAAATATCTAGAAGGATATACAATTCACTGTTGTCAGATACTGCTCACCATCTGTTTTCAAAGTGAAAAATAAGCATCATTTTGTACCTTTGTTTCCCTTTGTCTGCTAAGTCCAAAATCAGGGGAAAGAGGTCACTGTTTATTCTGTTGACAACTAACTTGATATTAACAATTCATGTTCCATGGTCTGCTTTCTTTAAATAGTTTTATGGTAACTATTCACCTTGTTTTTGGCCCTCTCACATACTTGCTGCAACAGATATTCTTAGCTCAAGGAAATAGGGAACTCATTCATCAGGAATGTTTGATTGGGTTTTTTTCAGGAACAAAAAACTGATTTGCTTTTTTTTAGTATTTTTTTTCCTCTTTCAGACCTGATCCAATGTGGAAGGGAGAGAGAAAAACAAGAGTCTTGGAAAGCTGCTGTGAATCACAGCAAGTTCACAGACTTAGGTAGAAAATGGGAGGAATGAAAATGTAACGACTGCATGGCTCGTCTGTATGTTAGATGCTCTTATATATGTAATTGAGGTTCTGTCAAAAGCATTAGCTGTCGTGAAGATGATGGGGACACTGAGTAATCTCATTGGACAAATAAGGAAGCAGGCTCAGAGAGGCAAGTAACCTGGCTCAAAACATATTGCTAGTAAGCATCGTAGGGTTTTCGTTGTTCACTCTGTTGTATTTCGCTCAAAAAGGGGGCTTCCCTGGTGGCGCAGTGGTTGAGAATCTGCCTGCCAATGCAGGGGACACGGGTTCGAGCCCTGGTCTGGGAAGATCCCACATGCCGCGGAGCAACTGGGCCCGTGAGCCACAACTACTGAGCCTGCGCGTCTGGAGCCTGTGCTCCGCAACAAGAGAGGCCCGCACACGGCGATGAAGAGTGGCCCCCGCTTGCCGCAACTAGGGAAAGCCCTCGCACAGAAACGAAGACCCAACACAACCAAAAATAAATTAAAAAAACAAAAAAAGTGTTTTTTTTGTGTAATCATATGGATTGTAGTAAAACCAGTACTATAATTGTATTTCCTTTCAAAACTTTCAATGGTTTCATGCCCTATAGGACCATAATGTTTTAGGATTAGGTTTTTATACTGTTGTCTGTGCCTTATGCTCAAAATGGCAGTGACTTTATAGCAGAGACTTGCTGAGGTAGTGCATTTTCTTGTCTTCTGGAATGTTCTATGGCAGTAATCGTGTAAAAGACAAGAACATTTGAAGATGACTGTACAGCAGTAGCTCTATTATTGAATGTTTACTGTATGCCATGTATGTGTCTGTTTGCTTTATCTGTGTTAACTTTTCTGCTCTGCACAATGCTCCTGTGGGGTAGGCACCGTTAGTTTTTCCATTTATAGGTGAAGAGGTCGAGGCGCAATAGGATTCCTAACTTGCCTAGGCCCCAAAGCTAGTGTGGATTCAAATGTAAGCCCTCTGGCTCCGTAGCCACCCTACAGTGCGACCTTTTGGCCTGATGAGTTAGTGGCTGTGGTTCTCTGAGAGCCCTGACTTGGCCTCAGTGGACATAGGAAATAGTTTCATGTTTGTTTATTTCCAGGACCATCATATTTTTTCATTAATTATAAGTAGTGTACATTTTTTTAGCATAGTTGTTGTAAAATGTAACTCCAAGCTGTAGTTAGAGGGTGGGGGAAGATTAAGTCATTTGGAACGGTTAGGAAAAGCCCTCTGGGTACCCATCTGGAGTTATAGCGGGATCTCGGGATCCTGAAGGTTTGTAGAGAGTGGGGAGATTTTGTGTCTTTGCTCATAAGTGTCCCTGCATCAGTTTGGTCTTAAGCCTGAACCATTCAATGATGGAAAAACAAATCTTGGGAAAGATAAAAGGGTAGAACTAAAGGGAATCCTACATAGGTTTCAAAGGACTAGAGTTTCACAGCTGTAATTTGTAATGTCCACTATCCTTGTTATATTTTACATGAGATTATTTATCTTTTTCTGTTTGGGAATATATTTTCCGTTCTATTTTAAAATATCCTGTCTTTAGAATTCTTTTAATTGTAATGACTGGAGGGTGGAAATAGGTGAACTAGGTTCTTTTTATTCCAGCCTTTTTTAGTCTTTGGGATAATTGCATGTTTCTTTGTTCACTGGTGTACTTATTCAGCAGATGTTTATTGAACACCTGCTGTATTCCAGACCCTCTACTAGATTCTGGGGATAAAAGATAAAGTGCTCAATCTGTCCTCAAGGCATTTGGATTCTGGTGGGAGAAGTTGTCCTGTACTCAGCAGTCATCACGCAGACAAAGAAGTACTATGTTCTGTTAGTTCCCGGATGGTGATCAGCAGACATTTGAGCCAAAGCTATGAACAGTGTTAGGGCTGGGTAGGCGAAGGTGGGCAGGGTGGGTGTTGGAGGCTGGAGTGCTCAGAAGCCTGGAGCGGTGAAAGGACAGGAATCACCATAATCATCTCACGGCTAGAAAACTGAGCGTTGTAACCAGCTCAGTTTACCTGTGAAGGAAATGCCACCTGCACTCAGGATTCCGGGACCTCCCCAGCCAGTCTTTATTCATTAGGGAAAATTGGACTGCTTCTCTTTTCCTGCTTTTTTTTTTTACTTTTTCTGTTTAGCTCGATGGATTTGAATGAGATGTAGGTGTTTGCCACGTCAGGCTTTAATCCTACTGAGGGAGTAGCTGCCTCTATCACACAATGGAATGTAAGGTGTTCTGCTGTTTGTTTCTATGTCTTTTTCCTGTTTTTCTCAGGAAATTCTATTTTTCTGCTATGCCATTAGAATGTCTTTTTCATCAGAAGTGTCTGTATCAGTGCTTTTCTCAGCTTTTTTTTTTTTTGTGAGCCATCCTGGATTCGCGTGGCCTGGCGATGGGGAGACGGCCTCTGTTGAGTACCTTGGATTTGCTGATCTGGGGTTTTGTACTGGGACAGCAAAATGCTCTTGTTTAAATAACTTGCAATTCCTGGGAAACTCATAAAACTCCCTGACGTGATGTTAAATTGTTTGTGCCTATAAGAAACTTTGCAGATGGCTAAGATAAGTATGAAGGATGTTTTCTATGTTTTGACTTACTGTCTCTTCAATTACATTATATAAAATTCAGCAGACTTCTCCATGATCCCTAGGGAAATGAATGATTTTCCTGTCATAAATCACAAATACCACAAACTAGAGGAGGATTGTAATTGACAGGTACCCATCGATAGTTTATTTATATTCTCCAAGAGGACTCACAAAAATGTAGCATCCACCATATTTATTCAGAAAAAATATATTCTTAAATAAATAAAATTACCCTGACACTGGCTGCTGTACTTAAGAAACTTTAAAAATTCCAACTGCTGACTTTACTTAGTAAACTAGCTAGGTGTCCCAACCATGATTGTGTAAGGTAAAGATAAATAAATGTATGCATGTACACACACACACACACACACACACGTACAGTTGAATACTCTGTTCACACTGTTCCGATTCAGGGCAACTTGAAGATGATTTGGAGGTGTTATGTGACCAACTTTGCATTTATTCCAGAAAACTCCAAATACATTCTTGGCATGCAATAAAACCCCACATTAGGTTATATAATTCATTTTGTGATTTAAATTTTTATAATTTATTCAGTAAATCTAATAAACAACGTAGTGTTGGATAATGAGTTAGTTTTATGAATAAAAAAAAAGTACATGACTGATCTGCCATTTTACAAAATGAACCACTGAATCGTGGATTTGGATGTGGCTTGGGGGAGCCTTTCCACTCCCCTTCTCCTGGTCTTCTAGCTTCTTCTACACATTCTTCCTTCTCACCCAAATCTCCTTTGATCAAAGGGAAGCACTTTAAGGAAAGAAATCTTCAGGAGTTTAATATAATTGCCTTTAGGATGAGAGTTCTGTTCAACATAACATCATTGGCTGATTTAGTAACATCTTGGATTCTGCCCGGACTTGAAAATACTTTCAGTGTCCATTGCTGAATATTGCTGTTGTCTTCATGTTTTGCTTCTGGGATTGAACTAGATAGGATTTCAGTTTTTAAATGCATTCCAGTGGGTATCAGTGCATTGGCGAGTAAAATTTCCTTAATTGACCTGGTTACAGTAGAAATGATCCAGTCCCCCTGCCCCTAATTTTTCTCCTTTTTAAAAGCAGAGACGAATAACCCGCTGTTGTCTCTATCACCTTGAGAAGAGATTCTGTCCACAGTGGTTTACAAAAGCAACTTTGGGGCCTAGACCCGGGAAGTGGCTAGGATGGTAACAAAACGAGATCCATGTTTTTCTTTTAAGCTCCACATGGACAACTTCATAAATTATCAACTTCATATTCTATTCGCATAAGAGGGAACATTTTGCAAAAGAAGTCTGTTCAAATAAAATTTCCTTTGGAATATTTTCTCCTACCCTGAGGACACATGCCTTTCCCCAGTCCATTTTCCCTGCTCCCAGTACCTTGTGTGTGGTGAGCATTCAGTCAGTAGTCAGTGAATGAATTCCTTTGTCATTGTGTCTCTATGATTTCGAGTGGAAGTCTGCACCCGAACAATAGCTCCTGGATGGTCTGCGCTGGGGAGGCCCCGGCTCCACTTCAAAAGCGATTTCCCCATCCTGGCAGGGCAGAACACGTTCTCCTGGGGCTGGGAAGTCATAGCTCTATGCCTGTTAAACACTACACCTCCCTTTTGCTTTTTTTCCTTCCCAGGAGCTGTGGAATCCAAGTGTGGCTGCCAGGAGGAATCCAGAAAAGCCAAAGAGCCCGAGCGTGTCGGACCTTCCTGTAGCCACACACACACGTCAAACCCCAGGGAAGTGATTGTGGATCGGCGGGAGCAAGATCCGACCAGGTGAGCAGTCACATCAGTCTGAGGGCTAAAGCAACAGGAAAGGATCCTTGGCAGCTCTGTTTATTTGGCAAGATGGGGATGTGACCTGAGCTTACACCAGATTACCCCAGAGCGAATTAATTTTTACCAAGCGCTGTAAATGTTAGGATGACTCCGCCGAGCTCTTGGGCTGAGGACAGATGAATACGTCAAAGACGATGAATTTGTTTCCAGGTGTGATTGGGGGATTGCTTCCCTTCTTTCAGGAAAGGATTAAATCCCAACTGTTTTCCACCTTCAGGGGAGGTTCTTCTGTTCCAAGCCAAGAGGGGAGCTTTTGGTTTGGGTCTTGAGTTTGGTTTTGAGTCTTCTGGTTTGGGTATGTATGGGTGTGGGTGTGTTTGTGGGTGGGGTGTGTGTATGTGTGTTTCCACAAGAGGTGGCCAAGACTGTTTTTCCTCTTTATAAATATAAATCTCATTTTTTTTTTTTGCTATGTTTGGGTCCATATGTTTTGAAGCTACCTTCTAGGTGAATTCAATTTGACAATTCATTACTAAAATGTTAAAAAGTAAATAGAAATAGCAGTCACTAGTTGGAGGCTTATGCAAAGTTCGGTGCTATACCAGGATTTACCAGGGTTCCATTGTGATTCTAAATTAGTTTTAAATTTCTGCCCCTTGCCTTCCTTTTCATTTATGTTAAATGTTACTATTATGTGGAGAGGAGGGATTTTAATGCCAGCAAGATGTCATTTAGAAACTCCTGCTCTACTGCTCCTGTATATATATATATATATATATATATATATATATATATATAAAATACCAACAGGGGAGTTGAATCCCTGAAACAGCTCTCAGGCAGAGATATTAATGTTCACGCTATTGATATTTTGAGCTGGATAATTCTGTATTGTAGGGTTTTCCCCTGTGTATTGCAGAATTCAGTGGCACCCCTGGCCTCTACCCACTAACTGCCAGTAGCACTCCATTCCCCAAGTATGCAACCGGAAAAGTACCGCGGAGGACAAAATTGCTCCCGGTTGGGAACCCCACTGCTCTAGGGATAAATTTTTACTAAGGCAAAGAAGGTAAAGAAAATACTGAAGTTGGAGAATATAGAGCTATTGTTTTTACTTTTTAAATATATTGATATTACCTGTGTAGTTCTAAAGAAAGTACATCTTTAGCAGATAAGGTCTGCCAGTAAAATTCCTACCTCACCACCAATTGTCTGTCCATTGTTGACTGGAATTTGCTGTAGATGAATACAACAGTTGCAACTCGCTTAGAACAAGTATTGATTCTTATGTTCTCATTATCAATTAAAGAACTTCTGGGTATTCATATACCATGCCGTACTTCCTTTGAAGGGGACACCCTGGTCCCTGGGTGCTTTCATAGCGCTGGCTTAGTGGTTGGTGAACAAGATTCAAATGAGGCTCGCATGAAACTTTAACTGAATGCGTGATCTGAATGAAGAAACACGCCCGCTCTACACTAATTCACTTTTAGGAATGGGAGGTCAGATACGCGATTTAAAGACAGGTTTCACTGAATTCACCGTCTTCTACAGTACTGAAATTGTCCAGGATATGGCCTCCTTCCCATATAGGATGGTAATTCATTTGCTCTGTTCTCAGTCTCCTTCCAAACTCACTTCTCCCTCTAGTAATAGAATGTTTGGGCTGCCAGACAAGTAGAGTCATGTCTGCACTGTGATTTAACGTTAAATGTCCTGCTGTCTTTATTTCAGAAAAATTTTTTCCTCTTTATTCTCTCTTCACATGAACATACATGTTTGCCAGGCACGTTCTTGCTTTTCCTTTTTCTCTTATTTTCCATCCCTCCTGCCCTTGTTTTCTTCCCTTTTCTGTGACTATAGGAACTGTCAGGTGGCCTGGCTGGCATCATCTTACCTTTTTTTGAACTGTGTTACCCAGAGACCTCCATTTATTATGCCTCAGGCTCACTCTGTCCTTAATGCTGTATCTCTCTGAGGGATAGTTAATGATCTTCGCAGCAAATGAAGGTGAACTGTAGCCACATTATTGTGATAATACAGCCAACTGTATGGAACAGATTGGGCTGAGCTTTGAACAGCTGGGGCTGGCAGAGTGAGTCTTGACTCCTCTCGGAAGAGTTCCAGAACTGCCAAATCATCAAACTTGAAGGGGAAAGAGGGACAAGAAAGGTTATAGGGAGAGTGGTTCCTGCAGGTGCTTTTTTTGCCTTTGTGATCTACTTTTTGTAGGTGCTTTTTGAAATTTTCACTGGTTTGTAGATCTGGCGAAGCACAGACTAGTTGAACCCAGGGGCTGCTGTCACTGCTCTTGGGCTTGCCTGCTTAGTGGCTGGGATGGTATTTTCTTGTTCATTTGCAGGTACGGAACATGAGAGAGATAGACGCTTCTGTTAAAGCTTGTTCCTCTCTTCAGTCCAGTGAAACCATTTGTAGTTCTAAGGGGAGTTTTGATTTGCAGAGTGTACAGAACCCTAGTATAAATTCATAAAGGCTCTGTTGGAACTTTTGGACTTAGATTGTTGTGTAGCTTCCTGATGGATATAATAAATGGGCATCAGTGTGGGGTGCAGCAGATGTTATAAATTGGTGGCCCATGGAGCCAGATCCAGCCCTCAAATATGTTATTTGCCCATACAAGGGAGTGTGTGTGTGTGTGTGTGTGTGTGTGTGTTTAAAGAACTAGCTGCCAGTGGTTTTTGTTTGTTTTTTGTTTTTAATTACATAAAAATCTGGTTAATCTTGCCAAAGAAGCCAAAAAATCTGGCTTCCCCAGAGCTCTAGTCTCCCATGGTGCATACCAGCTGAGGCTGAGTAACCACTGCCCCATACCTGTCTTCAGTAGGCAAGGCAGGGGCTTTGCAGCTCATGGGAGTCCTCACCTAACACCCTTGCATTTACTATTTGATGGGCCTCTGCGAGAGAAGATCAGGAGAGAACAGTTAGAGGCTCTGGGATGGGGAAGAATTGAGTTTGACCTTGAGCTTCACTGCCAGCTTTGTCAATTTGGGCAAGTTACTTACCTTTCTGAGTCTTAGTTTCTTCGTGTATAAAATGGAAATAAGATTCTTTACCTCATGGTTGCCGGAGAGAACATGAAGTGAGATAGGATATTCAACACCCTTAAAAAAGAGCTATGGGGCTTCCCTGGTGGCGCAGTGCTTGAGAATCTGCCTGCCAATGCTAGGGGACACGGGTTCGAGCCCTGGTCTGGGAGGATCCCACGTGCCGCGGAGCAACTGGGCCCGTGAGCCACAACTACTGAGCCTGCGTGTCTGGAGCCTGTGCTCTGCAACAGGAGAGGCCGCGATAGTGAGAGGCCCGCGCACCGCGATGAAGAGTGGCCCCCACTTGCCGCAACTGGAGGAAGCCCTCGCGCAGAAACGAAGACCCAACACAGCCATAAACAAATAAATAAAATAAATAAATAAATAAAATAATTTTAAAAAAAGTTAAAAAAAAAAGAGCCGTGTATCGATACGTGCCTGGTAGGGTGCTGCACACGTTAGCCAGCGTTGTAATTTTCAGTTGCTATGGATCATAGGTGACGTGAGGCCAATCGTTTAGGGTCACATTGACTATGTTATAAAATTAGATAAACACGTCTACTACTCGGGACAATCAGGGGACTTGTGTCTGGGCTTCCCATATTTCTGTTTTTGTCTTACAATATAGAATTTACAGTGTCTCTAGGGGAATCATACTGTAGAAACTGAGTTCTTAGGGGTGATATTATCTAAAGAGAGAAAAATCTCATAATTTAGTTCATATTAGGTAGACCCTTGGTTTTCTTTTGAGTAGGTCATGACTTTGTAATTTTGGTCTAAACTCCTGAAGTTTCTGTCTCCCCATCCCAATTACGTTCAAAATCAGGTTGATGACAACCTGGAGGACTGAAGATCTTCGTAATCTTCATGGAAGGAAAGGTACAGAAATGAGAGCACCATATCAATTCATATATTTTCTTAAAAGTGCGAGTTGAATTTAGTTCTTGTTAGGCTTGTAATCTATTGAAGGCAGCAGTGTATCAGCATGTTCTCACAGATTCTTTAAAATTTCAAAGGATTTTTTCCTACATTATTGCACTCAATTGGCATCTTTTCTCTTTAATCCCTGACCTTTGACAATTATCAGAAGGTTCCAGCACACGTCTGGCTGCCACACTAGGTGGGCTTCCTGCTTATTATATATGTAGTTAGGAAATACAGGTTTTTCCGCCTATTTTTCTACTTCCTGCAAAGATGGGTTTCCTTTAGATGTGGATATTTCACTTAAGTGCATACTCCTGTCTCAAATGGTAAGGGATACCAGTGCAGTAATTTCTTATTGTACTTTGTGAAGATATCTGGAAAACTCCTGTGTTCCAGTGAAGAGCTTCTTAGATAGAGGAAAGCAGGGTGGCTAGCAGATGTCGAGGCAGTTGTGGGCCCAGTGGGAGAAAATATATGTAAAAGGTGAAAAATGATTTGTGATTAGCTCACTTACAGAGTTCAGAATTCAAACGATGTGGTGTGTGTAAACAGTTTTGTTTTCAAGTGTTGTCTTAAATCTACCTTAGATGAGTGAAAGTCATTATTAGGATAGAAAGTCCCTGAACAGAAGGCATGAGAGAAGAAAACATTATTTTTAGAGCCCAACTTTTAAAAACTTCATGAATGGACATGTAGGTCTACCTCTGGACCTTGAAATTGGGCCCAAACCAGATCTGGTTCTCCGTGATTACTCAGCACCCCTTCTCCTTCCAGCCTCCGTCTACTGCTGTTCAGGGAGGCGGTGCAGGGAAGGATGGAAGGAGGTGAAGAGAGGAGGAGGGAAGAGTGTGGCTGAAAGTGGGAGGATTTGGAGAATGAAGATTCTCTGCACTTTTTAAACATTCTGTCCAAATCCCTGAAAGTACTGTGGCATGTTTAAATCTAAGGAAATAGTTGGGTTGATCCATATGAAATTGGCAGTATTTCATTTGTTCAAAAATGGCAGTTTTACATAGTTCAACCAAATACAATTATGACATTTTTGCTAGAATTGCTACAGGCCCTCCAGCTGGGTGTATGGAGTGGTTTTAAAAGCCAGAAATGTTTTGGCATCCCATTGGTGATTTTTCTTTTTTTGCATGGTTTTGCTAAAATATACAGGTATTTTCTGGCTTGGATTTTTCTTATCAGTTTTTTTTCTAAGTTATAGTTATTGCCTCAAATCTCAGAAGAAACTGAAAGGACAGCAGCACAGTGTGAGGGGGACCAAAGCCAGTGGCTCTCACCAGATTGTTTACAGCGGGGCGTGCGTGGCAGGCTGGGTTTGGTTGTGGGTCAAAACTGGGTTTTGACCTTAGCTGACTTCATGTTTGTTTGTTTTGTTTTGGAAATAAGACATGGATGTGAAAAGATGAAAAGCTACCCACATGGCACATGATTTATTAAACCGTGTCCACGTTAGGGTAGATTGAACCTCGTTGTAAGTTGTGATGCTTGCTCAGGAAGGCATTGTTTTCCTCTGTTTTTGTGGGACAGAATGATTCCATGAATACTGTTACAGTTTGGGCAAGAAACAAATGTACTTAATCAAGAAAAGATAAAAGTCTCTAAGAAAGCTTAGAGGTAGTGAAGTCAGTGGTCCTCGGATGGAGGGGGCTGGAGGGGGTGGGGTGTGTGTGTGTATGTGTGTAAGAGTCTTGCGGTGGGGGAGGCTTGTTCTGAGTGAAAGAGTCAGATGCTTCCTTTGCTGGCTTGTTTCCTGGTTTTCAAAGCCTCATTTTTTGCTGTTTTATTTTAAGGTTGGGTGCATTTTCGATCTGTCTGTGAGGGCGTGGTGAGCCCGCGGGCACACGCACCCGCCCCTGTAACTTGTTATTCCGTGTGTAGCATCAAGTGGAAGGTGCGAGGCTCCACCAACTGCCCTGAGCAGAGCCCACTTCCCTTCACCCACAGAGCCCGTGAAGCAGTTACACCAACATCAATCAAGGAGAACCCACAGGCTGAACTCACACAGTTGAAGCAGGTGCGTGAGTGAGCATTCTCTGCCAGGCGCATGTGATTGAGGTGTACCTCGGCGTCGTGCCCACAGATGTCAGTGATGATGACTGTGTGGGACTGTGCCCACTCCTTGCAGAGCCAGGACAAGCCTGTCGTACTTGGAGGACAGAGGAGGTGCAGCTACCGGCATCTCAGTAGCTGATGTACTCAGACTAAGGGTCTAGTATCTCTGTGTGTGTGTGCGTACATTGGCATAGGTCAAATATATTTATACGGATGCATGCATATGCATGTGTAGATACATGTGTGTGCGTGCACACATGCGCCAATTTAAAGCAAAACTCAGTGGGCCATGAGATAAAGAGGGAATATGAACATCGGAGATATTCCTTAGTATCTGACAGTAAGGGAAGGTGGTAGTTTAAAAAAGGTGCAAGTCTCATTCTAAGTTGCACCATCCTGATACATATTGAGCTTTAGGAAATTCCTACAAAAGTTTTGCACCATCTTTAAAAAGAAGAAACATTTTAACACTAGGACTTCATTATATGTTGTACCTTATAAATGGTTATTAGTTCCCCAAAGCTGCTTGAACATGTTACTGAGATGCTTCAAAATATTACGCATATTATTTATATTCAAATATGTGAACAGTCACCCTCTCTTTAAGCAATGTTAAGCAAAACAGGACACATTTTTTTTTAAACTACCAAAACTGGCTAAGTTTGAGAATAATTATAAAATCCAGTGTCACTACAGGTTTGGGAAAACCCGAAAATATTAGTGGGGAAATTTTTAAATAAAACATTTATCTATTTATTTAGGTTGCACAGGGTTTTAGTTGTGGCATGCGGACTCTTAGTTGGAGCACGTGGGATCTAGTTTCCCAACCAGGGATCGAACTCAGGCCCCTGGCATTGGCAGCGCAGAGTCTTAACCACGGGACCACCAGGGAAGTCTCATATTGGGGGGAAAATTTTTATATGCTATCTGGAGATTATTTTGCAACATATAAAATCAAAAGTCACAAAATGTGTCTATTCATAGTTCTGGCAGTACAGCTTCTAGGCAGATTTGTCCTAAGAGTATAATCGAATGTGTGTAAAAAGATTTTACTACGAGACTACTTTATCACAAACTTATTTTTTGATGTATCTTGTTATAAATATCTGAACAGTATTAGGGTGTCAAATAAATTATAGTAGACATGTACAGTAAAATACCAAATGAGGCATTTAAACAATGTTGTAGATTTTTCTGTGATCTTAAAAAAAATACCTTGTTTGCATGCATACATGAATGAGTAGGCATCGTAATAGTTTGGGAGATTATACATAAACTTAAAAGTTATTATCTCTAGGTGATTTGAGAATAATTACATGTCTTTATTTTGCTTATCTGTTTACTAATATTCATATGTAATCACCTACATGTTAAGTGTACAGCAGAGAGCAGTCATGGAAACAGTATTTTAAGCCTAAAAGCTATCTAGAAATATTTGTGGAGACCAAGAAGGGAAAGAGCTTTTTTTTCCCCCTAGATGACTGTTTAGCAGATGTTAAAGACTGCTGACTGATTAATTCAATGATATGGGTGTGCCAGGTACTGTACAAGGCTCTGTCATGTTGCTCTGTGCTTCTCACATGGCGAATAGCTTAATCTTTGATAAACTGATTAGTGTGGCTTTAGTAACAGAGTCAATAATACCAATTCGAAAATTCTAATGTGGGCATGTAAACATCAAGACTAAACAGTGACCTTTTGCTTCATGTTTTGACGTATGTTTTATCTGCTCTATACTGTCTCACATGGTTAGGCTTTTCCTACCGTGTGGATGGTTGGCAACCTCCGATGTCTGGGGAGCCAAGAGCAGATAGGAAAATCATTGGGAAAACTTGACACCATTTATGAAAACCTTAAAGAACACTAAAAAGCTTATCGGCAACTGCTTTGAAAAATCTGACTTCTCCTTATTTTGTAGGTTTTTGGCTTTGAAACTCAATCTCGTTTTCATGTTCAGCAGGTGTCCTCTGGGGAGTTAGGACAGGGTTTGAAGGGTGGGAGATTAGTGTGATGAATTTGGTGTCCGTGCATCTGGAATGTTGAGACCGTGGAGGATGTAAGTAGGAGGTTTAGATTAGGGATGTCTGCCTGGAAGAGGATCAGGATTCGGGCTGACTTGTAGAGACGCATGTAGAGGTTTTAAATGCTTCTTTGAGCCGCTGAGAGTCTACCCAAAAGGCAGGCTGCTTCTGATCCCAGTTTCTTTCTCACTGTCATGGTCCTAGAAGTGTAACCTTCCTCTTGCCTCTCAACACTTTGGCCTCTTGGACTAGTATGAGAGTAGAAATTTAAGAATTCCAGACTGAATTACCCAGGGCTCCCAGAATGAAAAAGATTTTTCATGAGTTCAACTATAAAAATAGCAAAGATTCTTGAAGAAGGGTTTGTTTTGGATGAGTACCAAGTACCAATTTGCCAAGTTGCTGTGTGTGTGTGTGTGTGTGTGTGTGTGTGTGTGTATGTGCGCACGCGCGCGTGTGTCTGAGGGAATGTTTATGGCTTCTTGAACTTGGTTCATTTCTTTCCCGTTGGTGAAGGGAAGAAATTAAAGTTTGGATTTTGTTCTATTTCCATTGTCCAGTGAATCAGGAGAGTTGGGCCCATTTGTTACTCTCCTGCTGTGGGAAAATTTGTCATGAGCACTTCCGCTTTTTTCTCTCTATCCTTCTCTTATTAAAACAGATCTGATGTCCTTAACTAATTGCCTTGGGGATAGTTTGAAGTATAAAGGGTGAGGGTGGTTTGAGCTATCCTTGAGACAAGCCCAGAGTGAAAAAATCAATAATTTAAGGAATCACTTGCTTTAAAACAAACAAACAAACTTGTAAATAGAACAAGACTGTGCAAATCCTGTCTTTAGGCAGGCTAATCTAATCACACACAGAAGGCAGCCTGTTTTCTTACTTGCTGGACCACTTCCACTACATATTCTCACAGGGAACAATATATTAAGTACAGTGTTTAGAAATATTTGTTGAATCCTACTGTCTGATTTTGGCAAATCCCAAGGAAAAAAAGAATATGTCTTGGACTGCTTGAGTCTTCCTGGAAGGATGTAGGAGTTTTCCCAGCGAGGCTGGCTTCACATTGTGGGAAACACTGGTTTGGTAGATAACACTGTTAGAATTTATATTCAGAGGGCAATTTAGTTCTCTTTAGGTTTTTGGAGCAGCCACAGCTGATCTTATATCTCTCAGGATCTCAAAAATACCCAAAGTGTATGCTAATCTTTCCTTATGTTGATGTTGTCATTTCCTTTTGAAGGGCACTCTTGCTTCTAACCCCCTCATCCTGTTTCAGCAGCAGGCTGAGCTCACCGACACTGAAATATCCAGTATCAGAAGAGAAGACATGGGTGATAACAAGTGAGAGTGGGTGAAAGATAGGGCATTATAGGGTGAAATATCCATTGGCTAATGCTTTTTTCTCTTATGGAATGTTGGAGCGTCAAGATTAAAATTCCTAGAGGAAAACAAAGGCAGAACACTCTTTGACATAAATTGCAGCAATACTTTTTTGGATCCGTCTCTTAAAGCAAAGGAAATAAAAGAGAGGATAAACAACTGGGATCTAATTAAACTTATAAGCTTTTGCACAGCAAAGGAAACCATTGACAAAACAGAAAGATGACCTATTGAAGAGGAGAAAAATTTGCAAATGATATGACTGATAAGGGGTTAATAGCCAACATATATAAACAGCTCATACAACTCAACATCAAAAAAACCCAAACAACCAGATTAAAAAATGGGCAGAGGGACTGAATAGACGTTTTTTCCAAAGAGGTAATGCAGATGGCCAACAGGCACATGAAAAGATAACTCAATCGCTAACCATCAGGGAAATGCAAATCAAAATCACAGAGAGATATCCTCTCACACCTGTCAGAATGGCTGTCATCAAAAAGAGCACGAATAACAAATGTTGACGAGGATGTGGAGACAAGGGAACCCTTGTACACTGTTGGTGGAAATGTAAATTGGTGCAACCCTTGTGGAAAACAGTACAGAGGTTTCTCAGAAAACTAAAAATAGAACTATTGTATGACCCAGAAGTTCCACTCCTGGGTACATATCCGAAAAAACAAAAAGCTAATTTGTAAAGATATATGCACCCCAATGCTTATAGCAGCATTATTTACCATTGCCAGGGTATGGAAGCGACCTAAGCGTCCATGGACAGATGAATGGATAAAGAGGATGTGGTATATTACAGTGGAATACTACTCAGCCATAAAAAGAGAATGAACTTTTGCCGTTTGCAGCAATATGTATGGACTTGGAGGGCATTATTCTCTGAAATTAGTCAGAGAAAGGCAAATCCTGTATGCTATCCCTTGTATGTGGAATCTAAAAATTACACAAACTAGTGAAGGTAACGTAAAGGAAGCGGACTCGCAGATATAGAGAGCAAACTAGTGGTTACCACTGGGGCGAGGGGAGAGGGAGGCAGTATAGGCGTAGGGGATTAAGAAATACAAACTATTAGGTATAAAATAAGCTACAAGGGAGCGGGCCCTGCAGGCCTTGGGTGCCTGCGCACTGGCCTGGCCGCTCAGGTAGGCGGGCGGAACTCCCGTGCTATCTAGCCCTTCTCCTCCCCTCGCCTGATGTCTACCACAGGCATAGGGGGGGGTCCTGGCGGTAACGACAGGCGACCCAGGTGCTGTCCAGGCGGAGGGAGCCGCAGCCGCACCTCTGCGCCTGCGCTCCCCCTCTTGCCCGCAGTGGGTGAGGAGGGCGCGCCGCCTTGGCCCAAGGCGGGGGCTCCCGGCTGCTGGGTCGCCGGGCCCCCGGAGCTGGAGGCGGAGTGCAGCCTGGGCGGCTGCAGGGGCCACGAAGAGGACCAGGAGTTGGGAGAGGAGGACGACAAGCTGGAGGAGGCATGTATTAAAAAACAGACATAAGCTACAAGGATATATTATACAACATGGGGAATATAGCCAATACTTGACAGTAACTATGAACAGAGTATATAACCTTTAAAAACGGTGAATCACTGTATTGTACACCTGTAATTTATACTGTATAGCAAGTATACTTCAATAGAAGAAGAAGAAGAAGAAGGAAACAAAGATTTGACAAAATCTTAAGCTAATTTTGCTTAAATGTGGTCATCACATAGCACTGACAGAGTAATTGAAATTTGTGATGGTGATGAAAATGAAAATCAAATATTTAGAAGGTAATGTTATGGCCCCTTTATTTAAAAAGGTGTAGTATTATGAGGAATGTAAGTGAAATAAATTCCTTTAGTTTGCTTCTCAGCATGTATCTGGCATAAAATCGTTTTAATAGATCTTATGTAAGGGCTTATGTTGCAAGGGCTTATCCACTGGTGCTGAAGTGTGAGTAGACATGTCTAAGTTCTCCTGCTTTTTAGCTTGTAACTTTGGGAAGCTATTTAAGCTATAGTATCTCATCTCTAGAAGGGAGATAAGAGCATCAACCTCAGAGGGTTTTTAAAATAAACTTTATTTTAGAATAATTTTAGATAAACAGAAAAGTTGCAAAGATAGGAAGAGAGTATTCATATCCTCTTTACCTAGTTTCCCTTATTGTTACCATGTTACTTTACTATGGTATGTTTGTCAAAACTAAGGAACCAGCATTGGTACTTTATTATTAACTAAAGACAGTTTATTTGGACTTCACTAGTTTTCCCCTAATGGTTTTTCTCTGTTCCAGGATCTTGTCCTGGATACCACATTACATTTGTTCGTCATGTCTGCTTAGACTCCTCTGATCTATGACAGTTTCTCAGACATGTTTTTGATGACCTTGACAGTTTTGGGGAGTGCAGGTCAGTGTGTTGTAGAATGTCCCTCATTTAGAATTTGTCCAATGTTTTTTCATGATTAGGCTGGGTATGGGTTTTTGAGAGAGACTACAGAGGTGAATCATTATTCTCAACACATCAAATCAAGGGTATATACTATGAACACAGCTTATCACTGTTGAGCTTGACCTTGATCACCTGGCTGAGATCATGTTTGCCAGGCTTCTCCATTGTAAAGTTACTCTTTTTTTGCCTTTTCCATATTGCATTTCTTAGAAGCAAATCACTAGGCACAGGTCATAGCGTTGTTTTAAGGTTTAAATGAGATGATAAAGCTTTTAGCACAGAGCCTGGTGCTTAGAAAACCCTCACGAAATGTCACTTGTGACTGTCGTTGTTGCTTTTGCGCTAGTAATCCCCTTCCGTACTTAAAAGCCAGTAGTGTTTAGAGTGTCTTCCTCATAGTTATACCGTTCTCAGTCATTTACTGATGTTGATCAAAAAAATAAAAAAGAGGAAGAGTGCTCACAAACTTTTCAAGTGAGATGGCTGTACTCAAAGGCACTCTAGAATGGGGGTGTATGCAGTCACTCAAGCTTTACCGCTGAACAGCTGTGCTAAACTGGGATTATCAGCATCTGGTCCTGTTTCAAGGGATGGTGTCAGTCATCAAGGATGAGCATGGAGATAGAGGGTGGCTGGCGTGAGGGTGCCTGGCAAGTCTTGAGCATGAGAGGGAGAAGGAAAGTAATTCAGGAGCTGAGCCTCCATTATGGCGAGACCTCCCCCCCCCTCCCCGCCCCCATGGTCAAATTTGATAGTTTTCAGGTAGAATTCTGAGTTCTTAGGGAATAAAACTGTCTTCAGCACTTCTCTATAAAATGAGGGCCTTGTTCTGTGACCTGAGATGCTTCAAAGCCCTTGCAGTGGTTGCTGGAGTGTTCACTGAGCCTGGATAATAGAGCCTGGAGTCCTGTGTAACCGCGTCTGTTGGAATAAATAAGAACGGCTGGTCTCTTGTACAGATACTGTTTGCCATGAATTTTTTATTTAAGTCTCTCCATGTATCTAGTAAACAGTAAGCAGTATTCTAACATTACTAAAAGCCTCCCAAGTCTCCTTCCAATAAATTTCCTTCACTCCTCCCCATTTAGAAGTTCAGGGTGTAGGGCAGGGTTAATGTACCAGAGAAGGAATGCTAGGAAAGTATTTCTGAGCTAGAGAAAATAAGGTTCCTCTTCTATGTATTCTTTCCCATTTGACCTTCAGCTTCTCTCTTAGATAACATATTTTTTGGACTGTTTCTTGGGAAAGCAAGATTTATGCAGACATTCTTTTACTGGTGTGTATGTACTAAGTGAAGAGAGACATATTTGTATTAAAATGGAGTTCTCTGTCCCTGAGTGCTTCATGGGGAGAAAATTTACATCTGCTTTAAGGGTAGATGAGTGAACTATTTGCTTGGTCTTCTTTAAATGACTAGCAAGGAAATTCTTTCCATTTATCTTTGTGAATTTCTGTCTTAACATGCTTACTTGAGACTGAGCACCCCTTTCCTGTCCTACAGAGAACCCAGGAAGCACTTGAAGAACATACACGGCATCATTCATTTATTCTGTTCTCTTTGCTATTAACAGCGGAAAGAAATTTTTTATTTAATCTGCCAAATTAACTTCGGGGTCCAAAGGAGTGAAAACTATGATGATACATTGTTTAGTCCCCTCTTCTTTTTTCAAGCAAACAGTGAGTTCCCTGCCCTGGGGGCTGGGAATATAAGTAAAAATAAGATGGGATCTACCTCAAGTATCAAGTGATAACCTTGGTGGGCTCCAGGAGATTTTATTATTCTTTTAAGCCTTTGTAGGGCTCCTGTGGTCCTCATGGATGCTCACAAATGTGTCAGTGGCCCTCTTTGGGGGCATTTAGTACAGTTGCACTTTCTGGCCTCTTTTGAGGTTAGGCATGACCATGTGACTGGCTTTTGCCCGTGAAATGTGACCAGAGGTTGCATCTGTGACTTCCCAGACGAAGCTGAAGAGTCACCGTGGGATTTGCTTTCATCCCCTTCCACCTACCTTCGTGGGAACCCGCACAGTCCGGTCTCGGAGGGGCCGTGATGGAAAGACCCTCTGACCTAGGTTGGACCTACAGTGTGAGCAAGAAGTACGCTTAGGTTATTACACATCAGTAGGATTTGGGGTGGTGTGTTCCTTCAGTACTATCAGCCTGTCCTGACTAATGCAGTCAGTGTTACTGTCTCTTTAGAGTCGCAGGAATTAAGGCCTAGATGTTTGAGCTGTGGAGGGGATATTCACAGTTGTGATGGTGGCAGTGGCAGGAAATCTGTACACATAGTAGTTACTGTAGCACAAGAACTGGGCTGCCAGTTTATACTCTTAGAGGTGTGACCTGCATTTCAGTATAGTTGTTACATTTCTTCAAGGAGATTACATCCCTTCTGACTCTGCATGCATTCTTCTCAACAAATATCTTTACATAATGGAGAATAATTCTAGAGAAGGAAAAATCAAAGTGTATATTTAAATACACACACACACACACACATACAGGCACATTATCTTACCCTCCCAAGAGTCATATGAGAGATTTTAATGCCAAACTACTGGTTGAGTGCCAAGAAGAATTTATTGGGTGGACATAATGCTTAATTTATATTTAGGGAATTTCCACTGCTAAATCACAGAGCTTATAAAATTTAACAAGAGGAGGAGGAGGGGGTGGAGAAGGGAAAAAAGGGCCCAGGGATATGGTTGACAATATTCCTTTTAATTTAAAGCCACCTGAAGGCTTTAGTTGAATAATAAATTCCCATATGGTTTCCGTTCTTTCAATGTTAGAACCTCAGAAATGCAATCTACTTTTAGCCTTGGCTTCTGCTTGCCTCTTTGTCAGGGTGAGAATGCTTCCCGTCTGCCTGCTGGTAGGAAGTGTAAGCCAAGCCCACTTCTCATGGGGATAGTTCCCAGGCTGTACTTTCTACGGGGCAGGTTGGCTTTTCTGGCAGGAGGACCCACTCCTACAGGGAGCTCCTTTTTTTTTTTTTTTTTTTTTTAACATCGTTATTGGAGTATAATTGCTTTACAATGGTGTTAGTTTCTGCTGTATAACAAAGTGAATCAGCTATACGTATGCATATATCCCCATATCCCCTCCTTCTTGCATCTCCCAGCCTCCCTATCCCACCCCTCTAGGTGGTCACAAAGCACCGAGCTGATCTCCCTGTGCCATGCGGCTGCTTCCCGCTAGCTATCTATTTGGAATTTGGTAGTGTATATATGAGGACATGGGGAGGGGGAATGGGAAGCTGGGACGAAGTGCGAGAGTGGCAAGGACTTATATACGCTCCAGGGAGCTCTTGACTCCTGGAGGGCAGAGGCAGCCAGTGCGACCCCTCAAGCTGACTTCACGCTTCGTTAGTGAGAAAGCCTCTTTGCGGGCACTTTCTCAGCTCCCTGTTGTTCTTCCCAACCATACACTTCTGTTTACAATCAACTTTTCCCCTGAAGGAAAAACCCGTCCTCCATTTGGGTTGTGTTGTTTTCCCCTGATGTTTTTTTGGTAACCATCAGAATCTTTAGAACGGCAAATATTCAGTAAAGCCTGAAACTTGAGTAGAGAGTTATTTTCAGTCACTTGTGCTTTCGTTACTAAAAATTTCCTCTTTTCCTGATCGTGTGTAAGTTTACTTTCCTCATGTGTTAATGAGTTCACGGTATACCCAGGGAGTCTATAGAAAACCTTTTGAGAAAGAGTTTTTAGAGTATGATGATTGCTCTAAAACTGCCTCCCTTTTTTCTCTTAATTTTGTTTTCAGTCTTAATGCAAAAGCTACTTCACATCAAATGTTAATGAAAAAGCACCCAGTGTTCTTTTGAGAGAAACCTAGAAGGAAGATATATATATATATAGATATATAGATATAGATATATGTATATGTACACATTTATATTTAAATTTGGGTCTGAAGTGCTTCAGTTTTTCAAATAGATTGAATTAAGGTAGCTAAAGACTAGAAATCCATTATAAGCATGTACTCTTGGTTGTGTAAACTGTTCTGGGCTGAATTTGTGAAATTCTACACTAATATCATTAAAATGCCAGGAGATAACTTTGTTGTGGCTCAAAAGAAGCTATCTAGAAATTAGGAGATAGGATTTTGGTCCTCCTTCATTGTGCTCCGTGTCACTATTTAACTTCTATTACTGTTTATACATTTAAAAGTTAGATTAATGGTGCTCACCTTTCCAGTCTTCATGGAGTTGCAAAATGATTTCTTCACACAAGGGCAATCGAAATGATATGTATAAAGTGGCCTGAGTCTTTGGAAGAAGAGTCCTACAAATGTATAGGTAGATGGAAGTAGAAGAAGACTACTGTATATGGAAGAACAAATGAATTTGAAAGGAAATGGGGTTACCACCTCTCTCAGCTAACCAGACAGTACTAAGTGAAAACTGTTCTGTTTCCACCAAAGGCAGCATTTTGAAGAGGACCCTCTGGCAGGGTCACTGTATTAGTATCCTATTAACTTGAAATGAGAAAGTACCTTTTGAGTACAGAGGCACTCAAGATGAGCTCATGTCAAATTGGGCCTTCATGATCCTCAGAAATCACTTGTGGGATATACTATTAGGATGAAAATGGTATTATCTGGCTTGTAAATTAAATGCCACAGTTTGTCTCCTGCATAGTGTGTCCTCAAGTGGTATTTCATGTGTTTCTAAAAATGCCTTCTAGAAACTAGACTAACATACAGCTCGTTTTTTCTTTTTGCTTGATTTTTAATTGTCAATTGCTAATATAGTGATTTGAATCAAATGTAAAACAGAAAGAAAATCAAGCACAGTCCCAACACCACTTTCATTTAACACGTCTCCTCCGTGTCCTATAATTTTCCTCAATACGATGTTTTATATGTGTGTATCACTTAAAAAAAAAAAACCCTCTACTTCTGGTTTATTTGGATAACTTTACAGTAGCATATTTGAAAATCTATTTTGTGAGATGAAGATATGGGCACCTTATCCTTTACCCTAGCTCTACCCTTCTACTTTCCAACACGTATAAACTGTACATTGATTTTCACATTGCTAAAGTTAACAATCCTATTCTGTAACTTTTACGAAGTCTCTCATGTTACATATTCGGATCGGTACTAAAAAAAAAACCCTGAAAACCAATCATCAGTGTTTATATCTACGTATGCAAATAATGTCCACTACAGGACCAAGTAAGATGCTCTGATTACATTCTTTTCCAGTTTCATGATCCCTGTGCCTCTCTGTGAGAGGGGTCATAGGAAGACTCCTTATTTAATTGTATCAATTCATTGATACCATACAACATTGTTTGCTTCAAATGTGGCCTCTAACCTTCTTATACAACTTGTTAACCCTGAAGTGTTTGATCTCTATATTTTCTGGGAGAAGAAATAGAAGCCTTTAAAAAAAAATTGGATTTTCTTTCTAGATTCAATGTTGTTTTCTCTCATTAAACTTTTGGCATCTCTTTTAAGCTTGATTTTTAGATTTTGTAGTGATGTTCAGGTCTTACTAATTCTGAGTGGTACTTGGAGTAATCTGGAAACTGCATCTCCCGTTGGCCCTGGGCCATTTTCTCTTATTATTTTGATGTGTTTTCCTTAGGCTTTCTCTGCTATTTCTTAACAATTTCTGTCAGTCAGATGTTGGGTTCCCTTACATCCCTCTACATCTTATCTTTCCTTCACATTTTCCATCTTTCTGTCTTTGTCCTTAATGTTGTGGGAGATTTTGACTCTATCTCTTAACCCTTTCCTTAGTGGTTTTTAGCCATCAAATTTAATTTCTAAGAGCTCATCAAATTTTTAACTTCTTGTTTTTATTTTTGTGGCATCTGTTTTGAAATTCATTAAAACAGTGGTGTAAAGCACTAGCATTCTGCCAGGAATTCATCTATTATAAAAATATGCATTATAAATTCAAAATCCCCTATGGGTATTTGAAGAGACATCTAGAATTACCCTTCAGTTTCATAATCTGACCACTTAGGAAAAAAATATCACCAGTTGCTCATTGGCCATCGGATTTGACTTTGACATTATTAGTAATGCATACCGAACAACAGCAATATACAGAGTGAGTGATTAAAAAAACAAAAAAAAAAACAAAAAAAACCAAACACAGTTGCTGCCCTCAAGGAATTTATGGCCCAGTTGAAAGAAAAAAGCCGAAGCATCTTAAGAATAAAAAAATACTGACTTATGCAGTATAGAGTTTTAAACCAGAAAAGTTTGTTTTTTCAACTAAGATGAAACTTTTGTACACAAAGCCTTTTTCTGTATATTGGATTTTTTATTCATTGAGAGAGACAGAAAGTCAAATTGTTGGATGGAGACTATTGCTTTTGATATGTATGTTCGTATTCTTTTTATAGGGCCATCCATCATCTATCACCAGATCAAATTTACCAAAATCTAACTAACAAAGTGTGTTGTAATTTTTAAAAAACTGAGTAACTTATTCATGAAACATGGCATTTTCTTATTTAGCTGAATTATTTGATTGCTATTATGCTACTTTTTATCATTCATTGACATGTATATATCATAGTATTCCTATATGCAAAAGATAGTTTCTTTTTCTCTTCCTCCACCTCATCTTCTCTCTCTGTCTTCTACTTGTTGGGTCTTACTCACCTACACTATTGATATAAGCATATACTCAGTCCAACTTGTGTCTGAATATTTTCTACACATCATATGCTCAGTACTATGATGACATGGGGTTATTTCCTGAAGAAGTGGTTAGATGTGTATTACATATACTATTGGTTAGGGGCAATGTCAGTTAATAACAGTAAGGCTACCTGTTCTTAGATGGTAGGAAATGTAAATATGGCTTCTGTTTTGTTAGGACTTGATTTAGAAAGCAGTGGACATTTGTTTTTACTCTTGAACTTTTTCCTGAACATGAATTTTCATGACTGATTTAAAGGCTATCTTGATGTGGAATGGAAGAACCATGTTTGAGGGCTTGGATTCTTAACCTGGCATCAGGGAGGGACTTAAGTGAATCAGCTCATCGCAGTGTTACTTCTGTTCTGAAAGCATTCTACAAAAATACACAGAGTCTAACAGTTTCATTCTGAGAGAATGGTAATTGTCCCTACTTACTATATCTAAGTGTCAGTCCCTAAAATTGTTCTTAAGTTTTGAAATTTGGCTGTCAGTATATTTTGGCTCAAGAAAACTCAAGAAGAAATATTGCACCATTTGGAATTAGGCAGTATGTCAGTTTCCCATCAATGAAAAGTTTTATTAGTTCTTGGGTACACTAATTCTGAAACTATAAATGCATGTGATATTTGGAGGAAAGCTATTTGAATAGGGTTTTTAGGATGAGAAACTAGGCTGCAGCTACAGATGTAGCATAACTACTCTGATGTTGAGTATTGATGGTTGTTTATTTTGCTCTAATACTTGTTACCATACCAAGTTTCACATTTAATTGATAAAAAGCTTTCTCTATTTAATCCAGTAAAATTACCTTCAGCTTATAGGTAATGAACATTTAAACACTGTGGTGATGGTGAAAGCCCAGTATGAAGGTATATAGTCTTGGATATAATGCTGTTGGTTCTTAGAGCATTATCTGGCGGAAGGACATGCGATACAGACAATAAGAATCATGGAGATAAGCTTAATTCAGTTTGAGTTTTTAAAGAAAGAATTATTCAGGTACAATATAAATGTGGATAATCTCTATCAATATATCTTTGAATTTCGTTGATTAAAACAATCAATAGGACGCTTCAAAGTTTGTGTAAACATGTTCCTGTACGACATGTCACTTTGTGTCACAGTATTTGTAGGATGATGTTGATAAATTACATGAGTGCTTTTTTTCCTGATTGATGGTAATAAAGGACAGTGATTTATCACTTTCCTTTTCAAGCAGGCTTAAATGATGATAAGGAACTAAACTATTCAACAGAAAAGTGGACCTCTCCGTTCTCCCAGAAGCATATGTCTAAATATTAGCAATGGGGAGTGAAGAAGGGGAAGGAAGCTGGTCTAAGGGTTGTTCTGGGAGCGTTCCACACAGTCAGAACTGAATGGAGAGCTCATTTCATGCCTGGCTCTCTGTCTGCTCCATCAGCAGCACTGATATCTGGATCTTTATCAGGTTACTGCTGCTGCTGTCTACATTTTCATTTACCTTGGCTGCCATTTAATTAAAAAATAAAAAGACAAATGGCTAAGGCAAGGCTAGGAGTGCAGCTGAGGATGGATGTCTGTTTCTTAGTGTGTGAGTCTGTCACATCACCTTTGATGTCTGTGATGGGACAAAGCCTTTTAATTTTACCAAGCCAGATTCACGATTCTTACTTTCCTAAGTTTTCCTAACTTTTTATAATTTTTTGGAAATTATAAAATTGATGAAAACTCTGAGGTCTCGTTTCTAGAAGTAGGCCACTTTCAAATTGTGTTTTAAATAATCTCAAGTACAAAGATGTCTCTGTTATTGTGGAGGGTAGAGGTAAGAGAATGGGAAGGTAACATCTTCTCAGGAAGAAGATAACATCTTCTCAGAAAGAAGATTTCAACCAGGTCTTTTATATAGATTGGAGTTCTGTGAAAATTCCTTTTAGAAAAGAATGTTCTGAATAAAGTTTGAAAACCATTGGTCTAGGCCACCGTAAGTTCTGAAACACCTTCCTTCCTGTAGTATCCCAGCATGGACAATTGTTTGTTCCTGTATTGTACAACACATTTGCAGAAAGCATTTTGATGTTAATCATAGCTGGAGCTGCTTTCCTCAGACCATCGTGCTTCCCCTAGGATTATGTTTCTGCTGCAGGGTAGGTGGATGGTTAAATTGATGGGTGGACGCATAAGGATAGGAAAGGATAGAAGGAAGGGCATACAATTATTTCCACTTGTCTCTTCCTTTATGTCTGTGCATGTACCTTTAAATTATTTGATTATATTTATTACTGCTTCGGGCAGGATATGCATCTTGCTCACACTTCATTGTCTCATATGCACTTACAGTAATAATGTTAACTCCCCAGTCCCTCTTTTATGTATATATGGCCCAGGCACCGTTCTAGATGCTGAGGATATAGCAGTAAGAAAACACACAAATACGTGACCTCATGGAGCTGCTTTCTAGCTGGAGGGGAAACAGTAAACATCGAAGTGAAATATACAGTGGGTCGGTTAATGATGAGTGCTGTGCCAGAACAGGACAAGAGAGGGAAGGAGGTAAAACAGCAGAAAGCCTATAAATCAAAACCTACAGAGCTGTTTGACTGAAACTTCTGAGACAGTGAGAAACCTGCAGCACCAAGGCAGCCGCCTCCTGTGGCCACGGGCACCAGAAGAAGCAGCATCTTCCCCTTTGCCCGAGGCCGCAGTTTTGGCTTTATCACCTTGGGGCTCCCAAGCCCTCGTGGAAGTGCCGTGCGCTGTGCACAGGGATCCTCAACAGAGAGAAGTGGCCATGGAATCGGATGGAGGTGATGGTGAAGGCTAGGGAAATTATTCGAGTTTCTGTGTCACCACATCTGATTCTGCACGGGGGTAAGGCCTGGGTATCCTTGAGGTATACGCATAAGCAGTTAGATCTTGCTCAAGTCAGTTATTTTCAGGCACAACCAGGCAATTGAAAATAGGAACTGTGAGTTATAAAAGGGCCATTCCTTTTCCAAGTGTTTGTGGATTTGCAGATATAGTCTTAGACATTAAATTTGACACTGAGCCAAGTAATTTCAATTTCTTTAAGGAAGGAGTTTGGCAGATACTGAGATGGATGGGACCACCTGTTTTTTGGAATTTCTTGAAATGGAACATTTTTTAATCCAGTGAAAAGGAAAAAAAAAAACCCCAGTATTTATATTCTCATTGTGTAGTAGTAGCAATAACTGACTCTTAGATAGCACCTCCTCCCGCCGGCCAGGCACACTTCTGAAGTGCTTTCTGTCAAGCCCATTCTGAAAACAACCATGTGAGGTAGATGTTGCTCTTTTCCCCACTGTAGAGTGGAGGATAACTGCTTCCAAAAAGGTTTCATAACTTGCCCAAGGTCACGCAGCTTATATAACTGGTGAAGCCGGGATTTGAGCCCATGCAGCCTGACTTCCTAGTTCCTGTTCTTAATCACCACAGTGAGTAAGTTTCCACATGCACGATGCATGGATCCCTGAAAGATATTTTACAAATCAACTCATATTAAACTCTGTGAGTTTGAAATGTAATGCAGTCCTCCAGCGAAGCCTTGTGAAAATGATGTATTTTGGGGCATTCTTAGCTTAGTAATGTGTAAATACAGATTTTTGAAAATTTCAGACTTATCTAAAGTAGAGGTCATCTAGAGGAAAGAAGGCTTTGAGCTGGTCAAGAAATATGTGCTAAACAAATTAATAAAGGAATAGACTGTTATTTGGCAAGAGAGTTGGTCTAGTGTAGAGTTCCCAAGTAAAATTTGCATCTTGACCTAAGTCTTGCTTTTAGCTTTTTAAGCTATTCTTACACTTCCCATAGACACACCCATCTGATAGATGAGAAATCCAGGCAGGAAGCCTTGCAGAAATCATCCAGGATGTTCCTTCTTTGTTCCTGTGTGTGCTCTCTGAACCAGCTCCTACCTTACATCTTTGCAGTCCCAGTATTGATCCTGCTTTGACTCTCTGGGCTCATTTTTCACAGTTTGTCTTTCCAGTGTTTGAAAGTCAGTTTTCCCTAAATAATTCCTGAATTTGGTCAGTCCTCAGACCCTCACAATCACTTGCTGTCTGGGTAGGAACCTTTAGTGTAGGTCCTGCCTCTGTTGTAGTAAAACCAAGCCCCTCATCTGCCTACTTGGATGATATTTTGAAACCAAATGTGTTAGTGCAGTGTCTTACTCAGAATTCCTTTTTCTTAGAGATCTCTCTGGAGGTTTCTATGGGCTAATGGATCCCCACCCACTTGACATTTTGCCCATTACATTATATGTTTCTTCCAAGGAACGAAAATGGAACTCTCCTTTTCTGACAGCATGGGAGACATTCTCTTGCTGCTGCTCTCCAGGAAAAATCTCATAATCTAACTAGACAAACCCTTGCTGAAAAATTAGACCAAATGACATTTGTAAACTCCAAGGAAAGCATTTTTCTTCTGTGAAGTATTCCCTAGCTGTAAGTGTTAGAAACCTTACATATAGCAATACCAGTTAAGTTCATGGAAAAAATGAAAGGCTATAAACAGCTGGATATACTGTCAAAAATGAATCCTGTCAACCTAATTTTTTCCCTAGCCCTGTGTGCTGAGAAACTTTCAGCCTTCTTAATTCACTTTTATGAGATGAATGAGAAAACTAAATGGATAAAATTTAGTTGCTAAAAGAAACACTGGGTAGCTAGCTAGCTCCTTTTTGCTTATTTGGGGAGTTTAAGTGAAGAAAATACCACATGGTTACCAAAGGGGAAAGGGGGTGGGGGAGGGATAAAGTGGGAGTTTGGGATTAACAGATATGAACTACTATATATAAAATAAATGGCTAGGTCCTACTGTAGAGCATAGGGAACTCTAGTCAATGTCTTATAATAAACTATAATAGAAAAGAATCTGAAAAAAAAAAAAAAATATATATATATATATAATGTATAGCTGAATCCCTTTGCTGTACACCTGAAACTAACTCAACTTTGTAAATCAACTGTACTTGAATAAGAAAAGAGGGGAGTAGATAAATTGTGAGTTTCATAAGTGGAATACTTATTGGCCTCAAAAAAGAACAAACTACTGATTCATTCAGCAGCATAGATGGATTCTGAAAACCTTTATTCTGTGTGAAAAACCTTACACAAGAGGGCGCCTAGTGTGGTTCCATTTATATAAAGTCCTTATATAGGCAAAACTAATTTATGATGAAAATAATCCGAACAGGAGGGATAGGGGCAGGGCTTGATCAGGAAGAGGCATGAGGGAAATTTGGGGGCTGATGGCAGTGTTCTTTGCTTTGATGGAGGTTTGTGTTATACAGGTCTATGCATTTGTCAAAGCTTATTGAATGTTATATTTTAAATTTATGTATATCACTGTATGTTATAAAACAAAGATTTTGAAGCCTATCTTATGTATGCCGAAGTGTTTAGGGGTAAAGTGTATTGACATTTGCAACTAACTTTGAAGTGGATTAAAAAAAATAGATTGATTAAAAGATAGAGGAATGGCAATCTAGCCCTAGAATTTAGGTGGAGTGAAAATGGGTTTTGATTGTGTTATTTTCTGAACTTTCTGTACATATGAAAGTTTTCATAATAGAGTATTGGGGGAGAAGGCAATTTTTCTGTTCTAGCTTCCAAGGGTAGAAAAGACCTTGCTTTACAGGTGAAGGCACTGAAACCTAACTCCTCAAAATCCAAAGTTGTTAAACGACAGAGCTAGTATTAAGTTGCAGAGGGCTCTAATCCTCCAACCCATGTTCTTCCTGTGTTGCTGCACTACTTTCCAAATCCAGACACCCAGAGCCCGTCGGTTAAAATGGGAAGTAAGCATGAAACCTGCTTTTCTTTGAACCCCTGTGGCTACTCTCCAGTCTGAGTCAACTGACCTTTTTTCAAACCGTTTTCTTGAGAGAAAAAATGCTAGGGGTAGTCAGGTTATTGAGCCCACCTTTACTAAATATCCATATGAAGGTAAATACTGAGATTTAATCAGTTATAAAATAAGTCTGTTTTCTCAAAGAATTATTTTTTCTGCCAAGTTCATGTACTGGGAATTTCAGATACAGGAATAAAATTCCAAGTATTGTAGAATTAAAAAACCAAGCCCATGTGTATTTTGTTCCTAGTTCAAGCGGAAATTCTGCAGCCTTGCAGATGGTAAGTGTGTCTCCTGTTCAGCAGACGGCTGCAGGCAGGACTGGAAAGAAGGCCGTGCTGGGTGCGCAGAGACTGGGGCTCTAATCCCAGGTCTGACCTTAACTGGTCCTGTGACTTCGTATAACTCCCCTAACCTTTCTCAGGGCCAGCCTTTGATCTTGCTCTCCCTATTAGCGTGAGGATAAAAGTAAAGCAAATTTCAAAGTTGAAAGATACTCAAGCCCAACCGCCTCATTTTCTTGGTGGGAAAATTGGAGCCTAGTGATTTGTTCAAGGTAATAGAGCTTTGACAGAGGCAAAGCCAGGCCCTAAAACAGTCTTTTCCTGATGTACAGGTTAGTGTAATTGCCCCATCACAATTACCTCCCTGCAATAGCTATGAAAGAACCCCAAGATAAATGTACCATAGGAATGCAAAGTGGTGGTGTGGGTGATATTTCTTAAGATACACATAAGTATTACATGTATATTTTTACTTAGAGAATATAAGTCTTCTGGATTTTAATATGTATACTGATATTTTATGTTAAATCTATAACTATAAAGCCATGTGTAGATAACAGTTTATCTGTAGGGAAGTGGTCCCTTTGGTAAAATTCATCATTTTTGTTAATACTCTCATCACTATGCTGGACCTTTTTATAGATTATTCTTAAGTGTAGTATTCAATATATGTAATAAATTACAAGATTCACTATTTCAGGTGTAGGTATTCCACTGGGATGTGGTTGATAAAAAGTATATAAAGCAACACTGTACAGTATTGCATTTTGAAATAATAGGACTTTTGCAACACTGTAACTAAATATAATGGTATGTTTTCAAATATATTGTGTCTATCCTTAAAAAGCCAAAAACCATTTTGAGGTAAAACAGGCTAAATGAAATTTCTTGAAAACAAATATGTATTGGCAAGCTTTCTAATTTGGGGTTGGGTTTGTGTTTTGTAGAGTTTATGCAAGAGCATTATGTATTTTTTTTACATCTTTATAAGGTGTTATTGAAGTACAATAACTGCACGTATTTAATTACAATTTGATCAAATTTAACATCTTTATACACTGGTGAAACCATCACCACAGTCAAGATAAAGAATATGTCTGTCATCCCCCAAACTTTACTCAGAGCTCCTTTTGCAATCCCTCCCTCTTTGCTTCTAACCTCATCCCCAGCTAACCATTGACTTGCTTTTTTCCCCATCCTCTAGAACTGTATGTAAAAAGAATTGTGTGCCTAAGAATTGTTTTCTTTTTTTCCCTTTTGCCTAGTTGCATTCCATTATGTGGATGGATATGCCATAATTTGCTTATTCATTCATCTGCTGGACATTTGGGTTATTTCCAGTTCATGTCTATTACAAACGAAGCTGTCAGAAAATGAAAGCAAAACTGTTTTCCTTTTTCATGGGTAAATGCCTATAACTGGAAGGGCTAGGTTATATGGCATGAATATGCCATATACACATTTTATGGAGCTTCCAAAGTGGTAATAGCATTTTCAGATCCCATCATCAGTGAATGAGAGTTCAGGTTGCTCAAAATCCTTGTCGGTGCTTGGTATGGCCAGTCTTAGTTTTAGCCAATCTAATGGATGAATAGTGTCACCTCATTTTGTGTTTAGTTTGCTTTTCTCTGAGGACTAATGATGCTTACATCTTTTCATGTACTTTTGGCCATTTGCTTATCTTTTGTGAAATGTCTAACACTTCTGTCTTTCTTTAATGGGTTCTTATTAAATTTACAGGAGTTCTTTCTATAATATATTTTGAACCCAAGTCCTTCATCTGATATTTTCTTGAGCAAATTTTGTTCCTGAATATGGCTTGCATTTTCATTTTTAGTGGTGTCTTTCCAAGAACAAAAGTCTTACATTTTGATGAAGTCTGATTTATCAATTTTAGCTTTAATGTTTTGTATTTTTTCATGTGTTCTATCTACAAAAACTGCCTACCTTAAGATACAAATATTTTCTCCTATGTTTTCTTTTTGTGGTTTTAGATTGTGCGTTTAGGTCTATGATTTGAGTCAGTTTTTGTGTTGAGTGTGAGGTAAGAATCATTGTACTTTTTTTTCAGTTTTGATTCCCAGTTGAACCAGCATCATTTGAAGAAAAAACTTTCTTCTCACCATTGCATTGCCTTGACACAGATGTCAAAAATCAACTAAACATGTACGTGTGCATTTATCTCTGGACACTGTTTCGTTCCATGGATCTCTGTCTCTTTGCCAATAATCCACATCCTTGATTACTGTAGCCTTATAGTAGATCTTGAAATTAGGTAAGGCAGATTCTCCAACTTTTAACTATCTAGGTCCTTTGTATTTCCAAATTTTAGAAATGTGTTGTCTATTTCTACCAAAAAAAAAAAAAGCCAGATTAATTTTGTTTGAAATTATATTGAATCCAGTCTTGGGATAATTGTCATCTATGACTATGGTGCATCTCTTCATTTATTCATGTATAATTTAATACAGCAATGTTTTGTAGTTTTTAGTGTAGAGGTATTTGATATCTTTTCTTGGTTTTATTCCTAGGTATTCTTTTCCCCCCACTACTGTGAAAGGAATTATAAACATTTTATTATCAATTTTTTGCCAGTAATATGTCATTATAGAACTAACTTTTCATATTAATCTTCACATACACATTGCTGAATCTTTCATTAGATTGTGTAGGTTTTTATGGGTTCCTTGGTATTTTCTAAGTAAATAATCATTTCATGTGAATATTGACAATTTCACTTCCTTTTTGACTGTTATTCATTTATTTCTTTTCTTATGTAAATGCAGTGGCTAGGTCTTGTAGTAAAATGTTGAATAAGACTGTTGAAAGCAGACATTCTTGCCTCTTCCTTATCTTGTGAGGAAAAAATTAGGTCTTTAACTTTTTGCCTGTGATACTGGCTATTGGTTTTTCCTTAGATGCCTTTTATCAGTTTAATGAAGTTCCCTACTATTCCTGATTTGCTTTTTCTGAAATCATGAGGGGTGTTGAATTTTGTTAAATGCTCTTCTTTTTGCATTTATTGAAATGATATTTTTTTCTCCTTTATCAATAGGTGAATGACATTGATTTCTGCATGTTAAACCAACCTTGCATTCCTAGGAAATGCTTTCGTTGACCCTTGAACAACACAGATTTAAACTGTACAGCTTCACTTATACATGGATTTTTTTTCAACAAATAGGTACTGCAGTACAACATGGTTTGGGTTGGTTGAATCCGTGAATGCAGAACTTTGAATACAGAGGGCTGACTGTAAAGTTACACATGGAATTTCCACTATGCGGAGGGTCAGCATTCCTAACCTTCACATTGTTCAAGGGTCAACTGTGTATGATTAGATTAGTTTCGGTAACATTTTGTTAAGGATCTTTACATCTATATAAGGGATATTGAACTGTGATTCTTTTTTTTTTTTTACAATATCTTTTTAAGATTTTGATACTAATGTTAAGTTGGCCTTGTAAAACAAAATTGGACAGTGATTCCAACTTCTTTATTTTCTGAAAATATTTATGTAAGATTAGTGACTTGAAAAGTTTGCCAGAATTCACCAGTACAAACATTTTGATCTGGGGTTTTCTTTTAGAAAAGGTATTTGCTAATTTAATTTCATATATGTATTTCAGCTTTCTATTTGCCTGTGCCAATTTTGCTAAGTTGTATTTTTCAAGAAACTTGTCAGTGGCGTGTAGTTGTCACATACTTTAGGATAATGTTGTTGTATTATCTTATACTTTTAAAGCTGTTGGATCTGTGTGACTCTTTTTTATTCCTGATATTGTTGATTTGTGTCTCCTCATTTTCTTGAACATCCCAGGTAGAGCTTTGTTAATTTTGTTGATCTTTTCAAATAACTAGCTGTTAGATTTTGTCTGTCTGTTTTATTGATTTCTGCTTTTTTTTTACTATTTTTTCCGTCTTTCTTTGGGGTTTAATCTGTTTATTTTCTCAGCTTTTTATGGTAGACCCTTCGGTCATTAATTTTATTTTTTTACTTTCTAATACAAGCATTGAAAGTTATGTGTTTATCTCTAATCTTTTCTTTCACTCTATCCCACAACTTTTAGTATATTGTATTTTTGTTATGTAGTTCAAAGTAATTTCTAATTATTTCATGGATTTGTGTTTTATCCATGAATTATTTTGAAGTGTGTTATTTAATTTACAGGTATGTAATGTTTTTCTAGATATCATTGTTTTCTAATTTAACTACATTTTGGTCAGAGAATATACTCTGCCTTAATTTTGATTATTTTGATTAAGATTTGATTATTTTGATTTGATTTGATTATTAGTCAATATATTTCTAATATTGACTGTGTTAATAAATCAGAATATGATCTTTCTTGGTGAATGTACCATGCACATTTGAAACTAATACATATTCTGAAGTTGTTAGATGAGTTCTATAAATGTTAATTAATCAGAGTAGTCAGTTGTGTCTTTGAGATCTGTGTCTTTGCTGAGTTTTTTTTTTTTTTTTTTTTTTTTTTTTGAGGGGAGGAATCTAGTTTTTCTATGAGTTACTGAAAGAGGAAGTTTTTTCCCCCAACCTATAAAGATGTTATTTTGCCATCAGGTCTCTGTGGTTTCAGATGAAAAATCTTCAATATTTTGACCCATTCCCCTGTGTATAATGGGGCATGTACATCTAGCTATTTTCAGTAATTCTTTCTTTATATTCTTTCACCAGTTTTATGACGTGTCTTAGTGTACTTTCCTTTGTGCTTGTGAATCACTGAGCTTCTTGAGTCTGTCAGTTTAGGTACTTGACTAAATTTGGAAAACTTTCAGGCATTATTTATTCAAAGAATTTTTTTTCACAAAAACTGCATCATCTCACTTGAATGTGGAATCTAAAAAAGTTGAATACATAGAAGAAGAGAGTAGAATGTTGGTTACCTGGGGTAGGGAGGTGGGGAAAATGGGGAGATATTGGTCAGAGTGTATAAAGTTGGAGTTATGTAGGATGAATGTGTCAAGATGTAACGTACCATATGGTACCTATAAGTAATAATTCTGTAGTGAATATTAGAAATTTGTAGTGTCTTTAGTAATAATTTCACTATGTATATGTACATCAAATCATCATCTTGCACACCTTAAATGTATACAATTTTTATTTAAAAATAAAATTTTCTTTTTTTCATCTCCTTTCAGTGGTCCAATTACATAGGTTAGATCTTTGGACATTGTTCCATAGGTCTCTGAGGCTCTTTTCGACTATTCATCCTTCTTTCACCCTGTTTTTCAGATTGGATAATTTCTATCGATCTATCTCAAAGTACTTGCTTCTTTCTTGCATTATTTCTATACTGCTATTGAGTTCCCCCAGTAAGTTTTTCATTTTAAGTACTGAATTTTTCACTTCCAAAAATTTAATTTCTTAAATTATTTTTCTCTGTTGAATTCCTATATTTTCATTATTTCAAGAGTGTTTTCCTTTACCCATGGAGCATAGTTTTAATAGCTGCTTAAAGTGTCTTTGATAGTTTCATCACCTAGATCATCTCATGCTTTGTTTTTGTTTTGTCTTTTCCCTTGAGAAAAGACATGTTCCTGGTTCTTTGCGTGATGAGTAGTTTTGGATTGTATTCTGGGTATTGTGAATATTCTGTTGTGTAGAGTCTATTGTATTATTCCTATCATAACCATCTGGAGAATAATGATGTTTATTTTAGCAGGCAGTTGAGCCGCTTAGATTCGGACTGTAAGTTGTGTCCCACTTTCTTTGGGAGGTAGTCGAGATCTTAATTCAGTCCTCTTAGCCTTGACTGTATGGGTTTGTATCTTTCTGGTGCATGTGCAATTCAGGGTTAGAATGAGACTTGTACAGAAGGCTCAAATCTCTGCTCAGCTACCAGAGCCTTTGATATCCTTATTTGAGACTTTCATGCATGCTTAGCTCAGGAATTAAGGTGATATTTGTTGATTAACAGAATTAAGGGATCCCTTTTTTTCACTTTCTCATCTCTGAGATTCTCCCCAAACTGGCCTGAAGGAGTTCATATTTCTGATTCTCCTTGCCAGAAAAACAAGGTTTGTCTGCTTGTGAAGCTGCCGTTGCTCAGTGCTTTGCAATTGGGGTCTACCCTTGGGGTCGGTCATACTGCACAAGAAAAAAACAAATGGGAAACATCACTGTGCAGGTCACTTTTCCAAGTTTTTACTCTTTGATAATCTTCCAGCTTTTCAGAGTCCTTAGGTGGTCGGTGCGTGTGTGTGTAAAATTTAACGTTTTTAGTTGTAATTAGCATGAGGAATGGATGACAGTGGGCTTACCTTACCACGATAGAATCAGAACCCATGTTGAATTTTTTTCCCAGGAAAATAATTCTGTATCAAGATATAGGATCTTTCTTTTAAAATTAGCCAAACCATGGTGACAAAGTTCTCTTCATGTGTAAGTTGTGTGGAGTAGAGCAGAAGTGATTGTCAAATTGTGTCCATTACACACACGAGCGCACACACACACACAATTTAAGAATATAGCTGCTGTTATATTTTAGTTTATGCGTTCCAACTATTCTTTGCATATACCGTTATTTCAAGGACATGGAAGACATTTTTACTATTTTCCTCCTTCACTGGGTTATTAAAGATAAAATCGGTTATGTGTGTGAAGTGCTTAGAGCCGTCAGAATCAAGCTGTATATAAATTAAAGTGGTATTATTACTCTAATGCACAACGAATCCTTAGATATTGTTAAAACTTCTTAGGACCCATGCTTTGTGGTGATTTAAGTGTTTTAGTTAGACTTTAAGAATTAACATTGGTGACAATATTTCCTGTTGTGAAATGCATATAGTAGGTCAGTGACAACTTTTTAATGAAGGTAAGTTTATATAATGATAAAAAATATAAAAGTCAAAGGACAAGTTATTTCTGAATGATGTACATTTTGGAAATAGCACAGTCTTCTTTTTTTTTTTTCATTTTTCAGAATCAGGCTGATGTGAATTGTGTGTTATATATTTCTACTTTTTGTTTTTTGGTAATGATTAAGTGACTCTTAAGGAAATGAAGAATGAGGGCAGCAAGGCCATTTTATGTAACAATGAAATTAAATTGTTTTTTAAAAAATAAAGGATGTGTGGACATGTGATAAAATATAAGATTTTCCATATGCTTAAGAAACCCTTCTGACCCTGAATTGGATTAACTTATTGAAATGGGGCTCGGATAAGGAGCACATTGGAGTTGAGGTGAAAGAATTTCCTCAGGGGCACCTTCCAAGCATTTATTAGTCTTTAGTCTTATTTGCTCCTTGAAACTGTGGGTATTAAAAAAGCAATTTTCTAAATTTATGTTATTTGTAAAATGCACTGTTGAGTTAGACATTTTGTTTTATGGCAACCAGAGTTTAAAAAATATTTACCTGGTTAATCTCTATTGTATCAAATACAATACCTTGATGTTTTACACTTAAAAATTGAGGTATAATTTGCATTCAGTAAAATGCACAAATCTTGTGTAAAGCTCAGTGGCTTTCACAGATACATTTTTTAATACATATGTAACCCAGACCAAGATAGAAAATATTCCTATCATCCCTTAAACTTCTTTCATACATCTTCCTTTCAGTATCCTCCAGCCCCCAGCCAGAGTTAATCACTTTTTACCTTGGTCAGCACATATTAGTTGCCTGTTCTTAAGCTTCATATAAATAGAATCATACATAATGTTTTGAGATCCATATGTATTGTACATATCAGTAGTTCTTTACTTTGTTGAAGAGTACTCAGTTTTATCAATAGGCCCCAGTTTGATTACCCATTTTTCTCGTGCTGACTTGCTTCCATTTCGGGGCTATATAAATAAAAATACGTACATCTTCCTTGTGCTCATCTTTTTGTGAATTTAGTTTACATTTTTCGTATTATGTAAGTTCATTATAAATTATTTGAATATAGCAGTTTGTCTATTGAATCTCTTTTTCATGTCAACTTTTAGAAGATACTTTGCTATAAAAAAAAAATGGTCCCAAGATGTACAAGTTTACAGTAAGAGATTTTAACATTTTTGAGGCTATTTTCCCTTTTTCAGAACATAGATTGTCCATATTTGATTCTTCTGTACAGATTATAAGGGAAAATTAAAATTTGTAAATCTGTTAAATGCATTTGAAAATTAAAACATACCACATATATGAAATTCTCATTTTTTTCCATCAATTTATATGACTGTTTCTTCCCCCAAAGACCCACCACATAGTTCCGTATCTTTTCTCCAGTATGCTATTTCACTGTAGTATGTGATAAGCAGTTTGTGTCCCTCTCCCTGTGAGACCACAATCTCCTTGGAGACAAAGACCATCTGTATCTTACTCTTCCATCCCTAGCATCTAGCACTTTGCCTGGCACGTGGTAGGTACACATTATATGTTGAGTGAACTGAATAACTGCCTTTTGTCTGGGGTGTTTATTTGCGTTGCAGAAGTCATCTTTGCTATGGAAACATAACACACACTTAGCTTTAGCTTAGGAGTTTACTATTCCCTTTACGTCTTAAGTCTTTTGTTTAATACATGAGCTGACTTATCCCAGTTTCCTGTTTATATAGAGTAGGCTTTTGATGAAAATGTGCACTACCAAAAACCTATAAAAGATTTCTGTTTTGTTTAAAAAGATTTCTGTTTTATTTAATAACATTATGTTAGACTTCACTGCTATGTCATTGAGAAAAACAACCTCACGTGGACATTCTGTATATATATGCACCCACATATATACATATATTACATACATTATATATACATATATTCCTAACTCACCTTTGCTTCTAGGGTATATATTAGTGCACGATATATTTAGTGCATAGAATACATCATTTTATTTATCTTTTTTTAATATTGGCCAGAGACACAATATCTGTTTTTGACAAAAAACCTTGAAATTATGCATGATTTTCATTATACTGGGATTTCTATGTTGAGTCAAAGGTCATTATTCTAATCGTCTCAGACCCCTCTTTTTTTTTTTCCCCCTAATAGGTCTTTGCAGTGCCCATCTGTCTGTGGTTCATGGTATAACCTTTTTTGATAGGAGCGGAGTGGCAGATGGGCAGCAGATGGGAGTTTTGCCTGGCATCTTGGTTCAGATCCTGGCACAGGCAGAAACTGTCAGGGACTGTCAGTTTGTCCTCACAGCTTGTGGGCTCCAGTCCTGTGTTTGGCATCACAACCAAGGGTCTGAACTGATGCAGAGCTGGACTAGCTATTGGTCCTTCTGACTAGTTAATGGTTAAAGACTAACAATAAGGGTAGGGGACACCCAGTGGGACTGTAAAAAGCACCTGAGAGAAAATGTCCTTTCTATTTCACTGTGTGCTGTATCCTCAGGACCCCAGAGTCAGCTCATTCTCAAGACGGAAGTGGCAGAATGAGGAAAACAGTGTTCTCATATAGGTATTTACCTGTTTTCAAAATATAATTCTCAGAAGTCCTTGTTTCTGTTCAAAATCACATGAGAAAACGAGAAATATAGACAGTGTCTTGATCCTTAAACCAAATGTTTTTGTCTAAATTGTTGGACAACTTGTCATCTTCTGGAATTTCTAAGGATACTACATGATTAAAACTTGGACTAATGATAACATTTTGAATGCAGTAAGTGTAACTGCTTCTACCAAAGCATTAAAAGATAGTTCATGAGATTACTAGTCTCTCCAAGGGGAAAGAAGAAAGTCTTTTTTTTAAATTCTGAACTATCAGTGCATAACTCTTTTTTTTTTTTAGTGTGTACATAAATTTGCTGCCTTACAAGTCACTCTCTTCATTTTAAATAGAAACCAGATTGGAGTAAACAGATGGGGCTGGGCAAATCCTCCTAATGGAGGGTAAGGCTTGGCAGTGACCAAGAATAAAAGGCAATAATGAGTCAAATTGTATGCTGAGCTCAGAGGGTTTTTTTTTTTTTATTGTTTAGTTTCTTTAGACTTAGAGCTTCACAGTGATCATATTGTTGTGCTCTTTCTCTGAGTCCCAAATTTGATAACACAAGAGAGTTTATGTAACGAATATGTGTCTACAGATCTCTAAATAAGTGTCCATCATAAGTATAGAAAACTGTCACACACTTTCTACTGAGCTATCACTAACTTATCACCCAGTATTAAAAGAGAAGCCTAGACTATTCCATTCCTTTCCTGTACTCTGAACTAAATTGAAATACTGTGCCCTGCTGGTTAATAGCATTTCTGTTCATATAGTAGGTAGGTTATAACATGATTACACAATGTATTAATATGAATTGTTTACATTCAAATCTTGTGTTCTGGGAATCAGTGGTTGCTTATACATATGTGTTGTTCCCAATTATCTCAATAACATTGGGCTATGATGCTGAAATAAATGGTTTGCAGTAGTTCAAGAAATTCCTTCAACCTAATTTATACATTTGCAGTGTGAACCACCATAGGGCACTGGAAAATGTAGGTTATAACAGATTGTTGGGAGCTCAATTACCTAAACCTTGAGTAATCATCTATATTATAAAATGGATATACATTGTATACCATGTTCCATCAGGTATTTTATCATTTAAAATTTCTTCTTTCATAGCTTAATATATTTAAAGTAAGAAAAACTCTGTATTTATGTCATCTGAGGAGGTGAGGTTGTGTGTGTGTAATTATCTATAAGGTTACGTATTTGACAGACGACCAAGGTACCTTCATTTTGGAACCTTGGCACTTTATCTGGGGCTTCCTTGCAACTAACTCATTTATTCTTTACTTTCAAGGGAATCTTGAAATGGAAAAATCTTGTTACAGTGCTGCCTAGGATGGCCTAAGGACTGTGTTACACCTCAGCTAACTCTAAATGTACCTTAATGTGGATCTTGCTAACATGATTTCAGGTGAGGTGTGGGCAGGATCTAATTAGTTATAAATCTGTAAATGCTTGAACAGAGGCTTAGCTTGAAATTCTCCATCTGACCGATAGCATTGCAACACTCTAATCCCAGAAAGCTCTCTTATAATGAACTCCCATTAGCCACGGAGTTCAGGCAAAGTCATGAACTTGAGGAAACCAAGCAGTCCCTGTGACTTAACCAGTTAGATGGAAGCTCTGCTTTGCCAGTGTGCTGTCTGCTTCCCCCAGATTTGTTCTTGCTTTGGGAAGGCAGCTCTCAAAAGAAAGGTTACAACCACAATGAGTAGTTCTATAGAGATTAAGGTATCTTACATAGAATGTCTTCCATAAACAGCTAATTTCTTATATTTAATCATCCTTTAGATTGTATCATGTTTATGGATTTCGAAGGGCTTTACTCATTCTTTACCTCTTTAGATGTTTTAATAACCCCCGTTAGGCAATTAGAGAAGAAATCTAAATAACCAAGAAAATAAATCAGAGTTCAGCATCCAGTTTGGTTAATTATTGCCTTTTGGTCATAGCCGTTGTCACTGGATATATAATGACAAACAATAAAAAAGTCCTTACTGGCAAGAAACTTATGTTCTAATAGGCAATGCAGATAATAAATAAACATATGCTAGAATGTCAAAGCTCAATAAAGAAGTGTTATCACAAATACTAAGGCAGGTGAAAGTGTCAGAAAGAGAGGGAGATGCTACTTTATGTAGGGTGGTCAGAGAAAGTCCATAATTTTGTGTGCGTGTAGATGTATTTTTTTCACATTTAGCTTTTTTTTTTTTTACTAAGATATAATTTACAGATTCACAGATTGAGAATTGCACAAATCTTATTCACATAGTTTGAGTTTTGGTAAATGTATGCACCCATATAACCATTACCCTATCAATATATGGAACATTTCTATCACCAGAAAAAGATTGCTCCTGCCCTCTCCTAGACAGTCCCGTCATCATCGTTCCCCAAGGCAACCACTCTTCCGCAATTTCACCATTAGTTAGTTTTGCCTATTCTGGAGCTTTGTGTAAGTAGAGAATCCTACAGTTTGTAGTCCTCTGTGGCTGGATTCTTTCCTCCTCTTAAGATTTGTGATGTTCATCTGTGTTATTGCTTTATTGAGCTCATTCTTTTTTATTGTGTTCCGTTATCTGGACATATCACAATTTGTTTATCCTTTCTGCTGATAAGCATTTGTATTGTTTCCAGTTTGGGGCCATTTATAAACCTGTTAGGAACATTTTTGTGTCAGATTTTTATGTATATGTTGACATTTCTCTCAGGTAAACACCAAAAGGTAGGTGTATGATTTTATAAGTAATTTCCATGCCGATTTCCGGAGAGGTTGTACCATTTTACCCTCCCATCAGTAATGTAAGAGTTCTGTTTTTGTTTTTTTTTTTTCCACATCCTCATCAACATTTGGTGGTCAGTCTTTTAAATTTTAGCCATTTGAGTGGGTGTCTAGTGCTGTCTCGTGTGGTTTTAATTTGCATTTCCGTAATGACTAATGATGGTGAGCACTGTTTCATGTGCTTATTGGCTATTCATATATATTCTTTTGTGACGTGCCTATCCAAGTCTTTTGCCCATTAAATTGAGTCGTTTGTCTTTTTATTATTGAATCGTAGGAGTTAGATAGAAGTCCTTTGTCAGATGTCTTGCAAACATTTTCTCCCAGTCTGTAGCTTTACCTACTTACTTCCCTAATGTTTTTCTAAGAGCAAACATTTTAATTTTGATAATGTCCACTTTTATAATTTTTTCTTTGTTAGTATTTTCTTCTGTCTAAGAAGTTTTTGCCTTCCCCAGTATCACAAAGATACTCTCCTGTGGTTTTCTGAAAAGATTTATGGTTTAATTTTGATGTTTAGATCTGTGATAATCTAGGATACATTTTTGTGTATAATGCGAGGTTTCATCCCCCTCACCCCAAATGATCAATCAATTATTCTAGTATCACTAGTTGAGAATATTTATTTCTTTAAGATTTTCTTATAGAAATGCTTTGGGGCCTTGGTTGGAAACACATATTTTGGGCTTTGTATTTAGGATGTAGAAAGGTGAAAAGAGCAATGTTCCTGCCTTTACAACAACAAAATGGTAGAAAATTTGCAAATACATAACTTTCCTTGAACTCATGGGAGAGTTGAGGTCTCAAAGAAATGAACTAACCTAAGAGCTAACTTAAAGTCCAAGGAGAAATGAGATGCAATCACTTGCTTACCAGAGGCAGATGTGTAAGGACAGTGGTAAGAATTCAATGAAAAATTTTTAACAAATTGCCAAAAGCCAACTGTGGACCGGCAAGAGAAGGTAAAACTACAGGGGACTGCAGATATGAGAGGAATTTGCAGCCATTCCAGGCTCTTCTACTCATGCATAGGATATGCATAAAAAAGAGAGGTCAAACGTCCAGAGAAATCATTCTTGTGAGCAGGCCTGGCAGAGTGGACCAGCTACAGTTGGGGGAAAGCCAGCAGGTCCTGCTGTATCATTCTCTTCTCTCTCCTATGGAGTGAAAGCCTTAAACGGTGTGGCAAAGAGCAATAAACTTTTGTCCTTAGGGCACTGGTGAAAGCTCATTGCAGCTAGAAGACCATATAGGAAAAAAACATCTATCCCTGAGTAAGGTCCAGGAATACATCTTGGGGCCAGACTTAGAGGTTCTAGTGGAGCAGGACCCAGGAGAAGGTCCCATTTCCAAGACCCAGGGACTCAACTCAGTGTCTGCCCAATTAATCAGAACAACAGAATACATCCCAGCCTCTGCCACCTGGCCAACAAGTGTGGAGTGGCTAATACTAGTGGGATTCCCAATTTGCAGATGGGAAACTAGGGGCAGAGAAATTAAATGAGTTGCCCCCAAATCTCACAGAAAGTAGAAAAACTGAGCTTTGAGACAAGATAGTCTGGCTCCAAAGTCCTCATAACTACTATGCAATACTGCGGAAGCAAGAGTAGGAATATTGAGAGGAATAAAGCACATCAGAAGAGTGGGCTGTTCCAAGAACAGAGGGCAGTGCTCAAGGGAACAGAGAGTTTTAAGAAAGAGGTGCAATCAACACGACCAGATTTAACAGAGCTGTCAAACCAGGTGAGGGATTAAAAGTGTCCATTGGACTAATCAATTTGGAAAATTATCTGTAACTTTAGCAGTAAGTGGTTTCACTAGAACGGTGAAGATTGAAACCAGAATCCATTGGATTCATAAATGAATAAGGGGTGAAGAAGATGGGTTAGTAAAAATATTCCACTTCCTCTGAGAGTTTGGATAAGAAGACAAGGATTGGCACGTAGGTAGCGAGTGACCTGGGAACCGGTGTGGTTTTTAAGGATAAGAGTGATTTGAGCTTGTTTACAAGACAAGGCGGAGAAGACAGAATGGGAGCATTTGTCGTCATAAGAAAGAAAAATAGACCAGAGAAAAAGAAAAGAAAAATAAGGTGATGTCAGGAGGTTTGTTGATGTATCTGGGATATGTATTGAGGAAGTTTTCTGTGAATACAAATCCTTTATGTACAGTATTAAAAGATACATAATTTGCACAATTTCAGTATATTCCTTATGTCGGATAAAAACTTATCCATACTTAGAGACACACACATTAATCTTGTATATCTTCCTTGTAATTTTTTTTGAATGAGTTAGCCAGGAAAAAGTTGTTTCATCTTCACTGATGTGTGTTGATATGCACTCTGTCAGAATACAGCTTTTTGGTAATGGTGCAATAAACAACTGTCACTCTGATGTAGTAATATATAGCAGACACAATAACTCAATCATTCCCTGTTACTTGATACAATGGAAAATGGCTTATAAAAAAGAGAGCCCAAGGAATCTGGTTGAAACTCCAGGTAGCGTGAGTTTTAGGGTCTTTGAGGGCAAGGACTGTAAACTTCCGTGTCTTGATCATCATGCCTAGTATAGTAGATGTCTCAAAATGTCAAATGTATTAAAAGTGAGTACACATTTATGTAAGTCTGTTATCAGCATTTTAAAGCATATGGCTAAACATTTTAAATCCTGTATCTGACAACTTGTAGAATCTCTAGAAGTTGTGGAATTTCACCTAGAGCCGTGAAGTTTCAGTTGAGCTTAGAGATTTAGTCATGATAGCCAGTTACTCTGGTGAATCTAGAAGGCATTCCACCTGGCAGAAGCACTGGAAACACTCTCTCTTAGGCTTCTGAATCCTTGACTGTGTGGATAAGATTGTGTGGTCAGGTCCATTTCTGTAATATCCATCTTATTCTAAATATTCACTCCTTCCAATAATACAAATACAGTACATTTGTTATTTTTTAATTGCATTGCTTTTTTACTCCAAACATGAGATGAATTTATTTATATCTATATCTTAAGTATTAACACATATTAATGAAAAAGTAAAGTTTTCATTTGGAAATTGAATTGTCATTGGGAACTTTAGGTTGGCTGTCACAGTGGGTCACATGGAAGAACTTGGACAAGTTGTTCAGTCATATTTAGCCAAGTTTTCTGCATATGTTTGCCAGATGCAAAAGCCAGTTTATTGCCTGAGGGCACGGAAACCTGGAGGAAAGGCTTGGAAATTGTGCCATTTAATCCATTGGGTGTCTGTCTTCTTGCTTAGATTTTGCCTGGAGAGCTTTGATTGTACCGGTAGAATATAAATAGAAGCATGATGCTTGTCTTTGCCTTTCATCAGGCACACAGTTTTATAGAATGCTCTTGTCAAGCATTATTGGGAACACAGGTACAAAATAAATTTTAAAGATGAGCTTTGTGGTGAAAACTACAGTTCTAGGTATGAATGGTTGACAAATGAGTGAATTAACAAACAGTCTGTTTATTTAAGGGGATTCCTTGTGGATGTTAATCACTTACAATGGGACACCATGAAAATATTTGTATTCATATGAAGTTAGACCCATATGTAACATATTTTAGAAATTTTGACAAATCAATCACACAATTAAAGGGCATATATTTATAGCTGATTCAAACCCCAGCTGAATAGAGATGTCAAAGCGTTGAGCATATTGGACGTTTATGCGTGAATAAACAAGGTGGCAGACCTTGTTTTCAGGCAGCTCTATTTTTTTGCCTTTCCATGTTTTTTGGTGGTTCTTCAGTTTGCAGTTTTCAGAGTATTTTTTCATATTTACATTAGCATGTTATTAGCATATGTAATTTTATAGTGGGATATGTAAATACTCCCCTTTCACACAAGAGGCAAATGGGTGTGGGGTTTTTTTGTTGTTAGGAAGGTGTTTTTATTTATTTATTTATTTTTAACATCTTTATTGGAGTATAATTGCTTTACAGTGGTGTGTTAGTTTCTGCTTTATAACAAAGTAAACCAACTATACATATACATATATCCCCGTATCCCCTCCCTCTTGCGTCTCCCTCCCACCCTCCCTATCCCACCCCTCTAGGTGGACACAAAGCACCGAGCTGATCTCCCTGTGCTATGCGGCTGCTTCCCACTAGCTAGCTATTTTACATTTGGTAGTGTATTTAAGTCCATGCACTCTCTCACTTCATCCCAGCTTACCCTTCCCCCTCCCCCTTCCTGTGTCCTCAAGTCCATTCTCTACATCTGTGTCTTTATTCCTCTCCTGCCCCTAGGTTCTTCAGAACCATTTTTTTTTCTTTAGATTCCATAGATATGTGTTAGCATACGGTGTTTGTTTTTCTCTTTCTGACTTACTTCACTCTGTATGACAGACAAGTGAGGTCCATCAACCTCACTACAAATAACTCAATTTCGTTTCATTTTATGGCTGAGTAATATTCCATTGTATATATGTGCCACATCTTCTTTATCCATTCATCTGTCGATGGACATTTAGGTTGCTTCCATGTCCTGGCTGTTGTAAATAGTGCTACAATGAACATTGTGGTACATGATTCTTTTTGAATGATGGTTTTCTCAGGGTATATGCCAGTAGTGGGATTGCTGGGTCGTATGGTAGTTCTATTTTTAGTTTTTGAAGGAACCTCCATACTGTTCTCCATAGGGGCTGTATCAATTTACATTCCCACCAGCAGTGCAAGAGGATTCCCTTTTTTCCACACCCTCTCCAGCATTTATTGTTTGTAGATATTTTTGATGATGGCCATTCTGACTGGTGTGACGTGATACCTCATTGTAGTTTTGATTTACATTCCTCTAATGATTAGTGATGTTGAGCATCCTTTCATGTGTTTGTTGGCAATCTGTATATCTTCTTTGGAGAAATGTCTATTTACGTCTTCTGCCCATTTTTGGATTGGGTTGTTTTTTGGTATTGAGCTGCATGAGCTGCTTGTAAATGTTGGAGATTAATCCTTTGTCAGTTGCTTCATTTGCAAATATTTTCTCCCATTCTGAGGGTTGTCTTTTCGTCTTGTTTATGGTTTCCTTTGCTGTGCAAAAGCTTTTAAGTTTCATTAGGTTCCATTTGTTTATTTTTGTTTTTATTTCCATTTCTCTAGGAGGTGGGTCAAAAAGGATCTTGCTGTGATTTATGTCATAGAGTGTTCTGCCTATATTTTCCTCTAAGAGTTTGATAGTGTCTGGCCTTAAATTTAGGTCTTTAATCCATTTTGAGTTTATTTATGTGTATGGTGTTAGGGAGTGTTCTAATTTCATGTAGCTGTCCAGTTTTCCCAGCACCACTTATTGAAGAGGCTGTCTTTACTCCATTGTATATTCTTGCCTCCTTTACCAAAAATAAGGTGACCATATGTGCATGGGTTTATCTCTGGGCTTTCTATCCTGTTCCATTGTTCTATATTTCGGTTTTTGTGCCAGTACCATATTGTCTTGATTACTGTACCTTTGTAGTATAGGCTGAAGTCCAGGAGCCTGATTCCTCCATCTCTGTTTTTCTTTCTCAAGATTGCTTTGGCTATTTGGGGTCTTCTGTGTTTCCATACAAATTGTGAAATATTTTGTTCTAGTTCTGTGAAAAATGCCATTGGTAGTTTGATAGGGATTGCATTGAATCTGTAGATTGCTTTGGGTAGTATAGTCATTTTCACAATGTTGATTCTTCCAGTACAAGAACATGGTATATCTCTCCATCTGTTTGTATCATCTTTAATTTCTTTCATCAGTGTCTTACAGTTTTCTGCATACAGGTCTTTTGTCTCCTTAGGTAGGTTTATTCCTAGGTATTTTATTCTTTTTGTTGCAGTGGTAAATGGGAGTGTTTCCTTAATTTCTCTTTCAGGTTTTTTGTCATTAGTGTGTAGGAATGCAAGAGATTTCTGTGCATTAATTTTGTATCCTGCTACTTTACCAACTTCGTTGATGAGCTCTAGTAGTTTTCTGTTAGCATCCTTACGATTCTCTATGTATAGTATCATGTCATCTGCAGACAGTGACAGTTTTACTTCTTCTTTTCCGATTTAGATTCGTTTTTTTCTTCTTGTCTGATTGTTATGGCTAAAACTTCCAAAACTATGTTGAATAGTAGTGGTGAGAGTGGACAACCTTGTCTTGTTCCTACTCTTAGTGGAAATGGTTTCAGTTTTTCACCATTGAGAACGATGTTGGCTGTGGGTTTGTCATATATGGCCTTTATTATGTTGAGGTAAGTTCCCTCTATGACTACTTTCTGGAGGATTTTTATCATAAATGGGTGTTGAATTTTGCCAAAAGCTTTTTCTGCATCTATTGAGATGATCATATGGTTTTTATTGTTCAATTTGTTAATATGGTTTATCACATTGATTTGCGTATATTGAAGAATCCTTGCATTCCTGGGATAAACCCCTCTTGATCACGGTGTATGATGCTCTTAATGTGCTGTTGTATTCTGTGTGCTAGTATTTTGTTGAGGATATTTGCATGTGTGTTCATCAGTGATATTGGTTTCTGGTAGTTTTCTTTCTTTGTGACATCTTTGTCTGGTTTTGGTGTCAGGGTGATGGTGGCCTTGTAGAATGAGTTTGGGAGTGTTCCTCCCTCTGCTATATTTTAGAAGAGTTTGAGAAGGATAGGTGTTAGCTATTCTCTAAATGTTTCATAGAATTTGCCTGTGAAGCCATCTAATCCTGGGCTTTTGCTTGTTGAAAGATTTTTAATCACAGTCTCAATTTCAGCTTGTGATTGGTCTGTTTATATTATCTATTTCTTCCTGGTTCAGTCTCAGAAGGTTGTGCTTTTCTAAGAATTTGTCCATTTCTTCCAGGATGTCCATTTTATTGGCATATAGTTGCTTGTAGTAATCTCTCATGATCCTTTGTATTTCTGCAGTGTTAGTTGTTATTTCTCCTTTTTCATTTCTAATTCTATTGATTTGAGTCTTCTCCCTTTTTCTCTTGATGAGTCTGACTAATGGTCTGTCATTTTGTCTTCTCAAAGAACCAGCTTTTAGTTTTATTGATTTTTGCTATTGTTTCCTTCATCTCTTTTTTCATTTATTTCTGCTCTGATCTTTATGATTTCTTTCCTTCTGCTAACTTTGGGGTTTTTGGTTCTTCTTCCTCTGATTGCTTTAGGTGCAAGGTTAGGTTGTTTATTTGAGGTGTTTCTTGTTTCTTGAGGTAGGATTGTATTGCTATAAACTTCCCTCTTAGAACTGCTTTTGCTGCATCACATAGGTTTTGGTTCACTGTGTTTTCATTGTCATTTGTTTCTAGGTATTTTTTGATTTCCTCTTTGATTTCTTCAGTGATCTCTTGGTTATTAAGTAGTGTATTGCTTAGCCTCCGTGTGTTTGTATTTGTTCAAATTTTTTCCTGTAATTGATATCTAGTCCCATACTGTTGTGGTTGGAAAAGATACTTGATATGAATTCAGTTTTCTTAAATTTACCAAGGCTTGATTTGTGACCCAAGGTATGATCTATCCTGGAGAATGTTCCATGAGCACTTGAGAAGAATGTGTATTCTGTTGTTTTTGGATGGAATGTCCTATAAATATCAATTAGGTCCATCTTGTTTAATGTATCATTTAAAGCTTGTGTTTCCTTATTTATTTTCGTTTTGGATGATCTGTCCATTGGTGAAAGTGGGGTGTGAAAGTCCCCTACTATGATTGTGTTACTGTCAATTTCCTCTTTTATGGCTGTTAGCATTTGCCTTATGTATTGAGGTGCTCCTGTGTTGGGTGCATAAATATTTACAATTGTTATATCTTCTTCTTGGATTGATCCCTTGATCATTATGTAGTGTCCTTCTTTGTCTCTTGTAATAGTCTTTATTTTAAAGTCTATTTTGTCTGATTTGAGAATTGCTACTCCAGCTTTCTTTGATTTCCATTTGCATGGAATACCTTTTTCCATCTCCTCACTTTCAGTCTGTATGTGTCCCTAGGTCTGAAGTGGGTCTCTTGTAGACAGCATGTATACGGGTCTTGTTTTTGTATCCATTCAGCCAGTCTATATCTTTTGGTGGGAGCATTTAATCCATTTACATTTAAGGTAATTATCAATATGTTTGTTCCTATTACCATTTTCTTAATTGTTTTGGGTTTGTTATTGTAGGTCTTTTCCTTCTCTTGTGTTTCTTGCCTAGAGAAGTTCCTTTAGCATTTGTTGTAAAGCTGGTTTGGTGGTGCTGAATTCTCTTAGCTTTTGCTTGTCTGTAAAGCTTTTAATTTCTGCGTCAAATCTGAATGAGATCCTTGCTGGGTTGAGTAATCTTGGTTGTAGGTTTTTCCCCTTCATCACTTTAAATATGTCCTGCCACTCCCTTCTGGCTTGCAGAGTTTCTGCTGAAAGATCATTTGTTAACCTTATGGGGATTCCCTTGTATGTTATTTGTTGTTTTTCCCTTGCTGCTTTCAATATTTTTTCTTTGTATTTAATTTTTGATAGTTTGATTAATATGTGTCTTGGCATGTTTCTCCTTGGATTTATCCTGTATGGAACTCTCTGTGCTTCCTGGACTTGATTGACTATTTCCTTTCCCATATTAGGGAAGTTTTCAACTATCATCTCTTCCAGTATTTTCTCAGTCCCTTCCTTTTTCTCTTCTGTTTCTGGACCTCTGTAATTCAAATGTTGGTGCCTTTAATGCTGTCCCAGAAGTCTCTGAGACTGTCCTCAATTCTTTTCATTCCTTTTTCTTTATCTGCTCTGTGGTAGTTATTTCCACTATTTTATCTTACAGGTCCCTTTTCCGTTCTTTTGCCTCAGTTATTCTGCTATTGATTCATTCTAGAGAATTTTTAATTTCAGTTATGTTGTTCATCATTGTTTGTTTGCTCTTTAGTTCTTCTGGGTCTTTGTTAAATGTTTCTTATATTTTCTCCATTCTATTTCAAAGAGTTTGGATCATCTTTACTATTATTAATCTGAATTCTTTTTCAGGTAGACTGACTATTTCCTCTTCATTTGTTTGGTTTGGTGGGTTTTCACCTTGCTCCTTCATCTGCTGTGTGTTTCTGTGTCTTCTCATTTTGCTTAACTTACTGTGTTTGTGACCTCCTTTTTGCAGGCTGCAGGTTCGTAGTTTCCCTTGTTTTTGGTGTCTGCCCCAGTGGCTAAGGTTGGTTCAGTGGGTTGTGTAGGCTTCCTGGTGGAGAGGACTAGTGCCTGTGTTCTGGTGGATGAGGCTGGGTCTTGTCTTTCTGGTGGGCAGGACCGCATCTGGTGGTGTGTTTTGTGGTGTCTGTGACCTTACTATGCTTTTAGGCAGCCTCTCTGCTAATGGGTGGGGTTGTGTTCCTGTCTTGCTAGTTGTTTGGCATAGGGTGTCCAGCCCTATAGCTTGCTGGTCATTGAGTGGAGCTGGGTCTTAGCATTGAGATGGAGATCTCTGGGAGAGCTTTCGCTGTTTGATGTTACATGGAGCTGGGAGGTCTCTGGTGGACCAATATGCTGAACTCGGCTCTCCCACCTCAGAGGCACAGGCCTGACACCCGGCTGGAGCACCAAGACCCTGTCATCCGCGTGGCTCAGAAGAAAAGTGAGAAAAAGGGAAAGAAAGAAAAATATAAAATAAAAAGAAATAAAGTTATTAAAATAAAAATATAAAAAAGAGAAAGAAGGAAGAGAGCAACCAAACCAATAAACAAATCCACCAATTATAACAAGCTCTAAAAGGTGTACTAAAAAAAACAAAAACACGGCTGGCGGAACCTTAGGACAAATGGTAAAAGTAAAGCTATACAGACAAAATGACACAAAGAAGCATACACATACACACTCACAAAAAGAGAAAAAGGGAAAAAAAATGTATATATAAAAAAAAGAGGAAAAGAGCAACCAAATCAATAAACAAATCTACCAATGATAATAAACTCTAAATACTAGACGACGATAAACATAAAACTAGTAACAAATTAGATGCAGGAAGCAAACCCCAAGTCTACAGTTGCTCCCAAAGTCAACTACCTCAATTTTGGGATGATTCCTTGTCTATTCAGGTGTTCCACAGATGCAGGGTACATCAAGTTGATTGTGGAGATTTAATTCACTGCTCCTGCGGCTGCTGGGAGAGATTTCCCTTTCTCTTCTTTGTTCGCATGGCTCCTGGGGTTCAGCTTTGGGTTTGGCCCCGCCTCTGCGTGTAGGTCACCTGAGGGCATTTGTTCTTTTCTCAGACAGGATGGGGTTAAAGGAACAGCTGCTTCGGGGGCTCTGGCTCACTCAGGCCCTGGGGAGGGACGGGTATGGATGCGGGGCGAGCCTGCAGCAGCAGAGGCTGGTGGGATGTTGCACCAGCCTGAGGCGTGCCGTGTGTTCTCCTGGGGAAGTTGTCCCCGGATCAAGGGACCCTGGCAGTGGCAGGTGGCACAGGCTTCCAGGAGGGGCAGTGTGGAGAGTGACCTGTGCTCGCACACAGGCTTCTTGGTGGCGGCAGCAGCAGCCTTAGTGTCTCATGCCCATCTCTGGGGTCCGCGCTGACAGCCGCGGCTCGCGCCCGTCTCTGGAGCTCCTTTAAGTGGTGCTCTTAATCCCCTCTCCTCGTGCACCAGGAAACAAAGAGGGAAGAAAAAGTCTCTTGCCTCTTCGGCAGCTCCAGACTTTTCTCGGACTCCCTCCCGGCTAGCTGTGGCGCACTAGCCCCTTCAGGCTGTGTTCACGCTGCCAACCCCAGTCCTGTCTCCCTGCGATCCGACCGAAGCCCGAGCCTCAGCTCCCAGCCCCGCCCGCCCCGGCGGCTGAGCAGACAAGCCTCTCGGACTGGTGAGTGCTGGTCGGCACCTCTCCTCTGTGCGGGAATCTCTCCGCTTTGCCCTCTGCACCCCTGTGGCTGCGCTCTCCTCCGTGGCTCCGAAGCTTCCCCCCTCCGCCACTCGCAGTCTCCGCCCGCGAAGGGGCTTCCTAGTGCGTGGAAACCTTTCCTCCTTCACAGCTCCCTCCCACTGGTGCGGGTCCCGTCCTATTCTTTGTCTCTGTTTTTTCTTTTCTCTTTTGCCCTCCCCAGGTACGTGGGGAGTTTCTTGCCTTTTTGGAAGGTCTGAGGTCTTCTGCCAGCGTTCAGTGGGTGTTCTGTAGGAGTTGTTCCACATGTAGATGTTTTTCTGATGTATTTGTGGGGAGGAAGGTGGTCTTCACGTCTTACTCCTCCGCGATCTTGAAGGTCTCTGGGTGTGGGTTTTTAATTTTCCTTACTGAGATATCTCCAGACTACTTAGTATTTTGCGAGTAACTGTATTTTTTTTTTAATTGTAATTAATAGTTTTAAGTGATGCAGCAGCCTAGTCAGTTCCATTTTTAAGTCAAGCGTGTTAATATTTCAGGGCAGGTGTCTGAGTTCCAGGATTTGGAAGAACAGAATTCTGACGCATTTGTTACTTTTCCCTTCACCACATTTGGCATTTGAATACTCTTTATGTATCAAAGGAAATCTCACATTATCCTCATAAAACCTTCACATAACTGGACACCTAAACACTTATTCAGAGTCACAACATACCTCTGGAGGGAGTCTCCCTGTAACTCTGCTCAGATCGCTGGAAAATGTCATATTTGAGGAAATAAATTTTAAGTATAGTTGACTTATAATATTATATTTGTTTCAGGTGTACAACATAGTTATTCACTATTTTTGTAGATTACACACCATACAAAATTGTTATAACATAATTGACTGTATTCCGTGTGCAGTGTATTATATCCCTGTGACTTATATTTATTTTACAGCCGGTAGTTTGTACCTCTTAATCCCCTTCACCTATTTTGCCCACTCCCCCAACCTCCTCCCCTTTGGGAATCACTAGTTTGTTCTCAGTATATGTGAGTCTGTTTCTGTTTGAGGAAAATGTTTTAATGAAGTTGAACACATTTATTTTTAATGATTTGTGTGTGTGTGTGTTTATAGCCAGCTGCAGTTGCTCTAGAAAGGAGCTGTTTGTGGTGGGTTGAGACTGTTGAAAAATAAGGTGGCCAGTGATAAGTGAGCAGGAAGTGGACCTGGGGGCCTCCTGAAACTTCCAAGCTGCTGACTACTCAACATTCAACATTTCTGTCTTTCCCTTTGTGATTTGCAGATTTATTGAAACAGGCATTTCTGCTAAGTAATTCCTCACATCCCAATATGTATAATGAAGCTTCTACCTTTAGAATCACTAACAAATTCTAATAACGATTTGAGGCATGAGAAGAATTGATTTGGAAACCCTGAGACCCTCACGATACCTAAAATCCATACAGCGCTGAACTTGCTTAGGTGTATTATAATTACATTTGTCCATCTCGACACTATATTGTGATTTAATTAAGAGCAGGGACAGTTAACTTTGAGATTTGTGACCTTGGGCACAGTATTTGTTATATCGGAGGCTTTCAGTAAATGCTAGGTAAATGAAGAAAATAGGGAATAAAGTTTAATGTCTCATCTGGACTTCTCTCTTTTGTAATCTTCACTGAAGTCAAGTAGTGTTTTGCTTCGGTAAGTGGCAGGAACTCTTAGCCATGTACTCCCTTTTAGATTGACTGACATTGTCAAGGAACTTCTATATTAGTAGTAAAAAGAACATTGGAGTTACAGTACAAACACTTGAGTTTAAATGTTGGCTTCACTGCTCACATGCTGTGCCTCACTGGGGAAAATATTTATCTTCCCCAAGCCATCATTTATTCATCTATAAGATGGACTAATAATATCTGCTCCATATGATATTTCACAAGGTTACCTTTTTTCCTTTATTCAAGAAGCTCTTGAAATCACCCATAATCTTAAACTGCTTAGCTCATGTATAAAATTTTGAAGTATTTAATGATGCTTTTACAAAATCGCCTGTAAATCTTGTTGCCCTGCAGCTGCCAGACTCATGAAATCAATGGCCTTTATTGCTTTAGGCGTAGAGCAGATAGAGTCTGGATTCTAGAACACATATGTCATTGTACAGTTGGCAGAGAAGTTCTCATACAAGCCAGGACTCGTTAAAAACGCTAACACTTCCATTTCACGTATGGAGAAGAAAGCCTGAGGACTTAAGACCAGGTCTTATAAAAGTGGGACCCAACCACATAGGAAGGGAAGCCCCCACGCAGTAGTGCAAGACGATGCTTGATGGCGGATGGGATAGGAACAGAGAGCAGGATGATTTAAAAAGAAAACAGGAAGGTTGAGGAGGGAGATGAGAGCAAAGGAGGCTGTGTTGACCTTCCCTCCTGGAACCCTGGGGAAATGCCTCTTGGGAATATCTAAACCACCTTGGCATGGGCAGTAGAGTTGAAAAGTGGCCTCTTGAGAAAATGCCACCTCTCCTCCAGGTACCTCATCTCTTAGAATTGACTCAGAAGTTCCGACCGGGCCGAGATGATGAACAGAGCTTATAAGTAGGAGTTGGCGTGCCTTACAGGGGGTCCCAGTATCACACAGCAGGGGAACCTGTGGCAGAGACTGCAGGGTGTCCCTCTATAACTGGGGTTGGGACAGTGGACACAACCAAGTCTCTGAGATGAGGAGTGAGAGCCAAGCTTGGTCAATCAGGGAAGATGGCCAGAAGCAGTGTTTGTCCTATGTCTCTGCTGAGAGAACCACCCCAGACACTTCAGAAACAGATACAGGGAAGGTAGAGACCAAAACCCGAGGATCAGGCCAGATTAGCTCCACCTTACTCAGGATGTAGCGGCGCCCCCAGGCAGAGGCTCCAGCCCCACCACCACAAATCACATAAACTTCTTTTTGAGGAGATGCCAGTATGTCAGGAGAGAGTGGAAGGGGGAGAAAAACCAGAACAACTAAAAATTGACCCCAAATTGACTGTTTTCTGGAGAACCTGAGTTATGCCCCCGTAAACAAGATTTAAATTTTCGTTTTGATTTGCTTTTCACCAAGAATGAAGGCCTTTGAACAAGATGAGGTCAGTTACATGACAGGATGAACTGGTTTTTTAATTAGTTTTTGTCCATCTGTGTAATAATGAGTAAATTTCAAATCAGCCACACTAATCTGTCTCCCTCTTTGTTTGTAATTTACACATGTATATTGTTCTCATTGAGGATTTATGTGTTTGTAACATTTTATAGCTTTCACATACACCCTTGCATCTGTTTACCAAAACAGCATGAGATAATGTCAGTATTACTATGCTTTAGGTTCTGGTGAGGAAACTGCAGATTTGTCCAAGAGCAGAGAGCTGGTGAGAGAGAGAAAAAAGAAAGAGAATGGCTTACAAATCAGGTCCTCTTTGCATGCTCAGAACTACCACAAAGCTACTCTGTTCGGCCTCATTTTGTTTCTCTCTGGAGCTCTGTCTAGGTGATACATTGTGAGTACATCTGGGCAAAACAAAACAGGCTATGGAAAACTCATTCTGATAATTTCACATCTAGGAAAAATGCAGAGAACAACAAAAGTGAGTCAGTATGTTATAAATTCAAGGTCAGTATTCTATGTCAATGTCTATAGTGAATGAGTTCCAAAGGATTTGTGTCACTATTAAATTAGAAATGATCGACTCTTATTTGATGTGTAGTGGATTTAGCCACATAATAGAAAGAAACAATACAAAGGATAGAGAGCAAACGTATTTTGTAAGACAATTGCAAACCTCTTATGAGCTTCAACACGAAGTAATAGAGACCATCTCATCTCTTTGGCTATTCATTCGTCTTTAGTATTAGTGAATTTATGGTTTGTATTCTTGACCTTGACCTAGAGCCCTGAAGTGTTGCATGTGCTTCAGCAGATACATTTCAGGAGAGTGATTGTGTGTTATAAGTTACATATCTATAACCAGAGATCTTACATAGATGGACACGATTAGAATTGGGAGAGAGGCTATAGGTTGACATTCAGGGATTTCTCCTGTTTGTTTATTTTTGTGTACTCTGTGTCCCCTTTCATTGTAAGCTTTGTATTCTCAATTTTCAGTCTAGTTGAATTTGTTGAGCTGTTGGTCGTAGAAATAGATCTACAGGGTTTTCTTCAGTGATATTTTTTCATTGCTAATGTATTCCGTAGCCAGCCAAGTTTACGGATAACCCACTTTGTGTACGTATCAAAGCAGGTTTCTCCTCCTTGCAGAGGAATTTCTATTTTCCATCGGAGTTCACTGGGTCACACAGTGCCCCCACTGTTCATACAACTTCCACTACTTAAGCAGTTTCTTTTAGGATGTTAGAGAGCATGTTGTCCCTTTAATATAACTTCTATTTTCCCAGTCAGACTAAACTTGTCATTAGAGTGTTGTAAACTCACGTCTTAAATTCCTTTGGAATTTCTTGTTCATATTTTTAGAGCCTTCACATCAAGCTGAATTTTTCCAGCCCATCTTTCCTTACTACCACTGATGAAAGAGGATGAGATGAGCAAACCCATGTTTTTGTGTGCCTACTGTGGCGGCCTCTTTGCCACATACTTATGATCATTATCTGATACAGAGGATAGCAAATTAAAAAATGCTCACGTTGAATAAATTAAATCTCTTTATCCATCACTTTAGAAGAATGACAATACAACATGTAAATGGTTTAAAATGACTTGTTGGAATATTTTTGCCTAGATTGGGTGAACATCTCTACTGATAAGCCCACTTGATTGAAGTTTTCCATGTCATATATTTAACTCAGTGTTCTTAATATCCACAGCTCATTTTTTCTATTGATAATGGCTCCACTGTGCAAGGTATAAATATAATGAAAAATATCCCTGTAATTAAAAAAAACCTGTAATTTAAAAAAACTTGAAAGAAGCCTTTATAATTCACATGAATTTTCGTATGTAGTCAGCTCAGGACTGAAGCCATATAAGCTTGAGCTGTGGATGAGGCTACAGCATGAGAGAGGCTGCAAGTGTTGTGAAAGCGGATGAGGTGGGACATGTGGTGATGGTGTGCTTAGAACGCGCCTGCTCCTGCTGCCCTTCTCAGATGAGAGTTTTCTTCTTCTTTTGATCTGTTATGTATTTTACATACAATTATTGTTTCTCTTTGGCTCTCCCATTAACACCGAACTCTTTCAATGTTATCTTTTTTACTCTCCTCTTTTTGACATAAAGATGACATTAAATGGAAAGGGTAAATAGCTTTGAGCTATTTAAGGAGGGTAGGAAAGAGAATTTCCGAGCCCTCACATATTTCCACATCTGGACCTAGAACATAGCACATCTTGATATGAGTCCTCTAATTCTTGCCTTGCATACACATTTCAGCCGATTTTGGCAAAAGCCATGTCCTCTGATGAGGAAGTGACTGTCGTCTTCTTGTGTCATTTCCCAGCCCTGGAGTCTTGTTTACACCAAACTCCTTTGTTAAGAATTCAACATAAAGATCTTTGATACTGTGGAGCCCGTCCCTGACTCATCATTAGCTGACACTTTGTGTCTGGCTGGCAATTTTTCCATGAGTGGTAAGATCAGCCTCATACAGTATTACACAACCTTCCCCCATTCCTTGTGTGCGTCAGTGAGAATCAAATGACTCTTAATAGTGAAAAACAAAATCTTGGAGTAGGGTAGAAAGATGACCAATCTCTAAATAAAGCAAAGCAATGTTCAGTCTGGAAGGATTCTCTCATGTTCATATGCATTTTATTGGTTCTCTGTGAAGAGCTTTCTCTTGCTAAAAGGACTGTTATAATTTGTCTTTGCTGTAGGTGATCATCATCTGTAACGTGTGGTTCTCTCCTTAATAAAGTTAGGGATCATTTGAAGGTCATTCAGGGTCAGCACAATGTAGTGAAGAGGGTATTGAGTCAGTAGGTGCTCATTGGAAGGACCCTTATCTTCTCAATCTATGACTCCATCTGTACGATGGGATTAATCATATCTACCTCACAGGGATGATGCATAATTTAATGTGTGTAAAATAACTTGGCAAATTATAAAAAAAACTCATTTAAGTGAAACGGGCTACTATTTATTTAAGAGCCAGAAGAGCTTGCTGTCATTATTTGAGAGAAGGTCACGATACTGGGACCTCTTAGAAATTGCAGCATTATGTTCTAGAAGGAGTGATTTGATAAATACTGGCTTAAACTAGTAGGATTTTCAATAGCCCAATTGCAACATTTTTCTTATTACTTTGCCTCTGTAAGGCTACCGTGCTATATTGGAAAAATCTTCTTCCCGTAACCATGAAATGAAAAACGGAACTGGGTTTGAGTTAGCTGCTACTCCTTCAGTGACTTGTGGGCAGTGTATTTTGAGTAACTTGCTCCTTACAGCTGTTTCAGCTCTGACACCCATCCTCTTCCCTCAGTCCTTTCTTTGTTACTTGGAAAGAAGCAGTGGGGAATTTCCACTGACTCTCCTTTGCCCAGTTTTTGATGGACATACACAATTTCTTTTTAAGAAGCTGGTATCTAATTCAGAGAAAATGTAATATATGTTTTAAACCTAATGGTGGATACACCAGTTAAGGAACCTATTAATGAAGTTGAACTTTGGAGCCAAAATGATTCTTGGGGCTTGTCATCTTCATCATGGAAGTCTTGCCACTGTAAGCTCATTTGGCAAAGATACGGTTGTCTTCTTGGGAAATACCTTACCAAGTCTTCACCATAATTCTGAATTGATGCCAAGCCAGACTGTTGTTTGAAAACTACTTCATATCTTTGCTTTATGGTCTATGCCGTTAACCTCAAGGATTTAGAGAGTGAGCATTGAACAGCCAGAAACTATAAATAGGAGAAAAGTGCCTTTTTAAAAATTGCAGTCATTAAGGTATAATGCCATATGGGCTCAAGGGGTGGCAAAGATGGTGAGCGGCTTGTTGTTCATTAAGACTGAAATATTTATATGAGCAGTAACAATAACAGCATATTTTAGGGTGTGTGTGGTATGGCATTGAGCACAGATGCAATTAGATAATATTGATGGGCCCCTATTGTAATTATGTAAATGGTACCAAGTTCGGCTATCCTTTTATCTTTCATTTCCATGTGCACGTGTAAAGCAAGGGCTAGAAAGTGAGTAACTGCTGGGCTGGAGTGCTGGGCTATTTATTTACCTGACGTAGTAGCCTGAAGCTTACGTTCCTCTGAGTTATTTTTTCATCCAAATTAAGCGTGTCCGGTGGATTGCACAGAAGGGACACACAAATATGTGCTTATTTGAAGAAATGCTTGGTGATAAAGCATCCACATGAAAACCCTGCCAACCCAGTAGGTCCATTTTGAGTTTTTCCATTTCAGAGCTGTGTGTTTGGATCCCACTTGACCAGTACTGATGCTTCTTTTGTTACCTTTCGAACAGACCATTTTAGATGGTTCTCCTCCCCTAGGGATGTTTTCTATGCCTAGCTGCCTATCAACCTTTCCATCTCAATGCAGAAGCATTTGATTAGTGTGTTTAAAGTAATAAAGATGTCAACAGTCGTGTCACCTTGATTAATGCTAATTATCAGTCTTTAATGGTTCCTCTGCTTTGGCCACCATCCTTGCAGATTGTGATTTTTATGGTTAAAACAGTGCCCTGCCATCCAACAGCTTAATGATAAATTCTGGTCTATCTTTCTTTAATGATTCTGCATGCAGTGGTATAATCCCAGTAACATACATTATCTTCATTCTTTAAAAGCAAGCAGTGACTTTCATAGCGGTGATTAATGCATTTATAAGGAGCTTGAAGAATCCTTGTTGGGATCACAGCAGAGGTTATGAAGATTATGCTTGCCAGGCATTAGAATTAGTGGCAATGTTACATAGGCTGCCTGAAAATAATTGAAGATTTTCATGCAGTCCCTGTTTAGCACATTTATTGTTGTAAATGAGACTCTAACTGCCGTGGCAAAAAGACTTAGGTTTTGCAAGCTGAAGATGCCATCAGTATATGGTTGTCACACCAATGAAATGAAAAGCACGTTAAATGATTGGAGGGCTTTCCTTCTTTACAACAACAGTCTTGTTAAACAGATTTGGGGTCACTCAATTTGAAATATCCGTTGATTAAAATGTCTTTTCTGCCAGGGTTTTCAGGCTGAGTTTTCACAGTGCTAATATATGTTTAGTCTTTAATCTCCTTACTCTCAAGCCTGGAGATAGAGTTTTAAATAAGAGATGTTCCCAGTCCTCTATACCTTTGCAGGACCTTCAAGATATGGATAATTTGCTTATGTAAATATAAGCCCATATATTCCACACAATAGTACTTCTCTGAAATGCTGTCTCTTATTGAAGAAACGCTGAACGTAAGTTAACAGGATGCTTTACTATTTTATGAGCCATTACTTTCACATCAGTTATAACACATAGCTCCTTGCTCATAGTAGACATTTTAAAACAGTGTTTTAATGCTATTAACGAAGGTACTGACAACTTTTACCAAGATTTTTTTGAACTAATATTAGTATGCACCTGTTTGTTCTGTGTTTAATATTACTATTTTCTGTGCTCATAAATTAAGCTAGATGGAGCGTCAGTCTACTACAGTCTCAAATGTGAGATGTGTTTACACCTCTTTGCTTTCAACTAATTTTATATTCAGTTCTAATGATAATATCCTAGTACAATAACCTCTACTAGCTCTGACCTCTTACATTTAAAAACTCCTTAACTTCTAGCAGGGAGAAAATACTTAAAAATTTTTTTGAACCATATTCACTTTTAGATAAGGAAATGCCAAATTGCATTATAGGAAGACAGTTATTCCCCAAGTGGTACCAGCTTAGAGAAACCACAGACCTCAGGGACCAATCTTGGGAGAGTAGTTCACTTATAATAGCATGTATTTAACATTTCTAGGGGTGGCTTTAGTTTGAGTTTTGGATGATAATAAACTTTACCCAATATATTTTTTGGCTAGGCATTTAAGGATATATGCTGCCAAGCTGCATAGTGTTTACTAGTAGGCCCCTCAATTTGCAAGCACTGAACTGGGGACTCTTTAACATCTACTTTGGAATTTTACGATGATGACTTACTGCAAAGTCTTTTAATCTTGCAGTCATATAGTTTAAGATGGTTGAAATGTTAATTTTCATATATCCTAGTGTGCTCTGTTGGATAATGATTGTCATAAGTGAGCCAGTGTACATCTCTTTACTAGAGTGGTAATATAGAAAAGATACAGTGTATAACCTCTCCCACAGGAAACCCTTTTCTTTTGGAGTTTTGCTCAGACATTTCAAATGTGAGTAGGCTGGAAAGAGATGTTGAGATGGATGAGGAAGGCCAGAATTAATTGAACTAGGATTGATTGGGAGAAAAGCCTGGTATGGGAACTTAACACAGTACCAGAGGTGATCTGTATGGTGATTAATTTTCTGTGAAGTCAATATGTACCCCCAATGTGTTTGTCCACTTCATTTCCACAATTGTAGCATTCCACTTCCAATGGATGGTGTGTCTCATTAGAATAAACGGAGACTCTTCTGTGGGTGCCAAGACTCAGTGGACACCACAGAGATTTAGGCCTTAGAACTACATAGTGTATGATTCTGCAAAGAGAAATACAAACTGCTTGATCAGAGGAGGTGTTAGCTGTGTTGCTTAGTCTCTCACTATATGATTGTTTTCTTTTGTAGTTTTGATAAATTAACATTGACTCACATATTCAATAGGAATATTTTTTAAGTTATTTTTAAAGGCCCCAGGGCTTCAGTATAAAAATGCAGGTTAATTCTCAGAGGCTTTCAAAAGCATTTCTGCATCATGCTGCTAATTAAGATAAGGTTATCATTTTAAGTTATACCAGGAATGTAATTAGAGCCTCTAGTGAGAACTGTAGCAGTCAGTTTTATACAAATTATTCAGACCTGGTAAGGTAGAATACAGTTTTAATAGGACAAGTGAACATACTGTGATTTATTAGATATCATGTGAATTCAAATGACACCTGAACACAGCATGTGTAACTCATCATGCGCCCAAGTCACTGGGAATCCAGCTCAGCAGCCTTTCATCAGAAGAGATTTAATAACATGCCTTCCATTCCCTATTGTTCAGTGCCCGTTATTTTGGATTTGAGAGGGATTTTTGTTTTCAGATTTGAATGGTTTTAGACAGGAGAACGCCATCTCATGTGTAGAATACAAAGCACAGGTTACCTAGCACTCTCATGTATCAAGACTGATGCGTGCTGCAGCAAAGTCGCTGGCCCCACTTGCTTGCTTTTTTCTTTTGTGTGGTCTGCAGAGCAAGGTGACCAACTGACAGTGTAATCAACTAATTTTTCTGTGTTGTCCATCTCTGCTGAAGAGTATTGGGTGTTGTATAAGAAAGTTACATGTCTTATCTGCCAGCTGTCAGTAATTACTTATTCATTAAGTGGATACCTGCTTTCTAAGGATGTGTGAGGAGGGCAGAGTTGAATAGCTCCTGAGAAGGTTGTCTGTCTTTTCCTTCTAAGATCCCTGCGGGGCATCCAGAGCTCTGGACTGGGGCATATATTTCAAGGACACCTTAAAAATACGTGGAACACCTTTTCCTTTTCCCTGGTTAGGAAAGGTTTCCTTTCCTTTTATTCTCATATGACATGTCAGCTGTTCTACATTTTGCTATGGGCCTAAATTCCTCAAATTGGAGTCATTCATTCAGTGTGTGTTTACTGAGCTTCTGTTGTGTGCCATGCATTGTGCTAGGTATTTGGCATGTGGTGGTGAAAAAAAGATAGTGTACTAGTATCTGTAGCATGAGCCTACCTTTCCCACCTCTACCATTAACCATATAGCACCATCTTACCTTTATAATTTACAGGGCAGATAAATAGCATCTCATGCAATCTCCTCCATCTTCTCTGTCCTTCATATCCACTATTATCTCCAGCTGAAAGGTTTTCTTTCTGTTCAATCTCATTGAAAATGTCCATTCTCATCCATAAAATTAACGTGATTAATTCTGAAGTTACTGAATTAATTTTCTTCCTCTCTCCTTTATCTCAGTCTTTCTCACTCCTCTGCTCCTTTCTTTCAACCAAAAAGCATGCTTGCATTTTGCCCTTAACCTATGGATAAGCAATAAATAAAAATCTGTCTTACCTCTGTTACTCATTCAAACTTTCTAGTTGCCCAGTTTTCTTGAAAGTGTGTCTGTATAGATGCTGAATCTTCTTCCTTATTTCTTCATCTTATACAACAGTCTGGCTTCTGGACCAGCACATCTACAGCCAGATGAACAGTGACGGCCTATGTTTAATTCTCATTCCATGTAACTTCTTAATAACATTTGGTATTGCTGCCTGTTTCCTACTTCTAGAAGTTGGCAGCTTTCTCGAATCCATGATGTCATTCTCTCCTGGTTCCCATCGAACTGCCTTGATTATTCATCCTCAGTTTCCTTTGCTGAACTGTCCTTCTTTGCCAGTCTTTTTAGTGATGGTGTCCCTCAGGGTTTCAGCTTTAGTTTTTTTCCTTACTTATTCTGTCTTAGGAGGTTCTTAAGAGTCTCCAAAGTTGTACTGTGAATGCCCTTGAATCATATACTACATATTTGGTATAGGTTTGGGTATGTGCATCTTTCTGGGAAAAGGATTCATAGCTTTTATGTGATTCTCAAAAGCGCCAAAGACTGTACAAGTAATAAATGCTGGAGAGGGTGTGGAGAAAAGGGAACCCTCCTACACAGTTGGTAGGAATATAAATTGGTGCAGTCACTATGGAAAGTGGTATGGAGGTTCCTTAAAAAACTAAAAAGAGAGTTACCATATGATCTTGCAATCTCACTCCTGGGCATATGTTCGGAGAAAACTCTTAATTTGAAAAGATACATGCACCCCAGTGTTCATAGCAGCACTATTTACAATAGCCAAGACATGGAAACAACCTAAATGTCCATCGACAGATGAATGGATGAAGAAGATGTGAGATATATATATAGATAGATAGATAGATATACACACACACACACAATGAAATATTACTCAGCCATAAAAAAGAATGAAATAATGCCATTTGCAGCAACATGGATGGACCTAGAGATTATCATACTAAATAAGTCAAAGACAAATATCATGTGATGTCACTTAAGTGGAATCTAAAAAATTATACAAGTGAACTTATTTACAAAACAGAAACAGACTCACAGACATAGAGAACAAACTTATGGTTATCAAAGGGGAAAGGGGCAGAGGAATAAATTGGGACTTTGGGATTAGCAGATACACACTACTATACATAAAATAACCAACAAAGACCTACTGTATAGCACAGGGAACTATATTCAGTATCTTGTAATAACTTGTAACTGAAAAGAGGAAAAAAGGACCAAAGACTGAAAAATGCTTAAAACCTCACTTTGTGAATGATGGCGGCTTCTTCTGTGGTGTCCCACACCAAACCACTCCTGTTTCTGTGCTGTGTCTTCTCTCAGGCGGTGGCTTCACTCTTGACCTAGGTTCTTAAAAGACCCTCCTGTCTTTCTCCTTCCACATTTAGTTATATAACACATTCTCTCAATTATGATTCACAAATGTAATTGGTCTCTCACAATATTGTCTTAATTAGATTCTCTGTCACCTATTTCTCACCACCCTGGTCCAACCTGCTTAATATTTCCGGAAATATCTTTTGATCTATCCTGAAATAAAAACCTGCTCATACCACTCTCCCTCAGTTAATATTCTTCAGTAGACTCCTTCCCTCCTCCATACAGGTTAAATTCCAAGTCACTTGGATTATAAAAGCCTCCCGTGGAATTTCCCTTACTTTATAAGAGCACTTTGAACCCTTTTCAGTTCCCCCAGTGTATTGTGGTGCTGTTGTCTTTCCCTGAAATGAACTCCTCTCTGTTCTACGTGGGTGATTTCTGTTTATCTTTCAAGATGCATCTTGGCCGTTAGGCCGTCAATGAAGCCTTCCCTGGTCCCAGGAAGAGTTAGCATGGCTTCCCTTTCTTTTTAATGCTATTGTTGCATTGGCTACTCTGTATTTTAAGTTTAAAAGAAGAAAATTCATTTATTGAGGTAACATTGGTTTAATTGGTTTATAACCGTATATAGGTTTCATGTGTACAACATTATATTTCTACTTCTGTGTAGACTACAGCGTGCTCACCCCCAAAAGTTTAGTTTACATCCATCACTGTGCAGTTGACCCCTTTACCCATTTCACCCTCCTCCACCCCCCCTTCCCCTCTGTACCCCCTTTCCCCGCTACTCTGTTCTCTGTATCTGTGTTCTTGGTTTGGCTTGTTCCATTTATTTTGTTGTAGTTTTGTTTTATTTTAAGAGTCTGCATATGAGTGAAATCATGTGGTATTTGTCTTTCTCCATCTGACTTACTTCACTTAGCACAATACCCTCTAATTAAAAAGATATATGCACCTCTGTGTTCATTGCAACGTTATTTATACGTAATAGCCAAGATATGAACACAATCATCAACAGATGAATGGATAAAGAAGATGTGGTATCTATATGTAATGGAATACTCCACAGCCATAAAAAAGATAATCTTGCCATTTGCTACATGGATGGACCTTGAGGGTATTATGCTAACTGCAACTTTTTAAAAATTCCTTGGGACTTCCCTGGTGGCCCAGTGGTAAAGAATCCACCTTGCAATGCAAGGGACGCGGGTTTGATCCCTTGTCGGGGAACTGAGATCCCACATGCCGCAGTGCAACTAAGCCTGCGTGCCACGACTACTGAGCTCGAGCGCCTCAACTAGAGCCCACGTGCTGCAAACTACAGAGCCCATGTGCCCTGGAGCCTGCACGCCACAACTAGAGAGAGAAAACCTGCATGCCATAACTAGAGAGAAGCCTGTGCTCTGCCATGAAGAGCCCGCATGCCCCAATGAAAGATCCCACATGCTGCAACTAAGACCCGATGCAGCCAAAAATAAATTAAATAAATAAATAAATAATAAATAAATCTTTAAAAAAATAAAAAAATTCCTGTGACAACGTGAGAGGCCAGGAAATTGGAGGCCACTTGTTTTAGCTGAGCATCCTCAGTGCCCAGCACGATGCTTCAAGACACTTCTCAGGGAGCACAAGCTCTCAACTTCAACTTGGCATGAAGATATAGAAGACACTGTAGATCATTTTCTGGATCAAACAAGCAAATCAGTCTTTTCCGATTCTGTTTTTGAGAGAGACTCATACTCCTGTGATTAAAAGTAGTTATCCTCTCTGAATTTCCTAGCATGATGTATTCTGTACAAATGCCCATCGTATGTAATATATGTTATTATATATGTTATACACTAGGAGAGAAGCTTGGGTCTATTTTATTTTATTTTATTTTTTATTTTTTTTTAAATTTTATTTATTTATTTATTTATTTCTATTAATGGCTGTGTTGGGTCTTCGTTTCTGTGCGAGGGCTTTCTCCAGTTGTGGCAAGCGGGGGCCACTCTTCACTGCGGTGCGCGGGCCTCTCACCATCGCGGCCTCTCTTGCTGCGGAGCACAGGCTCCAGATGCACAGGCTCAGCAATTGTGGCTCACAGGCCCAGCCGCTCCGCGGCATGCGGGATCTTCCCAGACCAGGGCTCGAACCTGTGTCCCCTGCATTGGCAGGCAGATTCTCAACCGCTGCGCCACCAGGGAAGCCCTTGGGTCTATTTTATGAAACAAAATGAACAGCATATATAAGCACATATACTTTCTCTTATATGCCTTTTTAAAGAAAGGTAAATTTTGGGTATGTTGACAGCAGCTTTGGAGTAGTTGATTGATATGTGACTTCCTTAAGATTTCAGTGGAAATCAGGTATCTTGAAACTTTCTAGCAACTTTGCATTATTATATACGAAGAGAGACCTCTTCCACTTTCCTGTGCCACGGATCTTTTCCCTTTCTTGCCAATGGTTAAGACAATCATTAGACCAAAGCAATTGATATCTCTGTGCCTTAAGTTTCACAGTGCCATGCTTTAATAAAAATGATCTTTTCTGAGATCTGTTAAGTAATTTATTAACAAGACATGTCCTAGGGAAATATATTTTTCTCTTATTACTATATCTTAGTAACATATTTTGTTAATGGGAACTGGATCATAGAGAAATTAAATTACTTTCCGTGGAGTTTTTGTCAGAGAAACATAAGTGTTATATCATTAAAAGTTATAAAAATTTCTTCTAGAAAAAACTGTGACGCTTAATAATCTATATTAATACTTTATTCTACGTCAACTTGGTAAATAGTTTCTAGATACCATGAAGCCAACACAAAGTGGTAGTATCTCGTCACCCTATGATTCATCAAGCCATCATCACTCTTTCATTTTGTTCTCTATAGCTACTAGAGAAAAATCATAATGATTCTTCAGATTTTTATGAAAAATCTAAAAATTAAATAAAATGAAAATAGGAATAGAAAGAGTTACTTTCCTTTCTTTTCTTCCTAAAAGCTCTTCAGATATGGAGGGAACTGATTCTTTGGTTATATTAGGTGGATTAATTGGGGGATAGGCATTTTTTTTTTCTGTTACCCTTTCTGAATTCTTAGATTTCCTTCTCCCTTTTAGATGGCTTGATATTTGGGTTCAAATAGAATTTAAGTCTAAGCTGCTGAATTTCTTTTCATCCTATAAAGAGTCCTGTTACGAAGCATCCAAATTAAAATTTTGCCTCGTCACCAATAACTCAAGGGTGTCATCAGTCTCTTTACTCTCTGAAACTGATTTGATTTGTGTTAGTTTTGGTCACCTCACAGGTACTTTGTTTTGTAAAAGAATGGAGCCTAGCTACATGAATGCTATAAGGCTAGAAACTAGATTTTTATTTTTATTTCCTGGAAGGATTTTTAAAGGCTTGAACTATTGTTTTCTGGAGAATGTTAAGAGTATAGGGACTTCTCAAGATGTCTGACCATGTCTGTGAAATGCCTGTATATCCTAGGTTGAGTATCACATGCCATAATTGAAAGTATGCTTTATGGTCATACATTAACTCTCTCCATTGCAAGGGCTGATTGGCAAATACAAGACATTGTGGGCATGAACCGTGAGCACTCAGTTTTTAACATTGCTTAAATACAAGACAAATCGATCAGAGCCCCCCTGCTAATATCATGAAAACCAGGCAAGTCCTTTGCATATAGGCCACCACTCCCTCTCTTCTACTCGGACTCTGGTCTATGGTGTTTGGTACCTCCTAGGTTTCTGCTCACAGTACTGTCTGTTTTCTGGTCCCATCCACATTTTTATGTAAGATTCACCAACCTGTAGTTGAAGCTTCTCTGGGATGAAAATAGGGCATTGGTCAGACTGACAAGAACATCTGGTTGTATTGATAGTTGCACATCTCATTGTAAATTAATAGATTGGCATTCTGATTAGGATTTGGCTTTCTATGTTGCTTGCTTAGTAGGGGAGTATTCATGGACATGCTAAGTACAGGCACGTTTGCTTGAAAATATTCTTTTTTGATAAAATAATAAAATGGCATATATGTATGTTTCTGTATTTGTGGGAGTGAAGAATATAAGTCTGGATCTAAAAATATGACTAAATATATGAAGTCAAGATGCCTGGTACACTCCAACATTTTCTTTAAATATGACTCAGTTTTATATTGGTAAAAAGATTATAGTGGTAACTAGATGGAGAATTGCATTGAGACAAATCTCCAAAATCGTATTGAGTTTCAGAGGGCTTTTTGTTTCAGTAAGTGTCCTGGACACAATTCATTCATCCAACAGCTATGTATTAAACATCTTTACCAGGATAGAAACCGGGTGAAAAGGTGGGGGATTGGGCAGAGGGTAGAACATTCTCAGTCAAAAGGAGAGCATGTGCAAATTATCTGAAGCGAGAAGAAGATGGCATATTGAGTTATGAAAGCAGGCAGAGATTGCCAAAAGGCAAGGAAACCAACGTGAGGATGCTATGAGATCAAAGCCGGGAAGTAGGCAAGACCCGGATCTATTACTAGTTTCCAAGGCATATATTATGTAGAGTATCATTTCATTCCTTGGCTCTGCATGAATATACATGAATATATTTGTTTCATATCTGTCTCATCCTGACTGCTGAAGAAGTTTGCACTATCAGTGTACTCTTTTCTCTCATGTATACTCAACTTCTACCTCTCAACTGGATCCTTTCCATTGCCTTTAAAACTTGATTAAAGCTCTCTGGTCTCCCACACAAACAACCCTTCCTCGACTCCATATCCCCCTGCAGGTATTGTTTTCTTTCCTCCCCTTTATGGCCAAATTTGTTGAATGCGTTTCTGTCTTCGTTTCTTTACCTCTCAATCACCCCTCTCTAGTTTAGCTTCCGTCTTCATCACTACATCAAAACAGCTTTTCCTAACTTCACAATGGCCTTCTGTTGTCAGTCTCAGGGTCCTCTTCTCAGTAAACTTCTTAATAGCATTAAAAAAATACAGTTTTTGGAATACTAACTCCTCTTGGCTTCCAGGGTATTTCAGTCTCCTCTTTTTCTTTATGTTTTTGGCAATACATTCTCCTCTTCAAAAGGTACTATAAAAAGAGGTCTAATTAGTTACTAAGTTATTGATACCCTTGAAATCCCTCCTCTGTGTTATTCCCTACTGTCTCCAAAATTAGTCTCATTTCCTTCCTTGGCTTGTTATGAGAGGTAGCTTAGCATGACAGGTAAGACCACAGCTCCAGGGGCAGAGTGCCTGGGTTTATATCCCAGCTGTGTACATTAGGCAAGCAACTTAATTTCTAATAGTTTCATTATATGTTAAATAAGGATAATTATAATATCTGCCTCATCTAGCTGTGAAGATAAAATGAGTTTGTGTATGTAAAATGCTTAAAGCAGTGTCTGGAAAAATGGCAAAGACCACTTGAATGCTTAGCTGTAGTATAATTTGTGAATGAAACGTGAATTTTTATTATCTACATACGTATGATATTCAGTTGCCTATGAACATCTCCACTTTCAGCTCTAAAGGCACATCATAGTCAATGTGTCCAAGATCAAATGCACAGTGTTTTGGTGCTTCATCCCTAGAAGAAAATGTCTGGTCACTCCTGATGTTTCTTGCCTCAGTGAGTGACTCAACCATCCTGTTGTTTACACAAGTCAGAAAAGTAGATCCCATCCTCCGTGATCTCTTTTCTCTCATTTCCCATTTATCACTAAGCCCTGTCAAATTGACCCATTAAATTTCTAGTACAAGCTTGCATTTCTCAATGTTTACACTTCCACCACGCCCTCCAGAGATACCGTTACCTCTCATCTTAAGTACTATAAAAAGAGGTCTCTCTGTTTTCTGTCTACGCATCACCTCCAGTAAATTATCTACCCTCTTGCCAGAGTTCTCATTTCAAAAGGCCAAGCTGATGATTTCCTCTTGGTTTCCTACTTTTCCATGGGTTCCCATTGCTCTGGGGATAATGACCAAGTCTGCCGGTCCCTCCTTGTGGTCCAAAGCCTCAGGCATACAAAAGCACAGGTGTCTAGCAGCCCGTCTCCCATCCCACCTCCTGCCACTCCTTGTGCTCCAACCACACTTGTTCACTTCCAGCTGCTTGTATACACTCTCTTCCCGTCCACCAGAGACTTTTGTGCATGTACTTCCCCATGCTGGAAACCTCTCCCCACTCCTGCCATACTTACTAATAAATCCTTATACATCCATTAGATGTCATTCCAAACATCACTTCTTCAGAAAAGCCTACCTTGACCCCCTAGTCTACTTCAGGTAACTATGTTATAAGCTCCCATAAATTAAATGCTTTCAGAGTATGTGCCTCAAGTTTTCACTGTAGTTTAATGTCAGGGGTCCCCAAGGCCACCTTTAGGCCCAGTGGTTTGCCCTAAGGAGTTGCAGGACTCAAGGAAACGATTATACTCACAGTTACAGTTTATTACAGTGAAAGGATGCAGATTAAAATCAGCAAGGGAAAAGGTGCGTAGGTGGAGGCCAAGAGAGACCAGGTGTAAGCTTCCAGTTGTCCTCTCCCAGTGGAGGCACAGGTACAGCGCTTGTCTCTCAGCAGTAATGTGTGACCACATTTGCCAAGTGTTGTCAATGAGGGAAGCTCACTTGAGCCTTAGTGTCCAGGGTTTTTATTGGGGTTCAGTTATATAGGCATGCAGCACGCTAGCTACTCGAGTCTCCAGCCCCCTAGAGGTCAAATTGATACAGTGTGGTCCAAAGCCTCAGGCATACAAAAGCACAGATGTTCACCATAAATCCCATTGTTAGCATAAACTATCTGGTGTGGCCAAAGCCTCAGGCATACAAAGACACTCTTATCTGGTAGGTAGTCCAAGGACTTGGAGGCCGTTTCCCAGGTGCCAGGCCAAGGATCAGTCCTGAAGAGGAGAATGTGCAGGGTTTGAGCAGCCCAGGCCTACTGAGTTATCCCTTTCCTGCACATGTTTCATCAGTGCTATTATCCGATTAATATCTATCTTCCTAATAGTCTACATGAGAGCAAAATCTGTAACTGTTTTTACGCAGCTTAATATACCTAGCCTTTATCATGGTTGCTGACCGACAGCAGATGCTATGTAAATATTTGTTGAATGAATGAATAAAATCTACTTTTTATTGTCTTTATTTCCTTCCAGTCTATACTGTGTTCTGTATCTTTCTATCCCACTTTTTCATGTACTTTTTCTTTATTACAGAGTCTTATGCATTTTTTGCCTAAAGTTACTTTGTGCTAATGAATGATATATAGTAAGTACCTAATATATTTACTATATTCCTTTAACCTTCAACTGTATTCCTATACTTTCAAGTGTTACAGTATCTGTGTTTTAAAAACAATTTTAAAAGGGCAAATATTTTTCACATTTATACCTGAAATATTTGCAGTCAGTATATTGGATCGTGTCATACCCACTTACATCATCAAAGTTATTTCTGTGAGACTGAGGTATTGATCCAGCATTTGCCTTAAGAATTTCAGTAACCAAGTCATGCTTACATTGAAGCCACTGACTATATATTGAATTTTTTCCTGACTACATCAGAAATAAAGAGGAAAAGTCCCCTGGAATGAGGGTGAATGTCCTCATTTCCTCTGTAAGATGCAACAGAGGAAATGTCCTCCTGATGGTCCTCAGCATCTTCATCTTCAAGGTGTACATGCATTCCAAGCACTTTGCTCCACCTACAGTCTTTTTGCTTGGCCGGGAGTCAAAAGGTGGCTAGTCCATTTTGGCCCATCAGTTTGAATAAATCTCCCTCCATTAAAATTTTCTTTATTGTGGTAGTATTGGATTATAGCCCAAAGTATAAAACAAATATTCATAAATCTATACTGATATTTGAAAAAGGTTGAATAAGTAAGTAAATAGGAGAGAAGAGACAATTTTCCCCTGCAGAAGAGTTCCAGATGATTTATGTAGATACTCTGCCCACAAGTAGTTGGGGCGTAACTTCCCACTCCTTAGTGTAGGCTGCCCATGGCGACACCTGTCCGAAGAGCACAGTATGGGGAATTGGGTGGAGGGTGGGGAGGAAGGGTCACTTTACAGTGGAGCAGCGTGCCGAGCACTGCTGCAGCCGGGTGATCAAGGTTCACATCAACAATAAAAGGCATGTTGGTGGTATGTATCCTTTATATAATGTGGTGAGAATGGCAGTGGCACTTGTTAGTTCTCCTCCCCCAAACCCATAACCCCCGTCAAACCATAAGGACAACATCAGACCAACCAAATTGAAGGGCATTCTCATTCCACACAGTTCCTGAGCAGTACTCCTCAGACTGTCAACACCATCAAAAACAAGGGAAGTCTGAGAAATGCATATCCTAGAGGCACCTAAGACATGACAGATAAATGAAACAGGACATCCTTGATGGGATCCAGGAACAGAAAAAGGACATTAAGTAAAAACTAAGGAACTCTGAATAAAGTATGAATTTTACTTAATACTGTATCAGTTATTCCTTGTTACCGATGTAAGATTTAATAATAAGGAATACTGGGGACTCTGTAGTATCTTTTACGTTTTCCTATATCTAAAGCTATTCTAAAATTTTTTTTTTAAATATTAAAACATTTTAATATGATAGTGTTTCAGTTTAATCTCAGTGCTATTCAGTGAAATTTGCCTATCAGTTTTACTTGTATTTAATCAAGCATTACCTCTATTTGATTGGAGTTACATTTTTTAATGTGATTGTCATACGATTGATTTTTCTCCAACAGAGAAACCATTATATCATTGTTTAATTTTTTGAAAATAAATTTTGTCCTTTGTGATTATGAATTTCTTAAGATTCTTTAAGAAACTGGAAAGATTCTAAGATATTACGAGTTAAAGTTTAGAAGTAACAGGACGAAACCATTAAATTAGCCAAATGCATTGGCATAAAATCAGAAACAGTATTTTTGGGAGTATGAGCCCAGACAATGTATCTGTAAGATAGACTTTACAAACTTAGTTTGATTAATTTTTGTTTTTCTGAGGATATGATTCTTTTCTGTAATTATCTTTCTGTTTTCCCTGACAGGCAATCTAGTACTGGCTGCCTAAAGCTCCCTGCGAATTGAGTTATTCTCAGTAATACTCTGTATTATGAAGGCATGATTTGAGTGGCTGTCCACTGTGATCTGGTTATTTGGACCTTTACATAAAACAGGTGGTTCTTCCATCTCATCAACATTTCTTATTATCCAGAATTCACCATCTTTTTGTCTGTGGTTCATCACACTTTGTCCATCACAGACGTGGCTCTATCCTATAGGTGGCCCCAGTTTATTTAGCTTCTTATTTACATCTTGGTCATTTCTCTTAGCTACTCCAAGTTCCCTTGTTTTCAGACTTTATCAGGGCTCATTTTATATGGTTATGTTTTTACTTACACTCTGATTAATTCCCAAAAGGGTTTGCAGCAGCTAATTCTATTTGTTTGGCTCTGAGATGATCCAGGCAGCTCTGATTCCAATCAGAAGGCATTTACTTTCAGCAGGCACAGGACTGAAGCCCATAACCAAAGAGCAAGCTGCCTCTGATCTGTGATCCTACTGTCTGAGCTCAGTGTTGTTTACTGGTGCCATCTTAATGACCCAGATGCTTGGGGTTTGATCCTGTTCGCCTAGACCTCCCTATTGGTCTTTTTTGATTTAGATAATGCTTCGAACTTGGCCTGTGGTAATATGACTATAATCTCAAGAGCACAAGCTGTAGAGTCAAATAGAGCAAGGTGCGACTCTTGCCTCAAATGATCGTTAGCTCTTTGATCTTGAGGAAGTTACTTAATCTCTGCCTCAGTTTCCTCATTTGTAAAATAAAAATAATAGCGGATTTGCAGAGTTGTAAAAATTAAGTGGTTCTAAAGCCCCTGTAGAAAGCTTGATTCTATATCATGGATGTTTAATACATACTGGCTGTCATCAGTATGATTATTGGATTGGGCTTATCTGCCTCATCTTCTCATCTAGCCCCTTCTAGCTGGCTCTCTGCTACTCCCAGGCATGTCTCAGCCCACCATGTTGACTTATACATTCACATGTTTTTCTAGTCACTGTCTCTGTGGTATGAACAAACTTGTCAACTTTTGTGCCCTGCTTTAATTTTCCTTAAAACTCTATGGTATGCCATTTGATTATTTCTCACTAGGTAAACATGTCACTAGAAGAGTTGTCTTTTCTTCCTTGAATGTTGCTGTCTGTTGTTTTCGTAATGATGTGAAGACCTGGGCAGACCCAAGAGCAGGATCAGCCTTAAGTGGATATTTGGTATTTGGGGTCTGGTGGGAGAGGGGAGAAGGAAGGAAGAGAGACGCAGGTAGCGTGATGGAGCCTGGTGCAAGAATTCTGGAGCCTGACTGCCTGAATTTGCAACCTGGCTCCTCCACCTATTTGCTGTGTGGCCTTGGTCAAAGTGCTTGACATCTCGGTTGCTGCGGTTTTCTCATCTGTAAAACGGAGATAAGGATAATGCTTATTAACTCATAGGTTTCCTTGTGAGGATTGAATGTGGAGTGCTCAGAGCATTGCCTAGCATGTATTAAGTGATAATTAAGTGTTCAATAGTATTAGAATGATTCTTTTCCCAATGATTCACAACATTACTGATAATAATGATAACTGATAACAATAAGATAATAATAACTGATAACAATAATATAATCTTACTGATAGGTAGGGCTTGTTACAGCCTCAGTGATACGATCGTCTTTATCTTTTTAGTATACCCACACAAATAACTTTGTCCTTTCAAAATACTCACATTAAGAGATGCTATACATATGTGTATATTAGCATTTTAAAATATCTAAAAATTTTCTTTAGAGTCTTCAGAAAGAATATTCTTTGGAACATCCTCAATAGTAACAAATATTTGTCTTTTGAATATAGACTATCAAGAGTTAGAGCCAACTTTATGAAATTTAAGTGAATGATCTGTGTTGACAGTATCTTCTATATATTTGTATAATTTTATGTACTTGTATATATAATTATGTACATTTCCTGACTTTATAATAAGATAAATACACATAATATCCATCTGCACACAAAATGTGTATATGTGTGTATGTGTGCTTGCAAGAGTGTCAAGAACCAGTGTTTAACGTAAGCTCAATTATTTTCACAAAGAAAAAGATCATCACCGAGCCACAGTTCACTTCAGAAAAATCACACAGAATCTCATGTTCCAGAAATTTTTAAGAGAGCCTAAGTTTCTCACCTTATTCAATGAATTTTATATAAACCGTGCATTCAAACAAATGGAAGGAAAAGTAAACATCTCGTCTGATTCTGGCACTCTTATCTCCTTCCACATCTATACCTTCCTATAGGCACCATAACCCTATAGTGCTGATCTTGGGGGACCTGTAGCAAAGGACAGCAGATGCAGGTGTGCAATGCTCCAGTGAGACATGCAATCTGAGTTTCAGATGTATGCCTAAGTCGATTGCTTGAGAAAACTGCACTGTCTTAACAGCCAATGATATATATCTATATGCGTTTGGCATGCTGAACATGGCCATTTTAATTATTTTAAAGTTCCCTCTAAAACTCTGCCTCACGACTTGAAGGGAGATGCGGTCATTTGTGCTAATTGCATTTTAGAGTATTATATTGGTGACAGTAAGCTAATGTTTACAACTTTTGTTCACATCAAGTACCATTAGCCACTTAATTATGTTACAATTTGCTATCTAGCTATACTCTGCAAATACCAAAAAGCATCAGTCTCTCTCCCCAGTGCTGCGTGTGTCTGGAACACAGGTGCATCGCATAGTCACGGCTTCTCGTCAGGCTCACTGGTGTGCCCCGTGACCCTTGCTACTCAAGCCCAGGATCTTAGCTTGAGAACTCTCTGCCTGACTCCCAGATGGTGGTTTGAGACTGAGACAATAGCGTTGCAGTAGGGCCTTTGCCATGAGGCTTCTGAGAATGAGACAAATTAAGAGGCAGTGTGACTTGTGGATGTCCAGGATCATAGATAGCTAATAGGGTACTTTACATGTTGAGAACAGAAGACCTTACAAGGAAAAAAAAAGCTTCTGACCTATAAGCAGAGAGTATTAGAGCCTGGACACTCAGAGTCCTCCTTGCTTTGCAGAAGATGATGCTGAGCCCAGAACAGTGAAGGACGTGCAGAAAGAAAGGCTGGCCCAAAACTGTGCTCTGATTTCGTGAAAATCAAGCCTACCTTTCCAATTTTTATTTCTAGTTTTTGATCTAAGAAAAAAATTGCACAGTCTAATAACATACTTAGTGAAAAGAATAACTATTGTGTTCTGTCAGGTTAATGTTACAAGGGTGGGATGTGTCTTAGAATCTCATTGTGGAGTGAATTTTACTGGAATGCCAGATCTCACAATGAGCTGGTATTCTGTTAGTGACCATAGGCCATCATTCATTCCTTTCTAACTGAGAATGTGAGGAGAGTTCCCATCGTGTGATCTGCTGATTTGATGTCAAGCAATTCTGTTGTCATGGTTCTAGTTAAAAAATGTGAAAGAAACTAGATCTTTTCAACCTAAAGGTTCTCTCTGTATAGTTAATTAAAGACATTTTCAGAAGACATTTGGATTATGGGAAAGCAATGATATCACATTATGACATTTATTTTATTCCCTACCCCAAGAATCTCAGTAATTGGTTCACCTATTCAAAACTGTTATTTTATCCGAGGGTAGAGATCTCAGGACCCCGAGTCAGACTCACCTAATTTATGTAATTGACATCTTCTTTTATAAACAACTCTAGACATAGGAACTTTCTGATTCATGAATGTGCCATTCACTTGTTTTGAGAGAATTTAATGTAAAACTTATCTAATTTCAATGAGAGTCTTTAGGGAACTTTAGCCAAGGGTTAATATCTTATTTATGCCATTGTATTGAAGAAAATTTTAGAAATTAAAAGTCCACATAAGCTGTTGAAATGCTGGGCAGCTCAAGGTGCATATTGTTGAAGTTGTTCACTTTGCAGCTGAAGAAACTAAGATGTGGAAAAAGATGAATGGCTTACCTATGATCATATAGCAAATAAAAAGATAGTGGCAACATGGCTACCAGTACCCAGAGCTTTTGACTTCCGAAAGTCCAGTGGTCTTCCTACCGGGCCAGGCTACTTTACATACTTGGAGGTATTTCGTTTTATGCAGTGCTGTTGAGATACAGGAAAAACAGAAGGTGTACTCATTGCCTTCAGAGAACTCATACCCTTGTGGGGATTGTATCTTCCCATGGAAGAGATAGTGTGTGTATTTACAAACGCATTTATATTTCCTTCAAGGGTAGTTTACTACTTCTCCTTTCCTTTTTGTTACCGTAGAATCTGCTCATCTATGTTAACCAAAAACAAAACAAAAAGGGTCATATAATTGCCCAAAGCCACCGTCTGATGGTTTAGGTGGAACGCGTATGAACACGGGCATGGGTGAGCCCCGTGAATCATCACTGTGATGTGCCCACCTGGAGAGCAAAGGCAGATGACGCTTCACTGATTGCGACCTGGACTCCTAGAGGGAGGGAAGTGATAGTACTGTTCACTCTGTGCAGCCACACTGTGGAACCTTGTGTTGTGTTTCATGTGACACATCATTCGAAGGGCTACTGATAAACCGGAATGTACTCATAGGCTGGAAAATGGGATGTTGAATGGAGTAGACATCCCAGAGTAGTGACTAAAGAAACTGCAAATATTTGGTGTAGAGAAGAACCATCTGAGTGGGTGATGATAGATTCCCTCTAATATTTGAGGGACCATCATGTGAAAAGCACACTAGACTTGAGCTCCCAAGCTTCTAAATTGAGGGCCAATAAACAGAAGCTCCGGTGAGGTACCCCCTACCGTGGAACCAGACCTTTTGGCTCAGGGCTTCAAAAGATGGACTGGGCTTCTCCCTCCCAGGGCACTGCATTTTCGGGCAGTGGAGGTGTTGCATGGAGGAGATATTTTTAAAGGGCAGTGTTCAGAATTCAGATTTGCAGTTGGACAAGATGACCTTTAAGGTGCTTTCCTGCACCTGGGGTTTTACGATTCTATTTCTATTATGCTTTGACGCTGGGTATGTGTCACATTGTTTGAATCAAACACTGGACAGGAGCACGGTTTGGAATGTTGATGGCGCTCACATCTATTTTGTGTTTCAATTTCTGGAAGCGGTCTCTTTGTCTTTGAGGCAGTTTGGTCCCTGACCTTCTGTAACATTTGGATCCCAGCCACACTGTCTTTGTTTACTGTAAAGAGCATGGAAAAACTGACTTCCTGACAGTGCTCTGCAAAGTCTAAGGTCAAACCACTCACAGGTGAACAAACACAGTCTTTCCACCTTCAAATTGCCATTTGGCCCCTGTAAACTGGATCAGGGTAATAATACTGGGTAACAGAAAGAGGGGAAACCAGGGCTCTGCCAGCCATTAGTCACTTTGTCATTCTGCTTTGTGAAGAGCTAATCTTAATTCGGTATCCATTTTGGGGAAATTAGAAAACATGGCATGCAATTTTAAGTCCTCTAGCAACCTAGTAAATAAGCCTATAGAGCCTTCCTTTCTCTACAGTCTGGTCAACTATCATCATCAATATCTCTCAGGATTGCAGAGACAAAGCGTAGCATTCTTATTCACTTAAGGGATTTAAGAGTCACACTCATTGAGTATTCTATCATCCAAGCTCTCTCTTTTATGGGTAAGACCTCAACGTGGCCTAATGGGTTGACTTCCTTTCAAGAAGCAATATCTTTTTTTTTTTTTTTTTTTTAACTAACCTCTGCTGTGCTTTACTGTTGTTCAAAAGCAGTAGGTCCCCTTTGTCAAAGAGAGGGAAGTGTCTTCCTGGGTGAGGGTATCATAAGCTCTTTATGGGCCTAGACAGTGCCTCATTCATTTTATTCTCCTCCCATCATGCTTAATATACCGTCTGATCCTAGAAGGTCCACATAACACATTTGTGTGAGTGTCACTGAACAAACCAGTGACCTCACTCACATATTATTACCCATTTACTTGAAATCACTTATTTGCCAGATTCAAGTTTCCTTCTTAATATTTAAAGATTAATCACTAGAATTGATCTAAAGCAATATAAAAAATATTCCCAACATAAATTTGCATTTTTTTCCCTTTAAGAATGTAGGAATAAATCTGGCTTTAACTGTATTTTTTTTCCCCTTGGTCTCTAGTGTAAGCAGGGTCTTGAAATGCCCTAGTTATTTAACATTGCTCTTGAACTCCACTTAGAGATGATATACTAGCCTTTTACTAAAATATATCTGGGTATTAAAAACCCAGTTCTTTGTGGCTGAGGAGAAAGATTATTAAACTTTTTTTTCCAGCTATAATATGAGGCAATAATACCCCTTTTTACTTCCAGAGCCAGAGGCAGTATGTCATATTAACCTTCATTAGCTGCCTAAGAAATGAGGTGCATTTGTTAATTTAGTATTCTGGTGAGCTAAGATTGTATGCGAAGGCTGATAAACTTGTGTGGTTTCCCTGCTTTGCTACATATCAAAAAAAAAATGATAAAAGTATTTTAGGATGCTGATTTTACTGCCTTGCTAAGTGCAGTGTTCGAATTAGGGGCTGGACCTGGGTAAGATGTGAAAAGGAGCATCTGAGGTGCGTGGTGTGGGTGGAAGCAGGTGTCATTGAAAACCTGGGCCAGAAGTGGAAACAGAAAATGGATTCTATTTCTGTGTATATAATTGCATGATGAACCTTTCCCCCTGGATGTCCTATGAAATATTAAGTTTTCTGTAGAGTTTTTCCTTCTATGTAGAATTGCTTTTAATTTTCCCATTTCTACCTCCATTTACTTATGGACTCATTCACCATATTAAAAAGAAATGTATCAAGTGTTGTGCTTGCTAGTCAGGAAACAGAGGTGAATGACACAACTCCTAAGCTCAAGGAACTGCTTGCTTAATTTCTCCAGGTTTAAAAAATGTGCAGTCAACTTTGCTATCATCATTTTCCCCATTCCCCAAGAATACCTCAGTAATGTTATTTCTTTTCTCATAAAGCCTCCGGAATCCATCTCAGTTTTTCTTCTGCCACTACCAGAGTTCAGGCACCATGCCCTTAAAGTCAGGCTATTGCAGGAACCTCTTGATTACTCTCCTTATATCCAGTCTTTCCTCCTCCCTCTATTAATTATAGCCGTGGCTACCTGTAATTTTGTTTGCGTGGCTTATGATAAGGGTAAAATGCCTTAGTCTTATAATATGGCTGTCCCTGGTCTGGTCTCACTTCTACAAAACTTGTACTCCATCCAGGGCTTCCCTGGTGGCGCAGTGGTTGAGAATCTGCCTGCCAATGCAGGGCACACGGGTTCGAGCCCTGGTCTGGGAAGATCCCACATGCCGCGGAGCAACTAGGCCCGTGAGCCGCAATTACTGAGCCTGCGCGTCTGGAGCCTGTGCTCTACAACAAGAGAGGCCGCGATAGTGAGAGGCCCGCGCACCGCGATGAAGAGTGGCCCCCACTTGCCGCAACTAGAGAAAGCCCTAGCACAGAAACGAAGACCCAACACAGCCATAAATAAATAAATAAATAAATAAAATAAATAAACCCAAAGTTTAAAAAAAAAAAAAAAAAAAAAAAAACTTGTACTCCATCCAGATTGATCCCCTCACACACCTTCAGTCAGGTGGTGTGTTCTCACCTTTGTGGTTTTCCAGCTCCGAGGCAGTACAGCATGGCAGTTAAAAAGGTGTGCCCGGGGGCCAGAAGTACTTTACCTCTTACTTGCTGTGCAGTCTTGGGCAGCTTATTTAACCTCTCTTTTGTGCTTCTGTTCTGTATCATTGAAAAGAGCTTTTCAAAGCAGTAAGTCCCTCACAGGATTGTTAAGATTAAGTGCATTCACGTGTATGAAATGCTTAGAAGAGACCCTGGCATAAATTAAATGCTAGTGTTTCGCTGTAGCTGTTACTATTAATTGCTATGACCCAAACCTCGCCCGCTACCCTGTCCAGACATTTCATAGCTCGCTGCAGATCTCAGGGTTCTCTGGGGACCTTTCCTGACATTTAGGTACAAGTAACCTTTCCCTTTTCAGCCCTTTTATGGTGCTATTTAGCCAACATTCATTTGGTAGGCAGATTCAGACCTGTTTATTATCGTTATAGGAAGTAAACCTTGAAGAGATAGCAATTCATGATAGTACATGGTAAGTGCCGATAGAAAAAGCACAGGTTCCATAGATGATACATTGTCTGAGGGCAGGAACAGCGCCTCGTGTGTCTTTGTTTTCCTTACAGCGCTCTATGCCTACTTATTAACAAAAGTAAGTCAAAATGATTATTTTTTTTCCTGATTCAATGGGTGATGTGTTCAGAGGATCAGGAATAGACCAGTCTACTGAAATAGATAACGTACAATCAGGTATAGGGTGTCTTTTACTGGTAGCATATGCATGTGAAAAAATAAGGAGCCATCCTCAGTTTTGGACAGTGGATTGTCCAGACCCCACGGACAGGGCTTCTGGACATCCAGAACATGGTGGTTTATTAGGATTCGTCTAGTGGCAGGTTGCCCAGTGATCTGGAACAAAGACGGAGACCAGCGAGAAGATTGTTGAGTGTGCGTGCGTGAGCGTAGACTCTAGAATAGAGGAATGGAGAGGAGATCTTAAATTCAAGGGTAGTTTGTAGGGAAAGAATCCATAGAACTTGGGAGTTCATACAGGTTGATGGCTAGGAAAGAATGCAAACGGGACTGCTGGGTTTCTTCCTTAGATGTCTCTGGAGTGTCCAAATTGGGAGAAGGTTGGCTTTGAAGATAAAAAGATACACGCAGTTACTGGAGTGTGAGCTCCGGGCTGGAAGAGACCTTGCCCGTCTTCTCGCCAGTGTCTAGAACAATCCCTGACTGTCCTACAACTGGAGGCTGATCAGTGTATCTTGAACGAATTAAGGGCCGCTTACCTTGCCATCTACAGTTGAATGAGACAAGTTGTAGCTAATTCTTGCCACCTGTTTACTGATTCTCTGGTTCTAGTTAGGTGGCATGATCAAATTTTCTAAAGAAGCATACCTCTCACATCATGGGCAGGATGTCCCAAATTGGCAGCGTATTTAATGCCAGGATGAGTGACGGAATCTACAAGGCCACCTCTCTCCTACCTGCCTTAATGTAACTAGTAAAACGTACCTGGCAGTGCAGCACCTCTGCAGAGAGGTGCTCCAGAAAGCAGTTGTTTGCTCTCACCCTGCCGAGAAGTAGCAATATCCAAGTGGCTTAAGGGCTCTAGCTGCAGCCATGAGCAGCATTAGAAAAATTTCACCACCATTTGCCAGCATTAGACGCCAGACTGCAAATAAGAGGCATGTCAATTCAATGAAGCAGAAACATTTTGCTTGTTTTTAATGCTTACTTCCAGGAGAACTTTATCATATGTTTGTATGCCTTTAAATAGGAAATTGCATTTTTTGAAAATAATGAAAACTGTCTCGTCTTTTCTCCCTACAAAGGGGCAAGCTTCTCCCACTTGGGTGAATATTGCCTGTGCCACTCACTGAAGAAAAGGGGAGCGGTCTTGGCAAGCATCTTATTAGTCTAAAAATAAATTATTCAGAATGCAGGTTCAGATACAGATTGCAGGGAGAGATAATAGAATTGGTTTTCCAAGGCTGATCATGCTCTGAAGACATGGTGTGTGCTTTTCAGGAATCCACTTAAGTGGAATCAGCTTTGACTAATACAAACTAGAAATAATCTTGCTGCCATCCAGCTAGTGTCTGTGGTACAGCATCCTCCAAATGTCTCCAAGCACCCATGGTCTCTGTAGGCTGTGCAAGTGTGTGTGTATGGAAGTCTGTAGGCGTTCACAAGCATTTCTTCAGGGATGCCTTTTCCTCATTGTTCTTTTAAGGAAATTTCTTCCTGGCAGCATGAGAGGGGGCATGTCTCACTTAAGATTTGTCTCCCTCCTACTCCCGTGCCTCGGCAACACAGTTGACCACATTAGCAGCCGACTCCAGTTGTCATGTGGCTTCTCATGTGATGCTGGGTCTGCAGCACTTAGGAGCAAAAAGCCTTTGTGACTCGGCACTCATGGCCAGTAGCGTTCAGGGACAGAAGAGATTTTGGAGGGGGCGGGGAGGCCAGTAACCCGAGAAACGTCAGAAATAAAAGTCACATGAAGTACTCTGATCTATGTATTATTTTTTTTTGAAATTTGATTTTAACTCTTGCTTTTTTTTTTTTATGGTTTGTGTCTGTTTTTTCCACCCCCGCAGGCACCGAGCTGCGCTGTTTTGTGTTTCTTTCTTCCTTCCTTTCTTTTTTTTTTTTTTTTTAATTTTAATTCTGAAGCCAGACCGTCTTTCCTCACAGCTCCAGGGCTGCATCGCTGTGGGCACGCCAAGCTTCCCCTGGTTACCTGAGCTGCTCCTGCCGTCTCCCGGCCTCGGCTTCTCCGTGGTGCACCCGAACCCGGCATCGATGGTGTACGCGGTGAGGAAGAAGGACCTGCTGGTGGAGCTCTGGCCAGGGTCCCCTCGCAGCCGGATGAGGGGACGTGGAGGACGGGGTGATGCTGCAGAAGACCCGGGGTGGGATGGATAGAAAGAATGCCAAGGACCAGGGCAGGAGAAGTCAGGAATACCATCCATCCAATGGCCACCGATGCTCCGCAGGGCGCACCCAGCTTGGGCTGCTCCCAGGGATTAGTCTGGGGGGAAACCCATGCCGAGATGTGGTGGCATTTTACCTGAGAGTGGAGCTGAAGATGGATAAACCAGGTACCTGATGTGTCTGCCTGCCTGACGACGAGGCAGAGTTGGAGGAAAGCAGAGCGAGCGAGCGCCTGAGAAGAAAGAGATGCCGAATGCCGTTTGATTGTCTGCCGCTCACCCTGCATTCTCATTCTAGGGAGGATGGCATAATTTGTAACCCAGTACATGGATGGAGGAACTGTAAATTGTAGTCTGGATGTCCCCGGTGCCATCAAGGAAGAAACTGTGATGGGCTAGGTGACTGTACCAGTGTCCCCAGAGAAAAGAGCAGCCTTGCAGCATGGATTTAAATGCATGTGCATGCATGTGGAGACATGAAAGAAAAAAAGAGATTTCTGACCATTTTACACAGGAAGTCTGTCACTTTGCTGGGTCGGGCTTGATTGCAGCTTGTATTTTCAGCTTCAGCTCGACACCCATTTCCTGACTAGCTAGAGAGCATGGCCAGAGCAGCTGCATGCAGAATCTTCCTGTTAACGTGAAAGCACCCTCCGCAGCTTTAACTCCTTGAAGTTCCGAGCGCTCTGTGCCTCCCTGGGACTCACTGTAGGGTTTTGTTTTCTTCTTCTTCTACAAATCCCTGTAAACACAGCTGTATTCAGTATGGTGAAAAATTCTATCCTGTAAATAGAAATCTGATCAATTTAATCAACATAAATGTATCCCAGATGACTTTGAGACCAGCTGGCTACCACAGACTTCAGATGCTAAACATTCAATGGAGATGAATGCAGTCTTATATTTACATGTTTTAGAATTCCCGGATCAGCCTATAATTTGAAAAAGAATTTTAAGTTCCTTTTCTAAGGAAGAGGTGGTCTTACCAGCTCACAGGTAGTTGGTTAGATTCAGGTGCAGATGCTGTTCATGAGATTTGGGGTGGCGGGGTCGCATTTTGAGGGCACGTGCCATGTGGCAGAGCACGGTCATACTCAATACGGAGAGAGCCTGCGTCTACCCAGCCGTGTGGAGACACGCGTGCCCTGGGAAGAGCCTCTGGTGAAGCTGGGGGAGGCACTTGAGGCTTGTTTTGGATTCGGGTGCCTGAGCTGTGGTGCTCCAAGCCCAGCTTGGTGGAGTCAGCTCAAACCTGAGGGTGAGGAGCTTTCCCAGTTGTCATGGGGAGCTCTTCTGGGCCGCCTGTCTGGCCCTTTCACTGTTTGTTACTATTTCTACAAAGGCGGCTCTGTGTGTTGGATTATGTTTGGCCAGCTGTTGATGCATTCCTGCGGGTGGGGCTGGGTGGGGACCTTATTACTGTACTTCCAAACTGTAGATCTCTGTGCGTGGGGAGCAGGGAGGGAATGGAAAGAAATCAGGTTGCAGAAGCTGATCGCTCTTACTGCTTTCTCCAGGTAGTCCTAGAGCAAATCCAGAAACGCTTAAAGTGGAAAGAAGGAAAAAGGGAATGATGGGGGGGGAGGGGAGCAGTGAGGGAAAGAGAATGAAACTGAGCAAGCACATATGAGAGAAAAACAGACTTAGAACTTCAAAGCTGCATAGACAAGCAGAATGTCAGCAGCTTGTAATTAGTGGTTCATGGTTGCGTCAGTGACTGTATCTCTCCAAGAATAACTATGTGATGTGTGCCACAAAGTGAAGAAGATAGTCATAACTAAGTTATCAAACCCAGTTCAAACAAGGGCAAATGGATTAAGGAATTTTCTGTGTTTGTAAATCAAATACTGATGGATTACACGTTTAAGACTTGCTGAATTCTGCATAATTGAAGGCTGAATTATCAATTTGTTGTGGGGCGGGGGGATACTGTGTATTCATTAAATGAAACTGAACCCTTAAAAATGCAGATTAATTGTGCAAGGAAATATCAGCGCCTGCCCCATCAATACACAATATTTCCCCACATAGCCCAAAACAGTGCTGCCAATCTCCCTTATCTCTGCATCCACACATAGTTTTTGGTTGCTTGTTTTTGTGCATTAACGTGGAGAGGAGTTAAAAGTTACACTCAGGTCAGTAGGGTCAATTACATGTGACAATTTGCATTTTAGAGTTCGAAAACCCCCGTGGAGTCCTGATTTTTGTTGGTGGCCCTCGTATAAACCTTGACGGAGCCTTGGTTGTCTTGAAGCCAAACAGCAGTCTGTTAGTAACCCCATGGGAAGTCAGGGCACCACAGTGGTCGGGATTTGAAGGCCACGTTCACTTCCCTCCCTTGTCTCTGGCGCTTAGAGATTGTGGTGTAACTACCGCCCCACAAAGAGACGGTGGGAGGAGCTGATTGGTCGGTAGGCTTAGGATGTTTACTCTTATTTGTTTTCAGCGCTCCTCCGGGGCATTCATTTTGTATTTGTATTTGTGTTCACACTGCACAATTACTCCTCGCCCGCTTTGTTCTCTGCCCGAAGAGAAGTCAGTTTTAGTTCAGCTCCCTGCTTTCGGCTGCCTGGGTAATATGTGCATATGTATTGCGTTACCCGTGTATGCATTTCCCTTTTTAATGTGGATTAGGGAAAATCGGAGGCAAGGAAAGCTGTGTATATTAAATCAATAGCTTTTGGACTCACATGTAGTATAATTTAAATATACTTACTCTGAGGTTGCCGAAGCTGAGATTGTCGAAGCCCGTTTAATTTACATCTTCGATTTAGTCAAGAAGCAGAACCTGCCAGATCAGAGTAGCGTATTCTGTGCGCCCAACAGGGCGGAAGACGTGATTTTGTGTGTGTTAGTTCAAACAGCTGGTCATTAATGCAGTCCCCGTTTCTCGAGTGAAGTGCTGGTGGACGTGAATGGCTGCTTGATTAATGCTGCCCCTCCGAGGGTCCTTCACCCAGCAGTCATGCTTGGAGCAGAATAATGTAGCATGATGTGATTGCTCTCTAACAGGGTAGTATGTCATTGTGTCACCAAGCAATTGAGGTTATTATGGGGCAGGGCAGACAGACGGGACAGTGGGGTTACTAGACCGTAGCATTTTTAGAAATACAGGCCTGACCTACTTAGCGTTTTTCTCTCTGGCTGGCAGCTGCCTGGAACATAAAGTCTCCTGATAGGCTGAGGCTGTTGCTAGGGGGAATTAGCCTGAATTTTTCCACACGCAGACTCAGTGACTGAATGATAAAAGCTGACTGGAATTAAAGAGATTTGGTTTAGTCTTATACAGATTTATCTGCCCCATTTTTCTGTCTCAAGTGCAGAGGAAGGGTGCAAAATATAGATTTTTGCGTCCATTTTGTTCTTTGACCCTCTTGTTCTCCCCATCGAAGAGGCACCAGAGCAGGGCAGTTATGAAATTTGGGTTAATCTCTTAAGGTTGGGGGTCATTGAAACAATGTTGCAAATTGCAAGATATTTAAGCTTAAAGACTGCTGCGAATGCCTAACAGAAGGTTAGATTATTTTTCCTCTTCTGTGCACTAAACTGTTTTGAAGTTGGGCATGCATCTTTCATGCACTGTATATTTAAACTCTCTTTCCCTTTTGGGCTTGAACAAAACATTTATATAAATTATTTTCTATCCAAACAGATAGAAGCTTGCAATCTCCGGCTTGTTTAAAATAAGATAGTAAGGATTCCAGATTTGGACAGGAAAAAATATATATATAGCTCTTTTTTTTATTACAAAATATTTTTTTCTGGGCTATTTTGGGTTTGGCTTATTTTTCAAAAGCCAGCCTGGTGTTTATGCTCATGGATAAAACTTAACGGCTCCCACCCTACCCTCTTGACTTCACAATGTACAGAAAGATACAGGTTTTTCTCCAGAAGAAAGAATATCTGCTGAATTTATCTGGATATTGTTTTTCCTGGTTGCTGACATATGCACTGCATGTAGAGAGTTCACATAATCAGTTTTATAAGATGACCCATTTTTTTCCGACTCCTGTATTCTCGAAGTATCTCTGTGTTTGTGATTTTTAATAGATCTTTTCCAGAGGCAGATTTTTAATAGCTCTTTTAACGTAAACTGAAAGTCCATCAGGAGAAAAATAAAAGCAATACACAGTCAAGAATACTCTGATTTTTCTTGTTCCTAATTATATACTATCGGTGCTTAAGCCACAGTGTCCTTCTGTTATCTTATCTGTTCCTCTGCTGAAAGTAATCATTATCCTACCTTTTTGATTTGAAATTAATTTTTGTAAGAGCATGCTGTGATATCACAAGTACACATGAAGCTTGGCTACATTAGGGAGAGGAATAATGTAGATTCTTGTTAACTTCTAACATTGGATTCCTTGGCCACATGGAAACAAAGTAAATTTAAATGTGGGTTTTTCTTTTCATTTCAGATTTTAAAAGTATTCAGGACTATTTAGCTATATATATTTTCAAACAGTGATTTCCACTTACACCAGAGACCACACTCAAAACAATAAAAAATGCTCTGATGGTGTCAGAGCCAAGAAACCCATCAATTTTCTTTTTCTCTTTTTTAAACCAGCATTGTTTACATTTCAGCATATAAATATAGCTTATCAAGCTAAAATAGAGTGTATTTCCTGATGTCGCAAGTGATGTTTCACACCCTTACTAGCTTTGAGAATCCCCAAGATAACATTTTTTTGTAAAGGTTTCCAACCATGCTAACAATTTTTCTTTACTAAAAAAATGCCAATTTATGTTTGTTGAATAAAAGCTTACCTTGATGTGCTGCTCCTTCCAAAATGAAGCAATTTCATTTATTATTTTATTAAGTGAACATTTTAACTCTTCTCCTATGGTACTTTGTTTGGGCCAATGGATGATCATTTAAATATTTAAGTTCAAAGTTATAGACATAAAATATCACTTTAAAATCACTTAAGTAAGGGAATTTGTTAGCCTAAGTTTATTAACATTTGTTAAAGGACAGATGCTTCATTTTTATGTTAAGTACAACCTGTGTTCAGGTACCCAGTCAAATCGAATGTTTATTGTCTGATTCATTAATAAATTGATCACACTGAAATTGTTCAGTGTAAGTCTTATTTGGTGGTTAGGTTTTTAAGAATTTTTCACTGTTGTGGCTTTCACCCATTACTAGAGAGATAAATATTAGGTGGATCAAAAACAAAACAAGACTGAGTGTCATTTATGCTGCCTTGCTATAGTTAAGCTTAACTTCTAGATATTCACTTTGACAGTGTATGTCTGTGGTATGTATTTCATCCAGTGCCATTGATCAGAAAGCCAAAGGAGCAATCACAGTCAATCATTGCATCAGTCACTTATTCATTAGGTAAGTATTTACTTTCTGCTCACACATGAGGCTGGCTTCTTCAGTTATAAGGTTCAACATGGGTCAGTGAGTTTTGGGGATGATGTTGGGTGAACAAAAAAGGGAAAATTGCAATTGGTGGTTGTGGAGCACCAGCCACAGTTAGATCTTGAGTTAAATGGTTTCCCTTACTGTGTTATGTTCAACACCTGACATTATGTAATCCTTACAATTTGAGGGCAGAGCTGGTGATAGTAACACTAGATCCTTGGAGATGGTGAGCTCCCCTGATCTCACAAACAAGCTACATCTCTTCCGAACCATCTGAACACTTTTATAATATTAAAGATCTACAGTAAGCTAGTATGTGTCTTTTGTGAAGTCATGAAAGCTTATTGTAACTCAGAGACTTTAGACATTGTTACTTAAACAATTAATAGTATTTCAGAAACCTTTAAATGCCCAAGATGTATACTCCGTGGAACTGCATAAGTCACTTTAAATGTTTTTGTCTTGGTTTGGTTCTTCCTATCCTTTCCTTTAATCTCCTTCCGCTCCTTGAAGTATGACTTGGTTACCCTCGTGTGTGGGCACCCCTGAGTTTGCCAAGGAGAGAACGGAACTAACTGTATTCTTGCTTTTCACCACTCTGATCGCCTCTGTAACAAACTGAATTTAGACCTGTCTGATTCCCTCAAGATGATACCTTCCAGGCTTCCTTCTCTTCATGCTCCTAATTCATTAGAGTGGTCATTACATGGTGGTTGTCTTCTGTTTCTTCACGAGTCTCTAACCAGTTTTTTGTTTGTTTTTTTTAAAATTTTATTTATTTATTTATTTATTTATGGCTGTGTTGGGTCTTCGTTTCTGTGCGAGGGCTTTCTCTAGTTGCGGCGAGCGGGGGCCACTCTTCATCGCGGTGCGCGGGCCTCTCACTATCGCGGCCTCTCTTGTTGCGGAGCACGGGCTCCACACGCGCAGGCTCAGCAATTGTGGCTCACGGGCAAGGTTGCTCCGCGGCATTTGGGATCCTCCCAGACCAGGGCTCGAACCCGTGTCCCCTGCATTGGCAGGCAGATTCTCAACCACTGCGCCACCAGGGAAGCCCACTAACCAGTTTTTCATCTGTGCGCCAGGTGCATAGTAGTTGCTTCACAAACGTTAGTTGGTTAGCGAATGAATAAATGAGTTAATTAATGGGAATCCAGATGACAAATTCTAGAGAAGAATAGTAAAGTTGTCTATCTGGGGACTTACCAGTGGTATAGAGGCAGGGAGCAGCAAACTTTTTTTTAATAAAGGGCCAGACACTAAATACTTGAGGCTTTGTGGACCTTAAAGTCTCTGTTGCAACTCTTCAGCTCTGCTGGTGTAGTGACAAAGCAGCCACAGATGATACGTGAATGAATGAACATGGCTGTGTTTCAATAAAACTATTTACAAAAGATAGGCAGGGGGCCCGATTTGGCCCGTGGGGTTTAGTTTGCTGACCCCTGGAATAATCATTACCTGTGATATTTTGAGGGTGTGATTACGCAGGATGTGTATACTGCAGAAGAGCAATGTATTAAAAAAGGAAGAGAATTTCAAACAATTCAGTAAAAATTAAGACAAAAGGGCAAATATTTGAGATGAGAACTTGCTGCTAATCTAGTAAATTTCATTCTCTTGCTGATGACACAGGTGGATCAGTTTATCTTAAAATTCAAAGATGAAAGCGAGGATTGTTGCTCTTCCTTAAAACATAATGCAGTTATATTCAACATGTAAGAAAGATGAATGGAAAATTTTTACTTTTCAAAATTGACCTTCTAATGCTGATTACCTAAGGGCAAGGAGGAAGCCCAGTCTCTGTTTGTTCAGAGCTGGCAGAGCATTCAAATTGTGCACAATTGTGAATCCAAAAGGATTGCCGCTGCCTCTTGTTGTTGTTTGCAGATTCTTTTAATCAGTTTAAGTACTGCATTATTTCAGTAACCTGAGTCAGATCTTCCTTTTTCCAATCTCCCCAGTCTCTTCTCCATTAGACAGTAATTCACCTGCAGTGTTAGAAGCTCTATCCTATCCCTTTTCAGCTTTGTTCTTGTTCCACTGGAGCTTCTTTTCTTTCCCCTCTCTTATATGTTGGCCTTGGTTGATGGTGTTAGAGGCAGGAAGCAAGTACCTCCAAATGGTCTAAAAGCCCGAGCCTGGGTTTTAGGCAAGCCTGTGTTTAAATCCCACTCCAGCACGAACCAGCTGTGTGACCCAAGGCACCTTAATTAACTTCTGTAAGCTTAACTTTCTCATTCATAAAACAAAGGTAACAATAGTACCTATCTCACAGAAGTTTTGTGAGGGTGAAATGAGATCATGAACATAAAACCCTTCTCATACTTGATAAGTGTTCCATAAAGTTGACTGCTGGTGCTGCGGCTTCTACTACGGCTCTTAGGTTCATTATTGAGAGTTTTTCAGCAAAGAAGTGTGTGCTCCAGCATTAGGCTTTGAGATCTCAGTGGCATCATTATGGGCAACTCTCCTCAGTGTGAGGAGTCCCCTATTTATTTATTCTGGGGAGTCGGGTATCAGAAGTCCTGAAGTCGAGAGCAAAGCAGACACAGATGCCTAGGGGTACCCAAAATATTTCAAGGAATTGTATGCTGTTTCCTCTCTCAAATTAAAAAAAAATGTGTTGCCTGGGAGTGTTTTAGCATAATCTAGGACTGTCCTAGAGGCACAGTATGTTTTTTGTTTTGTATTTTTCTCTCTCTCTTTTTTTTTTTTTTTTTTGGGCTGTTTAGAGTGAGACCAAAGACTGATGGAACACAAAAGACTGCTATTCTACCTTAAAGCTACAATTTCCTTTTCTGAAAATTACACTCAAGGCTTATCTCCTATGGAAAATTTATCCTGATTAAATGGCTTAGGAGCGTTCCTTAGTCTTAAGCTGATTTTGTGTCAAATGATTTATTTTTTAAAGAACATTCGTTGTTCATCATTGCCTGGCTAACTTCTCTGCTCCTTCTAGGCCTCTGTTCAATCATCATGCTCCCCTTGAAGCCTTTTCTGGCCCCTAAATGTGACCTAGGTTATCTCTTGTGTGAGCACCCCTTAATTCCCAAGCAAAACACTTTTTCCACCATTATTCTCACTTTTCAGCCCTCTGATCATCACCCCCAGTAGGCTGTGTGTACCATAAGGCAGGAGAACCGTGTCTTTCTTTAGGATGATATTCCCAGCAAGTAGTAGTGCATGCTAAGTGCTCAGTAAATGTTTGAGAAACAGATGTATGTCAGAGGCTTGTCCATTCTGTATATTCTAATAATTCATATTAAATAAGTCACTTGGCATTGTGCTGCACTTGTAGTAGTCAGTATACATTAATGGTGAAGTCCACAAGTTAATCATTCTCAGTAGTCATAGGACATAGTCCTATCCATATAGTTACTGAATTTGTAAATGAGAAAATACATATATTATTGTAACTTCTGAGTTTAGAACCGGCTAATGACACATTTTTATTTTGACATAGTGAAGATGAAAAATATTTTTAAAGTAGCAAAAATTGGAATTGTTACAAAGCAAGCATTCTATACAAAAGAATGCTCATTCTTCTTTCGTGGGGACTTTATAAGACATATCTCATTCTACGAGCGAGACGTGTTCTTAGTTCTAACAAACCATTGAGGAGCTTATTAAATGAAAAGTGTTCAGGAAACATCAGTTGAATTTGATATTTTGGCTTGTCTTTGTATTTTTCTTTAATAACAGAAAAATCCTTTTAGCTCTCTCTCTACCCGGAAAAATGTTCCTTTGATGCTTTTAAGGACCCCTTTAGCCCACAAGGCTAAAGTGTATTAATAACAGAGAGGTGTAGATGCGGAAGAGGTGGGGGTGAATTGAACCTATCTGGTCTCCCTGGGGTTTGCCCTCGCTGCTGCTAGTGGCCACAAATGGCCACGTACCCCAGGGGAAGTGAATGCAACAGCATGAGAGAGTGAGAGCCTTTTTGTGTTTCCTGCCAATTATTAGGTGTGATTGAATATTTTGAAAGAAAGCAGTACATAAAAATTGGCATTTGGCTAGTGCCTTACAGAAGTGATCTTTTCTCCCCGTTTTACTTTCAAATGTGTTTGATACTCTGACAGTAGACTCTGCCTACCCCTCTTGTTAGCAGAGGTAGACACCAGTCTTACAAAAGATGCTCTATAGATATGGGGTGGAGGATATTGGGTTGACTGTATTTTTCCTTCTTTAGCTACTGTGGGTTTATGTGTTTTTCCTTGTTCTGAACATTACAGGGGTGCCTTTACTTCATCTTTTTCTCTTCTAGGACCATAATAAACTATGTACCATAAAGGCTCTTTGGTTTAGGTTTCTAGTTGTAAGAATGAGGAATGCCAATATTGTTTTCCAAGAATGACCACTGGTACATTTAATATATTGCATTTTCAGAATGCAAGGCGTAATAGAATTTGTAATTTTTGTAATTTATTAAGGGAATCTCTACTTTTCCTTACTGCAAAAATATCCTATGGAATTTTGCATTTCACATTGTTTGAACAGAAACACAGTAGTAGCAGGAGTGATGTTGGGCAATCACTGATCTTTACTAGAATATAAGGACTCTTAATTAAAGAATTAAACAAGCCCCAGGGTTTTTTTAGGCAAAACGTGCATATGGAAAGAAAGACCCTTATAGCAAAATACTAATCGCTTAAAGCCAATTCAGGTGAAGGCCAGCAAATGGAGTATGAACAATTGTATCCTGCTTTCCACCAATTCTCCATGTTGCTAATTACTGGAAATCAGGAGTATGGGGACTTGGCTTCATTTTGGGAGATGATGGGAAGGATAGATAACTATGAAATCCTTGAGAGGAAATACTGATGTGATGCTGTGCAGAAAATATATATACTTAAAGTCTTTATGTCTCCGAAGCCTTGGAGTATTAAGGAAACACTTTAGCCTACAGGACCCTGCTGCATATCCAGAACCTTTTATTTCCAGGACTTTCTTTAGAACAAATGTACTCACTTCTGTCTTCTTAATCACGTGTACAGGTAGAAAGGTAAACATGGATTAAGGTCTATATTTTTATAAAGCTGCTTTTTTTTAAGATCAATTTTTAATATTGGAAGGTGGACGTGGCTATATTATATACTCAATCCTTGCATTAGTTTAATTTCCTTTAGATCTATACATTGGACTATAAAATTCATGGGGACAAGTATTATATCAACTTAGTTCACTATTGCCTGGCTCAGAGAAGGTGCTGTATATGTATCTATTTAATGAATTTAAAGCAGCGGTAGAAGTATTGAGATATTTTATACCAAAATTTCCATTATAATAAATTACCTTTCAGTTCAAAGTGTAAAAAGAAAAAAATGTATCCATGCAACATTGTTATAGATCATCCATTTCCCACTTTTATTTCAGTAAAATGCACTTCTCTGAAGGAAAGTGTAATTTTAACCATGCTGTCCTATCACTTTGTGTAATGCTTACTGCTATAGGAAGCTTGCTCATTGAGAAAAAGTGTTATGGTAGTGATTGCTTGAAATTTAATTTTTTTCTGTGTAAAATATTCAGTATAATTTGGCCAGTCCTTAGAAGTATCCATAAAGAGAACAGGTGGCAATATTCTTTTTCCTTCTAAGTAGAAGACGAACTTAGGTTATTATATAATCAATGTCTGGCAGGAATGAGAATCAGGATCTTAGAACTGGGAGAGACCCTAGAAATAATCTAATCCCCCCACTGCCAGTCATTTTGCACATAAGGAGGTTGGGTCATGGAGATGTTAAGAGATTTGCTCAAGGTCACACAGCTAGTTGTTTACCGCAGGCAGAACCAGAACTCGTTTTTACCCCTCGATTCCAAAGCTGTATATGTTCTGCAAGGCTGCTCTACTGCAGACCTCATTCCTCTACTTCAGAACGAGTCTGCAGTTCTTGCAGTTTGGAAGTCACTTGTACCTGTTCATACCTAATATATTTATTATTAAGAGCCCACATAGGAAAAATTATGGGGAAATACCAGTGTGATTCTGTGCAGTAGAAATACATATATAGTAGGCTTGATTGTGTGACATTCAACACACTGAACAGAAAGTTACAAAACCAGAAATGTAGATTACCAATCTGGATCTGCTGTCAACTAGCTGTATGCGTTTAGGTGAATCATTCTTCTTTCTCTAGGGCCCAGTCTTGTACAGTGAGAGGACAGCACTTTGATAATTGCTGGAGGTTTCCTCTGTTCTCTTTCTCTAACAGGCTGTCTTCCAGTGCCCAAGAAAAAGTGATCCTATATTTTTGAAGCTGTGACTTACGTCTCTTTTTAGTCAATCATGGTCTATGGACTTTGTCATGAATTGAAGGAAGTCTGTTTCCAAGTAAAGGCATGGCATAGTTAAAGTTGTGCCATAAGAAACTGTTGCCCTGGCGGTGTCCCTCATATTAAAGGAAAAGAAGAGTTCTGGGTCTGAAATTCTACCAGATTTGTACTCATTTTTAATCTCTGGAATATAATAGTAGATGTGGTTACCTTGAACCTGTGTTTGTAGTTGGGCAACGTTAGATGAAAACAGAAAAATGAATATGTGGCCAAAAAAAAGTATTGGGCAGTGTGCTAATAGGTAGCTCCTAGCCCCGTAAGTCTGCCAAGCACTTGAAACATGGCTAGTATGAATAGTAAGGATAAAATACACTCTAGGATTTGAAGACTTAGCACGATAAGAGGAATACAAAATATGTATTTCATTTTAATATGGATTTCATGTTAAAATGATAATTAGATATATTGGATTAGAAATATGTTATTAAAATTTATTTTCTTTTTATTTTACTTTTTAAAATGTGGCTTCTAGAAAATTTAAAATTGTATGTTTGGCTCACATTCTATTTCTACTGGACAGCACTAATCTGTGCTGTGGCTTGCCAACTTTTTATGTGGAGAATATCTCTTTTAGTCTCAGAATTCTTGTGACTACCAGAATGTAAGGGGGGCACTGAGTGTGTACTGGCGAGCTTGGGAAGGATTGGTGACTATGAAATCCTTGAGAGAAGTGAGCTTCTCACAGTTGGGGTGTGGCTTCCTTCTCGAATTTGCTAGCTGTGATTCCATATTTATATGTTAATGCCAGTGAGTTTACTTGGAATGCTCCTAAGTGACCCAGTGATGAGTGTGACCAGCTACCAATTCACAATCAACTGATTGAAATCAACTTTCAAAACACTTCTTATCTCCACAGTGCCAGATGTCTTGACTTTTAAAGGGTGTTTCTTTTATAATGCAGCTTGTTGGCTTCTAGTAGATCTAGTTCGAAGTTCTTACAATGCCAAGAAGGCATAATTACCCGTAGGATTCATGATAATAGGGAAATTATAGAAGTTGGAATAGAATAGATGGAATAGAAACCATAAAGGATCATAAAAGGTTACAAATTTGCCAGTAATAACAAAACATTTGAGCAATAACAATTGTAAACTTGTGGGATAACCACCATCATCATAAACAAGCCCTTTGAAAATAGTATTGAAGTTTTGAGAGAGAAAGAACAGAACACTGATTATGTTAATGTTCAGTATATTTCAATATTGCTTTAAACTGGGAAAGAATGTTTATTTAACATTGTAATACTTAGATTTAGCATGTATTAGATGTTTTTCCTACATGATTAAAAGCCCACTGAAGTCAAGTTGAGCCAGACATTTCTAGTGATGAGGAAATAGGTGCAGACATGGTAAGCGATTTGATGGTGCTAGACCTGGGACCCACATCTCTTGATTTAGAGTCAAGTACAGTTTCCAGGTTACCAAAGAAGTATACTTCCTTGAAGCTACTATTATTTTTTTAAATGACGTCACTAAAGCACAAAATCTTTTAATTTCCTAAATCCTCTTGACAACTTGTATCTTAAATCAGAGAATAAAATGCAGCAAGACCTATCCAGAAACCTCAGTCTTCTGGGAAAGTTATTTGTTCACACACAAACAAGTGTGGAAATAACTGAAAAGAACCAAATACTATTTGAAAACACTGAAGGGACATCTTGTTTGCTGAGTAAAAGAAAGGAATACTTTCTTTGACAAACTAATAGTAACTCTCAAGGTCAGGACCTCCTGAAACTGAAAACAAGCATCAAAGGAAAAGGAAAGAAGGCTTTTGCTTTATGTAATGACAAAGTACAGTCCTACTGACTGACACCACTACCAGAAAAAAAGCTACAAGCTCTGGATATAACACAAAAAGCAGTCTCTTGAAGGCGCTAGAGTAAACATAAGTAGGCAGAGTCTAATAAAGGAATCATCTTGAAGGAGGGGAATTGAATGGAGTTGTTGCCTGTTTTCATGACTTTTAATCTTTAGACATGGTATGCAGGGGAAGAGGGTGCTGGTGCAGAAATCTGTAGTCCTCCTCAACAGAGAACCAGAAAACTAAATCTGGGGAAACCACAGCCAGCAGAGATAAGGGGAAATCCTAAAAGGGAAAGAGCTATAATCCAGAGTCCCACATTCTGTCTCTCCACACATCTGGCTCACTGGATTCACATATACACTGAACAGATTCAAAACATTTCAGCTAAAGATAAAATATCTGAATCAGGACCATAGCTGTCATCCAAAAATAAACATTCGCTGTTCCAAGTTGAGGCAACATACTGGTATGCTAAAACAAAAGAAATAACACTCATAGGAGAAAAATAACAGAATCCAGAGTCTCTACATCTTAACATTTATAATGTCAAGGATACAATCCAAAATTACATGACATACAAATAAGGACAATGGAGTAGTATTCTCATGAGAAAAGACCATTAACTGAAATAAAGACCAAGATGGCACAGATGTTGGAAGTAACAGACAATATTTAAAACAGCTATCATGACCATCTGATATGAAGTAAATACAATATATTCAAAGTGAATGAAGAGAGAAAATCTCTGCAGAAAAATAGGATAAAGAACTATTGGAAATTCTGGAACTGAAAAATGCAATATCTGAAAAAATGATACTCCTGATGGACTAACAGCCAAATAGAGTTGACAGAGGAAAAACTAAGGGAACTTCAAGGTAGATTAATAGTAATTATTTAATGTAAAGATCAGAGAAAAGAACAGATTGAAATAAAATGAACAGAACTTCAGAGATCAGTTAGATAATATTGAGTGTTTTAACTTACATGTACTTGGAGTTCCAAAAATAGAGGAGAAAAACAATGGAGCAGAAAAAAGTATTTGAAGAAATAATAGCCAATATTTTCCCAAATTTGATGGTAGAAGCTGACTTTTCTTCAGAGACATGGGAGCCAGAAGAACAGCATTTTTATAATGCTGAAAGAAAAAAAAACAAAAACGGTCAACCTAGAATTCTATATCCAGCAACAATAACCTTTAAGAATTAGGACAAAATAAAAACATTTTTTAAGTAAAAGAAAGCTACCAGTGTTCCTTATCAGCAAACTTATGATGCAAAAAAAATTTTTTAAAGAAGTTTTTCAGGCTGAAGGGAATTAATCCCAGGAGGAAAATTTGATCTTAGTAAAGGAATGAACATCAGAAATGATAAATAACTGGGTAAATTTAAAAGATGATCATGTTTTGCTTTTTAAAAACATTCTTTATAATATACATGATTGTTTAAAGGAAATTAACATTACATTTATGGTTTTTATAACATGTAGATGTAATACATGTAACAACTAGAGAATAAAGGAAAAGGAGGGGTCATGGTATGGTTCTATACAGTTGCAAAGTTTCTAATTTGTAAAATAGTACAATATTAGCTATAAGATGGCTGTGGACATTTTAAGAATTTATGTTGCAATCCCTAGAGCACAATTTTTTAACTTTGGTACTATTGACATTTTGGGCCAGATGAGTCTTCATGGTGGGGGCTGGCCCATGTGTTGTAGAATATTTAGCAGCATCCCTCGCCTCTACCTGCCTGTAGCAACCCGTCCACCCCAGTTGTGGTAACCAAAGATGCACAGATTGTCAAATGTTCCCTGAAGACCAGAGTCACTTGTGGTTGAAAATATACATGTACACACACGCAACATTTTCTTGATGCTTCAAGTTTGTTATGTGTGTGCATACAAAAATTAAAATAGAATTCTAAAAAATATTCATATAATCCAAAAAAGATAAGAAAAGTAAGATAAATTTTAAAAATAGGATTGAGAAAAACCATAAACCCAACCATATAAAAAAATTAAACATTATTAGGATAAATATTCTACTTAGAATGAGGAAATTATCAAAATGGATGAAAAGAGAAGCCAGATGAAATTATGCTGTTTACATGGTCCTGTACGTGAAATACCAGAGATATCAACAAAAGATGCTCTTATTTTAAGTATCAAGACATAGTTAGTTGAAGTAAATAGATGGAAAATGTATCTTACAAACAGGAAAGAGAAAAATGCTTGAGACAGGTAAATTTCAAGAATAAAGTACTGCCAGAGCTAGAAACACTTCCTGATGATATATAGGTCATTTCATCAAGAATACATAATAGTAATAAATACATATGTATCTAATAACAGCTTCAAAATACATTTCTTCTTTTACCTCTGATAATATAAAATTTATTGGTGTCAAAGGGAGAAGTATATAATTCCACCAAGCTAGAGATTTTAAAACCATTGTTTCAGCAGCTGATATTACGGGTATACAAAATATCACTGAAAAAGAAGAGCTGATCCACATATCAACAACTTTGACATAGATGATATTTACAGAGCACTATATCCAACAATTATAGATTACATAGCTACTCAAATGCATGTGATGTGTTCTCCAAAACAGATGATATGCTGGGCCATAAATCTTGATATATTTATACACAGTTGACTCTTGAACAACTCAGGGGTTGGAGCAGGAACCCTCCTCATAGTGGAAAGTCTGCGTATAACTTTACAGTCAGCCCTCCGTATCTACAGTTCCACATCCTCAGATTCAGCCAACACAGATTATGTAGTACTGTAGTACATATTTATTAGAAAAAAAAAAACCTGTGTATAAGTGTAGCAGTTCAAACCCACATTGTTCAAGGGTCATCAACGACCTTTGATATTTATATGTTTATATTTTGGTGTCTATCTACAGAGTATATATACTTGGTCTCTGCCCCCAGTTCCTGATGTAGAGCTCCTTGTATATTTCCTGAATAGTAGGGTGATAGAAACCTTTTTTGTTAAAATATTTGGTGTTAATCCCCAGTTCCTGACATAAGAGTTTCTAAGACCCTTGGAATCTCTGGAATGATGAAAATCTTTCTTTGTATGCCAATGAGATGACTGGTGGCTGAGGTCCCTAGATAGCCTCAGGTTGTAGCTGATTGCTAGAGGAAGCAACCATGTGACTAGAAGGTTGGAACTTCCAGCCCCGTTCACTTATCTCCAGAGAGGGGCCAGGGGCTAGAGATTAACTTAGTCATCAACAGCCAGTGGTTTTATCAATCCTGCCAAATAATGAAGCCTCCATAAAAACTCTGAATGACAGGGTTTGGAAATCTTCCAGGTTGGTGAACACATCAAGGTTCTGAGAGGGTGGCACACCCCGAGGGCATGGAAACTCCATATGCCCACCCCATCACCATACCTTATCCTATGGATCTTTTCCATTAGGCTGTTCCTGAGTTGTAGCCTTTATAGTAAACTGGTTAACAGTAAGTTAAGTGCTTTCCTGAGTTCTGTGAGCCAGTCTAGCAAATTACTGAACTTGAGGAGGAGGTTGTGGGACCCCTCAGTTTTTAGTTGGTTGGTCAGAAGTAAATATAGGTCATAACCTGGGAATTGATTGGTGTCAGAAGTGAGGGTTGGCAGTCTAGTGGAACTGAGTCCTTAGCCTGTGGGGTGTGTGCTGACTCCAGGTAGTGTCATAATTGCATTTTTGGACACCCAGTTGGTGTTTTGAGAGTTGGAGAACTGCTTAATGTGAGTGAAAAACTCACACGTTTGCTGTCAAATATGTGTGAGTAAAGAAAAAGTGTTTTTAACTAATTGGAAATGAAGTAACTTCTAAAAATCAATGATATATGTTCCTACTGTAAAAAGTTACAGTGGAGAGCAAATTAAACCTCTAGTAAGTAGGAAAAAAAAGGGAAATTATAAAGAAAAAATTAAATCAATGAAATAAAGTGAAAAAAATAGTAGAGAAAATTAATTAAACCAAAAGCTGGCTCTTTGTGTGGGTTAATAAAAATTGATTAACGTATACCTAGATTAACCAATAGAATAAGAGAAAAGAAACAAATTGCAAATATCAGGAATGAAAGAGACACATCATTACAGAGCCTATAGATATAAAAGGTCAATATATTTGACAACCAGGCTGAAAGAGACTAATAGGAAGGCAAAATTTATCAGAATTGACCAAAGAAGAAATAGGAAGCTCTAGACCTATATCAATAAAAGAAACTCAATTCATAAATTAAAACTTCCCAACAAAGAAAATTAGAGGCCTTAATACCTTTACTGGTAAATTCTATTTAAGATATAAGAAATAAATAATACTAATCCTACACAAACTCTTTCAGAAAATTGAGAAGGTAACTCTTTCAGCAAAGATAGAGTATCAGTCTGGAACAAATAATAAAATGTATCAATAGTTGATTTTTTTTTTCAGGGAGGTCTAAAAACTAAGTATTTTCTAGAGTATCACTGTCCAATACAATTTTCTGCAATGATGGAAATATCTCCCCACTGTCCAATGCAGTAGTCACCAGACACATATGGCTTTGAGCACTTGAAATGTGGCTAGTGGGTCTAAGGAAGTAATTTTTTATGTAACTTAAATAGCTGCATGTGACTGGTAGTTACCATACTAGAACAACTCTAGAATACATAAACTTGAAGCATCAAGGGAATGATTCAGTGATTTTCAGTAGCCAGAGAGTATACAGCTATTGTAATTAAAATTGTTAAAATTAAAAACAAATTATATATATATATATATGGCATGCAAAATATACTACAGTTTTACCTGAAGAAATACTGGGACCTTCTAAAAAGAGGTGCTCACCAGGCTGTTGAAAAATGAGACTAAAATAAAGCTAAGAGGCTAGAATTAGAGATTTATTCATCATCAAAAACAAAGAAGCAAAAGAAAGTTTGAAAGAACAAGGAGTAAATATTAAGTATATAAACTGAATCATATGATTCAGTAATCCATATATGTTATATTAGAAAAATATTATAAAACATGGATAATATATTTATAACTCTATAATGTATATTATGTAATACATTAACTTAAAACAACATATACTATAATATGATGGATTATGATTATAATACTTAATACTTTATAATAGTACCAGTTTTCAAAGCTCTAGAGCATAAGACATAAACAATAAGATTGCCTGACAAAATGTAACCTTTGTTTGAGAATGCAGTAGGATCTTGCAAAAAGTCATAATCATGAGTATGGATTTTTACCATATTGGCAAAGCTTGGAGTTGCTTGTAAAGAGGAGCTTCTGGTTGAAGGACTACCAAATATGCAGGCTTTTACTGTAATTTGTTCTACAGGCTAAAGTTAGTATTGTCAAACACTGCAGGCAACATTATAGATTTTAGGGCTTCAGTATCATTATATCTCCCAAGATATTAAATGCAATTCAAACACAGAAAAATGTTCTTCTCTCACTTTGTTTTTTCTTTTTGGTGAGAGACGAATAGATCACTTGAGAAATGATGATACTGACTATTGTAGTTTTAAATTTTCTTTAGCACTACAGAACTGGCAAGAAGTGGCAAGCTGGTAAACCCAAATAGGCTGGTGAGGCGTGATTTCACATCTTTTCTCTGCAACGTAATGGAACAGGGTATACAGTATTGAGTTATTCCCCAATGAATTACGTCCCTCTCGCATCCTTACAAATCGTTTAATTAATATTAATCATTACTAATTGTAATTACAGCTTGCCAGTGAATAATGGGAATTACATTTTTACAAATTTGGCCCCACAAAGACTTTTTTTTTCTGCATCCTGGTCATTGCGCAGTCTGCTGGCTTTCAAAGAACAAGCCAAATTGTCAAACGCTGTCAGTGTGTAATGTCATGTTCGATCTGGAGCTGAAAAATGCGGCCTCAGGTTTCTGGCCTGTCTTTTATGTTGCAGAAGCACAGAATTGTTAAACAATCTGGGGAAACTGAAGGCAGCAAATGTGCAATAAAATTTCCCGTGTAGTTCAGTGCTACATAACAAGAGGGACCAATAAACCTTGCTCTACTCTTGCATTGGATGCTGACTTATCTGTAGGAACGCCAATCACAGCAGATGTAAAGAAGAACAGATAGAACTTTTTAAAAATAAACTTCAGGAAATAGTTTTAAAGTTTTTTTTTCTCTCTGTGTTTCAGCTAAAGCTCTAAGCTTTCCTAAAATGTTTTGTTGGAAACAATGAGAATGGAGCAAGGTCTATTTTCCATTTTCTTCCTGGTTTCTGGGCTTGCAGAATGGCCTTTTAATAACCTGAACTTGTAGGGGTGTTTTAATTAAGGACTCATTGTTAGAAAATAATAACATAAACCTAACATCTCCTGTGACGGTCATGCTTTATTTATGGTTTTACAACAACCTTGTGTTTTATCCTTTTGGTATATCACCATTGTATCTTGGAGTTTCTTTTGAAGTCGCCAAAAAATCCCAGAAGCTTAAAGAAGGAGAGAAAACATCTTCAGCCACTTTGTCTTTTTTTCTTGATGAAGTAATTTATCTCTGAAAACTGTACTCAATTCAGTACGTGGGACTTATGAGTACATTTATTGTTTTAAAATGTCGTATTAGATCAAATGAAGAATGATTGTGTTGAAAATAAGATAACTATTTTGTAAAAGAATTTCTGTCTGTCTCTGCCAAGAATATGTGTATTTTCCTCACATCAGGAAATGGGCATAATTTTGATGCCTTTCACTTTATTTTTGAAAGTGCTTGTGTTTTTGTCTTATAAGGAAGGGCAAAAAGGTAAGCAGTACTAACTGTTCATCACCAAAATTAATTTACATTGAGGTGAGATGTTAGTGGAATTCTCTTCTCCTCCTCTTTCTAGCTCTGAAATTCACTCCTAAGGCTGCAATGTGGGGCAGAGCAAGGTGCGCACCTGCAGCAGGGAGAAAGGGGGCCGTGATGGCTTAGAGCGGGATGTCAGACCCAAGGGGATGAGTAGGCATAGACGGAGAGGGCAGTGTGGCAAGGATGTCGGGTACTGGTCAGGGTGGTGAAGATGCTTATGTTCAGGGAGAGCCTGGTGTGCAATTTTAGAGCCCCAGCAGGGTAAGGAAGGTATCCACATGTGTAGTGGGTTGAAATATAGATCCCGGATGGATACGTCCAAGTCCTAACTCCTGGTACCAAAATCTGTATTAGTTTACCAGGGCTGCTGTGACAAATTGCTGCAAACTTGGTGGCTTAATACATCAGAAATATATTCTTTTACAGTTCTGGAGGACAGAAGGTCAAAATCAAGGTATCAGCAGGGTGGTTTCCTTCTGGAGGCACTGAGCGAGAAACTGTGCCAGGCAGCTCTCCTAGCTTCTGATGGCTGTCAGCATTCCCCTGACGTTCCTTGGCTTGTAGATACATCACTCCAACTTCCTCCTCTGTCTTCACATGGCCCTCTCTCCTGTGGGTCTGTGTGTCATCTCCTTTTCTGTCTCTTATAAAGACACTTGTTTTGGGGTTTAAGGCCCTGCCTAATCCAGGGTGATCTCATCTTGAAATCCTTACCTTAGTTACATTGCAAAGACCCTTATTCCAAATAATATCATATTCTGAGATTTCAGGTGTTCATATTTTGGGGGGGCCACTATTCAACACACTACAGCATGGCAGGGGGCAGCTCATCTTGTGGAGTCAGAGATCAAGGGGAGTGAGAGGGCGTCTCTGTGGAGGGGCAGCTGCATGGGGTATCAGAACCCGCGCAAGGCAAGAGAGCATCCATGCAGGAAGTGGTCTGGCACAGGGTGTCAGATCCAGAGTGGTGTGAAGAGGGCATCTGCATGGGGAAGAGGAGAGAAGGAGGCATGAGAGACTGGTCATACATGATGCAGTGATCAAACAGGCAAATGTATTGAGGGTAATGGAAGTGAAGTTTCTCACTGTCAGAGAAGTTAAAAATGTGAAAAAAGAAGAAAATATTGGAATTGAAGATATTGGTGTGAACTCATGATTTTTTAAATTCAATATGGATAGATATAGTAACACACGGAGATGTAAATGTGCGTAGATTGTGTATATGTGTATAATCCCTAGCTCTATCCACTGAAGGGTCCTGGGAACAAGACACTACAATAGCAATGAGCATACTTAGCACCCATTTCTTGGCTTCTAATGACCAGACTTTAGTAAAAGAGAGCTCCTTGGAAAAATGGCTAATTTCAGAGTTTGGATGGAGGAAGTGTAATATAAGCCTGGAGTGCTAGAAATTGTGGAAGTATTCAAAGAATAATGGGAATATGTCAGAAGGACATAGAAGTCCCCTTGAAGAGGCTTGCATAAGCCAAATTGTGAATAATTAGAGCACGAAAGTAAATGATAGTCATGTATTACAACCTATTAAATACAAAATGGGAAGTCCATAGTGATCTCAGTAAATGAGTAAAATGAAAATTTGATGAGATATTTAGATACTTTCAAATACCTCCCCACAAAATGCTTACTCACGACAAAGGGGAAAGTGAGTAGCCTTTCAGTGGGAAAACCTGGCAGACACCACCTTAACCAAGAGATCAAAATGGACACCATCGGTGATGGCGTAAATCAAAATCATCACCTGATAGAACGCCATGAGAAACATCTGTGATATTCTTGCCATAGATGCATAAATAGAATCTAATTATAAGGAAGTGTCATAAACCCATCTGGGGGCACAGTCTATAAAATAATTGAACTGTAATTTTCAAAAACGTCAAAGGTATGAAAGTCAAGGAAAGACTAAGGAACTGTTCAGTCTGAAGGCATCTAGAAAGATGATAACCCACTGCAATGTGTGATTCTGAAATGGACCCATGGTTTTGACAATTGGTAAAACTAGGAGTCTGAAAATTAGATTGATGGTAACACCTCAATATATGAATTGCTTAGGACATACCTGGAGCAGGGTAAGCACTCATTAATTTTAGCTCTGATTAAGATGAAGAAGAAGAGGAGGAGGAGGAGGAAAGTGAGTGAAGGACCATATGAAAAATATGTCTGGCAACTGTCTACTGTAATATCCTGGAAATTGGAAGATGAATGTTCTGGATTCGTACGGAGAAAACTGTTTCCCTCAGGTCTAGTCAAGTTAAATTGAGATATAAATATAAGTTATATTCTTTTTGGCCCACAGAGAAATAAAAAGCATTTGACCAGGTAACTCGGCACTTGGGACCCAGAAATTGTAAAATTAAATTGTTTTCATGTATGTGAAAAATTCACTTCTCTTCCAGTATCCAAAGAAAAGAAATGAATATGAGAAAGGGAGCTTGAAATGTCCCATCATTGTAGAATTGGGAGCAATTCACTGAGCTACAAAGTTGGAAGAGATAATGGAAAGCATGCCAAGATCCTTTTACAAAGCCAGTTTGGAAGAACTGATTCCTTATTCTATTTCCATTTTACAAGGGAAATATAAATCCCAGCATAGTATTAGTACTTCTATGTAGATCTTGGCTTGTGTTTTCCAATGTGTAGAGTTCAAAGTGTGGTGTCATTTGTGTTCAGGGAAGTCCTGTGAGTATCCTCACTTACTCTTGTTGGGATGGCATTTCTGTGGCTTCGGAATATCCATAGGCCATTGTTTCAGTAACACCGGCCTAATGCAGCACAACCTCAACCAAGAAGTATGTCAAGAAAGTATTTCCAATAATTGCCACAAATTTATTCTAAAACCATCTCATATTGTCTTGAGTTGTCACTAAGTGTGGATTTGACCCTTTTAATATGTAATCCTCAGTATGTTTGATTATCTGATTTTCCAGAGGAAAATTTCCCTCATCTAGGAAATAATAAATTATTGGTATAACCTTGATGGTGAGAAAGTTAGTATGAAAGTTAGTTAAAAAAAAAAAAAAAAAGTGGAGGAGAGATGGTGGAAGCAGAGAAAGAGTCAAAGCTGGCTACCTGACAGGAGGGAAGGAAACAATGAAAATGCTCACACAGAAGTACTTCATTTCACAGTCCAGAAGAAGGAAGTGTAGTTAAGAGAGCACTAGACAAAGGTTCTTAAGACTTGAGTTCTAGTCTTACTATTAGCTATGGGAGACCTCAAAAGAGTTACACAATTACATTATCTCTATTTACATCTGTAAAATGGGGACAATAATAACTTCCCTGGCTACCTCACACAGTTGTAGTAAGGAACAATTTTATAATAAAAATGTATTATACGCTTAAACGTTCTACTCAGATGTAAGGTGGTATTCTCTTACATGTTTACAATGCTGATTGTACTTTAATGAACATATTTGTTATTTAATCTCTACTTAAGCTCAGAGAAGTGTATAACAGATGTGTGAAGAATTTGTATTAAAGGTAGTCTAATTAAAACAGAAATTATGGTGCCCTAAGTCAGCAGTCCCCAACCTTTTTGGCATCAGGGACTGGTTTTGTGGAAGACAATTTTTCCACGGACCAGGGGGATGGGGGATGGTTTGGGGATGATTCAAGCACATAACCTTTATTGTGCACTTTATTTCTATTATTATTACATTATAATATATAATGAAATAATTATACAACTCACCATAATGCAGAATCAGTGGGAGCCCTGAGCTTGTTTTCACTTGCCGCTCACTGATAGGGTTTTGATAGGAGTCTGCAAGCAGTTGATTTATTATGGTCTCCATGCAGTCAAACCTCTCTGCTAAGGATAATCTGTATTTGCAGCCATTCCCCAGCGCTAGCATCACCGCCTCAGCTCCACCTCAGATCATCAGGCATCAGAGTCTCATAAGGAACGTGCAACCTAGATCCTTCTCATGCGCAGTTCACAGTAGGGTTCCAGCTCCTGTGAGAATCTAATGCCGCTGCTGATCTGACAGGACGCGGAGCTCAGGTGGTCATGAGAGCGATGGGGAGCAGCTGTAAATACAGATGAAACTTCACTTGCTCACCCACCACTCACCTCCTGCTGTGCAGGCCAGTTCCTAACAGGCCATGGACCGGTAGTTTGGGGACCCCTGCCCTAAGTGGTAAACCCCAGATTAGTGAGAATTCACTTAGCTGATGGTTTAGGATTTTGGATTGCCAGTGACAGAAACCTCAGGTAGGTGAAGCACATACCTGAGATGTTCATGATTTGATTAGGGTCCAGAAAAGGGAGAATGCTGGGATTGGCTCGTATATCATCTGTGTTTTTTTATTCCCAGGCATTCTCTTTGCATGTGGTAGCAAAGAGGACTACCTGCTAATAAAGGTCACCTTTTTAAGGGTCATTTCAAGCCATTCTGGAGAAGCATTAAAAACTACTTTGGGTGTACTGGGAAGGTTATTTTTGCTTTCCCTAGTTCATGATGAGTGGGGCACTGAGCTGAGGTGCAGAATAATGTCCTGTAGTGCAGGGGTTCGTGTAGTATGGCCAGTGGGCTGAATCTGGTTGTCAGCCTGTTTTTGCAAGTTTTATAGAAACACAGCCACAGCCATTCATTTACATATTGTGTATGCCTGCTTTCAGGCTACAGCAGCAGAACTGAATAATTGTGACAGAGATATTTACTGTCTGGTCCTTTACAGAAAAAAGTTTGCTAAACCCTGCTCTAGAGGAATGTGTGTTTCTAGTCTCAGCAGTAAACTTCCTGGATTTTTGTTTTCTCATCTTTACAATGATGGCTGCAGACTGGATGATCCTTGAGAGTCCTTTCTAAAAGCCACTGTTTATTCTCCGACAGCTCTTTGGCTCTGTTCCTAATGCTACTGAATGCACAGTTTAGTGCCCTGGAATTCCCTTCTGTCTTCTTTTAACCTCATGCCTCTTGACAGAGTTAAAATCCTGGCCAACCTTAGACATCTCCAAAGTCATTTTCCTCAATAAGAAGAACTGGATTCACAAGTTAACCATTACGCCATACACACTATGGTTGAAAAAAAAGCACCTCTTTTATGCATTGTGTGGACTTAAGCACCTACTCAGCTTCCCAGGTAGCAGGGAAGACTCTTCTACAGCATATATTATCCATGTAGGGGCCAGAAACTCCTCTTTACTATGAGGGTGATGAAAAGGAGGTATGGGGTGAAATGGTATGAAGGGATATAATAAAGAGTCATAGAATTTGAGAATTAGAAAAAGACCTCTGTGATATTTCAATCACTTAAAATTTTTTAAATGAGAAAAATGACTCCTGGTCAACTTTCACCTCCTTAAATGACTGTATTGGCAATGCCTGTGTATTTGGGTTTAAGAGTCTCAATCTATCAGTTTTAAAAGTTTGAAGTAATGAAATTATAAAGTTAAAACAAATAGACAAAAAATTCCAGAGCCAGCCTCTTCCTCCTTTACTCTTCCTTTGGTGTTGGTTCTAATTTCTCAAACTAGTAGGCAGTCTTTCGCTTTTTATTACTTGCTTACTGATGGCGTTTGCCATTTGTAGCAGTAATAATGGGATCATCTATATGTCTATGACGTTGTTGAATGTCTAATTATATCACTAGAGAAAGGACAGTGGCATTCTCTAATTTTGTAACCCTCCAGCACCTTTGACGGGACTATGGTCGATATTTTATACCTTTAGTGTTTGTGCAGAAGCTGGGGAGTTAATGGATTTAGCACACTATCCTAATCACTAGCCTTTTGGGGGAGGGCTGTATATATATATATATATATATATATATATATATATATATACACACATACACACACACACACACATGTTATGATGGCATCATTCCTGTTTTAACATAGAGCTGATCAAAGATGGACATGTGTTGCTCATTTTTGCATAACACTGACAAAATTACTTAGTTGTCGAAAAATTGGAGCTCGGCTCTAGGTATTTAATGTCATTTCAAGTATACCATAGTATTTTAAGGCATAAATATTCAACTATCTTCAACAACCTGAGAACAAAAATAAATATTTTAATGAGAAGAAAAAAAAAGTGGGCTATGACAAGCTGTGACTTAATAAAGAAAGACAAGGAATGGTCTCCATAGACCAAGAGAAAAATAGGGCCTCAGATATATTTGTACTGGAATGTTATGAATGTAAAAAGCAGCTTGTCAGAAATCCCCCACCAAACTTACATTATTTCAAGACCAATGCTTCTTAATGAAAAAAAAAAAAGAGAAATCAGTTTTACTTCTCTATGTTTAATATTTATGAACTTTTTTTTTTATAATTGCTGGAGGGTTTTAATTTCAAGTACAATAGGATGACGGTAACAGTTTTAAATAAGGCAAATGTGAAAACTGCAAGTAAATGAAAACAAAATAGGGAGAAATGTCTAATGGGTATAAAGCTTAGTACCCCAACTCCGATGTGCGAGAAATGGAATGTATCTTTCTTCATTTAAACCTAATTTCACTTTTGAGCCCCTGATCCCTGGATCTTAATTTCATTCAGTTCAGGGATGCTTCCCTTTTCCTAAGGGTTGTACCTACATTTAAGGGGATAAAATAGAGCCACAGTGTGAAGGGGGTGAGAGCTTGGCGGGGCGTTGCTATTTCGTGGCACCAAGCAGCCATGCGGGTGTCTTTCTATGCTGGTGTTTATCCACACTGGCCTAGACACAGATGTCTTCTTTTGCATTTGATTCTTCATTCATTCTTTTCTACAATATGACTTCTTTAGTTCTGACTCGTTCTTGAGTATTTTCAGGCCTCTTTGGATTCCATGGAGAACCTTCTATTTCCTCTTCACCTTGCTGATCCTGGGGTGGGAGGCTCTTTGAGACCTAGTTTGCCTAATCACACCTCATAGATATTTCTTCCCTGGAGTCTTGCCACCTTCCCAGGACAAAAGACTATAAGTCTTTCCTCTTAGATCTTCCAAACACCCAAGTCTAACCAGCAATTTCTCAGAAGTCCACAGAGTTTAAACACCCTTGCTTCTCCTTCAATCTCCCCTCCTTCTCTGTGGGGAAACTTTGTCTAGTTTGGAAGTAAAATGGCCTGTCTTTCCCTATTGAGTATAGTCTCGAGACTGTTGCCTATTATTTGAGATTTTTCATTTCTCCCTGAGGACTAGGCTGTTAAAACAATAGTTGACTCCCTTTATCTTTTTCTTTTAATCTTCTGCTGGGTTATGCCTTCTGTAAAGCAACAAATTAAAAATGCTTTAACTGAATAAATGGCACAAAGATCAAGGAGGACAAGCTAATATTTCAAAGTACTGTCCTGCTATAAATAAAAGTATGGTTTAAATTACAATGGTCGGGTTACAGGTGATTAAAAAACCACCTCATTCATTACTTCCAATGCTCTTGGTTTTCCAAATAGCAGACGAGGAGTCTTCCTGGGCTATTGCAATATCTATCTGAAATTAGACTCAATTCTTTGAAAGCACCAACTCATCTTTAAGGTCCAGGATCATTTGCAAATAAGTGGACTTCATTGTGTTAGTTTATTACCAACTGATTGCTGGGCCCCAGCGGAATGACAGGGTATTAACTAGCAAGCAGAAGTCCCATGTTCAAGTTCTGATTCTGTCACTAATTCTGAAATTCTGCATTTAGTAGTTGCCTACTTTATGTCTCATTTAAAAATATATATTGAGGAAGTGGATTGATTTTCAAGACTTATATTCCAGTTTTATTTTGATTCATATATATACCACATTGGGTGACTTTGGGGTATAAGAAAAGATGAAGGAAAGATCTGGATCCTGAACATCTAGGGCAGTGGTCCCCAACCTTTTTGGCACCAGGGACCAGTTTTCGTGGAAGACAATTTTTCCACGGACGGGGCGGGGCAAGGAGGATGGTTTTGGGATGATTCAAGAGCATTACATCTCTTGTGAACTTTATTTCTATTATTATTATATTGTAATATATAATGAAATAATTATACAACTCACCATAATGCTGACAGGAGGCGGAGCTCAGGTGGTAATGTGAGCGATGGGGAGTGGCTGTAAATACAGATGAAGCTTCGCTAGCTCGCCCACCGCTCACCTCCTGCTGTGCGGCCCAGTTCCTCACAGGCCACGGGCTGGTACTGGTCTGTGGCCCGGGGGTTGGGGACCCCTGATCTAGGGAATGCAGGTTAGTGGAGGGTATCTTGGGGGTTCTTAGAACCCCAATGCAGGGAAGAGTCAGGAGGTTATATGGAATGCAATTTGGTAAATAATCATTTCTTACTGAGCATTTTTCTTTAAGCTGTAACATGCCCACATTTTTAACCTCCACCAGGCTGAACTGTTTGACTCAGTTTATATTTCTGATATAAAACTCCATGCAGTAAAAACTGGTCTTGCTGTTTTAGGTACATATTATAAACTGCCCAATAGATTATAGAAAAATCCATACAAAATCTCTGGTCCCAGAGGATTTGTGTTTGTAATTATATGGCACTTTTTATTTTGACAGGTCGGTTTAATAGAAATTACTTAAACATTTTTAAATGATGGCCTTAAAACGGGGTGGGGGGGGGTGGGAAGAATGAGCACACTTGAGCTCCCTCCCGAAAGCTGAATCGCTCTTTGTGTTTAAAGTTTTGACAGAGAGAGAGAGAGAGAATACCCTTATTTGGTAATGGTACCCATTAAAAGGACAGTATATTACATTTCATCTTCCTCCTTCACATTCCTGCTTTAAGGATTTGGGAGCAGAGTGCAGTGAGACCTCTAGAGTTAAGAGGCTGGAGACAGGTAGTTTGGAGGATATTTTAAGGTGTTCTCAATAATATGTATAGTCTGAGTGGTGAAGCTTAATTAGCTTCACTTAAATCCAAAACATACCAAACAGCTACTGTGTGTCTAGCTCTGTGCTATGTGCTGATGTGGTATAAAGGGGAAATAAGAGCCATTGACTCTTAGAGATGAAAAAAAAAAAAAATTACAGCGATTGATTTCCTGTCCAACACACAGTTAAAAGGTCACTAGTACCTTCTTTTAACTTGCTGATCATTGTCAGCCCCTAATTGTAGATGGATGGTGTGATACAATGAAAAGATGGCTATATTTAGACTCAAAAGTCCTGGGTTTGAGTTCTGACTTCACTATCTATTCTATGAACCTGTTAAATGGAGGTGAGGACTATCCCACCTGCCTTTCTGGGTTGCTTTGGGTGGCAAATAAGATGGTGTATACACCAGCTTCTTGCAAACCAGAAAAAGTTATTCTGGCTTTCTAAAGCTGCGCTCTGTGCCTGCCGATCCAATGCGACACAAGCTTCCGTTGCCCGTCCCAGATACCCACTCCTCCACGAAGCTCTCCTGAGCTATCCGGAGGGGATCTCTCTGAGCTTTCACGGACGGCATCACTGCTAGTGACTCTCTTAAAGCATGAATTTTATGGTGCCCGTTATTCAAGTGATCAATTTTTAAATTGTGTGTTTTTGATAAAATTAAAAATCTCATCCTATTCTTCAATATTCCTTGGAATTTCAAAATGTACTAAATATCATGAGTTAAAACATCATGGTGATTATAATGTTGAGTATTCTTGTTTAGAATATGCATGCCCCTCTCAAGACTCTAGTATACTTTCTGCCCACTCCACATCCTTTCTAAGTGCCTCTTATTAAGGTTTACTGACTTAAGGGGCTTGTCTTAGACCTTGGATGGTGGAGGTTGTGCCTGCTACGCCTCCCTTTCCCCCCAATAGCTAATGTCTAGTTAGTCTTCAGTAAGTATTAATTTTGGATACTATTAAGGACACTGGATAAGGCTTAAAAATCCAACACATACAAAAATTACACGATTAACCAGGCACTGAACTACTGTCAGCCAAATAAGCTGAGCTGTCAAAACATGCTCATGGACACACACGGGTTTACGGTTGCGAAACTAGAAGACGTGGCTGCATCTTACAGCACAGCGTGAAGAGCAAAGGAGGTTATGCCTGCCACAGAGGCAGGGCTCCTGGACGTGTGTCCCTTGCTTCCTGCACATGGATCCTTATTTTGGCAAATTCAGAGGGCTATCAAACTGGCATCTCGTTTGTCTTTATAAACAGAATTATTTGCTGGCCTTGTAAGCAAGGCCTCTGGGAGGTAACCAGCCCCTCAGTTTGTGGGAGCAGCGTTACACCTGAGCCTTAGCAGAATGGAAACCCTGAACAATAGTTCAACCCTTTGGTTTCTTTCTCAGTCACCATCTGCTTGAGAGAGCTCTGTTGGTAGAAGCAGATGCCGATGCTCAAGGCGGCAGTGCTGGAATCACATCCGCCATTTATTTCCTTGGGCGGTTTAAGACTAAATAAATAGAGAAATCATTTAAATAGAGAAAAGCTGAGTACTTTCTTTTTTAAAAATTTTATTTACTTTTGGCTGTGTTGGGTCTTCGTTGCTGCTTTCTCTAATTGCGGTGAGCGGAGGCTACTCTTCCTTGTGGTGCGTGGGCTTCTCATTGCGGTGGCTTCTCTTGTTGCGGAACACGGGCTCTAGACACGTGAGCTTCAGTAATTGTGGCACTCGGGCTCAGTAGTTGTGGTGCACGGGCTTAGTTGCTCCGCGGCATGTGGGATCTTCCTGGACCAGGGCTCGAACCCATGTCCCCTGCATTGGCAGGCGGATTCTTAACCACTGCGCCACCAGGGAGGTCCCAAAAGCCGTGCACTTTCAATGTCATCTTAAAAATGAATATAGGGACAAGATAAGTGGTTAACAAGGGTTTGGGAAGGGAGTGAGGAGTGACTGTAAATGGCATAAGGTTTCTTTCTAGGGTGATTGAAATGTTCTGAAATTAGATTGATGATGGTTATATAGTTCTGTAAATATCCTAAAATTCATTGAGTTACACCCTTAAAATGGGTGAGTCTTACTGTGTTTAAACTATACCTTAAGAAAACTGTTTTGAAAAATGAAGATTTCCTAAGGTAGAATAATATGGGTAAGAGAAACAGTGTGGCCTCCGGGAGCCTCTCTGCACAGGGACCCGTAGCTAGGCAGGTATGTGACAGGGCCGATTCTGATGCCCAAGACAACTGCTCGTTATCACCCCTGACAGGCAAGTGTTCGTCCCATCACAGCAGGTGTCGGAAGGTGATGCAATTCCCTGCTGTTAGTATGATTATATTGACTTAAGTTTTTAATTTTCTTTCTTGCTGTTTTTTGTTTTTCTCCACCTTCTTGGCTACTAAAGCAGGAAGGTTTGTTTTTCAATTGCCTTTTCAGAAGGCAATAAAGAGAGTTTGGTCCATTCCTCTCTTCTAGGTCCTTACGATTATCAGCACCCCTCACTGGCTTAACCAAACACAAACCATAAGCAACTCTGAAAGGATCATGGAAGAGCTGTAATATGTGTCTGCTGTGGACTGAGTTGTGTCTCCCCAAAATTCATATGTTGAAGCCTAGGCCCCCAGTGTGACTGTCTGGAGACAGGGGCTTTAGGAGGCACTTGAGGTTAAATGACTTCATAAAGTAGGACCCTAATCCGATAGGAGTGTGGCCTTAAAACAAAAGGAAGAGCGAAAGCTTGCTGTCTCAATACCACCCCCTTCCCCATATGAGGACATAGAGAGGAGGAGCCAGGAAAAGAGCTCTCACCAGGCACCAAATCAGTCGGCACTGAAATCAAGATACTAATTTCAGACATGGGTTTAACAACAGATTAGATATAGCTCAGGAGAGGATTGGAACTATGGGTCTATTCCTATTCTATTTTTTTGTCCTGAAAGTCAGAAGAAAATACTGATACTAAGACACGAGGAGAGAAAAAGCACAAAAATATGGAAAAAAGAGATACATGGAAAACAGTGAATTAGCCAACATACATGTAATTAAAATCTTAGATGAGGAGGAGGAAGAAAATGGTAAAACAAATTAGAAGACATGTTTGAGAATTAGACAAAATGAATGAAACACATTGAACCACAAATGCAAAAGGCCTTACAAAACCAGTGTAGAAAAATATATAAGTAAACCAAACCTAGGCACACCCTAATGAAACGCTAAAAACTAAAGACAAAGAAGAAATCTTGAAAGTACCCAGAGAGCTTCTGGTTCCAGACATGAATGAGTACCTTGTATCACACCAACATTTTCCCAAGCACAACCATAAAAGCTAGACAAAATACATTTTAGAAAAGCCCAAAGTCATTGGAGTACAACTATTACAGACAGGGCTTAAGGTGCTACAATCCCTGATAGAGGGGAGGCACATCAAGGTGAGCGTCAAAGTCACACTGACTTTTTCCTCAAGGGAACTTCCCAGGTCATAGCATTGGGGACATAGTGTCTGAGCAGAAAACTATAGTTTCAATGGCCTGAGAGACAAAGGCTGCAACTTGGGACTGCCAGAATTCTTAGGATGTGAAGACCAAAATCTTAGAGAGAAGAGCTGCCGAGAAGTAAGTTTAAAAATTCACAGTGAGTCATTAGCTGATGTCTATGTTGTCCATGTGCAGAATAAAATCCCCCCCAAATGCTGGAAGCAGCGGCAAAGATTTGAGCAGTTGTGACTGTTGGGGAGATGAAAATTGGAGTTCAGAGTGTGCCAAGGTGAATGAACTCTGGTGGCTACCCCAACTTTTAGTTGAGTTTAAGAAAGGCCACTTCCTAAGAGTAAGAGGCATACCAAAGAGGAAGGGGAAAGCTCTAATATAAACCAGCCCTAACTAAGCATAAAACAAACCTGTGACAGAGTCAAGGTGGTGCTCCTATATTTTCTATACCTGGCAGAGAAAAATTTTCTCAGTTGAAGAGGTCACCATTCAGAGCCTCTACATTTTTATATGGGTCTATTCTTAATAATTTAAAAAATTGAGGCATAGTCAATAACATGACCAAATGACTGGAAACCAAGGGAAAAAATGACAATAGAAACTGACCTCAATATGATTCAGATATTGAGGTTATCAGACAGGGTTGTAAAGTAGTTATGAATAATACGTTTAAGAAAATAGAATAAAAATGGAGAATTTCAGCAGAGACTTAATCTACAAAGAAAAAATCAAATTAATATTGGAACTGAAAAATACAATGTCTGAAATTAAAAATTTGATAGATTGTTTCCATTGACTAAGTGAAGAACAATAGAGGATTAATGAACAGGAAGACACATCAAAATAAAATGACAATTTTGAAGAACAGAGAGGAGAAATGGAAAATATAGAACAAATCTGAAGAGACATTAAATTGAAGCAATATTTGAATAAATGCTGAACAAGAGTTTTCAAAACTAAGAAGCGTCTTCAAAACACCGTTTCAAGATACTCCATTCATTTCAAACAGGAGTATCTATACCTAGGAAAAACTATACCTAGTTACATCATAATCAAATTTGATTTAAAAAAGACAAAATTGAAAAACAGTGGAGTAAAAAGTTCCATTAAAGGGAACAACAATACTACTAAATGGATCACTTTTCAACAGAAATGATGAGAGTCAGATGATAGTAAAATAATACCTTTAAATTTTGGAAAGAAATTATCTGCCAAACTAGAATTCAATATTTGGTGGAAATACTCTTTGAATGTGAGAGGGAAATGAAAATACTTCCACACAAATGAAGTGAGAACTTTTCACCATCACAAATGCACTACAAGAATTCTGAATTGTTTATAAAGTAGGATGTTGATCCTAGGAGGAAACAGAGAGATGCAGAAAGAAAAGCAAATCATCAAAAAATGAAATAATAAAATAATAATATAAATAATACAAATAAAAATTCTTGATTAATCCAAAAGAAGGCAAGAAGGGTAAATAATGGAATAAATAATAAACAAATGGCAAAATGGTAGATATAAACAAATGTACTAGTAATTAAAAGTAAATGGATTGGGCTTCCCTGGTAGCGCAGTGGTTGAGAATCTGCCTGCCAATGCAGGGGACACAGGTTCAAGCCCTGGTCTGGGAAGATCCCACATGCCGCGGAGCAACTAGGCCCGTGAGCCACAACTACTGAGCCTGCGTGTCTGGAGCTTGTGCTCCGCAACAAGAGGCCGCAACAGTGAGAGGCCCGCGCACCGCGATGAAGAGTGGCCCCCGCTCACTGCAACTAGAGAAAGCCCTCGCACAGAAATGAAGCCAACACAGCCAAAAATAAATAAATAAATTAATTAATTTAAAAAAAAAAAAAAAAAAAGTAAATGGATTAAATTCTCCAATGATAAGAAAGGTGTCAGACTAGGATAAGACAATAAAACTTGATTATATACTATTTACGTGGGAAAATTTTTATATCTTTCTGCATATTAAGGCCAATGAAAATAACTTTTTTAGTCTGATTTTATTTTTTAGAGTTCTGAGACTATCTTAAATTATGTGATTTATTTTCTGAAAAGAAATCACTTTCAGTGCATTTAAATCTCTGATAATGTTAGTTTTATTTTAACATGCTTTTCACTCTAATCAGGCTGTATATATGACTGAAATGAAATCTGTTCAAATCAGTGCTTTTTTTGATATTTGTTAAAGCTGATTATTAAATACTATAATTTCCTTTTATTGCTGTATTCTGATTTTCCAATAAATAGACTGAATCATTAGTCAGCTTTGGTATAGTAACAAAAAAGAAATTCCTTGATGGACCACAGACCTGCTGTCTTAGAACTCTCAGTTCAGGGTTTTCTGTAGCTCTTGGCTTCATCTTTTGGGATGTTCTTCCTTTTCTCCCATTTTCTTTGGCCATATCTGAAGGGAATGTTGGAGAATGTCCTCCTTGGATACTGAGCAGATTTATCAGCCTAATGTCTCATGGGAGAAATTTGGGGCCACGAACATTGGTTTAGATTTTCAGTTGTCATAGTCTTTCTTAATCCTGGTTGGTGCCACCTTTGCCGATACAATCTGTCAAACTTTTATTGCCTTCTAAACACCTCCATGTGCTAATAGCTACAGCCACAATTCTTTTTGAGACGCCCCTCTCTGTAGATTTATTTTGAGTTTACTGGATTCCTGGGTTAGCTACACAGACACATTCTCTGTATTCTGAGCAGGTTTTTCCTAACTAAAAGATTTTCTGTGGACAATCTTAAACCATTTATAGTGTTTAACTAAGAAGGTGATGACCATACTCAAGATTTGATCTTCACCTTGAGATCTCGTCTCAGTTTTGTTGCTCAAGTCTTTCTCAGTATTTTCTTTCACTGGTTGTAGATGAAAAAAAAAAAAAAAAAACCAAAAAAAACCCTGCGTCTTTCAACACTGCTAGAACTGAAGTTTTTGGATTCTCTCTATACATCCTCATTTCTGGATTCTCTCTATCTACTTTCATACCAATTCTATTGAGCTGCTTTTTCTCATATAAAACCTTGTTCAAAGGCAGCTGATAAAACAAACCAGGCACCCTAGCAAAATCCTTGCTTCACCATCTCTTTGCCTAAAGCCACAAGTTCAGTAGATACATGAGCTGACTTCTATACTATCACAGAGGATGTTTTAAATCAATATCACATCACTGTATAACATGGCTCTTCATTTTTCTCAGCCTCAAATAATATTTTTCTCACCACCTACCACCTGGTTCCAAGGCTGGTACCTCATATTTTATGTATTATAAAGTCATCACCTTGCTTCTGGTACCAATTTCTTTATTCTGGTTCAAATTTATGTATTTTTCAGATTTGGTTCAGTATCAACAACCATAAAATCCCATTAATTTACAATAACAAACATTTGTTTTTTGCTCTCATCACAATTTGGCAGCGCAGCTGTGCTTCACACGTCCTCACATTCTGAGATGCACATAGAAGTGACATCCTTTATATTTTCTGTTTACACTTCAGCTGCACTATATACATTCTTTCTACATTTATTATGGTAGAGGGAAAGCACAACAGAGCTTCCAGAAACAGCCAATGTGTCTTCAAGCTTCTGCTTGTATGTAGCTCACATTATGTCATCTCTTACGCCTTTGGCCAAAGCAAGTCACATGGCTAGGCCTTACAAGGGAATGGGGAAGTATAACCTACTTACATGGCACAGCAAGTCACATGGCGATGGATGGGGATGTACTATAATTTTATAATGAAGAGGGGGACAAATAATAGAGGACAGTAATCTACCAAAAACACCAAGGCCAATTGTGTCTAAGAAGATTGATCACGCACTGAGGTGCTCATATTTACTGCCAAACAGACTATTTAGGAAAACTAGAATCCTAGTTACAATGGGAAGAGGTATATCACAAAGATTTTTTTTTTTATTGGAGTGCAGTTGAGTTGTTACGATGTTCATTATTAGTTTTGTTATTACCATGATGTTAGTTGTATGTGCATTTTTATTTATTAAGCACTTACTCTGTGTCAGGCACAGTAGTAAGCCTTCTCCTCACTTTATCTATTTAAACCTAAGAAGAACCTTGAACTGTAACTATTTCTTTTCCAATTATAGAAGAGAGTGTTAAAGGGCAGAATAGGTAAACAGTTTACCTAAGGTCATGGATCCTGATCTTACGCACTGTAATATATCTTATTTTTCCATTATTTCTCTTTCATGTAATGCAGAAATTCTGTGAACATCATCGTCCATCCTCTATTTGGACTTCATGAAGCAGTTTATTTACCAAATTACCACTTCATGAAGTAGTTTACTCTCAATTAGGATAGTTCAAATTACCAGAAAAAAATTAATGAGTCTTTAATCAGTTTCCCCTAATATTTTTTCCAGTTGGTCCCAGTTTCATCTTACGGAGCTAAACATATAGAACATAATCTAATGAATCTTCCTTTAAGTAGTATAAATATCTTTTAAGTGTTATCTTTTCTAAAAATAGTTTCTTTAATTTCTTATATGACATGGGTTACAAATTTTCACCGTCTCAGTTAACTTTCTCTTGGACCATCAAACCCTTTTAAGTGTGGAACAATTTCTGTTATGCTATAGGAACTCAACTATCTTTTCATTTTTAAGGGGATCAGTGGATATGTACTTTATCCAAGCTGTCATCATTAGATTTTTATCCTCCTTACTGTTAATTAAGTGGTTAGCTCAAAAGTATGGTGGATATTATTAGCAATAAGCCCTGAAGCCAAATTTTGGAAAATGTTCTAAAAAAGTTGCTGGACATGTCATTCCAAATTTAATAATAAGTGCTTTATAGGAACTTTTGTTTTGAACTAGTGTGTCATGATGGAGTTGAACAAGTAGATTAACATCTGAATACCAATTTTAAATTACACGTTTGGCTTATATGAACAGAATGATTGTGATTAATAACTAGGCCTCCTTTGATCTTGTTTTCCTCATCTGTAAAATAATTCTACTCTTAATTCTCACCAACACTAATGATAAAATCACTTAAAATATTGCTACTTGTGCTAGGCAGAGTTATCGTCCCCTAAAGATGTCCCCAGAAACTGTGCATCTGCTAACTTGACCATAGGGCCTTTGCAGATGGATTAAATTAAGAGTCTTGAAGTGAGGGAGTTTATCATGGATTAGCTGGGGTGGTGGGAAATGTAATCAGAAAGATCCTTAACAGTAAATGAGGGAGACAGGAGATGACAGAGGCAGAGTCAGAGTGATGCAGCACGAGAAACATTTGACTGTATGCTGCTTGCTGGATTTGAGGATGGAAGGGGCCATGAGCCAAGGAACACAGGCAACTTCTAGAAGCTGGAAAAGGCAAGGAAATAAATTCTTCTCTAGAGCCTCCAGAAAAAATAAAGCCCTGCCAACACCTTGACTTTAACCCAAGGAGACCTGTTTCGGACTACTGAGCTCCAAAAATGTAATATAATAAATTGGTGTTCTTTTAAGTCATTAAATTTGTTGTAATTTGTTACAGCAGCTATAGGAAGCTAATACACTACTTCATTAGATTATTATGATGATTTAAAAACTTAACTGATAATGAGAAAGTGCTTTGTACACTGAAGTGCTATAAATGTTAATTATTATTAATAAAATTAAAATGGGTTCTAACAACTAATTAGAAGGATGATGTCGATTTCAAACAAAATCTGGATTAGAAATGGGCTAGTGGGTCTTTGCCATTTTCATCAACTTTAATAGGGTTTCTCTCAAAGTGAATTAACAGAACCATTTAAAGCAGCCCCTCTGAGACCAATCTGAAATTAATTTTTTGGCATGATCTCCACAACATTCTCTAAACCATAAATTTAAAAAAAGCAATCATTCTTCTCTGCGTAGTACAACTGCCTAAGTTAGAAGTCCACTGGTACAGCACACAAATGGCCTTAGAAGAAAACAATCTCTGTTGGTTGAAAACCTTCAAGAAAAGAAAAAGATTTTATATATGTCATAGCCCATTGCAGTGTAATCCTAATAATAAATTGATTATTTAAAAAATTTGTAGCCTGCAAATATATAGAGGAAACATTTTCTGGCGGTACTAAGCTCAAGAAAGAATTGACCTAATTCTCCCTCTCTCACCTTCCTCTTCCCTTCCCCCAACCTCAGCCTCTGGTTGTTACCACTAATTAACCCTCATGAGAAATTATAATGACACTCTTTACTGGTGCAGACTGTAAAATAATCCAGTTGGTACAAATTGTTAGAGATTACCCCTTTTTAGCCAGTGGTTTCCTCCTTTGTGCACCTGAAAAGTATTTTACATTAAGGAACAATGATATTTGAAATTTAAGTCAACCTGTGTGTTTGCTTTAAACTATTCATATATGCAGCATTCTGTAGAAAAACAATTAATTGACTAAAATCTTCACCATGACTCCAGATATCTTTTTGTCACATGAAAAATAACTCACTTCTTTATCCTCAAAATTGTTTCTTTGCTGTGCTATTCAAAAGCATATCAATTGAAATTGAAACAAATTTGTCTGTTATAGACATAACCTTGGTTTCAAACATTCTGCTAAATCTGTCCAGTCTAGCACAAAGGGAAGAACATATTAGGAAGAATATGGCTTGGCTACTGGACATTGTAGGGACATTTACTCTATGATTTCACTCTGGACTTTGAGAAAATGTTCCTTTTGGTTTAATTCCTACGCAAAATTATTTTCATCTAGCAATTAAATAACAAAAACCTCCTGGGGAACTTTGAGCCACTAGACTTCTGGGAATTGTAGTCTGCTACAAAAAAGGTGGAGCTTAAATGATGCTAGGATGAATGTGAAATTCTGCCTCAGGAGCTGAAGAGTGCCAGGGAAATCTGGGTTTTATTTGTAAGGAATTCTCTTTGGGCCCACACTTAAAACAGTCGGGTGTGGCATGCACTTCAGCAGTACAGTTTGAACAGAGCAGAAAGCAAGCAGAATTTTGATTTGCTCTGGTTTGGTATGCCAATATTAATATAACTAAATATGAATTGTTTTTGCATTTGTAACTCTTGTCCAAAACCGCACCAGCGGTTGCAAAAAGTAGACTGGCACCTGCTAGTTCCAGACATCTGACCTCCCCCATCGATGTCCTTGGACACCTTCACTCTAGAAGAACGCAGTCCCCTTTGACTACTGGATTAGTCCTATTCTTCTGAGAAACCTTCACACCTTCCAGTGCCCAGGAGTAGCATCCCTGCTGCCCTGTCGCAGCTTCCTTTGCTGTAGAGCTGCTCTCACCTTAAACCATGCTGAGAACAAGGGCGCCTCTCTCGACGCAGCCTAGTATGGCCCCAGGGAATATCGCTCTATTTATTCAGACCTCACCCCCCAAATTCTTTACTTCCCCCAGATATTTTGAAGTGTCCAAAATGGTCTGTGTTTATTCTGTCACCTCCCTGTGTCTTCTCAAGCCATAGCAGAAGCTTTGCCTCTCCATTGTACCCTGAGTTTGGAGAACCTTGCTTCCATGTTTCCATTATTGATGCGGGAATAGTGACAGGGCTTTGCTATCCAATGACACTGTTGTGTCAGCTGACTGGCCCTGAACCCTACAAGGTGAGATCCCTTAGGCGAGTGTTTTTCACCTACCTGATCTTTTTCCTCTTTCCAGGTGACCACTACACACTGACTCAGCTAGACATAAGACAGCCCTGCTCATTTCGGTCAGGTATTTATTTATGTTATCCTCACAAGTGCTTTTTATCCTAATCATTCTTCATTTCCAGCTCAAGCAGTGTGGCTATACCAACTTGCAACACTGCCCATCTCACTTTCTAGAAGATTTTGGTATTTGGCTTATAGTAAAACTCCTACCAAAAGTTTGTATTCTATATAGCTGAGTCAGGTAGTAACTTCCATCTAATGAAGGGTCCATTTTCTTATTACTTCTCTTCCTTTTATGCCCAGTATGGATCTTAGCATTGATTCCACCTTTTACCAGAATCTCTTGGTTTTTTTAAAGTATAATATTTGTTCCATTGAGCTACAAAACTTCAATATGAAACTGATGATATAATTTTCTTTCTGGATTGCCATGTGAAACTAGAAAGGAAGGAAGGGAAGAAGGGATGAATAGACCATACGACCCTGCCATCTACACCAGTTCAAAAATTAATGGAAATATCCTCTACTGCCCTTTCTTAGACTTCTGATTCAGTAATTCTAGGTTGGGGTCAGAGACTGCATTTCTAATGAGCTCCAGGTGATGCCCACGCTGCTGTTCCTCTGACTACATTTCAAATAAGAAAGCTCTAAAGAGGATCTGAGTGATTAGCCTTTTGATTCTTATTTTAAATATGTAATTGATTCTTGTTATTTTTTGTTCTTGTTGAAATCATAGCAGTAAATTTGCAATTAGTATTGGGAAGCTTAGGAGAATTTGAAATTTTTCTATGTTTGTAAGTTTAATTTATTTAAAGTTTAAAGATTAGTTCAGAACGCGGAAAGATTTTGCTTGTTAAGATCATAAATTTACCCAATCAGTCATATGAAGTAGGGCATTTTAATTTATAAATGGAATTTTAAGATTTTAAGGGGATTTAATTAACTAAGTTTTTATATGAGACTGGTTGTTTTAAGGGGAATTTAGTTTATGTAACTTGAGTTTATCAAACACTAATCAACGTTTCCTCCACAAGTTGTCCTACTTTATGTAACATTTACTAGATTTGTAAATGGATGAGAAGATTTGCTGGTTGAGTTTAACGCAAATTATGTTTCATTTTTTTTTTTACTTTAATAAACAAAAATAAATCTAAAATACAAATAACTCTGAATAGCTTGGCCCTTGGATAAAACTCACCTCGACACTACTGACAATTTGTGCAACTCTGGCACATGGCTTTGAAAATGCCTAATTTCCTCTGCGTTGCCAGGGCTTCTTTTTTGATCATTGTTCCACCTTGGGTGGACATGTGAGAGTACTTTCTAAGTTACTCAGGGCACTCAGCTCACTCCTGAGTAGGTGGGGCTTTGTAATTGATTCCTGGAGCTTTCTACACAGTCGCCCCCTTCTGGTCTGTCTGGGCGCCTCCCCCAGGTGATCTCTCCCTCTCTCCCCATCTCCACTCTCCCCACCCCTCACAGTTTCCCCAAAGACTCCTATGTCCTGTAAACGCCTTACCTTCCCTCCTTCCTCTCACCACATCCCATGCAGGCAGGGACCTACTTCCTTTTGTCCTCAGTCCTTTGGTCCAGGTTCAGTTCCATCTGGTGTGCCATTGTGGAGAGAGCAGGGGATTCAGATCCATGAAGGTAGAGAATAGGATTGAGGAAGGCAAGACATATACACGACATTAAGAATTTAAGCAAATCCTTTATTAAGCTAATAAAAATATTCTTTGACTCTTTTCTGTGAATTGAGTTGCATTACAAAAATAATCCCCTTCCAAGCTTGATATTGATCTGGCTTCCAAATCAGGGAGCATAAGTACAGACCTTGCGAAATAGATGGGTTGGGGTATGTCATCCTGCAGGAATAGACAGAGCACTCTTATCTGGTATTCTAACAGAGTAAATCATAATTCTCCTTTACCTTTTATTTCTGTATGTCAGTTCCTGCATTCTCCAACCTGTCCCTCCCTTTCAAGAAGATGATCTCTTGACTAAGCCTTTTTTGGAGACAGTTTTTTAGAACAGTTTTAAGGTTCACAGAAAATTTGAAAGAGAGGTACAGAGGTTCTCCATGTGCCCCCTGCCCCCACACATGCATAGCTTCCTCCACTATTAGCATCCCCCGCCAGAGTGGGACGCTTGTTACAACCTGCCCATCATTACCACCCGAAGTCCATAGTTTACATTAGGGTTCACTCTTGGTGTGGTACATTTTATAGGTCTAGACAAGTGTATGATGAGAAGTATCCATTATTATGGTGTCATGCAGGGTATTTTCACTGCCCTGTAGATCCCCTGTGCTCTGCCTATTCATTCCTTTCCACCCTCCCAAACCCAAGCAACTACTCATCTTTGTACTGTCTCCATAGTTCTGCCTTTTCCAGAATGTTACTGAGTTGGAATCATATAGTATTTAGTCTTTTAAGGTTGACTTCTTCCACTTAGTAATATGCATTTAAATTTCCTCCATATCTTTGTGTGGATTTTTTATATAGCCTAACAGGAGCCTCTTCTTATCGCCAGGTGACTGTGTTCTGAAATCAACATGCTCACTTAAGCCTCGAATCTGGGATGCTCATTTAGTTGAGGCCCTTCTCCCCACCTGTCCAGCCTGTGCCTAACTGTCTAGTTTCCTGGTTTGCCTTTCCATTGCCTGATGGAACCAGAGCCCTGCTCTGGACCTTACTGACCCAGCCCCAGGTTGATGGACCATGTCTTGGAAATCCCAAGAGCTGGAGACCCCACATCTGCTTCTAACCCATGAACCTACTAGATTGGAGACATATGATCTGCCTGCTTTGCTAGTACAGAGATTTGTGGTCTTATGTTCCCAGCACCTGGGCAGTACCTCCTGGATGTATGTATCAGCCTTGATTAAAACCCAAGTTCCCTCATCTCCTAGAACTTTATTATTTCAACTGCTTGTTTTACCCTTGGGGGCAAGTCATGCCACCTGGTTAGTTTTCCCTGCTCTAGACCCTTCCATTCCCTGATTCCATTAGTCTTCCTGCTGCCCTGCTTGTGCTCCCAGCATGCAGAGCGTCCATATGAGTTATAGCCTTGCACATCCGCAGTTCAATTACAATTGATGTTCATGGGCATGTCCCTAAGTCACTGTAGGAGCTAAAGGTGCCTTCTAAATCATCAAGGAAAGAATAAATTATTTTCAGTAAAATTATATCATTCCCACATTTTCATTCTTTAAAACCTGGTAATCCACGTAGGAAATATGGTTAGCTCTGTAGTAATCAGATTCATCAACAGTCCATTCCTGAATAGCTTGAAATTTACAGCCTTAGGAAAGATCTAGGTGATTGAATATTTCATTTCTTATTCAGATATTTGACATCATGTACACAGATTCCAGGCAGAGTTTAGTATAGAGGGGAGGTAATTTCTAGCACAGGAGCCCTCAGCTCCTTGGCCTTTCATGCCAACTGTCTCTACTACCTGCTCACTCTGTGGTTTCAGTCATTGACATCTAAAGTCTTCTGAGTCAGTTCCTTTCATTCTTTGAAGAATTAAGCACCTGGTTCACCATATCTCTCTCAAACGTTGCCTCCTTGATAATTCTTAAAAATAAAATATTTACCTTGTGGCAGCCAGAAGTGCTCACTAAATATTCCACATGTTACCTTACACTTGGTACAGGTAGTGGGGCGTATGACTGGTTTTAGCTGATGAAGTGGTGAGTGGAAATACGAGTATCATCTCTGAGCTGAAGCATTTAAGGGCCAATGTGCCATCTCCATTTTCTCTCCTCTTTTAGCAGGAGAGGGAAAAGTCCTTTTAGTGATGACAGATGCCTCAGGTTGAAATGCAGAGTCAAAGCTGGAAAGCTGGAAAGTGACTCTCTGAGTCACTCAGTGGAGAGAGCAGCCTTGAAGAGTCCCTGAGATACAACTTTGCATGCATTTGAAATGTGCAGGTTTGTTTGTTACCACTGAAACACTGGGGTTATTTGTTACTGCACTGTAGCCTCACCTATACGTGTAGTTGATGCTTTCAATACACTGAACTCTCAATTCCTTGACCTCTTTTCTTCCAACTATCTTGGCTCTCATCTTACCTCAGCCATCCATTCCCTTGCTTGTATCCTGGTTGCTACCCATAACTGCATCCTTTGCATAAACTAAATCTTAAGTGCCCTACTCTCCAAACATTATCCCCTGTATTTACAACTTATTTCTACTGTTATCCCAACTCCAATAACTCCTCAAAACCCCAGTTTTTGTAATTCCTCAACCCACTTGTATCCTCATTTCCTTACTTTTTTAGCCTATATTCCACAGTCCATCACTATAATAATTCCTGTGCATATACCCTCAACTACTTTGACCTTTGTCCTTTCTTAGCAGACTCCCAACCCAGGTTAAATGTGACTTTCTTGGAACACAATCGTGTTTGTGTGAACAAGCAAGTGGATGTAGTTAGAGAGAATACCAAATACTGCTGACTGGATTCTGATTGTTATTTAATTATTCCTATTCTGTTTTCTGAGTCTTTTTACTCCCACACTATCTTGGATGAACATTTCATATCTTCTGCTCTCTCCTCAGTTTCCCATCACTTCTCCCGCTTTTACATTCTCAGCTGATGAGAATGTTTCTTATTTTATTGAGAAAAATGAGCGATCTGAAAAGCACTTCCACACACTTTCACTACCAAATCTACCAACCTATTTGCATCTTTGTCCAGCTCTTCTACTACCCGACCTGCTACTTCAGATGAACTGTCCTTGCTCCTAAGGACAATCCCATTATTTGTGCACTGGATCCCGTTCTCTATGCCTACTCAAGGTTATTCATCCTGTAATTGTCTCTCGTTTCTCCTGCATTATAAATGTCCTCTTTTTTACTAAATAGTCTCGTCAACATAAAAACATGCTCTGGTATCTCTTATCTTAGAAAGAAGAACTTCACATGACATATACACTCCTGCAGTTATCTCACCATTTCTCCACTCAACTTATACAAGGGGTGGTCTACACATCCTCTTCTCCCATTACCTCATGAACTCCCTCCAAGGAAAGTTTTATGCATATTCTAATGAATTAGTTCTTGTCAAGATCTCTTCCATCCTCCACATTACCAAGTCCAAAAACCAATTTTCCATTTTCATCTTACTTTATCATTTGACATAGTTGATCCCTTCATCCACATTGAAATACTCTTTCACTAGCATTCACGGACATCACTTTCTCGGTTCCTTCTACCTCACTGTCATTTCCTTCTCAGTTTCCCTTCTCATTTTCTAGACCTTGTGTCATGTTGGCATGACATGGGGGCTTTAAATAAAATTTATACACTGACTACTCCCAAATACGTCTCCATCCCAGACCTGATATTCAAACTTCAGAGTAGACACACAATTATGGAAAAACTCAACATGACATAAAGTACTACTGGACTCTATTTTGCTTTTCATTCTGTAAATTAAAGTGCAGGAAGACAACTTTTTCCATGCAAAATATAAAGTGAGTCCCTAAAATATTTCAGTATTTCTATTTGAGTTTTTAAGACATTTGAATATTCTGAGAGATGGGGAGAGATCAATTATACTCATAATTAATTCCAAAAGCGTTAAGATTGAACTTAGGTGAACTCATTTCATTTCTTACGTCAGAGACTAAAAATCAAGTTAACTTTTTCTAAGTTATATGCTAAGTGCCTTTTCATTTCTCTCTGAACATAGATGTGGTTCTCATTTTTCTTTCTCTTTTTGCCAAACTTTCCCCACAGCTCTAGGGGAGTGCAGACAAAGAATGTAAAATACGTGAGTCAGTAGTTTTGAGACAGATTACAATTAAGTAATTAAATTATTATTTAAATATTAAGGCTGGGTACAGTACCTTAGGCTTAAAACTTAGGCTAAGTTCAATATAAATTTTGAAAAATTTATGTGGGCACCTACTCTCCAATAATATTTAAAATTTTATTTATTGGCTTTCCATGGAAAAACTTGTGTGAGCAGAGGAAATCCTTCAAAATTGTAACAGCCCTGAAAATCAAGGAATATAGTCAATGATTTTGTCCAGAGTCTTGGAGGTATTAGTACTGACCAGGTTTGGATGGGCTCTTGCAACATAATGGGAAGAGCCCTGGACTAGAAATCCTGGAACCTGCCACCAAACAGTGGTTTTGAATGAATCACTTCTCTATGGACTTTGCTGCCTCATACAAAATATAAGGTTGAATTTAGTGGTTTGTAAGGGTCCTTTTATGTACTTATACATCCTACAACCTTTTTTCCCTCTATCTTTTCAAAGATGGGTGAGATCGAATGGGAACTTATGCCTTCCTTTTTTGTGTGTTATGTTATAAACTTTGCAGGCTTGTGCCTGTGACTTGCCCTACTTCTGTTAGAAAGCAAACCCCGCTCTTATGTTCTCTGAAGTGGAGTCCATTTTTTCTCTGTCTAGTATCCTTCTGGTTTTGTTAGGATATGCTTCCCCTCTTTTGAAAAATGCTTCTTCTTCTCCCTCCCCTGCAGTTCTCTTGGTTCTTCCATGTGCTTAAATAATACATCTCCTCTTTCATAATGATTATGAAATGAAGCTGCTCCAACCTTAAGAGACTTTTCTCCTGATTATGCATGATTGGTCCCAGAGACAGGCATGTGACCAAACTGGGCCATCAACATTTTTCCTATAATTGTTCAAACTAAAGATGGGGGAAAAAGGCATTTCCTCACTGGTGATGAAGGGAAATAGGAAGCAGGTGGCTTCACATTCTATTGTTTCCTGCTACATGGAGAAAGTTGGTCTGAGAGTGTGATGTGACACAATGAGAAGCCAAGGCAAGAGATGAAAGAGATGGCCTTGGTGATGTTTGAGGCTGTGGCCAGCTGAATCACTCTGCTTCCTGCAGTTACATCAGCCTTCCAATAAATTCCAGTTTTTTTGCTCAAGTTAGTTTGAGTTTAGATTTCTGTCTGTTGCAACCAAGATTAATCACTGACTTTTAATTTCTTACCTAATCAGATATGAAAATATGTGATTGAAGAAGTAGTCACTTTTTTCTTCTTTCTTTTTTCCACCCCCAACACACCTTTTTAAGCTATCAAAATAATTGAGGACATATGGAAGGATTCTGGTATGAATTAGTATCAATAAAATTAAAAAAAAAAAAAAAAGGCTTACTATTGTTCTTGTTCATTCTGTGCCTTCTCTCCCTTCTTCTGGTAGTAGTCTTGGCTCCCTGGCCTCAGGAATGAGGACTTGACCCAGGATGCCATAGTTTGTTTGTTTTTTTTTTAATGGCTCTGGGCACAGTGATTAGTCCAAGGTGTGAACACATAAGCAAAACCAGATCAACGAGGGTCTTTTCCTGGATTTTTTCAAATTGGACCTGAAAAGATGCTCCTAGACTCTTGGGCCACAGAATTGCTATTGTATGAGTCTGATGTGCCCGTGGCTGTGTTTTCCACACACAGGATTGAAAAATTGCATCTTCTGTGGGAGACAGTTAAGCTGATAGGCAGAGAAAGACAGAAATGTTGGAAAGGGCGATTCTTAATGCTATGGAGCTTCTGGTTCTAGTTGTCACCAGCTAGAGGCCCGCCATCACAGTTGGGTTCTTCAGAAGCAGATGCTGAGATGGGGTTTGACATGCTGGATGTTCTTAGGAATCAGTGTCCGTGGATTTTACATTGTGGAGAGGGGGAGCATGTTACCTTGCAAAAGAGGGGTCTTGGCATTGTTTTCAATCAAGGGAACAATGCCAGCTTTTAATAGGGATGTGTGGGCCACTTTTGTAGGCTCCAAAGTTGCATAGCCCTCTGGGGTTCAAAAATTTGAGGGGCCTTTTCTCAGATGATCCCCATCCCGAATGAAAAGGTCCCATTGTCCCAACCAGGTCCTGATCTTTTTCTAGCAGCCTGTGTTGGCTGGGTGTTTTCCTTCTCTGGAGTTTGATTGTCCTGACTTTAAGCCAGAATCTAGTCCAGGTTTTTTTCCTTCTGTTGGAGGAAATGATCTCTTGGTGAGCCACCACAGAGGCCTGCTGGCTTTCACACTTGGTTTTCATTATCTGTTAATCACCTGTACCTTTTTATTAACTTCTTCTAGAAGAGTTTCAAAGGAGGTCCCAGGAGCAGTACCATCAGTATCACCTTGGAACTTATTAAAAATATAAATTTTTCAGCCCCATACAAGATCTTCTTAACCAGAAAAATTGTGTTGGAGCTCCAAAATCTGTGTATTAACAAGTCATTTTGCTTCATGGTAGTTTGAGAACCAAGGTTTTAGAATATCAACATCACTTACAGTAGCCATTGGAGAACACTGTCCTTTTGGTTACAAGGTCCTAACACCTCTGAAATACCTGATACATCATACCAACTAGTGCATTCCTTTCTACAATTGTGCCATCCCTATTCAACACTACTGCGACTTTTAATATTGAACTTCTTCCTTGTGCCAGGAGCTGTCTGGGCTCTGTCTAGCCAGTGACTGAGTCCTTTTGTGCTAAGGCTAATTTAAGTTAGAATTCTACCACTTGCCACTGAATGGATTCTGACTAATATACCTGAAATGCCTAAGTATACCTATGGGGAATGTATTTTTATTAACATTCTAATGATAATAATTTTGCATCACATAATTATATAGTACATTGCTGCTTACAAAGTGCTTTCATATGTTACTTCATGTGGTCATAACAATAAAGCTGTAAGAATAAGGGCCAAGCTGGTTCTATTGTAGATGCTTAGGGCTCTCTTTATCTTTGGATTATATTTAGTTTTTCTTTTATTATGATATAAAACATAATATGTAGTAAGGTAGAAACGTCTGGTTGTTCGCTATAGTGCAAGACGCTCTCATTCTTTTATTGCCTTTAATTGAAACTTGCTCCTGTACTCTCAGGAGGACTGAAAAGATAAAGACCTGTCCTCTGACTTCCTCAGAGGCCTTTTCTGCAGGATGTGCTGTCACTAGGATGACACAATCCATCCACAAAGCGTATGACAGTATTCAGTGACAATATTCCTCACATTCTCTCTGGGTGTATGTGCAGTTACCAAATGACACACTTGAGCCTATCATTTTGGTAGTGCTCACATTCAATACCAATCACTGCTCTCAACTAACTGTGATTTACATCGGTTGTTAAGACAGATGAACAGAGTTTTCCATTGCACGGTTCCTTTATTTTGCATCTATGTTCTTGGTCTCTAGGTCTTTACAACTGAAATTAATAGTCTTTACTCCTGTAGATATTTTGATTATAGATATTTCAACCAATCAGCCAGAAAACATTTGTTTAATCACATAATATGAGACTGGTATTGTTAGATATTATGGCAGAGAAAAGAAAATATATGAGAAATAGTCTAAGTCTAAAAACCACTATCTGCTTAGGTTAGTCTCTTAGGTTGTTTTCTTTAGATTCTGAGCCTCATATAGGAAGTCTTGTGCAAGTGAGTAATTGAGGTGATACTCTCAGGAGAACCCTGCAGGGGAGCAAGGGAAATGGGATAGGGCAGGGCAAGAAGCTAAGCAAAAGTATGGTTTCAAAAAACATCTAGGCACAGATTGTTCTCTTTGCAGAACCCTGCAGAGGGAATCATACAACAGAGTTGTCCTACAGAGAGACAAGGGCACTAGGCTGTTTTACCCTCTGCACTAGTCAGTCATTGGCTAATGGGTTGCCTCTGGGGAAAGGGGCGTAACACCCCAGACATCATCTGTGGAGTCAATTCCCATCAGCCACAGACAATATTTTGGTGAAGGTTGCAGGTATGAACCTTTAGCAACCAACACCTGCAGCACCTGGGCAGTGGGTGCATGACCCCGGTAAAGGGGAATCAGACAGAGCAGCAATAGCATCTTATACATAAAAATTATTACCTGTAAATCTAATAATGATGATAATGATGTTAATAATAATGAATAATTATATTAACACTTAATATATGTCAGACACCGTTTTGAGTGTTTCACAGCTATTGACCCATTTAATCCAACATCCCTGTGAGGTAGGTAGTATTATTTTCCCCATTTTACAGATGAGGAAACTATGAATGGTTGTGATCTTGGAAATAATTTAGGAAGCAAGGGCAAGCAAAACCCAGGCACGGTGGAAAATGTAGTCCAGGCAATGTGTCTTTGGAGAAAAAATAGGATAGGCCTGGTGTTTGCCCAGATGATGATCTAGATGGATGTGGTTCTGACATGGGCAAGCGTTGGGGGAGGTACACTGAAAATAATGAGGATATCAATGATAACATTGCTATTTATAAAATACACTCGCTAACAGTCTAATCAAATTTCCACAATAACCTGGTGAGATAAGGGTTTTAGAGAAGGATTTTAGAGAAGTGAAGACTAAGAATTAGTGTTTATGATCAACTTAGTGACACTCAGGAGAGGTGTCCCAGCTAGGTCTCCAGACCAGACCTTTACTGTCTAGATGGGAATGTTTTCAGTTGTTACAACTATAAGTAGAAAAAATTAAGTACACTTGAAGAGTGGTATGGACTGAATTGTATCTCTGCAAAATTAAAGTGCTGAAGCCCTAACCCTCAATGTGACTGTATTTAAAGATAGTACCTTTAAAGAGGTAATTAAGATCAAATGAGGTCATAAGGGTGGGCCCTAATCCAGTATGACCAGTATCCTTACAAGAAGAGGAAGAGACATCAGGGATGTACCCGCAGAGAAAACGTCACACGAGGACCACGGCAAGAAGGCATCTGTATGCAAGCCAAGGAGGGAGGCCTCAGGGGAAACCAGTGCTGCCAACCCCTTGATCTGGAAAGTCTAGTTGCCAGAACCATGAGAAAATAAATTTCTGTTGTTTAAGTCTGTGGTATTTTGTTATGGCAGCCCCAGCTGACCAACACAAAGACCACTGTCAGAGAGAGCTAGTGATTGCAACAATCACCACTAAGTACCTTGAACGCACCATTGAATTTTAGAATATAGATGATCCGTATGTATCATTCAATCTAATATACTAACTGTATTAGTTTGCTAGGACTACCATAATAATGTACTACAGACTAAGTGACTTTGACATCAGAAATTAATTTTCTCACAATTCTGGAGACCAGAAGTTTGAGATCAAAGTAGGGTTGGTTTCTCCTGAAGCCTCTCTCCTTGGGTTGTAGATGGCCATCTTCTCCCTGTGTCTTCATGTGGTCTTCTCTCTGTGTGTCCTAATCTCCTTCTTTTATAAAGATCCCAGTCATATTGGATTAAGGCCCAGCCTATAGACCTCACTTTAATTTAATTACCTCTTTAAATATCCTATCTCTAAATATAGTCACATTCTGAGGTAATGGGGGTTAGGACTTCAATATATAAATGGGGTGGGAGGAACACAATTCAACCCAGAAGACTGACCATTTCTGAAAAAAACTCATAGTACCTTCTAGATTTAATATGTCTCTCTCCTGAGAAAATTAGCTGCAGATGTTTCCTTTTGTAGTAGTTGTCTTGCTTTGTACCAAGTGACTTTGCCAAGAAATCTGTAACTGATTGGATCAGTGGCTGAGTCAGAGATATTCCTGAAGAGGGCTGCCTGCTATGAGAACTCTCCTTAATAGCGCAGATTTCAGTTGAGCAGGGAAATCAACCCAAATATACCCTTTCTTTTGGTGTGTTTGAATTCATAGCCTGCAAAGAGACAGAAGTTAGAAATAGAAGGTAAAGCAGAGACAGAGAGATGCTGAATCCGGAATGGTGGAGTAATGGAGCTGGGAGCCACAGATGCCCTCTGCTGAAATTTGCCTCTTGGTCCTCAGATTTTCTCCCTAGGCTTCCCCTGCATTGATCTGTATCACTAACTTCCAGTTATGTTAAGCCACTGGAAAGTACTGGTGATTTGACTGCAGGAGGAAGGGAGAAGCCAGAGCATTTTTCCCACTCTTCTTGTCTTAGTTGTTGTCTCAGGCGGAGGCTGCATTACCTTTGTAATTCCAGTTCTGCCTGAAAACATCTCCTTCAATAGTCCCAGCTCCCAATAGGCAGGCTCACCATGGTACCATTTTCCCCCAGGTGGCCATTCTTTGTGGATTCTAGTAACACCATCTTCTCCCTTTGTTTCTGTAGCCCTCAGGATGATAGCAGATTACTGCTGTTTTTAATGAGATCTGCCATCCTCTGTTGGGATCTCACAGAGAGCCCACTTTTGTCACTTGTGAAACCAAGTACTCTATTAAATTCCTTCTACTTGAAATACCTAGAGTAATTTCTGTTTTCCTGATTGGACCACAATTCCATCTTTTTCTAAGGAGATGAATTCTAAAATTGCTGTCAAGGCGCCATCTATTTTACCCTAAAAAATTATGAATAGCATTCTGTTTCCAATCTTTGGTGTGCATTGCATTGATGGTTTTTGGAGTTTCTTTCCTTCCCATAGGATCTTATAATTATATCCATCATTTGAAATAGATTGAGCATATTTCTGATTCTTGCAACCTGAAAGAGTCCAGCATAACTCAGGCAATAACCTATAGAGGAACAGCACTTTTATCAAAAAGACAAATTGTTAAAATGTCACAAAAAGGATTAGGATAAGGGTAGATCCTAATAGCAGTCTTCTTATCATTTACATGGATGTTTTTCCCATTTACCAGCTAGAATTCTCAGACTGGGCCCCAGCAGGAAAGGCACACTCTGTTTGGAATGTGGACCTATTTCACAGCTACTCTAACATTTGAGGTTATACCCCTTTCAGTTACACAGTGGAGATGGTCAAGGTTATTTTTAATTATTTACATTCCTATAAGAGCCTCAGAGTTAATCTTATAATATTATTGCAGCAGAACCATGGAAAAATCTTGAATAGCCTGATCAATTGGAAGGGGGCACAGGCAACCTGGGGCCAAGGCAATTCTAATTTTTTTAAAAGCCCCGTAGCTGATTCTGATACACATTCATTGCTGAGAAACACTAGTATAGGTCAGTAGAATGATACAATGTCTTTCAACATTTTTTTCCCAAGAGTCATCTTGGCTGTGTGGTAGATTTCCATGCTGTAAGTTTACACATGATATTAAAAGCATATTTGGAAAAATAAATATGATTTGGCATTGTTTCAAATTAAATTCATATGAAGGCATTATTTCAAATTGAGTCCACATAAAGGAATTTAACATGCTCTATGGGATATCAGTGGATAGAGCATAACATAAATTTCAGACCAAAGTCAAGCCAAGAAGAAGATGGTAGTATAACAGTCCCAGGCTGTCACATGTCAGAGACATTAGTCCTGACTTTTCCAGGCAGTTGTAGCAGTGCCACTTAGAAAACATCCTCATTAAATCAAATGATAGGAGTTTCGGTGTGATCGGCTGGAGTATTGCTTGCTGACAGATTTTAAAGCAATGCTTCTTATAACACAACTCTGCTGGGAGGAGTTGGGGCAACCCACGTCATTTGCTGTACATTATTGTGAGTGGAGTGACCAACATCCAGTTGAACAGAAGAACTACTTTCGAGGCAGTCAAAGCTGTCTGGTGGGAGAAGGCTGATGAGTAGGAGAAACTAACAAATCTTCCCAGGCATGGGGTGGACGAGAAGGAGAGCGCTGACTTCCTGGAAAAGCGCCTTGGGTTTGATTCTTCATGCTGTGGGGAGACCAGCTTGGGCTAATCTGCTCTCGGTTTCAGACAAATGTGGCAAACCTGGAGTGGGGTAGCGATGAGAGTTCTGGATAGAATTTTACTTACACAGAGGACCTGAATGCGTCCTGGAAACAGCACATTCTGAGGAAATGAGAGAATCAAGAAGTAGGAGGGACAGGAACTTTCCCCCATTTGCATTGCCCTGTGGTAATGGCTCTGGGTGGGTTTTCACATCAAGTCAGATTAGTGGCATCTTTGGGGAAAGGAACAGCTAGGGAATGGTGGAACTGGAGCTTCCAGATGGACAGAAGAGGGAATGATGCCACGAGAATGAGCCTGAGCGTTTTCAGAATGACTCTGGGATGCCTGTTTTCTTAGTGTGGTCAGTTTTGTTTATGTCCTTCTAATTTTTCAACTGATGCTTCTTTCTTACAAAAGGAAAAATGCAAAATCATGAAGTATGTCTGTGTATTTTACTCAAATGATAACTGATTCAAATGATCTGTGTAGTGTTATTCATTTCAGTATTAATAACATCACGGTGATTAAATAGATAATATTTTACTGACTTATTTGGAATAGTTATTTGTGCAGTTATTTTATTAACATTTTCTATTTGTGGTGTAAGGCTAGTAAGATAAATCATTTCAGGTGGATGAGGAGAATGGGAAAGACTGTAGTTTTTTTCTAGAACTTTAATACTTTCGATGAAAGGACCTCAAGGCATAGGCTTCTTTGAGATGAAATACATTTTACATCACCGTCTCCCCCTCACATCATGGGTCTCTGCCTTTACCCCACTGGATGTTGGCTCAGAGGCATGTCTTATCTCTTCCTAACATGCATCCTGCCATGTTATATTTCTTAAATGAATGGAAACCTTTTTCAACAGGGGAGAAATATAATGATCACCTTACCTGTTTAAAATGACTGCATGAGTATGCTTTGGTCATTGTCATTAAAAATGTATTTGCTTGGCAAGTTCTACTGCTGTCTGAATTACTCTATAAGAATTCCCCACAATGGTTATTAGGAGATGGAAATATAGGTAAGTGACTACTTCCACACGTATTTTAAAATTAAAGGCAGCAGTTTAATAAAATGAAAAAGAAATAAATTTTGGAGTTAGAGCTTAATTCTGATTCTAGGTTTTCCATTTACTTTTGTGTGACCTTGGGCAAAACATATGACCTTGTTAAGGCCTCTGATGCTTCATCTGTAAAATGAGAATAAAATCCATTTCATTAAGTTATATTAAGAAAGATTGCTATATAAAAACACCTGGCAGAATAGTTGGCACAGTGTAGAAACATAAACATAATTGTTTGCTTCTTTTAGCATTTTCATTTTCATGTTTTTAATTCTACTTGAGAATTCATTGGTAATATCATGTTTTGTTATGTAGATGTTTAAAACTGACTTTGTTACTTACTGTCTTCCAAGAGTGCGTCAAATTTGCATTTTCTTAACAGAAAAGAGAAACTTCAGTGAGAATACAGCTGTTAGGTTAGGGTAAGTCATCTTAGCTCTGGTGATTTTTTCTTGCCATTTTGATCATTTAACATCATTTTTCCATTTTAATTTGAAAACTTCCAAATGTTATCAAAATGAGCATTTTTTAGTTCCATAGAAAACTGTTCAAATTTTACATTCTAGAAAGGACTAAATCGGTGGCAGTATTCCAAATACTCGGAAAAACAGCTTGACAAGTTCAGTTTAAAGAGAAAAGGATATAAGTAATGAGCATCAGAAAAACAAAAAAACCCTTACTGGCATATGAATTCAAGCTGCTTGACTCTTTCAGAATGACACTGACTCGCTTACGGTTTTAAAGGACCCACAGAAAGAGCCCTTTCTATGGAGGTAAATAACATAATGATATCACTGTGGCTGGCAAGGTCAGCTGGGACGTTGGCTAGGTAGCAGAAAACATGTTGCTTGGCTTCATTTCCTTCCAAACAAGGACGTATTCCATATTTTGAATAGAATACTTATTTCATAGATGTAAAAAGAAACAAGGTTTAGAAACAGAACAGTGTGATGTAGTAAAAGGATATGAATTTTGGAGTCAGATATACTCAGCTGAGGTCATATGACAGCTGGGCACATTTAAGGAAGTCGTGTATCCCTCTGTACCTCTGCATCTAAAAAATGGGAACGTTATCATCCAATCTGCCAGCTGGTTGTGAGAATTTAAATGAGATAATACATGTAGAAGTGCCTGGAATATATACTAGACTCTCAGTAAGGGTCATCATTATTTACTAATGATATTCTTATTTATAACTTAATGGTTAAACCAATCCTAAGAGACCAAGGAGATTTAGAAACCTCACTGAGTTCTCATGAAGCAATCTTTTAAGAACTTCTGTAAAATAATATCATGAACATATGGAGTAGATTTCCAACTAGAACACACTGTGGCCTTAGGATTAAGATTAAAATGATTGACTTTTACCTACCCTGGAAAGTTTGGCAGGAGTTCAATACATTTGACCTCTCACAAACCTAAGTTTGCCAAGACCAAGGAGCCAGGAAGTGTTAGATGACAAAATTTATCTGCTCCCAAGCCTTCAGAATTCATCTGATTTAAAGTTCAGGGTTATACGTATAGCTGACCTACTATGAGACTGACCATGGAGACTTCTTAATACTTTGACCACTTTTTTTTCTTCTTTCCTCCATTTACATTTCTCGTGGCGCTTCTCAGAGATTAAATCACTAGCTCAACCAAAGCATTTTCTCCAGCATTACTCTTTAGCTCATTCCCAAAGATATGCTACAGTTGGATGAGGTTCAGTTGCTTCTGAGAGATTGTTGTTTGACGTTTGGATTCCATTCACATGACTTTATCCTTCATAACTCATAGATGATCATTAATAATAAATACTGTCATGAGCGTGTTATGTGAAAAGTCATATTTAAGAGGCTGAACTCCTAAAGCAAGACCTATTAAGCTGTAGTAAGACATCGAAGTTACAAGGAAACTTACTGCTTCTCTGAACTATGCTCAGTCTCTTTCTCAGTCTTCCTGATGACTGACGCCTCTCATCTTAATGCGGTAGTATAATAGAATTAGAGATTTGGAAAAGGTCAGAACTGAGAGGTCATTAGTCCAGCTTCCAATTTTTACTGGTAAGATAACTGACAAAATTGTTTGTTTAATGTTTTTGTTTTCAAAACATGCATACTGCATAGAAGATAATAAGACTGTGTTGTATAAAAGGATACGTGAGGCCAAGGCCACATTTAAGAATAGGAAACGAAGGTGCTTATGTGCCCACTGAGGGTTGGGAAATGGAGAAAGTATGATTTAGTGGAGAACATCACTCAGAGCTTCAGTTTGCACACCTTGTAAAATGGTGATGATAGTAACATCTCTCAGGGTTGTTGTAAAGATTATGTGAAGCAAGTCACACAAAATGCTTAGTCCACTGACAGACACCCGCTAAGAACTCTGTCTCTATACATATACATATACGTATACATAAATTGTGGCAAAGTGCACATAACATAAAATGTACCATTTGAACTATTTTTAAGTACACAGTTTGGTGGTATTAAATACATTGACAGTGTTGTGCAACCAGCAATACCATTTATCTCCAGAAATCTTTTCCCCTTGCAAAACTGAAACTCTCTACCCATTAACAATAACTCCTCATTCCCCTGTCCCCCAGCCCCTGGAAACCATCATTGTACTTTAGCTCTCAATGAATGTGAATTAGCTACTTCAGCTAGCTCATGTAAGTAGAATCATACAGTGTTTGTCCTTTGGGATTGCTTCATTTTACTTAGTATGATGTCCTCAAGGTCCATCTAGATTGTAGCCTGTAGAGAATTTCCTTCTCTTTCAGGTTAAATAAGATTCCATTGTATGTATATGCCACATTTATTTTGTCCATCACTGATGGACACTTAGGTTGCTTTCACCTTTTGGCTATTGTGAATAATGCTGCTATGAACAAGAGTCTATCTTTGAGACCCTGTTTTCAATTATTTTCGGTTTATATCCAGAAGTGGAATTGTCAGACTGCTATGAGTTGTGGAGTAAAGAGGAGTGAGAATGTAATATCAGAGAGCACGGAGAAGGTTTCCAGTGGAGTTTCCAGAAGGAGGAGTGGAAAGAACACAAAACTCTAGCAATAGAACTTATGTGAAGGTGGAAGAGGTCTAAATCTGCACTGTCCTCTACAGGCATTTGCCATTTGACGTGTGGCTAGTGCCACTGAGGGACTGAGTTTTTAACATTTTACTTGATTCTAATTCATTTAATTTAAATAACTACCCGTGGCTTGTGGCAACCATAGAAGACAGAGCAGAGAGCACGGGATCTCTAGACAAAGAGATTATTGAGGGAGGTTTTTGTTACTGTTGTTTTCAGGTTAGTAGAGACTTAGACGATTATAAAAATGATGAGCATTAGTGCTTCAAAAGCTTTTGAAGTTGAAGCACAGGGGCAGAGAAGTAATAAAGTCTCTGAGAGAGAGGTGGTAGGGTTGATGAGAGCTAGAGCAGAGAGGGGTGGTTTGGCCTTTCAGAATACTTGGGACCGTGATTCTATGGGAGGAGAGAGGGCGTGTGATGGGGTTGGAGAATGTTAGGTGTGTAGGCTGGTGGCGGGAAGCTGAGTGGGTTTCCAGCTGATGGATTCCATTTGCTCTGCGGGATGGGAATTGAGGTCATCTACTGCGAGGGAGGGGAAGAGTAGTAAGTTAGAGGTTTCAGGAGTTGAGAAGACTTAAAACAGCTTTGTGGAGAAGACAGAATGCTGACGAGGGAAACATATGAAGTTTGTTGAGTGATTCTTATTTTTCAGATGGGAGGGCATGCACATTGCTCATTTCTCTCAAGTCCAGAGAACAATGGAGCCTTGAATCTTTCTGCTTCCACAAGCACAGTTCTCACCACTGCCTGTGTCAAGCTCCTAGCACCTTATCTGTGCCTCTTTTGACACTTCTCACCTCCATCTTTTATCGTATTTATTCATGTAAAGGCTCTGTTGCTCTTAGTAAATTCCAGGTGTGCAGAATCTTTCATCTAATTCATCCTTGTATCCCCAGCAGTGCCCAGCACAACTCCACACCCACAAAGTAGGGTCAGTAAATATTTGTGGAGTGGTGCATGGATGAATAAAGAAAGGAAAGATGCATGAGGTGGAGGAAAAGCCCCTTTCTCATACCTGGGTTCACCTTCCCCGTTCTTACGCATGATTGACTCCATTTCTACTTTGCATTTCTGGCTTAGACATAGCTGGAGCCTCTCTCCATTATCATGATGGTTTGGAGAGGCATAATTAAAAGTCATGTGAAGCAATGCAGTGTGAAAAAGAAAGGGCTGTTATTTTTGAGGTTTTTTTTTTCCTTTTTAAAAAAGTATTTAATTATTTAATTTATTTTGGAGTCCAGACGTGGCTGGAAAGCTGACACTTGGGAGGTTCCCTTTCCCCAATATAATTGACATCACAGAGTTCATGCCCTTATCTGTCATTCTCAAGGATATAAACAAACATTGAGATTGGCCAGAACCCTGACCTTGTGGGTGACTAAGGCCCCCTGGAGTTAAAATCTAACTAAGATTTCCCCCCGGAACTCCAATTCTATCATTTTGTGCTATATTTACCAATGATGTTACACTTTATCTTAGCAAATATTTAATTTGTTGAGAGAAAACATGTCATGAATGCATTACTCATAAGTTTCCATATTTCCCAAAGATTCTGGCAAGTTGGCAGAGCTGGAACTTCTGGGGTCCTATTAATACAGCTGAAACAAAGCCAAGTGCCAAACTTTAGCGAATTCAAAGGAGAAGAGATGGGTGTTGTACCGAGGCTGGCAGAGTTATGCAGAATGATTTGCGGTGACCAGTTGATCAGTGAGCCCTTCCTGTGCAATGGTCAGCCTAACTCTGAAATCAGATGGTTTTAGAAATAAGCATCTAAAAATCAAGAAAATGTATCTTACTTCCTGAAAATATGGGGAGCTTACTTTCTTTTCCCAATTCCATTCTTCTCTGTTCAATTAAATATACATGGAGCTGCCAATGGATAAGCCTAAAGACTGACTGAAATTTTGCATTACCAATTTTTGTGCTAACGTCAAAGCTTCTGAACTGAAACACCACTGAGAGAATAAAATACCTCTTGACATTGATGGTTTTGAGACTACTGAAACACATACTATTTTAGAAAACCAAAATAGGCTGTTTAAAGAGGAGTTGTTTTTTTTTTTTTTTAATCAATAAGCACCCTTAAAACCTCGTTATTTGTACTGTGAGCTGAAATCTGACCATAGAAGCCATTCTCTTGATTTCCCAAGTGACCTCATAAAGGGTTTGGGCTAACTTTCTCTAATTCTGAAATCCAAAGAAAATAAATTTTATCCACATGTTGGGTTTGGAGATTCGTGTTACATTACAAATAAAACTGAATATTTGTTTCTGGAAAATCTTACTACTGTATATAATTTAAAGTAAAGGTTATATGTGTTTCTTCATTCTTGTCACAGCTTCTCGTTTTTTTTAAGCCTCTGAAGCCACTTTCCCACTTCTGAGTATCCAGCATTTCTGTGTTTGTCGACAATGCGCATGATTAAAATGATATTTTCATATTTCAATGTAGTTGGAGCTCCTTAAAGTAGAGGGTTGTAAGTGCAAAAAAAAAAAAAAAAAAAAAAGAGAGATATGCAGCTCCCTAATGGCTTATTACCATCACATTTGCAATTCAGATCAGCTCTAAATTGACTGAAATTTTTAAACACATAGCAGGCAGTTTAAACTAATGATTGTCTGGAGGTTCACATCTGACATGAACTAAGCTTCTGTTCAAAACAAATTGCAAATAATTCCTCCCTTAGAGTCAAAATGTCACTTTTAAAACTCCATGTTATTGCTAGATTTTTGTCAGTTACATACAAAAAAAAATCTGCTTTTATAGTGTGTTCTACCTTTGAAAGGACTGAGTGACACCATTTCCCTATAAAAAAAAATAGCACAACCCCAACTATCTATATATACGGCTCTACATCAGTTTCACTAGGAATAACCCCCCTCTTCCCCTTCAAAAAATCCTAATTGTAAAGTGAAACACCCTTGGGGCAGTGGTAGGCCCGGTTGCTTAGCAACCCTCAGCAGGTAGCTGGGATTCAGCTGCAGCTGTCCTGATTCTTTCCTAAGAACCTTCTTATTACTGTTTGTGTTAATCTTTAACCAGGCTTTTAAACCACAGTCTTTCTCTCGGGTCTCTTGTTGTTAGATTGCAGAGGCCTCCTGAAATGTTGTCCCAGAGGTAATGGTATTAAGGGTGGCTATTGAATGTTTGAAGAGTGATAAGCACTGAAAGGGATTAGAGTTGCATGTTCCAACTAACCTTATTTTACGTTCTTAAAAAATATCGTGAAAATTGGACCCTAATAGGAACAATGGTTGGTGTTGACACACAGCTCTGAACCTGCTTTCACTCCCCGCTTGTAAATATGGTGAGGCCACCTCACGATAATTGTTCTTTTTAAAAGGCCCACATTCTCCTACAAAGACCACTTATGGAATTCATTTAGAAATTGTAGATAGCCTTAGACTGATTCCCAAGTCGCTTGATTTAATTACGGGAGAGCCAGGTACGAATGGGTTGAGAGAGAGACAGATTTAATAATGGGTTGAGAAAGTCTCCCTCTTTAGAGAAGCGTTTCTGCCTCCACTGGGGGAGGAGGACCTTGACCGTCCAAAAACTCTGTGGTTGGGCTTAAATTTGACCAATTCTTCAAGGATATGTCAGTCTTCTGACAAGAGAGGCACATTTAAAAGCGTGGAGATTTCTTCATTTCTCCTGTCGTGAGGTTTGGATAAATTTCAGAGACCACCCACAGCTGTTATTAGCCAATAGGAGTAAGCTCATAAAACACATTAAAATAAGGCTATTTCTGCATCCCCATTACACAACACAAGGCAAAGTGTAGACGACACAGCTTCTCTGAGGTCTTTTCATGCCGTCTCAGTAGATTAAAAAAAAAAATCATCACAGATGATTCACTCCCAGGACCTGCATTCTGTGTCATTTAAAAGGAATTCAGGCCTTTTCCCAACATAACATTTGGTTACAGACCTGGTCCTATTATGCAACATAATATGTGCTTAATAATACTGATTAACTGACTTGAAATTGGAGAAAGGTCAGAGCAAATGTTGGAGATAACATTTTCATATTTTCCAGACCTTATTGAAGTTAATCTATATTGATACAATCTTCAAACTTTGGATTAAACACACACACACACACACACACACACACAGGTAAGACATTAGTCTCCTTATTTCTGAACTCCATTGATATTCTCCTTTTGTTTGAGGCTGTTTAAAAAATATTTTGATCTTAAGAAAAAACAAAAAGTATAGTTTCCTCCAAAAGGTTGACAGTTGATAGTGTCCACTGTCTACTAGGGTATGTGTGGACTAGTTCATTTTTATGCCTCTAATCCCACCAAACATCAAACGCTAGGAAAATACCTTGTATTTCTGATGGAGAAACTGAGACAGGGAGCTTGTATCCAGTCTTCAGACTGCCATGTTTGGATGACCTGAAAGTACCGGGATATCAGATAAATGTCCCCCAATGTGTGGTGGCACTCAGGCTTCCCCTGAGATTAGTTTTGCATTTAGAAGACTAGCTCATTTTCTTTCCAAGAAACCTTGGACATACCATTTAGAAATGATAAATCTTCTCTATAATTTTGATTTGTCTTCTATTTAAACTCCAACCTCTGTCTTTTATCTTTCTCTTGCTCTAAGATAAATTATTTTGTTACGTGATGATTGCCCAAGTGGGTCAATTAAATTCTGAATACAGCTGGTGTTGATTACAGTTCTGCTAATGAAAATATCTTTGTGCAATCTTCAAGGCAACTTGTAAAAATAAACTGTTTGATGAACCTAGAAGAAAATTTTTAAAAGTCTGTCCATAAGCATGTTGATAGATTCTATCCTATCAATCAAAATTTAGTTTGTCAAATAATAATTCGTCAAATTCCTGTAGAGGAAAATATCAGTTTAGAAAAGGGTGATTTGAAACAATGTGCTCGTGCCTAGATTGTAGAGCCATTTTCACAGGGTTGGGTTTGGCCTTTGTCTCTGCAGATAGTGGGAACATAGTCTCCATACTTCCATCACTTGTTATCTCTAGGCAGCTACCTGTGTCTACTCAGGGCAGACAGCTTTGTGGACCTCACGGCTACTCCCCATTAATGCCCAGGATCTTTGGCCTCAAAACCATCAATCCACATGCCAGAACTATAACCCCAGCTGTAAAGGGTGTGTCATTGGGGTGACCCATTGTAGGCTCTATGGCGTTCATTGTGGTTCATTATTTATGTAGGAACACACAGTTTTAATGTTTGTAGCCCCCCAATTTCCTTCCTTTTGACTTCTGAATCTAGGTATGATAAAATGCCACATATTTTATTCCTAATTACTATAGTTTACACTAAGTGGTGAAGATTTGTTTAGTCCAGGGTTTTTCAGCCTTGGCACCATTGATATTTGGGTATTATTGATATTTTGAGCCCAGTAATTCTTTAGGATGAGGGCTGTCCTGTGCATTGTGGAATGTTTACCAGCATTGCTGGCCTTTACCCACTAGATGACTCTCCTCAGTTGTGATAACCAAACATGTCCCTGGGCATTGCCAAGTGTCCCCTGGGAGCACAGAATCGCCCCCACTTGAGAACTACTGGTTTATTTCCTTGCCTCAATGTGTGGTATAGAGTAGTGCATCAGCAGCACCTGTAAGCTTGTTAGAGATGCAGAAACTCAAGACCCACCCCAGACCCACTGAACAGAAATCTGTGTTTTAACAAGATCCTTAGGTGACTTCATATGAACATTAATGTGTGGGAAGTGCTGGTTTAGTCCATCATCTTGAACAGAAGTCTGGGCTTATTTATTTCTTAGGCTAAGATAGCACGATTCCAAGGGTTGAAATGTAATTGTAGCGGAATGCTCAGCCTGCAAGTTGATGTATATACTGGCAAATGTATTTTAGAGCAAGGTTAATTGACATATTTAAGAAAAATAAAAGGGCACCAACTAACCTAAAAGTCTTTTTTTCTTCCAACAGTTATTATAGTGTTTTCTCTTTTGGCCCACTTTTGCACGTTACGAATGCAGATTAATGGTACCTAAGAAATATTTTTGTATCTCCCAAGATAATCCATAAATAACACTAACAATAATAAATACTAAAATTCATCTAGTATTTATTATGTACTAAGTGCTCTATCAGGTACTTTAATCCTCACAGCAACTCTGTGAGGTATTAACCTCATTTGACAGATGGAGAAGCTAAGAAAGAAATTAAGTACCTTTGTCCTGATCACACATCCCTACAAAGTGAGTGAGCGGGCACCCAGGTCCATGTTCGTTCCATCCTATTATCCTACCTTTCCTTCTAAAGAGAGAGAAAGAGAAAAAACAGTAACGAATATTTCCTTCAGCTAATTATGCCTAAACAGCATCTATGCAGATTCTCAGCCCCAGGAATGAGCAGGGGGAAAGAATCATTTTTCTGTAAAGCCCTCTTTTGTTCTATCTTCTTAGATTGGTCTCATTATACCTTGAGAATGTCTGATTGTTGCCACCAGCTTAAGGTGAAGAATCAGGCTCACCCTTTCCCTCCCCTTGCCCTGACAGGATTAGTGTCCAGCAACAACAAAGCCAGGCAGTACATTGTAAGAAGCATTCTTGGAAAGGACTGTTTTGTCTCTTGTCTTTGAGATTTGCCCACTGATTGCTAGGACTAGGTTCTGTGGACTGATTAGCTAGCCCAAGCATTTGATGAGTAGACAGAAACAGAGAAAGAAGACTAAATGTGGCGTTGACATGATTTAATTGGAAACTAATACCTCTGTAATTCTTAATTTTTCCTTCATCAGAAAAACCTGCTTTTGCTTCTGAGCCTTTCTTGGGCAGAACCTCTTCTACTGTCTCACCAACCTATTTTTTAATTCAACCTATATTCCATCAGACAGTATTCCCAGCTTCCTTTTATCACCATGGTGACACCATGTGCTTATGCCTTTATTAAAAATTTATCTTAAATAGATCTTCTAGGAACTAGTCTTCTAGGCAATGACAGTTTTTCCGTTTCAAATCCACCATAATGTCCAGATACTGGGAATTTGTGTGCAAATATTATTCCACTATTACTATAAAGGGAAATAAAGCAAAATGTTTAAAATTAGATAGCTGCTATTCCTGCTAGCTGCTTATGCATGGAAAAAGGCATTTTATATGCATTCCATTCTTACGTTCCAAGTGCACTTGGCACACAGTCTTTTTAAAGAAGAACTTTATGTAAGCTTGAATTAGCTTATATGATCATCCATAATTGGTAAATTTTTAACTTTTAAACTTAATGTCAACTTTCCAGGAATATGTCCTGTGAAAAAAATCAGAAATGCTGATGAAGATTGGCATGCATTGGCCTCATATTGTTTATAATAAACAGCTTAAAGACTATATATATGTCCAGTAATGGGAGAAGAAATAATAGTATAGCAATTTATACTATTGCTGTAGTATGTTACATACTATATAGTAATTGGTGTGGTATAGTATAGTATAATTGGTACACTACAAATTGCTCAATGGTAGTAATGATTGAATAATATATATTTCTTAAGAATGATATTGCAAATAATTTTAGTGATGAGGAAAGAATTACAATAATTGAAAATATACTGAATTTATATATGATATGGCTTCTATCTTTATAGCTATGTCTATAGCTCTTCAGTTAATTAAATATATTTAGTTATATGTCTATTTATAAAATTAAAAAATTGCCAAATTTTAATAATGACTATACCTGGTTGGTGAGTTTATGGATGATTTTTATCTTTTTAAAGCTTTTCTCTGTTTTCTACAGTTTTTTAGTGAACATAAAATGCTTTTGAAATCAGAAAGAAAAAAGTGAATATTTAAATATAAAATTAAACTAACTTAATTCTACCTGGATTGTAGTAATATAATTAAGAGGTCCCTGAGATTTTCAATATTTTTCTTGTATTTAAAGAGTCTGTTGTTACAGAAACTACTTTTAACCTCGTACTTTTGTGTTAAAAGAGGGTTTCAAAACAATTATTCCAAATGAAGGACAGAGACTATTGTCTTCACCACAGATAATGAAAAATGAGTTAGAAGGAGATAGGAACAAAATCAGGGAACATTGTCCCCAGTGTGTATAAATTAAATAGCTAATTTTCCAAAAGGTCAAATCTGGAGTCTGCAGATGGGTTTGACAAAAGAAAAGATTGCCAGAATATTTTTCATTATACTTAAACAAAAATATTTAAATTAAGCAAAATGTAAGAAGATGCTTTTATAAAGGATATGATTAATGGGTACTTTAGGGGGAAAATAATCAGAGGATGGTGCTGGTATACTAAGTAAAAGGCACAGTATTTGGTCACAGCAAACCTGCTATTCTAGATTTAACTGCCATTACCAAGACTTGGATAAATAATCTCTCTTGGCCTCAGTTTCTTCACTTATAATATGGAAGCTATCTAAAATCCCTTAGAGATGAGAGTCTGCTTTGTTCTACTGTTTCACGTGTCCTTGTAGCAGAGATCAAATTATGGGGGTTTACATTTCTGAAACTTGGGTCAAGTTCCTGGCTGATCCTCAATAATAACAACTGTGTGGGCATCTCTTGTGATGATAGGAATTCTTCGGTGGTCAGTCAGCTTTGTTATTCTCACCAAGTAAATGAAGCCAAGCAACATGGATAGTAAGCCCAAGCACACAGAATCTCTTCTTGGTTTCCACCAAACAGTGCTCTTTCATTTGGAACACTCTTTCCACATGTGGAAGTGTTTCATCTTTCATAAAGTGCTTAGCGTAAATTTGTGATGAGAAACAGCAAACGGTGATAATAGCTGTTCTGTTTTATGAGTACAAGTGTCTGTTAAATATATCTAACATGCACTTGTTTATACAAATGTGTGTATTAAAAAGGCACTTAAGTAATTGATAATAAATAAACGTATTAGTATTTTTAAAAACAGCTTTACTGAAGTGTAATGGATATGCAACAAACTGCATATACACTTATACATATTTTAAGTATACAATTTGCTGTTTTGATATATGCATATATGTAAGCCCTCACCAAAACCCATAACATCACCCCAAAAGCTTCCTTGTTTCCTTTTGTAATTCCTCTGCAAACTCATGTATGGTATAAAGTATTGATCAGAGTTTTTGGTTTTTTTTTTTTTTGGGCATTGTGTATATCCAATTATTCTAGCACCATTTGTTGAAAAACTTCCCTTTCTTCCACTTGCAACTTTGTTAAAAATCAATTGCCCACATATGTTTGGGTTTATTTTTGTTTTTCGTTTTGTTTTTTTGGCTGCACTGCTTGTAGGATCTTAGTTCACCGACCAGGGATTGAACCCAGGCCAAGGCAGTGAAAGAAATGAGTCCTAACCACTGGACCGCCAGGGAACTCCAATGGGTTTATTTTTGAAATAACTGTTTTGTTTCACTAATATAGTTCTCTGTCTGCCAGTACCACATTGTCTTGATTGATGTAGTTTTATAATAAGTCTTGGATTTAGATAACATAAATCTTGCAAATTTGTTTTTTTAAAATTTTTTCTGAAGTATTTTTGGTTATTTTTGGATATTCAATTTTCATACGAATCTTAGAATTAGCTTGTCATTTCGCTGAGAAATCCTGCTGAGATTTTTATTGGGATTGCATTGAATCTCTCAGTCAATTTGGGAGAATTGATATCTTAATGATATTGACCTTTCTGATCCACGATCACAGTACATCTCTCCATTTACTTAAGTTTTCTTTAATTTCTCTCTGCAGAGTTCTGTAGCTTTCAGTGTATAGGCCATGTAAATCTTTTGTCATATTTATGCTTAAATATTTCATATTTTTGATACTGATGTAAATGGTATTACTTCTTTCAATTTCAATTGGTTATTTATTACCGATTGAAAAATACCATTTGATTTTTAAAAATAAAAATACCATTGATTTGTTTTTAGTGTTGATCTTGGATCTCATGACCTTGTTAAACTCAATTTTTAGTTCTAGTAGACTTTTGGGGTAGATTTCGTAGGATTTTCTACATGGTGATCATATCATTTGTGAATACTGACAATTTAACTTCTTTGTCTCCAATCTGGATATTTTTCTTTCTTTTTACTTATCTTATTACATCAACTTAGCACTCCAGTAAAGTAATGAGTAGATGTGGTAAAAGCAGACGTCATTTCCTTGTTCCAGATTTTAGGGGAAAAGCACTCAGTGTTCCACCATTAAGTATGATGTTAGCTGTACATTTTTTGTAGCTGTCCATTATCATGTTGAAAAAGTTTCCTTCTAGTGTTACTTTCCTGAGAGTTTTTTTTTCTTTTAATCAGGAATGCATTTGGATTTTGTCTAAAATATTTTGCATCTATTGAGACTATGTGTGTGTGTGTGTTTGTGCGTGCGCACATGTGTGTTTTAATCAGTTAATATGTTGAATGATATCGAGCAGTTTTTAATGTTAAACCAGACTCATATTCCTGGGGTAAATCCCACTTGGTTATAATGCATTTTCTTTTTAAAATTATATATTGTTGGATTTGATTTGCTAAAATGTTAATTTTTTGCGTCTGTGTTCATGAGGGATGCTAGTCATGTGTTTGATTTTGGATTTAAAGTAATGCTATTATCACACCGTCTCTTCACATTTCTAGAATTTGTGTAGAATTTGTTATTTCTTCCTTCAGTGTTTGATAGAATTGACAAATAAAGCGACAGGTGGTGACGACTTATTGTCATGATCATTTCATAATGTACAAAAATATCAAATATCAAATATCAAAAATATCTACTGTGTTGTACACCAGAAATTAATATAACATTGTATGTCGATTATAATTCGGTAAAAAAAGGATTGACCAATCAGGCCATCTAGACGTGGGGTTTTCTTTATGGGAAGATTTTAAATTACAAATTCAATTCCTTAATAGGTACAGTGTTATACAGATTATCTGTTTCCTCTTGAGTGAGCTTTAATAGTTCGTGTCTTCTAAGGAGTTTGTCATTTTCATCTAGTTGTCAGATTTATAGACATAAAGTTTACAATATTCTTTATTAGCTATTCTAGTTATCAAATTATTTCCTGTCAGCTCCAGATCCATTGTTTACCTGCTCTGTGACAATGGAGCTTTAAACATTTCTCCTTTGCAGCAAGCATGATAATGAGCTTTGTCAGTAGAAGGCACTGAAGGACATTATAGAGGAGGGATTTGTCTTCCTTCTTGCTGTTGGGAGTCAATGTTCTATGTATATTTTCAAATTTTTGCAGTCTGGCTTTTAAGCAAAGAACATTGGCACCTGGGTTGAAGGATGATTGAATAGAACCATGAAGATAGAGGCATCTGGAGAGAGATACAGATTTATCCCCACAGATCCATTTGTTTATATTCCAGGGTGGTGTTATAGAGGGGAGAGGAGGGAATCCCCAGAGAGAGTTTGTTTATATTCTGGAGCAAAGGTCTCTCTAAAGAGAAGGCTGGCAGGTGTGCCAGCAGCCCTCTATAAGCTTTGAGTTTCATAATTTTGGAGTTCCTATCCTGTGGTGCAAAGCTCATTTTTATGCACAGGGTACATGTGCTCAACCACGTCACACCACATTTTCATTTGGAACAGTTTCCACATGTGGAAATAGAGCATGTGATGTTCCCCTGCATCATCCTGTGGGAGAACTGAGTCATGAGGAAAGGACACAAACTGCTGTGTATGTAAAAGTGCTGTTCCCTGAACAAGAGGTTTTATGCCCACACACATACACACACATTTATGTATACATGCACATACACATGTATCTACCTCTGTGGCAGCCTTACTTGTTGGTTTATAGATCTCATAACATTTCAGATCTTTCACAGTTTCAGACTTAACGGTTCCAGTTGGCTGCTCTTTTGCCCCTTCTTTGCCCCAGCTGCATGGCTGCCAGCAGGGCACTGCCTCAGCAACATATCCAGAGCACTCAGCCCTTCAGTGAGCTCACAGCCCTGGCCACTGCATTCACTGTGGCCCTGCTGACTTGGACACCATATGCTCCAGGTGTTGCTCTGCCCTTTTGGTCAACAGGCTCCCCACACTTCAGCCTCCTCTGCACAATATCCCACCAGCCTTGACCCATCTGCACCCCATAGGGTTGTTTCTCACAATCCTCCTGACATTGGCACTGCCTACTCCTGGATGCATTTCACCCCACCAGTGAGTGTGCTCCAGAGCTTTGACTCCTCTTGTGCTGTCGTTCACCAGCATGGTTTCACCTGCAGCTGGGGGAGGTTTTTAATTTACCTATTTATTTTTTCCTGCTTCCTCAACACCTGTGGACCAGCTCAGGCTTAGCCAATCCAGCGAACTTCCCTGCCATGTCGTGGGCTGCAGGACCAACTTTTCTAATAAGGTATTAATTCAGCCTTGAGGAGGGCGGCCCCTTCCAAGCTCATTCCTCCTTGATTACTCTCCCTCAAGCTTATGTTATTCTTGAGTGCTTTCTTTATATCTTTATTATTACCCTTCATTATAGCACATTATTCTTTTTTATAGTTAATGCAAACTTTATTGATAAAAGACTCTTAAATTAGTTGTATCATGCCGTGCATTCAATACAGAATAGGGTGACCATTCAGGGCTACAGGGAGAAGAGCTCACAAACTCAACAGTTAACTACTCTTTATATCAAACTTTCTCTGCTCAAATTACTGTGTGTTTTCTGTCCCTTGATGAGATTCTGACTGATGGGACTGTTCTCTGACTAATGAGAACAAATTTGTACTCAATATACAATAAGCTGCACCTGCTTAAGGTGTACAATTTGATATGTTTGATATATGTATACGCTCATAATACACAATCAGGATAATCAATGTAATTGTTACCTTCAAATGTTCACGTCAGATGGTATTTTGGGTACATTGGAATCAGTTTCTGGGATTCATAGTCACTTTCATGTAGAGTTAAATCACTGCTGGTCATTCCGGTTTAGGAATGGCTTCCAGAATTACTTCTACTGACTATTTTCTCTCACTCGCATCTGGATAGGAAGGATCAGGGCCACATGAACATGTCCTGTGGTGCTGAGCGTGGACCTGTGTGGCTAATGCAGGAAAAATACGGTTTACAATAAATAAATATTTAGATCCAGGACCTTGGCTGTGGAAAATTGTTCCGAATTGTACACTCACATGAACAAAGGCTTGATAGAGGTTTTCAAAGTTATCAACAAAACTTTTAATTAAACTACTAATAATGCGTCAAGAAGCTAAAAAAAATCATTTAAAAACTATCAATAATAAAACGAAAATAAATTTTGGTTAACCATGCTCAAGGAGAGACTGAATTAGCTATCTAGCATCTTTGCAAAAGAGGCAGTCAAAGAGGTTGAAGCTAAAAATGTAGGCAAAACTTACTGTAGAGGTGGGTCTGTCAGGCTATGAATAGAAATGTTTATTTTCCTTTGGTTTATAATGTTTGTGGTATCTGTCAGCTTTTACATGTTGAAATCTGTTTGCATTTATCTTTTCATCCCAAATAAATATTTACTTTTATACTTAATTTTGTATCCATAATTTGGTATTGTCAAAATGCTTTGACTCCCATAACCTGGATCTGCCCCTGTTCCCAAGCATCCTTTTCCTTAAATGTGTGAAAATATACGTAGAACACTGACTCCCACTGGGAAGTAGGAAGACAAGTCCCTCCTCTATAATGTCCTCCAGTGAGTGCCTTCTATTGACAAAGCGTATTATCATGCTTGCTGCAAAGGAGCAATGTTTAAAGTTCCATTATCAGAGAGTGGGTAAAGAAGAGTGGATTTGGAGCTGACAGGCAGTAAATTGCCCAGTGTATGGAAATTTTTATGGCAACAGACTCTGTAGGGATTTTGAAAATAATGACCATGATGATGATGATGAGGATGACAACGATGGAGTGATGGATGGTGATGGTAGTGATAACTAATGGCTGTTTCTTTTATTCCTATAGACCAAGCTAAATCCACTAACCACCTTTGCAGATTTTTCTGACATATCAAAGATTTCTTCTTTATTCTCAAAATTGCACCAACTACAATTTAAACTTCATCTTATCTATCCTACTGTGCAAGGAGAACCTCTGGTCAGCATTTATCATATATTTCTTTATGTGGTCAGTGTCTGTTTTATCAAACAAAAATCAGAGCATACAGTTTTTTCTAGTTTATACATTTCTGGTATTATACAACATGGTATTTAAAGCCTGATACAAGTATCCAGTTAATTTGTATTTATTTAAAGTAATCGCCTTTATTGTAAAAAATATATGAAAATTGAGTGTATATATATTTTTTTTTTAAAGAAGAATTTTTTTTTTTTAATTTTATTTATGGCTGTGTTGGGTCTTCGTTTCTCTGCGAGGGCTTTCTCTAGTTGCGGCGAGCGGGGGCCACTCTTCATCGCGGTGCGCGGGCCTCTCACTATCGCGGCCTCTCGTTGCGGAGCACAGGATCCAGACGCGCAGGCTCAGTAGTTGTGGCTCACGGGCCCAGTTGCTCCGCGGCATGTGGGATCTTCCCAGACCAGGGCTCGAACCCCTGTCCCCTGCATTGGCAGGCAGATTCTCAACCACTGCACCACCAGGGAAGCCCAGTGTATATTTTGAGTAAATATTTCATGTACATATAGAAGTACATGAAAACTGTACTGAAAAATTAAGGACACTGTTATTTAGAGTGTTATTTGTCTAGTCTTCAGTAATTATGTTTTCGGGTGTGTTTTTTCATTTAAAAGTTAGCGTTGAAATTGGTGGCTTCAGACCTATTTTAGGTTCAAGATAAAGTTTAGAACTGCTCTTGTGTAATATGCCTTAAGAATTATTCAACGTAGCATAAGGCAACTTATAACTGTGCTTTTATCGTATTTGATTTATTTATATGGCAAATGTATTGGTTTTCAGATGTCTATATTTTGCTTTTATTCTTCACGTGTATCTTCCTAGTTTGAATCGATCCCTTTCCTTCTTTTCTCTCTTAGTTTGTCATTTTTTTCACAGTCAGGTTGCTCAATCCCAAGACAAAGAGCTCTTTGATAATGGGGTAGAAAATGGGTTAAAGAATGGTTTAGAACTAATTCAAGAAAGAACAATCTGATTCCCACTTGGGCACAGAAACTGAATCAGATGGGGCTGTGGAGCCTGGGGAGGAAATTGTGGGTACTTGCTCTTGATTGAGTATCATTATCCTCCTGTGGTCTAGGAAGATGATTGTTATAATTAGCAACAAATGTCATGGGCAACTATAATTTACCTTTCCCTGTAACAGCTGATAGTTTACCTTTTTCAATGCTTTCTTCTACCTACCCACCAGTTCATTCCCCCCACCCTTTCATAACAGTCAAATACAGGATAAAATATATTTGTCTTATAGTAACTGTCTTATAGTAACTGACAGTAATAATGTGACTATTAAGTTTTAAAGTCATTTAATGAGCACTCACCCCAATTTGGGGCTCCCTTAAAATTAAAGTTTCTACAGGGAGAAGTTAGAAACCACAGGATTACATAATAAGCATGCAGGAGGGACTGTAGAGATACTTTAGGACTACTGCTTATTAATCCTTTTTCTAAGTAAAGTATAAAGCAGGGTCCCCAACCCCCGGGCGGTGGACCGGTATTGGTCCGTGGCGTGATAGGTACCGGGTCGCACAGCAGGAGGTGAGCGGAGGGCGAGGGAAACTTCATCTTCCGCTCCGCATCGCTCGCGTTACCGCCTGAACCACTCCTGCCCTCCCCCAACCCCCCGTATGTGGAAAAATTGTCTTCCAAGAAACCGGTCCCTGGTGCCAAAAAGGTTGGGGACCGCTGTTATAAAGGGATATTATTTACTGTGTTGCGAAATATCTTTTAAGTGAATTTTAATATTATTTAGATTTTATTCATGGTGTACTTTTTCCAATTCCAATTTGATGCAGTAATTCAATAGAAGTACGTGTAACTTGAGTTGAATTTTAAAAATAGAATGCAAAGTACAATATTTTATGAAGCATCATATAATTAATTGTGAAAAATACTTAACTAGCCTGTACCTGTGCTAGGTATTTACTACATGATAGAGTTGTTGAATTGTCTTTAAATGAAAGTAGCTCAAGTGCTGTTTTTAAAAAATGTCCCACTCTTTTGGAATTTGGACTAAGTCTAGATAAAGTAGGCCTCACTGCAGATTTTAAATAACATAGAATATCAAGAAGAGTAATTAAATGAAAAAGTCAACAAAATAAGTAGCTGATAAATCATCTGGCAAAGATGAATATTCCCAAAACTGAGGAGAGATGAGAATAATATAATGATATATTTTTATCATATATGTGTAGCTACTGCTCTGACATTTCTGTTTTTTTACTACCACAACTTTAGAATGAATGGTCAACATCTCATGTCTACATGTCTACCTTGTATCCTCATGATCTGAATTAATTCTATGTTTTCCCTGTGACTGTTCTGGAATACCATTCATATGTTCTTTTAACCATATATGATGGCCTTTGCTCCGTGTTCATCCTCCATAACATCTCTGTAGACTTTGATATTTTAGACCACACCCTGCTTCTTGAAACATTGTCTTTTGTGGCTTTGATTCTGGGTTGTCTTCTGACATCTGAACTGTTTCTTGTTTCATTATTTTTGTCCACTCTTCTAAATGTGCATGTTTTGTAATGCTCATTTCTAGAACATCTGCTCTTTTCCTCCTTCTTTGGGAAATATCTGTTTTCTCAACTATCCTTTCTCTGTGGACAAGACTGTGATAACTAACATTTTTCCATCTCTAGACTTTCTTGAATATCCTAGAGACAAGGAAAATAAGAGAGCACTAACAAGATTAAGAAAACTTTTTTTTGTTAAGATCATAAAACTATCTGTTTAGAGAGTTGGAACTACGTAAATAATTGGAAAGATGGAGCATCTGTTAGTAAAAACAAAACAAAACTGGAGTTTGATTTTTTATTTTTGCTCTCTTTTAAAGTACAATAATTTTTTCTTTTTAATATTTATTTTAATTTTCATTCTTTAATTTTAGAGGTTGTTCTTGTGTTGTTGCATAGCTATTTGCTACAGCTTAATAACATATGTACTGTATCCAACAGTTTTCAAGTAATTCAGGTACTAAGCAAATGTGCATAGTTTTTGAGACAATGGGAAAATTCAATTACTGTTTATACTCAAAGTTATATTAATGGCACTGGGGAAAGTCCATTATTTTAACACCACTTGCTGATTTTGCTGGCAGTGATTACAGTAAAGTATAATAAATTTTATTTATAAAGGGCTTTTAAGCTATATACTTAGAGTGCCTGGATCTCAAATGACACTCAAGGTTTCCTTTCCTTTGTATGTCAGTTGATAATTTCACTTTCTCAAAGCTGATGAACGTATTTGCATAGAGTTCATTCTGCTGATTACTGACATCACCAAAACCAAATTTACTGCATGTGTTCAAATTATCATAGGACTACCCAATAAAGTCTTGATTTTTTTAAACCATATTATTCTTATATAAGCTTAGGATTTAAAACAAACAGAAAAACATAGAAAACTTCTGCGTCAAAGTCTTAAACTAGGGCACAAATTAGATTTTTGTGTACTAAGTACAATGTGATAAAAGACAATGCGCCTGATTTTTTTTTTTAAACTATTTTTTTTTTTTTTAATGCGCCTGATTTTTATATATGATTGCAGAATTAGTCTCATCTTAAAATCACACACTGGCTATTCTTGTTACCATAAAAAAAGCAAAGAATTGTTTGCTGCCTAAAGCTTGTTTTACTAATGAAAATATTTCTATGCCACCTCTTAGCTGTTAGAAGGTGTTGCATAAAGAGACGCCACAGTTGCTTCTTAGAAGTTAAAGCATATTTGCTTAACAGGTTAATTTTCTCCCTCAATTTCATTTTGTTCACATTCATTTACTTTTTCTTCTCTACCAGCTTCTGTCTTTTCCAAAATGTTTGGATAATGATTGTTTAGCAAATTTTTAATTTGAAGGACAGTTTCAGCCAAAAAAAATTTTTTTCTTTTGTTACCTCATTTTCTGAATTGAAAATATCTGCATATCCACATATGGCGTTCAATATATTTGAAAATTGTATTTGACAGTAAAGAAAATGTTATACCAAGTATTTGATGGAAGTAAGAAATAAAATCTTAGAATGATAGAGCTCATGTAACTAGACAAAACCATTACATGTTATTAAATATTTTATATAAAAACATACTGAAATAGAAAATTGATGTTACTGTAAGCACTTAAAAAATATGGCTACATTGGAAATTTGGGGATGGAAATTTAAGGAATTTGAATGTTTTTATTTGAACTATTCCTATTAAGCTTTTAAAAAAATTTCTATTCAAACTATACCTATTCAAACTATGAGTAAATTGGGAGTACTTGAGTTACCAAATATTGCAAGACTTACAAAGATATTACCATATTCATATCCTTGTTAAATTCATCGTACTGTGTTCTAGTGGCTGCCAAAACATATAGTAATATGACAAATGTATTGAGGGGCATTCTGGGATGTACATAGTAGTTGAAGAAAATAACTTCTGCATGATATAGGGCAAAAAAATTAAGATATTAAAAGTAAATACTTTCACAAAAGATTCCAATTTTATAACCAATGATTTAAGAAGTCCCATAACATGGGACTAATTTAGTTTATATATGTACTAAAATTTTTTTATTTAGTTTTATTTCACAATTAGACTTTTCACAATTAGTCTTAGATAAAACAACAGCAGCAAACCCTCCTCCCTCCAAGAAAACCCCTCAGCACCTTAAGGGAAATCAATTTAATTTTATTTTTAAACTTTTAAGGATATTTGGGAGTTATGCTCTCATCTTCAATTCTATTCCAAAGTAACAAAAACATAAGTCGATGATATATTTATTTTCTCCTCCTCCAAATCTTAGACTGATTATATGGTTAGTCATCTGATTAAAAATGTACACCAGCTTTGTTTTCTTTTCTTTTTTTTTTAATAAAGCAGGCGACTCAATCTCATATTTTTTCCGAAGAGAAAACAGGTTGTTGGCAAGTCTATTCTACTATTGTAGATTTAAAGGAGACTTAAAACACAAGAAAATACAACATAACACTCAGAGTAAATTAAAAATAATTTAAACTTTAGAAGATAAACAATGATAAGGATATTAAATGCATGTTATAAAAACCTCTACACTGCCATAAGTAGACGAAAAATCAGCACTAATCTTTTTAGCAATTAACTGAAAAATTGTAACCTGAACAGTTCCATAGTTCACAGAGTTCATGTGTTTAAAAATAAACCAATTGTTTAAGAGGTACAATTATTTTGTGTACTAATCCCAGGAAGAAAGTTCTTGCAAGGTTTCTCATTAAGAGGATAATATAAACAATGTCCTCCATGAGATTGCTACAGAAGAGTTCAGAAGTCTGTTTTTAAAAAAATATACTAAATATTTAATATTTATTGTTATATGATATTTATATTAATATATGTGAATTAATATAGAAATATGATAATCGACCATATAAATATACTAAATATTAAATGTATGTTATATTCCCTTAGAGTATTACAATAAAGCAGAGAATAGAGAGGTAATCTTATTTTCTATGGAAGTGCATAACATAAGTACCATGAACCAGCAATGGCCTTAATGGACACCCGGCTATGCTATCTGTTGCAAAGCAGAGGGGTTTAGGTGCATCACTCCAAAACAACAGTCATCAACTTGGCAAGCTATCCATACAAGTGCCTTATAATTTATGATCTTATGTAATAGGTTAACTCATTTAGCTCTCCAGGTATATATTTTGCAGTCAGTTCTCTACTATATAGAGAATGGCCTGCTATTCAAGATTAACTACTCTGAGGGTATTTTCCTGATACTTTGGGAAAAAAAAAAAAAAAAAGGCCAAGGGGCAGGCATGATTGGTTTGCCTGCATATATAATTTTCAGGCTAACTTTTTCTTCAGCCATCTACCCTTTTCTGGAGAACTTTGGGGAACCATTGGTCCCTTCATCCGTATATACAAAATTACATCCCAGAGAACTTGTTGCATCTTCCTGTAGGGAGAGGCTTTCTATGCACTGTACATCCTGTTGGGCAGGCACATCAACTTTTCTAAAAGGATGTTAGTCCATCCCAATCTAGGCATATGGTTCCAAGCTAAGGCAGAACATGGGACAGCTGTGCTCCAGGCGCCTGTTAAGGAATACTACCTTAAGGTCCCTGCTGCTCCAATTTTAAGAAAAACTCACTTGAACAAAAGTATATTTATAAACACACACACACACACACACATATATATATATATCACTGGAAGGTATGCAGTCCAGCTGAGAATTGCATTAATTGACTGCTTATTGCTGTTGGCCCCTCATATAATTGCTTTTATTGAATTGCTTCTTTAGTGCAATGCCCCAGCCTACAGTGAGTAATTTTATAAGAAAACAGTCTTATGAAACATATTGCTGCATCTAGCGTAAGAATGCTGTGGGGTTTGTTTCATCGCCCAGTGCCATCTTTATGAGGACCCATGGGAGAAGAGTCTCTTGGATTACAAAAATAGGAATGCCTGTCCTGGGCCACATTTGCCCTTCTCATCCATACTATGAATAAGGTACCTGATTGGGCCACAGCTGAATGCTGAGCTTCCTGGCTGTGTCCCCCACAGCCCACCCTTGCACTGGATGCCAGAAAAGGTAGGGTCAGTATATGCCTTTCTTCCAGCAAAGGTCCAGATCCACAGGCAGCTTATGTATTCACTTCAGTCCTGGCTTCAACTAACTTCTTCTAGTGTCATTTTCCTTTGATTTCATTTTTTTTATCCTCTTAGGTGAGAGTTTATCTTTTCTTAGCATAGTGTATAGATTTGGAACGCTACCTTAAATGATTTATGAAAGTGAGGGTGAGAGTTTTGAGAACAGCGAAGGCCTTGACCTTTCATTGTTACATGTCCTTCTAGCCCAGGGACCCTTGTGTACTTTAAGCTGCCCCAATATGCAGTCAGACTGCACTCAAGATTCGCGCACCGTTCCCTCTACAGGGTTTTTCTTTATTGATACAATGATATTTTACCACCTTCCTCAGGGAGGCCATGAAACATGGCTGCTGTTGCAGATCACTTGTGCTGTGCTCTTTGAGCATGTAAATTTTCATATAAAATTTAAGCCTTCTTGGAAGTATTAGATTCTGTGAGCTTAATGTTTTTGATGACTCATATTGTCCCTCAGTTTCTTGGGTGATTTAGTAAAAGATCTGAACTCGTCTCTGAAATGAATATACTCATTTAATTAAAAAAATGAAATGTTTACATAATTATGTTGATAGGAGTTGACAGTAAAGCAGAAATTCTGAGAAATGCTAGTACTAAATATTGTCAGTAAACTCATTTCTTCATTGTCTGAAAATACTTCTTACTAAAATGGCATAGCAGAGATTCAGTATATCCCATGAGTCACTTTACCATTCACACTTTTTGAAAAACTAAGAGGAATGTGGGAAAATCATTTTGATTACGTTATCATTCATTCACTCATCCACTTATTCCTGTTGTCAATAACTACTCTGTACCCTGCACTATTCTAGGTATTGAAGATACAGTGATGAAAATTCAAAACCCCTGCCGTTGTGGAACTTATATTCTAGTCAGGGGAGACAGATAATAAACACTAATGAATTCATATACCACCAAATGAGATAATTTCAGATGGTTTTGGATGCCATGAAGAAAAAGAGGTGACTAACTGTGGTGACGACTTTGGTTAGAGGAATCAGGACAGGCCCATGACCTTTGATACGAGACCTGAACGATGAGAGGGAACCAGCCACACCAAGATCTGGAGGAAGAATCCTCCAAGCAAAGAGAACAGCTAGTGCAAAGGATCTGAGATGAGAACAAGTTTGCACACTCAGGGTCCAGGGAGAAGTCCAGCATGCTTTGAGCACGGAGATGTCAGAAGTGGTGGACCAGGTAGATAAGAGGCAGGCGGAGGACAGGTCACTTGGGGTTGATTAGCTGTGCATGTCTATCTGTCGGGACCTTGAAAAAGTCATCTAACGTGTCTTGGTCTCAGTTTCCAGAAGCAAATGGGGAGGATGAAAGCTCCTTCATAGGCTTGTTTGTGAAGATTTTGCATGTTAATCAATGGTAAGTGCTCGGGAGAATGCCTGGCACTTAGTAAGAACTGTATGTGTTATCTATTATTGTTATGTATATATGCATGGTACAATTTTCATCTAGCTAACAATTTATTGTTGTGATAGACTTTTCAAGCAAGTATAGATCTTAGTAATCATATCAAATCTTGACATTTTACAGATGAGGCTTCAGCTCAGAGAGGTCAAATGGCTACCCAGGTTCCCACAACTAGTAAGTAAATGTTTAGACTAGAATCTTGGTCTTTTGACTCTCAAGCCAAGAGCATTCACTATTAGATGGTGTTGGACTTTAGTTATCAACCTAATGGCGTAGAATTATTTTCCTTAGTGTTTGCCTTATAGGATTATATTTAGAAAAGTATAATTGAACCTGACTTTTTTTTTTTTTTTTTTTGTAGAGATTGAGATAGTTACCACGTTGGTAGTGAATTTATAAGCTAATGATTTACTGATAATTAAAAGACCTTTGGAAGTAATTTGAATTTCAGATTATTCTATTTTAACTAACAGATTAGCCACAGATTCAAATATCCCATTTGTAGCTTTAGCATTTACACTTTTTGGGTAAGGTGGATCTAGGAAAATAATTTCATGTCATTCATTCATCCCCTCAACAACTCCTCTGTGCTCTGTACCCAATACGAAGTGCCTACCCTCATGGAATTTGTACTCTAGTCAGAGAAGCAGATAATAAATGCATGAATAAACTAACACATGACTAAAAAAGGCAATTTCAGAGAAGTCCCCCAAAATATTTGAAAATAGGGAAATCAAGTAATCAGTGATTTTTCATTATGATAGATAAGACTGTTATCACTAAAATTAGAAGGCCTAATCACACTTTAAATGATTAACTCATTTTAAAAAGTTATTTTTCAAGCCTCAGTTCTCTAGCCTCACTACCTACCAATAAACAAATTAATGGTTTACATGAATTCAAATGCAGTTATGTACATGGTATTATTGAACAGTGAGATTTAAATTAATATGTAGCACAGTCATTGTTAAAGCATTAATATATAGGGCTAAGTTTATTTTACCCAAAATGTGTGATTTGGTGGCTTGGAAAAATTTTTAATTTTAACTTGTCTCTTTCTACAACTTTATAAGTTTTCCTAGGCATAGGTAAATTTGTTCCTGGGATAGTTTTTTCTTTGTTTTTCTCTTTATAGGAAATCCCTTACCTAGGAAAGGTTTTGTTCCAAAAGTTTACTTGTAAACCATTTTGAACTAGATTGCCGTAGAACCGGGCTTAACATGGTGGTTAGTTTCAAATGCCAGTTCACAGAAGTTTATTTCCCCGTTCTTGAAGCTGAGTGGTTGTAGTTATGGCGCTTCCTTGAGCTCTGACCCAATTTGGTTTGGAAGGAGTAAACAGAGGATGCATACTTTTCTCCTCTGAGCTCAGAACTGGAGCCAGTCCGTCCCTCGAAGCTGATGAGCTCTCCCCTTTGCACCTTCCTTGCTTCCTTTCTGCACCCCTGTCTCCCCATGGCACCCTTCTCTTTAGGCCCTTATAAAGTTATAAGTGTTTTTTTCCCCAGTAAAAACTGTGTTCCTTATTCTCTGTTTTCCATTTTATTGGAATAATACCAAAATTGACAATGAGGTACACGAAATGAATATGTGATTTTCAAGATACCGAACAGATATTTCACATTGTTGAAATGATTTCTTTTAAAGTTTGTTCAGATACCTGTTTTTAGGGTTCAATAACTTATTTTCTCAGCGTCACCTCCCTTTGCCCCCTAACAACACCCCCTGTTCAGTCAGGGCTGCAGCTGACTGGTCCTCAGATGTTCACGGAATGTCCTCGTTTCTCGCTTTGAGAGGGTAAATGGGATTTGAAAATCTATGAGATTTCACTCAAGGCAAGCTTAGTCCTGTAAGGAAAGGCTGAAAAATTATAGCAATATTATCCAATTAGTTTGGGTTCACCCTGCTGTTGGCATCTGCTTTGTTCTCTGTATCGTCTTTGTGCACTTTGCTGTCACTTTAGAGAAATATACTACACAGAATCCTAGCCTAAGCAAACAGCAAACGGAAGCAGTGAGTTTGTCCCATGCCACTCTAAAGACAGTACATAGGTCTGCTGCCTGCCAAAAATAGATATAGTTTACAGTATGTTCAACTCCATGGCTCATATTTTTTCATTTCCTCTTCCCAGACAAATAAATGGGGAGAAAGAGAAAAAATTACTCCCATAAAAAGTACATTTTCCCCTCTCTGTTCAGTTATGGAGGGACATCTATAAACACAGGCGTAGAGCCCAGAGGAAAGGAGATATTTTCGAAATGTTGTCTGATAGTCACTTTAGCTTCCAAATAAAAATTGTTTGAAAATACATTTAGGACATACAAGCAGAAATATTGACATATGGTATGCGATATTTGGCTGAGTTCGTGGATGATACATGAGCCTGCCTGAAGGAGATTTGCTGGTAATTGTACAACCTAGGAAGGGACTGATTGTCAGAAACATAGACATTTAGGGATCTATGGAAACTTACTGGTCATGTAGGAGAATTTATTTGGTGATTAAAGGAATGTAACATACAAAATATGAGTAAAACTGATGAGACTTTTTAGAAATAGCTGAACTGTTCAGTTTTTGTTTTTGCAATTTCCAAAAGATGCTATTTGCTGGGCCCTAGGTAGCCACTGCAAAAATGTGCCCTTTGTCAATATCTACTGTTGAATTCTGCTTTCCAGGCTATTTAGGGTATAGCATTTATTTGTTCATTGCAATTTTACCTCTAAAGCATAAGTCATATATGCTTGTAGCATGTTTAAAGTTATAAGGCAAATAGATTTATGAGAGAGAGCAAGATTTGCAGCAAAACCTGCTCAAACCTGTATTTACTTGGAAAGTAGAGTTTCGAATAGATAGTACAGTTTATTGGAATGCACGTTGGGTTAAACTCAGGTAACTTTGTTTCTATTTCTACTTTTGCTATCGATTTTATGAGTTTATATAAGTGACTTAATCATTCTTGGATTTATTTATATATCTCTAAATGGGAAGATTGTCTAGTTGAGTTTCAAGGTTTCTTCCTTTTCTAAATATCCAATGAATCCCACTGGGTAATTATCTGGATTACAAAAACCCTTTTATATGCCCAGAGTAGTGGCTGAAATATCTACAAAATTATATAGAAAGAAAATGTCTAAATCATTGATTTTTTTTAACAATTATTTTTACATGATCTGTGGCATGTTCTTATACTTATGATTTTGGAGTCAGGAAAAAAGATATCACCCTCCTATTGTATGCACACTAGTGATAAATCCTTGAGGGGCCATCTTCATCTAGCCGCTCCCTAGCCACCTGTATCATTGTCAGAAAACAAGATGATATGTACAAATAAGGAAAATAAAGAGAGCTTAATGAACTTAAGGGGCTAGTTGGAAGTTGTATCAGAGTTCAGGATAGCTTAAAAGGAATAGCAAAAATCTTTGAGATAGGCAAGAGCAGGGAGACATTAACACATTTAGGCCCACGGGGCAAAGGAAAAGAGTGGACGTTGGAATCTCTAGAGAGACTTGTAGGTAGCTGCAGCTGCAGGAGAGGGCCTCTGACCAGAACTCCGGGCTTCAGTGGAGAAACCTGGCCACTTTCCAGCAAGAAGGGAGTTAGAGGAGAGAATCAATACACTAGTCTCTTTCTCCACTGACTCTCCAGTCTTTTGCTTAGTGTCTACCATTGGCCAAACTCAAGTAGAAGTCAGAAGCCAGGAGAGCCAGAGGGATGCAGTCTGGTCAGATCAGCCTCCAAATGTCCTTAACATGATAGAAAAGGATCAAGAGTGGTTCTAGAGGGGCAAATAAAGAATATCAAGTACATCCATCATTTTTATACTGTAGATATGTTTTCTTTATCCTATAAGTGTAGTTGTAGTTATTTTGGCATGATTAATTTTAATGGGAAAAGTCAATTTCTAATTTGACCTAGACTTGGGTATTTGTCACTATATTGCTGTTATGATAATATTATTACTAGGACCCCAACTGACTGTATCACTGATTTAGTTAAACCCTTTGAAGAGATAGGTAGTGTGACCAGACTTAGGAGGGGACCAGAAACTATCAAGGTCTGTTTTTATACATTGTTGGATTCAGTTTGCTGATTTGTATGTGTGAGAGTGAGGGCTTTTAAATCTAAATTTATGAGAGAGATTGGTCTGTAATTTTCTTTTTTTGTACTGTCTTTGTCTCACTTTCGTATTGGGCAATACTGGCCCCATCACATTAGTTGGGAAGGGTTTCCTATTCTTTTATTTTCTTGAAGAGATTGGGTACATTTGATCTTAATTCTTTAAATGTTTGTTAGATTTCTCCAGTAAAGCCATCTGGGATTGAAGAATTCATTTTCAGAAGTTTTATATTACAGTTTCAATGTCATTAAAGGTTATAGGACTGTTTACACGATCTAATTCTTCTTGGTTGAGTTGTGGTAATTTGTGAATTTTGAGGAACTGTTCATTTCTTCTAAGTTATCAACTCCATGAGTATAAAATTGTTTATAGTATTCTCTTGCTAACTTTTATAATAACTGTAGGATCTGTAGTGATATCCCCTATTTCATTCTTAATATTAGTTGTTTGTGTCTTCTTTCTTTTTGTCAGTCTTGCTAGAATTTTATCAGTTATATTGATTTTTTTCAAAGAGACAGCTTTTTGTTTTATTGATTTTTCTGTTGTTTTCCTATTTTCAGTTTCACTGATTTCTACTATTTTTATTATTTCCTTCTTTCTTCTTGTGTTGGGCTTATTTCACCCTTCTTTTTCTAGTTTCTTGAGGTATGAAATTTTATTATTGATTTCAGACCTTGCCTTATTTCTGATGGATGTAAGCATTCACTGCTAAAAATTTCCCTCTCAGCACTGCTTTAGCTACATCTCACATATTTTGTTATGTTGTGCTTTGTTTTCATTAAGTTCTGTGTATTTTTAAATTCCATTGAGATTTCCTTTGTGACTTGTAGATTATTTACAAATGTGTTGTTTAATTTACATGTTTAGAGATTTTCTTATTGTCCTTATGTTATTGATTTGTTTGTTTGTTTGTTTTCCATTATACTCAGAGAACACACTGTATGGTTTCAATACACACTGTATGGTTTCAATACTTTCAGATTTGTTGAGCTTTGTTTTACAGCTCAGAATATGGTCTATCTTGGTGAATGTTCTTGGGCACTTGGGAAAAAACATGTATTTTGCCATTGTTGGGACAGTGTTCTATATGTGTCATTTAGGTCCTGTTTGATTGTGTTGTTCAGATCTTCAGTATCCTTGCTGATTTTCTGTTTAGTAGTTCTCTCAGTTTCTGAGAGGGATGTTGAAGTTCCTAATTATAATTGCAGATTTATTTATTTCTCCTTTCAGTTCTGTCATTTTCTGCTTCATGTATTTTGAGGCTGTGTTGTTTGATGTATACATATTTAGGGTTATTATGTATTCCTGCTGCATTGATTCTTTTATCATTATGTAATACCTTTATGTTCCTCTTTGTTTCCAGAAATTGTCTTTGGTTTGAATATTCTTTATCTGATATAAATGTATCTTTTTTTCCTTTTATTTTCAACATACCCATGTCATTAGTGAGTTTCTTTGAAACAACATACAGTGCCTCATTTTTTTATCACTCTGCCAATCTCTGTCTTTTGATTGATATATTTAGACCATTTATATTTTAGGTAATTAATGATATATTAATGCTTAAGTCTGATATTTTATTATTTGCTTTCTGTTTGTTCTTCTGGTTCTTCTGGTTTCTCTTTTCTTCACTTTTTGTGTTGCTTGAACAGTTTTAGGATTCCATTTTAGTCTATTTCAAACGTTTTTGAGTGACTTTATTCTATGGGTCTGTCAATCTATCTGTCTATCCATCTATCAATCATCTATCTATCTATGATTTATCACAGCCTGTTGGCATCAGTATTTTACATCCTTTAGTGAAGTGTGGAAACTTCTTTCCATTTAGGGTCTTCCACACTTTTAAATACCATTCTCATGAGTATCAGATGGTATAATTTTTGTTATAATCATTAAATATGACTTATAAATGTCATGAGGAAAAGGACAGTCTGTTTATATATGCAGTTCTTTCCATTGTTCTTTCTTTTCTCCTAAAGTTCCAAGAGTCTTTCTTTTGTTATTCCCTTTCTGTGTGAAGACTTTCTTTAGCAACTTTTTTAAGAGTAGATCTGCTAGTGACAAATTCTTTTAGTTTTTCCTTCATCTGAGAATGCTCTTATTTCCCCTTCATTCCTAAAGGATAATTTAGCTAGATAAAGAATTTTGTGATAGAAAGTTCTTTTCTTTCAGGACTTATGACTTTCGTATAGCCTCCAGAGTTTCACAAGGGAAATCCACTGACATCTGAGTTGATGTTTCCCTCTAGTTAATGCATTATTTCTCCTTGGCTGCTTTCAAGATTTTTCCTTTGTCTTTCATTTTCTGAAATATAATTATCATGTGTCTTGGTGTGGATTTCTTTGGGTTTATCCTGTTTCGAGTTGCTGAGCTTTTTCAGTCTGCAGGTTTGTATCTTTTCCCACATTTAGGAAGTTTTCAGCCATTATTTCTTTGAGTAGTCTTTCACACCCATTTTCCTTCTCTTTTTTTTTCCTGGGAATGTGATGAGATGAATGTTGGATTTTTTTGTTGTTCTCTCACAGGTCACTGGGGCTCTATTCATTTTTTTTTCAGTCTGTATTCTCTCTATTGTTCAGATTACATGAATTGTATTAATCAATCCTGAAATTCACTGATTCTTATCCTCTGTCATCTCTGCTCTGTGAGCTTTTTCTTTGTTATTTTACCTTTCATTTATATAATTTCCATTTGGTTCTTTTTTAAATAACTTCTATTTCATTGACAAGATTTTTTTTAGTTATTTCAAGAGAATTTGTAATTTATCTTGAAGTGTTTTTATCATGGCTGCTTGAAAACTTTTGTCAGATAATTACATCTGATTAATTTCAGTGTTGGCGTTGGTTGCTTGTCTTTTCTTAGTCAAGTTTTCATTTTCTTGGTTCTTGGTATGACAGGTCATTTTCAGTTGTTGCCTGGATATTTTGTCTTATGTTAGAGGACTCTGGGATCCTATTTAAATCTTGTTTTACTAGAAAGTCACCCTGTTTAGATTTATCATGGAGTTCCTGACTTAGTTTGTGGGCTGTGGTTCCATTAACAGTTTAATTTTAAAGGCTTTGCCATGTTATTTTCGCCTGTTTGACTTATCTAATGCTGCTTGGGCTCCCACTGGTCTCTGATGGTGTGTATGAGGAAGCAAAAGGAGTTTCCCCAGCGTAGGCCACCGGGTGTCTCTAGGCGAAAGAAGGCAGTTCAGGGCCTTTAGGAAAAAGGGGCTTCCTGAGCCAGACTTGTTGTGGCAGGATCCCCCTACTAGTGCCTCCCAGCTGCCCCAGTGATTCTGGGCAGAGGCGGGAAGTTTTAGGCTCTTGGAGATAAAGAGACTTTCCAGGCCCTGCTGGCTGTGTGGTTGGGTCCCTCCTGTGGTTCTACCCGCCCACTCTTCTTTCCCTAGTGCAAAAGGGAGTTTCAGGCTTCTGGAGGCTTCCCTGTCCAGGTACTTGTTCTGACAGGATCTTCCCTGCTGTGGGGGACCAAGAGTGCTTCCCAGGCTGGCCTGCTTGTGGTGGTGGGATCGCCTTAGAGGTGAGTCACAGGCATTGGGAGCAAAGAGGCTTCCAGAACCCAGTTGCTTATATGGTGTCTCTTGCTGTGCTGTGTGGCAGCCTTGGAGTCTCCCCCAAGAGACTTCTTCCCACCCATCCCCCTTGCTGATTTGGCTCAGCTCACCTGCTGTTCCTTCATATTCTTTCCTGGGGAGGAATGGCCCTACTCAGGCTGCCTTCTGATGCTAGGTTGGAGGTTAGGAAATGCTGGGCCTGGATTGCCTTCTTCTGTTGGGTGCTGCTGTGTTGCTCCTCCAGTCTTCAGGTCCCAAACTAGTTCACCTTCTTCTTACCAACTCTCAAAGGTCTCCTTTAGTGGCCTCTTGTTATTTCCAGCATGAAGAGTGGGTACAAACAGATCCAGGCCATCTTGTCTGGACCACAAGCCCAAGGTCCGTTTTATACCTAGGGAAGACATTTCAGTGAAGGAAGTTGTGGAGGAAAGTGGAAAAGACTCCACAGTAGGCAGGAGATGAAAGTCATGGAGCCCTTTTTCTTTGGAAGTCATGGGAAGCTGAGAAAGTACTCTAGGTCAGAGGTCCCCAACCCCTGGGCTGCGGACTAGTATCGGTTCATCTAATGCTCCCCATCGCTCACAATACCACATGAACCATCCTCACCCCCCTAACTATTCTGGAAAAATTGTCTTCCACAAAACCGGTCCCTGGTGCCAGAAAGTTTGGGGACTGTTACTCTAGGTGATACACACGTTCAGCTCTGATTGAGAACACTTTCTGTTACAGCCAACTGTAAGTCTTCTGTATATCTTCATTAATTCTCTCTACAAATGGATATGTATAATGATACCCATACTACATTTTGTTTCTTCTTGTAAGCCATTGCTGTGCTTTTGGCATGACTTGAGATTTAAACCCTTGAAGAAATCTATTGTAGAATTTGGATTATTTAGCAGTAGATGAATTGATGGAATAATAAAAGGGCTACTGGTGATTACTTGATTGAGCTTACAAAATTTTATATATGCATATGAAGAGAGATATTCACATATAATTTTATTCCCAGTCCCTTGTGGTATTCTGAGAGCTTTGATTTAAATTGTATGTAAAAGAAATTATTTTATTATGATAGTTAAACAACTGTGGTATAATTATATGTGTGCATACAGAATCCATTAGTCCAGTGGCTTTAAAAGTGAGTGTCAGATTGGTTCAAGATGGTGGAGTAGAAGGACATGTGCTCACTCCCTTGTACGAGAGCACCAGAATCACAACTAATTGCTGAACAATCATTGACAGGAAGACACTGGAACTCACCAAAAGAGATACCACACACCAAAGACAAAGGAGAAGTTACAGTGAGATGGTAGGAGGGGTGCAATCACAATAAAATTAAATCCCATGACCACTGGGTGGGTGACTCACAAACTGGAGAACAGTTATACAACAGAAGTCCACCCACTGGACTGAAGGTTCTGAGCCCCATGTCAGGCTTCCCAACCTGGGGGTCTGGCAACAAGAGGAGGAACTCTCAGAGAATCAGACTTTGAAGGCTAGTGGGATTTGATTGCAGGACTTCGAGAGGACTGGGAGAAACAGAGACTCCACTCCTGGAGGACACATACAAAGTAGTGTGCGCATCAGGACCCAGGGGGAAGGAACAGTGACCCCATAGGAGACTGAACCAGACCTACCTGCTAGTGTTGGAGGGTCTCCTGCAGATGTGGGGGGTGGGTGTGGCTCACTGTGGGGACAAAGACAGTGGCAGCAGAAGTTCTGGGAATTACTCCTTGGCATGAGCCCTCCCAGAGTCCACCATTAGCCCCACCAAAGAGCCTGTAGCCTCCAGTGCTGGATCACCTCAGGCCAAACAACCAACAGGGAGGGAACTCAGCCCCACCCATCAGCAGACAAGCAGATTAAAGTTTTACTGAGCTCTGCCCACAAGAGCAACACCCAGCTCTACCAACCACCAGTCCCTCCCATCAGGAAGCTTGCACAAGCCTCTTAAATAGCATCATCCACCAGAGGGCAGACAGCAGAAGCAAGAAGAACTATAGTCCTGCAGCCTGTGGAACGGAAACCACATTCACAGAAAGACAGACAAAATGAAAAGGCAGAGGGCTATGTACCAGATGAAGGAACAAGATAAAACCCCAGAAAAACAATTAAATGAAGTGGAGATAGGCAGCCTTCCAGAAAAATAATTCAGAATAATGATAGTGAAGATGATCCAGGACCTCGGAAAAAGAATGGAGGCAAAGATCGAGAAGATGCAAGAAATGTTTAACAAAGACCAGGGAAAAACAATAAACATACAAGGGAACTCCGGTAAGGTTATTAACAGCTGATTTCTCAGCAGAAACTCTACAAGCCAGAAGGGAGTGGTATGATATATTTAAAGTGATGAAAGGAAAGAACCTACAACCAAGATTACTCTACCCAGCAAGGATCTCATTCAGATTCGACGGAGAAATCAAAAGCTTTACAGACAAGCAAAAGCTAAGAGAATTCAGCGCCACCAAACCAGCTCTACAACAGATGCTAAAGGAACTTCTCTAAGAGGGAAACACAAGAGAAGAAAAGGACCTACCAAAACAGCCCAAAACAATTAAGAAAATGGTAATAGGAACATACATATCAATCATTACCTTAAATGTGAATGGATTAAATGCTCCAACCAAGAGACACAGGCTCACTGAATGGATACAAAAACAAGACCCATATATATGCTGTCTACAAGAGACCCACTTGAGACCTAGAGAGACATACAGACTGAAAGTAAGGGGATGGAAAAAGATATTCCATGCAAATGGAAATCAAAAGAAAGCTGGAGTGGCAATTCTCATATCAGACAAAATAGACCTTAAAATAAAGAACGTTACAAGAGACAAGGAAGGACACTACATAATGATCAAGGGATCAATCCAAGAAGAAGGTATAACAATTATAAATATATATGCACCCAACATAGAAGCACCTCAATATATAAGGCAACTGCTAACAGCTATAAAAGAGGAAATTGACAGTAATACAATAATAATGGGGGGCTTTAACACCTCATGCCAATGGACAGATCATCCAGACAGAAAATTAATAAGGAAACACAAGCTTTAAATGACACAATAGACCAGGTAGATTTGATATTTATAGGACATTCCATCTGTAAACAGCAGATTACAGATTACACTTTGTTCTCAAGTGCACATGGAACACTCTCCAGGGTAGATCATATCTTGGATCACAAATCAAGCCTCAGTACATTTAAGAAAACTGAAATCATATCAAGCATCTTTTCCGACCACAATGCTATGAGATTAGAAATAAATTACAGTGAAAACACGTAAAAAACACAAACACATGGAGGCTAAACAATACATTACTAAATAGTCAAGAGATCACTGAAGAAATCAAAGAGGAAATCAAAAAATACCTAGAGACAAATGACAATGAAAACACGACGATCCAAAACCTATGGGATGCAGCAAAAGCAGTTCTAAGAGGGAAGTTTGTAGCAATACAATCCTACCTCAAGAAACAAGAAAAATCTCAAATAAACAATCTAACCTTACATCTAAAGGAACTAGAGAAAGAAGAACAAACAAAACCCAAAGTTAGTAGAAGGAACAAAATCATAAACATCAGAGCAGAAATAAATGAAATAGAAACAAAGAAAACAGTAGCAAAGATCAATAAAACTAAAATCTGTTTCTTTGAGAAGATAAACAAGATTGATAAACCTTTAGCCAGACTCATCAAGAAAAAGAAGGAGAGGACTCAAATCAATAAAATTAGAAATGAAAAAGGAGAAGTTACAACAGACACCGCAGAAGTACAAAGCATCATAGGAGACTGCTACAAGAAACCCTATGCCAATAAAATGGGCAACCTGGAAGAAATGGACAAATTCTTAGAAAGGTATAACCTTCCAAGACTGAACCAGGAAGAAATAGAAAATATGAACAGACCAATCACAAGTAATGAAATTGAAACTGTGATTAAAAATCTTCCAACAAACAAAAGTGCAGGACCAGATAGCTTCACAGGTGAATTTTGTCAAACATTTAGAGAAGAGCTAACACCTATCCTTCTTAAACTCTTCCAAAAAATTGCAGAGGAAGGAAAACTGCCAAACTCATTCTATGAGGCCACCATCACCCTGATACCAAAACCAGACAAAGATACTACAAAAAAAGAAAATTATAGACAAATATCACTGATGAATATAGATGCAAATATCCTCAACAGAATACTAGCAAACAGAATCCAACAACACATTCAAAGGATCATACACCATGATCAAGTGGGATTTATCCCAAGGGTGCAAGGATTCTTCAGTATATGCCAATCAATCAGTGTGATACACCATATTAACAACTTGAAGAATAAAAACCATATGATCATCTCAGTAGATGCAGAAAAAACTTTTGACAAAATTCAATACCCATTTATGATAAAAACTCTCCAGAAAGTGGACATAGAGGGAACCTACCTCAACATAATAAAGACCATATACAACAAACCCACAGCAAACATCTTTCTCAGTGGTGAAAAACTGAAAGCATTTCCTCTAAGATCAGGAACAAGACAAGGATGTCCATTCTCGCCGCTATTATTCAACATAGTTTTGGAAGTCCTAGCCACGGCAATCAGAGAAGAAAAACAAATAAAAAGAATACAAATTGGAAAAGAAGAAGTACCTAGGGAAAAACCTACCTAAGGAGGTAAAAGACCTGTACTCAGAAAACTGTAAGACACTGATGAAAGGAATCAAAGATGATAAACAGATGGAGAGATATACCATGTTCTTGGATTGGAAGAATCAATATTGTAAAATGACTGTACTACCCAAAGCAATCTACAGATTCAGTGCAATCCCTATCAAATTACCAGTGGTATTTTTTACAGAACTAGTACAAAAAATCTTAAAATTTGTATGGAGAAACAAAAGACCCCGAATAGCCAAAGCGATCTTGAGGGAAAAAAATGGAGCTGGAGGAATCAGACTCCCTGACTTCAGACTGTGCTACAAAGCTACAGTAATCAAGACAATATGGGACTGGCACCAAAACAGAAATATAGATCAATGGAACAGGATAGAAAGCCCAGAGATAACCCACGCACCTATGGTCAACTAATCTATGACAAAGGAGGCAAGGATATACAATGGAGAAAAGACAGTCTCTTCAATAAGTGGTGCTGGGAAAACTGGACAGCTACATGTAAAAGAATGAAATTAGAACACTCCCTAACACCATACACAAAAATAAACTCAAAATGGATTAAAGACCTAAATGTAAGACCAGACACTGTAAAACTCTTACAGGAAAACATAGGCAGAACACTCTTTGACATAAATCACAGCAAGATCTTTTTTGACTCACCTTCTAGAGTAGTGGAAATAAAAACAAAAATAAACAAATGGGACCTAATGGAACTTAAAAGCTTTTGCACAGCAAAGGAAACTGTAAACAAGATGAAAAGACAACTCTTAGAATGGGAGAAAATATTTACAAGTGAATCAATGGACAAAGGATTAATCTCCAAAATATATAAACAGCTCATGCAGCTCAATATTAAAAAAAAAACCCAATCAAAAAATGGGCAGAAGACCTAAATAGAGATTTCTCCAAGAAGACATACAGATGGCCAAGAGGCACATGAAAAGCTGCTCAACATCACTAATTATTAGAGAAATGCAAATCAAAACTACAATGAGGTATCACCTCACACCAGTTAGAATGGGCATCATCAGAAAATTTAGAAACAACAAATGCTGGAGAGGGTGTGTGAGAAAAGGGGACCCTCTTGCACTGTGGTGGGAATGTAAATTGATTACAGCCACTATGGAGAACAGTATGGAAGAACTTAAAAAACTAAAAATAGGATTACCATATGACCCAGCAATCCTACTACTGGCCATATACCCAGAGAAAACCATAATTTAAAAAGACACATGCTCATTGCAGCATTATTTACAATAGCCAGGTCATGGAAGCAACCTAAATGCCCATTGGCAGACGAATGGATAAAGAAGATGTGGTACATGTATACAATGGAATATTACTCAGCCATAAAAAGGAACGAAATTGGGTCATTTATAGAGCTGTGGATGGACCAAGAGACTGTCAATACAGAGTGAAGTAAGTCAGAAAGAGAAAAACAAATATCGTATATTAACACATATATGTGGAATCCAGAAAATGGTAAGATGAACTGGTTTGCAAGGCAGGAATAGAGACACAGATGTAGAGAACAAACGTAGGGACACCAAGGGGGGAAAACAGGGGTGGGGGGGTGGCAGTGGTGGGATGAATTGGGAGATTGGGACTGACATGTATACACTGATGTGTATAAAATAGGTAACTAATAAGAACCTGCTGTATAAAAAAATAAAATTAACTTGAAAAAGAAGTGAGTGTCCTCATCCTTTTGGGAAGAAGATACTAGTATTTCTATTTCTATTTATTTTTATCTTTCTGTTATTTAATTTATATTTTGTGTATATTTTTTAAATGTCACAGTGAATTAGAAGAGCAGTATATATATAATGTTTTTACATTATGTAATTTTGGGCACTGATAGTGTGTTGTAAAATGAAAATAATTTAGAGATTAGTCCTTCAGGAAACAGAAAATTATCAAAATCTGTTGCATAAAGTGTTACTTAGTTTGGGGGAAATTACCCGAAATTATTTATAAAATCTTTCAATTCAAGTGACGAGAGGCAGAATGTTCAGAATATTCATGTTTGCATAGAGCCTCAGAGTTGGAAACCTTTTTGAAGTTGTGCAGAAGAGGAAGAAGTCTGACTGGACGAGGCAAAACTTGGATCTGGAATGCAGGGGAGCACATTTGCATGATTTAACAGAGGAAATTGGCTGCTGCTGCCTGCAATGGGTTCTAAGTTGTCTTTTTGTCACTTCCCTTTCTTCACCTTTACTCCGTAAAACGCTTCCTCTGCTTTACTATTTCTTTTTCCATCGTACAGATCACCTGTTAACGTACTATATAATGTATTTGTATTCATGTTTATTGTGTGTTGTTGGTCTTCCCCCAGCTAGAATATAAGTTCTATGAGGACAAGCGTCTGCCTGCTTTGTTTATTGATGTAAACCAAGCACCAACAATAGTGCCTGAGTCAAGTGGGAATTAAGTACGTATTTGTTCAGTGATCAATAGCAGAGTACTCGGCTGGCCTATAGGTTTTAGGATTTAGTGGTTTTTATTAACTATTGTAACTAAACTCATCTGCAGTTAATGTTACAAGGTTAGGACACTTTTCTGTTTTCTTTATCAGCATAAACATAAACAACATTTGGAGATAAGGTTTTAGACCCAATATGCTAGCTAGAATGTACTTTTGAAAAAAACCCAAAAAATATTAGTTGATTTGCTTTCTTTATCCAATATCTAAAGTATATTTCTTTAAAAAACTTTACGTATATATTGGTGTGTATACACACATACATATAAGTCTTAGGTATACAGCATAATGGTTATATAATCATTATGCATGTATAACATTGACATATAACATTATATTAGTTTCAGGTGTACAGTGTAATTATTTGATGTATGTATATATTGCAAAGTGATCACCACAATAAGTCTAGTTAACGTCCGTCTCTATATATAGTTACAAATTTTTTTTCTTGTGATGAGAACTTTTCAGATCTCTTAGCAACTTTCAAATATGCAGTAAGTGTAGTCCTTTTTTGACTTAGTGCAGTTAAGTGGGACGAGTGGCTCTGAGTCTTAGAATCAAAGAATCATATTTAAGCAGTTGAGCTGAATAAAACTTCTCAGTGCTAATTCATATAGAGCTTTCTTGAAAACTCCACCCCCAGTTAGGCCCACCTGGCTCCCATCACACTGGTATGGTGTGCAAGCATGGATCTGTGTTTAAAACATATGGTATCTTTTCCACTTGTCCATGCATTTCTTTCTAAATGCCTTTCATTGCCTCATTTGTCTTTCCTGTCTTTACTATCCAAATAGGTTATAATTACAGCAGAAGATTTCTAAGTAGCTGGAGTCGCATCTGGCTGCCTACTGGGCACTTTGGAAAGAGGCTGGGAGGAGTCATTCCAATATTAGAGTTTTATTTTCAGAGGATTAGAAAGCTTTTCAGTTTCAAGACTCCTTCAATATGAATATTATCTTAGGAGTGAGCACTTTTTAATTATTTATGTGATTAGTGATTAGCTGACCATCTGCTGAGAGGAAGACAATGAAAGGACAGTAAACAAGGGTGGATTCAGGCGAAAGGAATGAGACACTCTTGGAGAAAGTGGACACATGTTGAAAGAGAACATTACTTATGTTTTGTTTAGGCTTTGGGTCGGGCTGGCTCTGTGAAGGAGTGGATTGTTTTCATTTTATTTCCATTCATCCACTATGCTTTACAATGCATGTCTTATTTAAGTGTTGAAAGTGACTAGTGACTTACTACTTGTTATCACTGGGCAGTGATGCTTTGGTTCTGGTTATTTGATAGAGTCTAGCAGGGGCTCTTGAGTGTACTTATTTCTGTGATGTGCTATATAGTAAGTTAACATTTTTTGATGAATTCTTATACAAAGTTGATGAAATACGGGAAAATAAAGTTCAGATGCTTTGGGACAGAACCTTAATTTATCTCCTGTCTTCTCTCTGACTTTCCAATCATTTATTTACTCATCCAGTCCCACGTTCTTGGATGCCTTTTTTGACTCTTAGGCCAGCCTCATTCCCTGTCTGTAGTCAAGCCTATTTCTTTCCCTATATCTCTCACATCCTCTGCTTCTTTTTGCTTGGCAGATTTGATTTTTCTTTGATTTTCTTTTAGTGTCATAATATTCCAAGCTGTTTCTGGACTGCTGCTTTTTCTCCATCAGCCCCATACTCCCAGTACCCCTCAGACCAGGTTAATGTTTCTGTTTTCCAGTTCTGGACATACTGCCCTCTTGCACTAAAATTTCCTGGTTTCCTGTTGCCTTGTCGAATAAATACAAGCTCTCCAAATTGGCGTAAATGATCTTCCACAATGCATAAACAATCCTTACAAGATTTTCCCCATAACAGTAATATACGTAGCATACAGTAATGTATATAGCACATAGTGGGAGCATAATAATGAGAGACATTACATGTCTGTTAAAAAAATGAGCATTTCTTGTGTTTCGGTCAAACTTGATTATTCACTGATACCTTATAATGCTGTATGTATTAATATCTCAGTTCCTTTTGCCCAGGATATAGGAGATACTTATGATTCTAAATGAATTGACAGATATGCTGTCTTCCTGTTTTTGCGTATCAACATCCCATCAACCTTTCACACCTCCATCATAAAGCCATCACAACTGTGTCACTCCAAAAAGCTTCCTGTTCTCACAACCAGATGTCTCCTAGCTGTACTTCAATTCACTGTAGCACTTTGTTTGGTGTTGCCTCTTATACTTACTTTTCTTTACCATATAATATAGTAATTTGCATGTTTATGTCACCCTGTCTTTCTCCACAGCTTGGAGCCAACTTCTGGAAAATAGAGATTTTTTTCAAATCTCGGTTTAAGTCTTTGTTGTATCCATGACACGTGATTTACTAATCTGTGAGGTCAGTGAACGTCAAGGGTTTTTCATTTGTTTCCGTTCGGTAACCTCTGCTACTATTCTTGCTATAGCAGGGTCTTTCTTCAAATGTAATCTTACATGGAAATCTGTAAAAGAGGAAAAAAATAGACTCACTCTCCTCACTCAGGGGAGTGATTGTTATATTCTTCCCAAATATCCTCTTTTCAGCTACCCCTTGCTGACTCTACAGAACACCTAGGGCTCTGCTCAGTATTGTCTGAAATCTACAGTATTCAGTTTATATGTCACGGTCAAGCAGGGAGAGGCCTTTCAATATCACCTCCTCCGTTGTTTATCTACAGCCTTAAATTTGTGCTTGGAATAAACTTTATAAGAGAAGAATACATGAAGATGTGTGTGGGCTAGTGGTGAATGTATGTTTCATACAATTGCATTGTCGCCGTTATTGCCAAATTTCCCCTCTGATAAATACCATCCTCTCTGTTGGAAATCTCTAGACATTGAAAGAAAGAAAGTTAAGTGGGTAACACAATAGAATTAGATGTTTGCAGCAATAAATGACTTAGAAAGAAAGTGCATACGTGTTTTTCCCATAGTCTTCTGCCTTTTGAAAGAAGAAAGCGGAAATACGAGAAAGCTGACATTTTGCATGCATGCAGGAACAAAGGGAGAGATTGATAGATTGGTTTGGGGCAGAGTATTCTGTTGTGTTCTGAAAGGTTTGGGTCATCACAGCTAGAGGCAGGAGCAGGACTCAGACAAAAATAACCCTGGCTATGAGGGAAGAGGTTGGTTTTGCTGGACTGTGTCCCTATACGTGTGTGAAAAGTTTCTTTGCATGACAGAAGAAAATTGCCTTGAGTTCTGATCTGAAGATGTGCCCAGTTTTGTTCATCTCTAGAACTATGGCAACTCAATTAGTAGCAGCAAAAGAGTACTCCTCATACAAAGGACAATTTCAGAAAAAGAGGAAAGAAGAGGAAATGGAAGTAAAAGGAGAATATGAGGTGATATTTGCTCTTAGGGTATAAAAATTAAAGCATATGTATTTGGGTCTTCACCAAATACAGTATTCTAATAGCATCTCATCCTTCACGACCCGTCTTTACTCACTTTCCCTCTTCTGTATTTCCTTCCTTCCATCTTCTTCTTCTTTCATTCCTCTTCATTCTCCTTCCCTTCTACTGTTTTTATCTCATCTCTATCAGGATGTTGGATGAAATATTTCCCATTGACTGTTGCCTAAGAATTCTTGCTAAAGACATAAAGATACTGCAAAACCAGCCTGGCAACACCACCGCCAGGAGAGCTGGCAAAGAGATTGCTAGGAGAGCTAGCAAAGAGATTAGCCCTCATCCCAGGTTGTTTTGAGGCAGTTGAACAAGCTGAGCTACCCTAATCCAGTCATGTCTCTCCAGTCTCACTAGAAACTAAGTCTATGAGGAGGGTTTTGCAATTCAGGCACCTAGTAGGGAATGTTTGTAAGGCCAGCTACCTAATTATTGACAAAGATAGTTACTCATGGTTCTGAAAGGAGGAAAGAATGGTATCTCACTCAGATTAATGTCTGTTTATGAATCCAACTTTCTAATCTACTCTGTGTTCACCAGGTGGAGAATTGTCCAGAGACCCCAGGATGGGGTCAGATGCACACCAATATTATTGCCATTCAGTTGTTTGGAGTGTCTATGACTCATGGCTTTCCTGTGGGTCAGCTAGTAGGCAGCTGACCTTAAGCCAATTAATTTTCTCCAGTAGGGTGCTTGCAGAGTGAGGGAAACAGACAGACTGTGGAGAATACTGCAGGTGGCTGAGCTGTGGGGTGCCAGAACATTTCCCTTGGTTAAAAAAAAAAAACAACTATGCAGTGGGGTATCCCCAGCTTGCAAATGTCCTGGAAAATCACACGGGTGCCCCACAAGAGAGACACTTGTCACTCAGGGGAATTCCAGATCAGTCCCTCTTGGCCATGGGACAGCTACAATAGCACCATGTAAGTCAGTGATGTCAGAGGTTTTCCATCTCGTCATCCTCTACCCCCTTCCAACATGGCCAGAGGAATGAAGATCCAGAGAGTAAGGGAGAAGAATCCTTGCAGAAACGGTCATATCTGCTTTCCCTGGTAGGTCCCCTGGGCCTCAGTGGGGGAGGGGGAAACATTGAATAGGCTGAATATGAGGTGGAGTTGAAGCTTGACCGGACTGAACTTGTTAAACCCAGTGTGACCAGAACGTATGGAATGTGTGCAAGATTATGCCAAGGAGGTGGGCATGCAGTTGAGCTTGGCTGAAGACGGCCAGTGGAGGAGGAGGAAGCCAGTTCACGTTTGTATCTGCTATGGCCTCAACCTTTGTGTCCCCCAGAAATTTCATATGTTGCAATCCTAACTCCCAAAGGTGATGGTGTTCATGGGTGGGGCCTTTGGGAGGCGATTAAGTTATAAGGATGGAGCCTCATGAATGAGATTAGTGCTTTTATATATAAGAGAGCTCCCTAGTCCCTGCCCCCATGTGAGGATCCAGTAAGAAGTGTGCAACCGGAAGAGGGCCCTGCCTGACCATGGTGTTGAAATCGATTTCTGTTGTTTACAAATCTATGATATTTTGTTATAGCAGCCCAGAAGGACTAAGACGGTATCCTAATAATTTTTAGACAGTTCGGTAAACCTCACGCTATTTGGGTACATTACAGTTTCATAGCACTTAATTGTCTGTTGTAGCACTGTGAAAATTGGCTGACAGTACGTGGCTGGTTTTCATAAAGAATCCCGAGAATTCAGTCTTCTCGGTAGCATGACCAGCACGATTAATAATTATCGAATTCTTTGATTCTAATAACCTGACCCGAATAATTTGCTGTGATGCTAGAGTAAGCTGTTAATGTCTCTTTGTAATGCCAGCTTCTGCTGTTTGTGACAGATTTTAATAGGAATTCTTTCATGGTAGGGATGGATTTCTTTTGATTTTCTATAAATGAAGATAGAAACTTTGACAAATTGCCTTCTTAGATTTTGACATCTCTGTGGAGTCTGTTTTTATTTTTTAAGATGAGGCCCGTTACACCCAAGCATGCATTAAAAAGCTATAAAACTAAAAGAAGCCTGCTATGGGATGGATCATTAAGAACCATCTCAGAAATGAATGGAATGGATGTGGGCTTAGCAGTTGCTGTCATAGATGATTCGGCACTTCAGGAGCTTGAGATAACTGTCAATCTTATGTGAATCCCTGCGTAGGCAGTGGAGCAGGTTATAAAACGCAAAAAGGCGCGTATCTTCATCGGCCATCTGCAGGGACGGAAGTCCCGACCACACGGAGTAGACCTCATTCTCCTTGACTCCAGGATGAACCTAAGCACCCAAAGATAATGACTTATTATGAGTTTTATTAGTATTTGCTTATCTTCGTTCCTTCTAATTATCAAATTAAGTTTTGGGGAGGACACATGAATATAAAACTCTCTAGACGTAGGTTTTGGAGCCAGCGTATCAGAAATCTGTTAGTAATATACAAGCTAGAAGCAGAACTCAAGTGTAAGTTTTCTTACATGTGTGTGATCACAGATTAAGGATATTTGTACAGGAGTAAAACGATGGAGAAACAAAGCTGCTGTTTGAATATTCATATGAATGTGATCAAGGGACACAGTTGTGTCACTTGAACTGTTTCATGTCCTGAATCTGTTCTCTGAAATGTACTTTTTAACTTTATTTCTTCTGAAGGTCACCATCATTACATTTATCTTTTCCCTGCTTTGAACTGATTCTGTTCTCCCTAGAGCATGTGTTTAAAGACCTTAGAAACGATGAGGATTGTACTAGATGGTTTAAGGGGCAGATAATCTAGTGATGGCTCTGACTGACAAAATCCTCTGAAATAGTCAGGAGACGTTCACATTCCACGCAGGACAGGTAACCCCCTGATGTCTATGAGAAATATCTGCTTTCTCTTGATGTCTCTTAAGTGGGAGGTACTGGGAAAACTGCCTATAAAAAGGGGGTGCTGGGCTTCCCTGGTGGCGCAGTGGTTGAGAATCTGCCTGCCAATGCAGGGGACAGGGGTTCGAGCCCTGGTCTGGGAAGATCCCACATGCCGCGGAGCAGCTGGGCCCGTGAGCCACAATTACTGAGCCTGCGCGTCTGGAGCCTGTGCTCCGCAACAAGAGAGGCCGCGATGATGAGAGGCCTGCGCACCGCGATGAAGAGTGGTCCCCACTTGCCACAACTAGAGAAAGCCCTCGCACAGAAACGAAGACCCAACACAGTCATAAATAAATAAATAAATAAAAGAACGTGAATTTCTAAAAAAAAAAAAAAAAAAAAAAGGGGGGGCTGACAGCAACCCCTCAGTGGTGAGAGGTGGGTGGTAGGGTGGGGAGCTGTGATAACAGAAGGGCACCGAGCAACTGAGCACCGTGCATCTTCCTGCTTGATTACCCTCTGTGGGCTGGGAATCCCCGGAGAGCCAAGAGACCAAGTAACCAGCTTGGCAACTAGGGATGTCATCTAGTTTGGAGACCTTCTAGGTATAAACGTGGGATAACTGTAGACCCTGCTAAACTAACTTTCTGCTGCAGAGTAAGACTATTTTTTAAACCTGGGATTCCTTATTGGAATGTAAAGTTTGTGTGTGTGGCCTTGCTTTTTATTTTTATTTGGGTGCTTGAGCCCTAAGACAAAATTTACTGTGCAAAGGGCAATGATATGAATAAGAATAAATAAGTAAGCAGTAAAAAAAGAACAAAATGAAGTTATTATAGAACAAATTAGTGACCTCAGAAAATAGGCCCACAGGAATGAGGAAAATAACCTGAAAATCTAGGTGTTTATTTCATATGTCCCAGGGTTAAAATGTGCTTTGTATTTGTGATGGATATATTCTTCTCCCCTGAAAATGACAAAAATGTCACAGGATTAACATGTACTTTGTACACAATAAGAGAAATATAAAATTGCTCTTATTATTATGTCTATAATCATATATTTTTATTTAGATGATATATTATTTCTGAGAACTTCAGGAAGCTGCTTAGATGTTCCCTCCCTCATATTGAAATTATCCCATCTAAATGGAGATTTATATTGCATATATCAATCTAAATATGATAAATTATTTGGGGAGATTAAATGCAATGATTAGGGTTTTTATTTTGGAGCCCCCCTCCAAAGAAAATTTAGGATGCGAAAACTTTGTGTAAATTACAAAATAAAAAAACATTCCAGAAAAGGAGCATCTCCATCTTTTGTGACCCACTGAAATCTAGTGCTTGTGGGACAGCATTCATGCTGTGGCCTCCTCTTTTCAATCTCCTTCCTTTCCTGACAGATATCTCTGGCAGAGCAGGGAGGAGTGGGGAGAAACACCATCCAATCTGGTTTGACTTTCTCTTTTCTTCCTTCCCACTCTCATCCTTTGGTTTGAGGAGGACAGAGAAAGAATACAAGCAGAATTTCAGTAGCAGATGTCCTGGGATACTTTGAAGAAAACATTTATTTTGCAAATTCTATTCTCTAGTTCTCTTACCCTTGAAAATATTTCAGCCACCTGTGCCCAGGAAAAGGCAAGCTTTTGGTGGAATTGTGTGCAATGCAGGGAAGGCTGCACCTGTCAAAAACCGCAGTAGAATTCTGCTTCACTTACAATAGAATCTATCACTATGATGAATGACGAGGCTCTTGCTTTATTTAATAGCAGTCTAGAATATAGAAGGCCTGCATCTTGTTCTTGCAAAGTGAGATATTTCAAAACTCATTCCTCATCACAGAGGTCACTTCTTTCATTCATGAGAAAACCAAAGAAGCCTTCGAGAGGCTGCTCACCTGGCCAACTATCTTCTCCATGCCTTCCAGAAGTCGTTTGTTCTGTTCCTCAATCTCTATGGCTCTTGATAGGATAGCGTCTGGGGCTTCTTGCATACCCCGCACCTCCGTGACCAGGTGGTACAGAGGGTCATTCCAGGAGCGCAGCACTCCGAGGATCATGCTCAGAAGGACTTCGTGCTAAGCGACCACAGGAAGCAATTTCATTAAAATAAGCGTAATACAGTGGGTTTAGTCACATGTGATTTTTGTGCAGAGAGGCTGACCTAAAAAACTCTTCGTTATTCCTGTGTGTGCACAAAATTTTTTGAAGGTGGTAAAAGTTTTAAAAGTATAAAATGTAAGCTATTTGTTTACATTTTGCTAAAATTTTTAAAAATCTGGCTTATTTTTTTTTCAATGCTTTTATTTTTATTTTTGAATCTTTGAATTTTATTTAATTTATTTTTTTATACAGCAGGTTCTTATTAGTTATCTATTTTATACATATTACTGTGTATATGTCAATCCCAATCCCTCATTTCATCCCACCACCACCATCCCCCAAGCCACTTTCCCCCCTTGGTGTCCATATGTTTGTTCTCTACATCTGTGTCTCTGTTTCTACCCTGCAAACCAGTTCATCTGTACCATTTTTTCTAGGTTCCACATATATACCTTAATATACGATATTTGTTTTTCTCTTTCTGACTTACTTCACTCTGTAGGACAGTCTCTAGATCCATCCACATCTCTACAAATGACCCAATTTTGTTCCTTTTTATGGCTGAGTAATATTCCATTGTAAACATGTACCACATCTTCTTTATCCATTCGTCTTGTTGATGGGCATTTAGGTTGCTTCCATGACCTGGCTATTGTAAATAGTGCTGCCATAAACATTGGGGTGCATGTGTCTTTTTGAATTATGGTTTTCTCTGGGTATATGCCCAGTAGTGGGATTGCTGGGTCATATGGTAATTCTATTTTTAGTTTTTTAAGGAACCTCCGTACTGTTCTCCATAGTGGCTGTATCAATTTACATTCCCACCAACAGTGCAAGAGGGTTCCCTTTTCTCCACACCCTCTCCAGCATTTGTTGTTTGTAGATTTTCTGATGACGGCCATTCTGACCCGTGTGAGGTGATACCTCATTGTAGTTTTGATTTGCATTTCTCTAATAATTAATGATGTTGAGCAGCTTTTCATGTGCCTCTTGGCCATCTGTATGTCTTCTTTGGAGAAATGTCTGTTTAGGTCTTCTGCCCATTTTTTGATTGGGTTGTTTGTTTTTTTTTAATATTGAGCTGCATGAACTGTTTATATGTTTTGGAGATTAATCCTTTGTTGATTCGTTTGCAAATATTTTCTCCCATTCTGAGGGTTACCTTTTCATCTTTTTTGTAGTTTCCTTTGCTTTGCAAAAGCTTTTAAGTTTCATTAGGTCCCATTTGTTTATTTTTGTTTTTATTTCCATTACTCTAGGAGGTGGATCAAAAAAGATCTTGCTGTGATTTATGTCAAAGAGTGTTCCTGCTATGTTTTCCTCTAGGAGTTTTATAGTGTCCGGTCTTACATTTAGGTCTCTAATCCATTTTGAGTTTATTTTTTGTGTATGGTGTTACGGAGTGCTCTAATTTCATTCTTTTACCTGTAGCTGTCCAGTTTTCCCAGCACCATTTATGGAAGAGACTGTCTTTTCTCCATTGTATATCCTTGCATCCTTTGTCATAGATTAGTTGACCATAGGTGCATGGGTTTATCTCTGGGTCTGCCTTATGTAAATAACTAATTCTTCTAATGAGTTCTAATTTATAACGTGAAGAATTTTGTTTTTCCCTCAGAAATTCGACCATCTACTCAGTGAGTTCTTTATATTTGAATACTTTGCTTGTCCAGGGAAAGAAACCTAAGTATTTTGTTGGAACTCAGTATGTACCTGGAGTATCTACCCAGGAAAGACAGATTCCACTCATGCCCACATCATTTTCACCCAAAGATTCATTTGTATTAATGAATCAAATCATGTATTAATATATTCATTTTTTGATTGGTAATTTTATTTTATGATATTGGAACAAAGAGGCAATGAAGAAGACATGGCATTTAAAAACATGCTTTCCTTAATCTATCCCAACACCAACCCCCATGCTGCTATCAGAGCAGTCTATTTTGTTGACATGTGTAGGTGCAGAAGATGGCACAGTACTGTCTTTAGTAACAGCATCAATGGGATTCACAGTGGAGGGTGTTGCCCCCTAGTTTACTACTACCAGGATCAGGCATGAAACTCCAAGGGGCTGAGCATCTCTGATTTAAAATGCTTACTTTCTTGATGTCCATGAACTAATCTACTGGTAAAGGAAATGAAGAGTGGAGAAGAATCAAATAGACATTGCAATGGAAGCATGAGTAGAATGTGAGAGAAGGAGTTGTAAAGAAATACAAGCTGTATGGTGAGTGGCACATACGCACTGGGCCATTGTAGCTCAGTGATTAAAAGTGAGAGCTCTGAGTTGGATGAAACTCAGACTCACTGCTTCCTAGCTGTGTGACAGGTGCAAATTCCATAACTTCTCTGAGCCTTGGTTTCCTTATCTCAGGAAGTATAATAACAGTACCTGTGTTATAGGGTTTTTTGTGACGACTGAATATAATAATGCACATAAAGTGCTTTGTAAAATGTATGGCAGTGCAGTAGCTCTCAATAAATTTTAAATTGATAAAAAATTCCTCCTCCTCCTTCTTCACCTTCTTCCTTCATTTTATCATCATCGTTATTAATGAGCTTAGTAGACTGAAAGAACGCTGGTATCGTTAACCAAGTTGTAGAGAGAGAACAGATTGTATTTAAGGGGGGATATATGTGAAAGTATTTAAAATCATGTGAGGACTGTGGTTCGGGCAGGGAATCAGAAGGGAGAGATTATGATGATAAAAAAATGGAGCTGGGATAAGTGATCAGGCCTTGATATACAGACTTTGTTGTCATCAGAACAGAGGCAATAGTTGCGGTCATGAGAAGCAAACCATTTTATAGGACCTGATTTGGGGAGAGACCTGTAATTAAGAATAAGAGGTGACAGAGGAGTCAGTGAAGAATGAAGTAGGTGTCAGAGAAGTAGAAGCAGAATCAGGAGAGCCTTGAAAGTCAGAAACAATGGCTCGAATGGTACAGTGGTCCGTCATGGTAAATGCTGCCCATGTGAGAGTCACTAGTAACGGGAAATACATCAACTGGGTTTGCGTTTCTTACATACCCATGAATTTTGCAAATTTAATATTTTACACATGGAAGTCCCATTCAGTTCGTGCTTTCATGCAGTAAAATATATGCAATCCTGGGTCTCATGCATTGGTTGAAGTAATGTTGTCTGCATAGACAATTTATAGATCATTTATTTTGCTGCTGTAAATCTTTAGTCAGCACTTGATTTTACTCATACTTCATCAAGTGCAGAATGTAATTTCTCTTCGATAGCTTGCTCTTCCTCCACCTTTCTCTGCATGTGCGGTTACCATTACTTCTAATAATCTACACCCTGGTAACACCTGTGGACTATCTCATTTGTTTAGGTGAAAAACCTGGATAAAAGACTCACATGGACCTGTTGGGCTTGTTCTTTGTCTTCAGGGGTGGAGAGGGAGGAGGTGTGGCAGCTGTTGATGGCCTTGGTAATGAACCCTCTGCCCTGGGCGTACCGTTTATCCTGGAAGCGATCAAGCAGATTTACTGAGTTAGTGTTGTTTGGGCATTGAATATATGAACCCATTACCAGAATAGTAACGCATTTGATAGATGTATAATTTTTTTAATGAAAGCCACATAAAAGTTGAAAGTCATGCTTTTTCCTACTTTTTCTTTCCATTATCTCTATAAAATTTTTTTTTTCATCTAACTTCTAAATTCCAAGCTCTTCCCTTTGCTATTCCCTTGTTTAATTTCACCCTTCCCACAAGTTATTATCTGGATAGCAAACACTAAAAATACCCCAAATATGAAATATTAAATGTTTTATTAAGTATCATCTTTTTAAAAAGTATTTGAACCAAATATAGTGCATATGTACCTGTATTTAACCATTTAATCTCTTGTTCACTGTGGGTCGGAACCAATATACTTCCTTAATAGGAATTATAAAATGATAACTTTTCTTTGACTAATCTCTGAATCCACATACCTATAGCTTAGTGTTCATCATAGATGCAGACTACAATTTTGTTGATGGTGACAAAATGGTAAGTCAGTAAAACATGGCATAAAATTCTAGGAAATACTAAGCAATGGACTGAGAATAAGAATAGACAAAACTAGCTAACACATTGATAGAGAAAAACTAATCTTTAGTAAAAGTTGTGAACATTTAAAGGGATGATTTGTAAGATTTGGAAAAAAGGTGGCCAGTTAAAAATGGAGAATGAAAGAGAAACTGGTGAGTAAAAAGAACTACATGAATTTAATACAAACATTGAATACCATTTTTTATCAGCTGTTTGCTCTACTATGTGCTCCTTGATTGTCCTAAAAGAGTTAACATATAACTTTCAAAGTACCTTCATCAGAAAGAGAATAACTGTTTCTAGTTCTAAACCAGCCCTTCTAGTTGGTTCTAAACCTATTCACAGCAAATCTTAGAACAATAATTTGTAGCATTTAAAAAACTATCATTATTTGTTTTCCTGACATGGATTCAGCTTCATTTACCATGTTCAGTCCACCCAGTTCACTGCAGTGCAGTTCTCATTTATCGGGTATCTACTGTGTGCTAGGTGAAGAATGCCCAGAGAGACACTTAAGGACAAGAAAGTCCACATACTTCCTTTTCCTCAGCCCCACCTAAAAGTGCTTTAGGTCAGGTGCTGTTATGGACTGAAGGTTTGTGTCTCCCCCAGATTCCTGTGTTGAAGCCCCAGCCCTCAAAGTACTGTGTTTGGAGAAGGACCTTTATGAAAGTAATTAAGGTTAAATGAGCTCATAGGCTAGAACCCTGGTCCAATAGGATTAGTGTCTTTATAAGAGAGTTTTCTTGTTTTCTCTGTATCTCTGTCTCTTTCTCCCCCGCTTACCATGTGAGGACACATGGAGGAGCCAGATGGGGAAGAGAGAGCCCTTACAAGAACCTGACCATGCTGGCACCCTGATCTGGGACTTCCAGCCCCCGGAACTGTGAGGAAATAAACTTCTGTTGTTTAATTCACCTAGTCTATGGTATTCTGTTATGGCACTCCAAGCTGACTAATATAGGTGCTTTAAAATTTATTTTGGAAATTAAAAAAATAAAACAAAGTAAAGGAAATTGAAAAAAAATTATGACACTCTTTAAGAATCTTTGAGATTTCATGAAACTGACCCTTTCTTCTACATCTTATGAGCTGATGCCTTCTTTGACCTAGAAAGTGTATTATTTGAAAGTTGGCTGGTGCAGCCTTCTTGTTTCAAGTGTGGTTTAGCCCAGTCACTTACGTGAAGGTTCCTTCTGGAAATAAGCATGAAGTGCAGTACTTACAAATTCGTTGAACATTTCCGAGGAGAGGTTATGGATGTAGTGAGACAGGATGACTGCGCGGTCAAACAGGTCTCGAAGGGACACCTGGCAGTTGACAGCCCCGCTGGGACAGATGGGAAGGGAGGCCACGCTCTTGCACAAGAGGAGATTTGACACCAGCAACAGCAGGAGCAGGAGTGACCCTGCTTAAGTAAAAAAATGAGCCACTCTGAGATGATCTATTCAACTGAGGTTATCAAAAGCCATCCTGTCGAGGGAAGCCTTATCTCTCCCCACTGCCCTCTGCATGATTTGGTACTGAAATAGCTGAGGTGGGAAAGAATCAACACCTTCCACTGTGTAAATTTAGATGTATAATCATATTTGCACAGATAGGTAGTTTGAGAAGTAGGTTACTCCCTGCATTTTTGTATTGCTCCCAGAAGTGCTTCTGTGCTTTGCAAACATTTGGAGCTGAAATTAATTCTGAGCCGGAGCGTTTAGGTCATTCTCTTAAGATAGTTTAATGTCTTGGAACTTTTCTGCAGATTCTCAGCAGCCAGGCTCTCTAGGAGTTTGTAATTTTTTTAACTCTATGTTGACGAATGCTTGCATTCTAGACACTGAAATGGCAAGAATAGCACAGTTGATCTCTCTGGTTTACTGTCGTGCCTGATAATAATAAACACATGACCGACTGATTGCTAATATTGAGTACAAAGAGAATTCTAAGATAAAAAGGATACTGTAGCCTGGATCTGCTAACTCACCTTAATAACCCCATGCATTTCCTTGATACTTTGCCCAAAGCTTTAAAAATTTTTAAAAATTTGTGTTTCACAATAACCCCGTGAGAGAGCCTTGACTTTCATTATCTTCAAATTATATTAATGAAACAAGAAGACTTAGAGAGGGTAAGTGATTTTCCCCAAGTCCCATTATTAGCAGATGGAGGCGGCTGGGTGCCAATACTGTCATCTTTTCACTTCCTCATGTCACATCTCACACGCATGTGGGCTCTCGGTCTGTGTGTGTGTAACAGGGACCACATCGGTAGCTGTGATGACTCAGAGCTAGCAGAGGTCATCGCCATTACTAGTAGAGAAAAATACTTTGATTGCATGATGATAGTGAACCTAGAAAGTTGATTTTTCAATTTGTTCTGCTCTATCTATAAAACACTCACTTTTAAAATATTTGACAATTACCAGAGATGATTTAGTCACCAATTTACTATCTCAGAAGATGGACAAATAAGAACCACTAACATATCAATAATTTACACTTCCAAAAGGAAAGAAACAATATACTAAAATCACTTTTAACTTCGAACTACTCCAAAAGAATATAAAGAATATAAAATATAAAAATGTGTTTATCAGAAAACTCATTTGCTATGGAATCTTCAGTAAATGTAACTGGAAGTGTCCAAGATAAAACTAGGCAAGTGCTAAAGATTTATGGTGAAAAAACACCTAACCCCAAATACCTGAAAATATCTAAAGGAATATTTAGTATAGAATGTAGCTAAACAACCTTTTAGCTGCAAAATAAAAAATATTAACGTTGTGAGATGATTCATGTAACAGACTTTTAATTTTTCAAAAACATGTTTCCAAAGAGTTTATTTTAGGTACATTACAGTCATGTAACATAGCTGATTAGATGTTTTATCTACAAGTATAAATAAAAAGTGCTTTGCAGATAGAGGCATTGGAATAGTATTGGTTCTAGGAAATTCATAACTGGATAGATATTCTTTAACTCTGACTACATTTATCTGTACCTTTATCATCTGAAGGATTTTCATAGTCTAAGATGAGATAAAAGAGATAAATGTTTCTGTTGTTGCATGAAATAAATTTTGTTACTAATTTCCTTGTCTTGCAATTTCCTTTTCTTGCAAATGTCAACCAAGAAAGTAAAGGCGATTAGTTATTACTAGCCTGTTTTTTCTTTTATAATGTCATTTGGCTTAAACCCAGTCGACAAAGTATTGTAGGAGACAACTCTGCTATCATTGTCTATATTATGGCTTCAGAGTTAAAAGTTTTGTCAGGCTGACTCATCTTGGCCAAACCACATAAGAGGCCTGGGAACTAGAAAATGTTTATTTCTACCTTCTGGAGTTGTGATGACTTGGACTCAGAGACACTTTTGGTCTTATTCCAGTCCAGGGTTTCTCACCTTTGGCCTGACTGACATTTTGAGTTGGATAATTCCTTGTTCTGGGGGCTGTCCTGTGTATTGTAGTATGTTTAGCAACATCTCTGACCTCTACCCACTAGAGACCAGTAGCACCCCTGCCCCAAATTAAGACAACCAAACACATCTCCAGACATTAACCAAATGTCTCTGGAAGACATTCCCCCATTTGGGAACCACTGTCCTAGTCCCTTATACAATTGATTTCTAGAGCAGTGATTAGATAGCTCTTCTAAACTCTGTAATCCTGAAACCTCTGACTAAGAGAATATTAGCTACAATTTCAAATTAATACCGCTACAGGAGTGTTGATAAAGCTAGCACCTCCGTGAGTTGCTGCACATACCTTTCTGTGATGAACCTTTGCTGTCCATGGTGGTGATGATTTCGAAAAACACTTCACCAGAGATGATCTGGTAGTCCTACAGCTTTCTCTTTCCCAGATATTGGCTTTATAAGCCTTTGACATCTTCATGAATATATTTAATCAGGCATTCCCTTCCCTTTTGCCAGTCATCTATTTCCGTCATCGAGATTACCCCCATAATTTCAAACATCAAATGGTATTCTATTTCTTATTCATATTCAGGAAGACATACTGGCCAGAAATGAACATCTAGGAAGGATTTTGATTAATTAGACCAAAAGGAAATGAGAGAGATAATGAAGGTGAGATCTGGAGACTAGTTTGGGTTAGAGGACCTGTAAAATTATAGCAGTCATTTACTTTAACATTTACCTTTATTTCTCTGCAGTTTCTTGAATATAGCATTATCTTTCACTAAGGTGTCTCATGTATTATCAAAGGTTATTTTTTTTTTCATTCAAAATTGCTGGGTGAAGTCAAAATTTCAAAACTTACACACTAAATACCAAGAAATATAGGATAAGGATGAGTAAGATTTTCAGTTCCTGTTATACTCAATACATTTCTCTCATTTTTTCTTGATTTTTACACCTTCTGTTTTATCCTTTTAAAAATGACATACCTCTGTGGTAAAATGTACATTTTCATTTATCTCTTTTGATTTTAACATTTAGGTAAAGTTATATTTTCATCCCCAGTTTACAGATTGAAAAACAGAGGATTGGAGAGATTAGATGTCAAGGATATAGAAGAAGTAATTAGTCAAGTTAGATGCTGAAAGGATTGTCATTTCAAGAGGAATCAGGAGGGATGTGAAGAAGGCTGGAAAATGAATCCTTTAACACACGTTGCCCCCTCTTCTTTAACACACGTTGCCCCCTCTTCTAAGATGAAGAAAAAAGTCACCCCTGACCTTAGGGAGTTTATTCTGGGGAAGTGACACAGTGATTTTCAAGGGCAAACACACACACACACACACACACATAGCCTGGTATATAATGCAGTAAAACAAAATTCTAGACAGTCATGTCCACTTTCAAGGATAGGGGTGGACAAACTGTTACTAACTTATGGTGGCTTTATTTCTCTGACCTCGAGCTACTCTGGAGCCAAGGTGACAAAAATTCATCTTTCATGGGCTCAAAAGTTCCACTTGCCTTTTAGAGATTTCCTGAATGAAATGATTGTAATGAATACGAACTAAGTTGTTGACGACATTCTCTAATTTTTTAGTCCATGCATCTAAAGCAGCCTGTGACCTTTAGTTTCAATTTTACCATATGTCTCGCATAGTAAATTGACAGGTGAGGTAATTTAAAAAAAATAATGTCTTTCTATGGCATTCACTTTTTTCTATAGTTGCTCCTGCCGTATTTATGCTTTAGCAATTATCTAAGTGCTCTTATGGGAACTTAGAAATCTCCACAAAGACTAACGTCCCTTAAAAACTATCTTCCTAATTGGCTCAGCTTAGGCGATACTAGATTTTGAATCACATGAATCAAGTATGATGATATATAGGCTCTATCACCCTAAGCTGGGTCAGGATTCCATACGTTCATACTAGGTATCCATTTTTTCCCCCCGGACAGTGAAAGTCTGAATTGTTAAGAGAGCAGTTCCATGTGGTAGAGAAATTAATGTTGCCCTACCTTTCCCTCCTCTCCTGGAAACTTAGGGGTAGGAAAATCTGCCATAAGAACTGACAACTTAATCTTAAAATTTAAAGGTGTTGCAACTTTTGTTGATAGCCAGGAAGAGCGTAATCTAAGAAAACCCAAGTTGTGTTTATTCAGTGGATGCCAATTGATTTATTTGACTCCAAAGAGGAACGTGTGTCTCCATTAAATTTCTTGTGTGCTTTCTTGCTGCTTCACAGACCCATGTTTCCTGCTAAAGGGATATTGCAATATCTAAATAACGCAAAAGGCATATTTTATGTAAAAAGTCATAGTTGTCTTATTTTTCTTTCCCGTAGTGTCAGCGCCTTCCCACCTTAATTTTTGTATGCGTTCTTTTGCAAATTTTTCTCTTTATGAAAACCTGCCCTTACTTTAGAGCAGTCAAGAAGTTCACTAAGAATGGACTTGTCTGTTTCTAAATATTTACAAAAATTCATTCTTTGGCAGTTTTGGTCTGAGGGTTTAGAATTAAACCTGCTGATTGATTTCTGTCAAGTAGCTGAATAAATAGCTCAAATGATGTTAAATGCTCCATGATATTTTTAGTACCTGAAACTAATAAACAAACTTGCCATCCTTTCTAAATGACTCTAGTTTTGAATACTAAGTAACATCAAGTTGGATTTCATTCCTAATTAGGAGCTGAGCTTGTATGTTCTTTATATTTTCTTTTGGTCATCTATTTTTAAGTTTGGAATAATGTTATTTTTTTCTTCTGTCCTTAATGATGCAAAAATATTTAAAATAATTCACATAACTTGAAAGGTGTCTACTGAAGGATGTAGTAGGGAATATTAAAGAGCAACAGGGCTTCCCTGGTGGCGCAGTGGTTGAGAATCCGCCTGCCAACGCAGGGCACACAGGTTCGAGCCCTGGTCTGGGAAGATCCCACATGCCGCGGAGCAACTGGGCCCGTGAGCCACAACTACTGAGCCTGCGCGTCTAGAGCCTGTGCTCCACAACGGGAGAGGCCGCGATAGTGGGAGGCCCGCGCACCGCGATGAAGAGTGGCCCCCACTTGCCGCAACTGGAGGAAGCCCTCGCACAGAAACGAAGACCCAACACAGCCATAAATAAAAAAAATTTAAAAAAAAATTAAAAATAAATAAATAAATAAAGAGCAACAGAAATTAAGAGGTTTCGAAATCAGAATAAATGGATCACAAGGATGCTTCCACTTACGTTAGTAATGAATTGTCTTTTTATTGTTATTATTTTTTGATTGAAGTACAGTTGACTTACAAAATTAGTTTCAGGTGTACAACATAGTTGATTAGACATTTTTTAAGTTATGCTCCGTACAAAGTTATTATCATATTATTGGCTATACTTCCTGTGCCGTACATTACATCCCTGTGACTTATTTATTTTATAACTGAAATAAATAATCTTCTGAGTTTGTACCTCTGAATCCCCTTCACCTATTTTGCTCATCCCCCCACCCCCTCCCCTCTGGAAACCACTAGTCTATTCTCTGTATCTGTGAGTCTGTTTCTGTTTTGCTATATTTGTTCTGTATGTTTTCACTTATATGTGGAGTGATGGTCTTTAATAAAGTGAAATCTGCAAATGACTAAAGACATAGCGTTTATGGATTTAAAAATTCCAAAACTTGGACTAAAAGATCAGATAGGAAGTTGAGTCTGCAATATGCTCATTCTAATACATTAGCCTGCTAAGTGACACACCCACAGATGCCATGGCAGTTCTGAGGCCAACCATAAAAGGCCAAAAGGGGGTGGTGGCCCAATTCCTGGAAATCTCTGCCCCTTCTCCAAAATAGTTGGAATAACCCTCCCACTCCTTAGCCTATGAAATTACCCAGCCCATAAAAACTAACCACCCCATATTTTGGGGCCTCTGGCCTTCTGAGATGGCCCACACTCTGTGGAGTGTGTTTCTCTCTAAATAAATCCACTTCTTACCTAAAAAAAAAAAAAAATCCGCATAGGATATGTATCGTGTTCTTTTGTTTGTTTTGGCTGCGCCCCCAGGCTTGCGGAATCTTAGTTCCCTGACCAGGGATTGAACCCTCACCCCCTGCATTGGAAGTGCGGCCTCCTAACCACTGGACCCAGGGAATTCCTAGGATATGTGTTTTTTGTTTGTTTGTTTTTTAAATTTTTAGTGGAGTATAGTTGATTTACAATGTTGTGTTTCAGGTGTACAGCAAAGTGAATCAGTTATACATATACATATATCCACTCTTTTTTAGATTTTTTTTCCCATATAGACCATTAGAGAGTATTGAGTAGAGTTCCCTGTGTCGTTTTTGATATAAAATATCAGAAAATGTAAAGGGTACATTGGAGACAAGATGAATCACAATGGGGCTTTCTTGAATTACACTGTTTTCAGGATAAACAAAAGTGATGATTTGATTACATCCTATTATTTACATTAACTTCATTTGTATTAAGACATACATTTTTTCCTCCTAAGTTCAATGCTTATCTCTTTGCTAGGGCTTTGCAAATCATCAACTTCCCTAAATAGCTCCAGAACCCAAGTTCTTAATCTGTCAACAGTGTCTTGAGGGCATTTGCTCTTTAAATAAGAAAGCAATAGTGTAAGCATTTGGAAATTTCCCCTGTAATTCCTTTTTTCTTTTTCTTTTTTTCACTGACAGGATATTCATATCCTCTGATCTAGTTCCATGAATTCTTTGTGTTAGCTTATTCTATGAGTTTCTTATCACATGTTTGTTTTGAACCATCTGTACCTTTGGACAAGTTTTAATGCCTGATATAAGACAATGCCAGATCCAAGGATGATGTGTCTAGAGACTTCACAGATTCTCTCCTTGAGATTACATTTTTTCAAGTAAAAGTGTCAAATATTTGGCTGTATGCTAATGCTAAGTGGGGTGGATAATAACTTACCTCATGAAAGAGTCTTCGTATTTCGATATGTGCGTGTGTGTGTTTGTATGTATGTGTGTGTTCCTTGTCTAATGGGAAGTGGATCGGAAGCATGCCCACTTCCAGTGAGAGAGGGAGAGAGCGATTATCTAATAGGAAATGGGACTCTTGAGCCATGTCTTCTTCCAGGGATAATTTTAAACTTTATAATTAGCATGGACACCACAAAGCAGAACAGAAACCTATAGCAATAGACCAGGGTCCTTGAGTCCCCTGAACTGACAGGCTTCAATTCTTTAATTGTTCCATTGTGGTGAGACCATGGGGGTCCCAGCGGAGGGGCTGAAGCCTTCAAGAGGAGTCAGGATGTGTGGGAAGACACGGCAACAAATCTGTGCTGATCTCAAGAGAAGTATTTTGATATTGTAATAACTCACAGAGCCGTACATGTGTTGATGTGCTATCACCCCTGCCTTTCTCCACTGTTCGTCTTTTTCAATATATTGAAAGAATTTGGATTGGGAAATATGGTTGGTTCTTCACAGGAAATAATATCCTCCAGTTTCAGTCTGCACCCCCCATCATCCTCTAATACATTTTTCTATTAAAATTTGTCTACAGTATCTTAGCTGTGACCTGTCTCTGTCTTATTGTCTTATTCACTAAATGCAGCATGTCTTGCTAGTGTAATATATGCTTTGATATTCAGGGATTAACTGAAGTGACAATTGTTTGCAAAGCTTTTTTTTTTTGTCATTTGGGGTTGAAATATAAATAAGAATGAACTCTTTGATGGAATGCTCTGTTGACCCAAAGAAATATGTATGTGTATGTATATATATATACACACACATATTTATATATGTATATATTTATATACACACATATTTACATACCTATATAAAGTATGTTTATCTGTATATACATACTTTATACTCTCTCCCTATCTATCTATCTCTATGTAAATAGATAGATGATAGGTACATATGTACTAGTATATATACTAGTATATATATTATATATATATTTTTTTAAACTACAAGGGGGAAGTAAAGGTACAAGGTGCTGATGTGGATTTCTGAGATAAGGATACCACACAATCTTGACTCTCCCTAATTCTAATAAAATGAGCAACAAAATAAGCTTTAAAATAAACTAGCAAAATTGCATGTCGGTCAAAGATGGAAGGAAGTATGAGCATGTTAATTTTTTCATGGTTCAGCGCAGGGAATCAATAGATAGAGTCAAGGTGATTTTTAAAAAAGAAAGATGTCAATAGATGGTGCAAAGTTATTATCACAACCACTGGAAAATGGAGAACAGATTATAAACCTTTTAGCTTCTCAGAAGAAAGGAAATATCACACCAACACTCACAAGCACACACAAAATGTATTTTCCGTTTATAAAAAGATAGAAAACAAAGGAAACGTAAGCAACAAAAAATATAAAATTAGAGATCAGAATAGAATCAAACACATTATGGGATAAGTTTACTCATTAAAGAAAAAAAAAGACTTAATTTCTTTAAAAGTGGCAAATCCCAATAGATGGTATTTCCAAAACAAAATAAGTGATATATCCGAAACAGTTGTTTTCAAAGGACAAAGAGTTAGCGGTTGATTTTGAGCGCCCCCCAAGAGGACATTTGCCAATGTCTGAAGACATTTCTGATTGTCATAACTGAAGATGGCAGTGCTCCTGGCATGCTCTACTGGGTAGAGGCCAGAGGTGCTTCTAAATAACCTACAACACACGAAAAGCCCCCAAATCAAACTGGTATGGCATCCAAAATGTCAGTATCTCCAATGTTGAGAAACCTAATGTTGAGATCTAAAATGAAGTGGCTAAGAAAAGTTAAAGTGTTAAGTATAAAAAAACCCACAGCAAGCAAATTATTTAAAATTGCTGGACAGCGTTCCCTGGGCTATACAGTATGTCCTGGTTGGTTATCTATTTTAAATATAGCAGTGTGTACATGTCAATCCCAAACTCCTTATTCTTTTATCGTAGCCTGATAATTCTTTATATTAAACTTCTGTTTAATCCACAAAAAATAAAAATAAAAAAATAAAATTGCTGGATTAGTAAAGTTACTAATAGGCAAGTTTAAATCTGAGGCAAAAAGTGTTAAAGCAAAGGGCCATCCTTTGTGATATTGTTGTACGCAATCAACAGTGTAGATAAGGCTATCAACAACCTATATGCATTTAATAATAGGATCCAAAACAGAAAGCATATACTAAGAAAATGCGAGGGGAAATTAACAAAGACATAGGAGTAGGAGATGATATGTATGTGTGTATTTCAAACACCTCTGAACCATCTGCAATAAATGACATTATACTTGGCCATAATGAAAATGTAACAATTTCCTAAAAGTTAGAACACAGGGCAATAAGAATATATAAGTAGTTCAGTTTGTTTTGTTTTGTTTTCCCTTACTAGTCACCAGTGATTATTTAACTGCTGAATCTAAATAACTCCCTGAGTCCCTTGCAATGTCAAACCTTTTTCTGGCATTCAACCCTCTTTCTCCCCATTGGCTATCATATCCAGTGTCAGGACTTTACCTGTCATATCCATGAAGATGATCCAAACTCTATTTTTCTTTCCCTGATTCTCTTCTGAGCTGTCATCTACTTGCTAGACATTTCAACCTATATGTCTTCAACTAAGATATGCTGACTTATTAAAAGAAAATCTTTAACTACTCATCTTTTCTCTTAACCTACTCTCTTCTCAGTCACCCACACTTAACCTCTCAGAGCTGTGTTTGTTTCCTTTTCTTTTGTCTCCCTTGACTCACACTCAACCAGTTGGTATGGTATATGTTGCAATTATTCTGCCTCTCTAACATCCATAAAATTTTCTTTTCTCCTCTCTCTAGTTTATCTTGACCTGAATATTTATAATAGCTTCTCTTCCATTTTCTCCTGATTATGTCCATTTCAGTTTCAATCTGTTTATACATTAGGAAGATTAATCTTCCTGAAGGGCAACTTCTGAACAATCTCTAATTTGTCTAAATCATAGTATTTGAGATCAGAGGAACCACAGAGTAAATCTAACCAAATACCTCATTTTACAGGTGAAGAAAATGTGTCGAACATGTGTAATTATTGACAGAACTGGCACTGGAACTCCAGATTTTTTATCATACTGTTAATATTTCTTTTTGCTTTCTATAATCATACTTGTACCCACTGAGCTTCTTATGCAGCTGATGGTGAGTCTTGGTGAGGAGATACGGATGTGACCTTGAAGGCAAATTGAGAAACACATTACTTTAAGGAAAAATGCCACAGTAATTGGGTTCCTAAAGAGAGAGGTGAGAGGAATAGCATGTTTTAAACGCTTTGGAGCCTTTAAGGAAACGTTGCAGCTGCCAAAGAGAATTTAAGTATGATTCTAAATTATGTTATAAAACAATACATTTGTTGAAATATTTCTTGATGAGTTATGTAGATAAGTGATGAAGAGCTATTAATTTTATTTCTTCTTCAAATTGGTTTTTGGTTTATCTGCCATTTTGGTCTCTAAGAATTCTTTTACTAATATGTGTCTTGCATATGTCATAAAATCTTCATTTAACTTTTTCACTTGTCAATTGTACATCATTAGTAGAATGAAAGTCAAAGAATTCTTGTAGATTAAAAAAAATAAAAGGTCATCTGTCGACCACTGAGAGAAGCAATATTATTATTACCTTTAGAGGTGATGTGGCATTTGAATGTTCTCTCTTTTACAGGCCATTTTGTACTCAGACCTTATAAATTAACTTAATAGATGAGAGATAGGGTATTTCTTCCAGAAAGGGGCATTCATTTCATAGAGAAATAAAGAAAATGAATGTAAGTTTCTGTTAATAACTGCAGAATAAGAGCTAGACAGTACTTTCAGCTGTACCTGAAAATAGGGGTAATGTCCATTTGGATAAATAGAAAATCATACACATGTATATTGGAAACAGCTATGAAACTGTGAGAACGTTTTCAAGTTCGGTTTATATAAAGCTTTCTCATTAAGGTCACATCAAGTATATAGGAACACATATTTTATCATTTAAGAACAGTTTTGAAGATAAGTCTGTGAAATAACTATGTCTTCCAAACTCCTGTCTACATAAATGAAGTTTAAAAACTGAAGTAATATTCATATGATTCAATCTAAAGAGAACTTTAAGCTCAAATATCAAGACAGAAGGTTTGTTCCTGTTATTTTTTCAAGCAGTTTCAACAAGTACAGTTGTCCCTTGGTTTATCCAGGGGGCATTGGTTCCAGGACCCCATTGGATACAAGATCCACAGATGCTCAAGTCCCTATATAAAATGGTGTTGTAATATAATTGACCCTCCAAATCTGCAGGTTCTGCATCCCCAGATATGGAGGGCTGACTAAATTTGTTGCATTTGCTTGTCCAGATCTGTATCTTATTTTCATTCAGAACCTTTAAAATTTTTGTTTGCACATGAGCAAATTAGATAGTTAAAAACAGCCAATCAAATTGTTTGGTAGGCTTTGTAGACTCTAAGCAACTGTTAGTGAAATCATTAATAATTTTTACTTTCCAAATACCTTGATGACTTAAACAATGATGATTAAAAGAGTGAAACCTGGTTTTTTTAGTGCTCTGATCAGAATCCTATAACATGCACACTGATGGGTAGATTTTGTCAATGTTACTTGAATATTGTAACTTTAAAAATTCAGTAAGTCACTTTTACTCACTGTATTTAGGGGGTGAGCCATAGATGTGTATGTGTGTCTGTTCTGAATTACTCAGATAATTGTCATCGTCTCACCGTGTACCACAAAAATATATTACATGCAAAATGTATTTTAATTCCTTATCAGTGTTTTAAAGTTTTTAGAAAAATGTATCTTTAAAAAATTTTGTGTAGCATTTCCATTATATGAAGTATTTCTAGCAATACAACTCAAAATAAAAATTCCATAAAAATGGTGCCATTGGAGCTTTCAGTGACTCCGCAGAAAAGTCAAGGGTATGAAAGTAGAAATAAGGCAGCTTTTGATGGATTTAAAATTTTTATATAACATATATGTAAAATAAAAGGTGAAAACTTAGGTCTAGATAGCATCTTATCACCCAGGCCCATTTCCACAGATAACCATTGCTTCCTTCAAAGGTTAATTAAATTATAAACGCACACCTGCAGAATATTTGCGTATTTAAAAAAGTCATTAAAAATGGAATATACCTTCCTGTTTGGCCAATTCCTTAATGAATATATTTGCATTTAATGATAGCAGCCCACCTTTAGAGCTTTCTTGCTCATTTTCTCTGCCTTTATCCTAAGCAGCCAGCTTTCCAAGGTTAAGACCAAAGGCTTTGTGAAAATGTCATGGGTTTTTCCTTGTCCAAAAAACCCCACAAAACCTCAAAAGTCTTTTCTTGTAGTTTACTTCAGTGTCATCCCAAGCATAGGAAACTTTATCATCCCAAACATAAAACCAAAACAAAATTTTTTTGCAATGTTATGAAAGACTTTATTATATATATTCTCCCTTTTGACTGACACATTTTAGCACAGTTCATAAAAAATGACATTAGAACTGTTTTACTTTAATTACAATCCCAAATTACAAGTTTACATCTTAAGCCTTATTTTTTAGAAAGGGTTATTTCAGAGCAAACTCCAAGATTTAGGATGAAAAAATGCTTATTCCGTGGACCAAGTTGTATGTGCTTGTTAAGAAATTATATAGACTTATGCATAAATCATTGACCATGAAAAAGGAGTTTTGAATTACACTGCTGACTCCTTTACTAGCTTACTGAGGCTGTACCTATATGATTGTGATAAAATAGTTACTTTAGTACCAAATTTAAGGAATGCTATTTGTCATGGTTTATGATAGTTCCTGATTCTTGCCAGCAACTTCCAGTTATATCCAGTTCTGCCAAGGCATCATGAAATAAGATAGGTCAGGTAACTCATTTGGAACAGTGACCTCTCTGCACAGGACTGATTTCATGATATATCAAATAATGTTAAGACTATTCTTTGAGTCTTTCATAAAAGATAAATAGTTCTGATTATCTATTGTTGCAAAAAAAAAAAAAAAAATCACCCCCCCCGCCGCCCCGCCAGTTTAGTGGCTTTCAACAACTACTATCAGTTTCTTATTTCTGATGGTTCTTGCTTAGGGTCTTTCATGCAGGTTGCAGGCAGTTGGTAGCCGGGGTTCAGGCATCTCAAAAGCTTCCTCACTCAGATATCTGGTGGTTAATGTTGGCTGTCTGCAGGGACCTCAGCTGGGGCTGTCCAGCAAAACACCTTCTCATGGGCTCTTCATGTGGTCTGGGCTTCTTTACAGCATGGAGGCTGGGTTCCAAGAGCTACCATCCCAAGCCTGAGAAGTTACGTAGCATCACTTCCTTCATGGTTGCCAGCATGCACAAGTTCAAGGGGACAGACTAGACCCCCGTCTATCAATAGGAGGGGTGTCAACAGGTCACTGTAAGAAAAGTGTGTGGAATGGAAAATTCTGTCATATCCATCTTGGAAAACATAATCTGCAGTAATCATTATACTTTAGTGCTGGTATTATGTTTATTCCATAAATTATTGTGCAAAGGATCTTAGATATCTACCATCTAATTAATATTTTTATATAACCAGAAGCACATTTCCCCATATTCTACTCAGGGGTTGCCAGACAATGAAGATTCTTCCTTTGTCCCCCCAAACTGTTTCTATAACTCTTTCTTATAACCTGAGATACAAGTCATGAAAAGGAAAGAATATCAGAAATATTTTTTTGGTCTTTCCAGACTAGATCAGGGGTTGGCGAACTTTTTCTTAAAGAGCTTGATAGTAAATGTTTTTGACTTTGCTAGCCAAGAGACAATATCAAGGATGTTATGTAGGTACTTATAAAATGATATTAAAATGTAAATAATATTCTTAGCTCATGAGCTGTACAAAAACAGCTTGCTCTGCTGGAGTTGGTATGCAAGCTATAGTTCCTCAACTTCTGGCCTAGATCATTAGGTCATTTGTACCACTGTACAAATCAAAATTTTAAAACCCAGTGAATTACTTTTCATTTGGTTTTAGGGATGTATAGATGTTGAAAACCTGACTTTACATCTACACTGGTCACTGCAAATATTCCGCCTAATGCTTTCAATTTTAATTGCTAAGAATTACTGTAACTGTAGTTTGATGGGTCTTTCATAAAACTTGTCAATCAGTTTAAGTTATAAAACTAGTGTGAAAGTGAATCCTAGCTATCCAGAACAGAAAAATAAAGAAGAGAAAAAAAAGTGATGTTCAGAAAATGCAGTTCCTTTTCTTTTTTTCTTTCCTTTTTTGAATGGACCTTAGTTAGATACAAAGGTGGAGTTATTCATTCTCTTCATTTCATGATACATCATCATTATTGCTCAATGCATAGCTACTCCCTTTATTTTTTCATCTATCTACCTATCCATCCATCCATCCATCTATCTTTTTTTATCCTCTTCTGCACTCCCTTCTTTTCCTTTCCCCAGAAACAACCATTCTAACATGTTTATATGAATTACTTTGTATGTGTTCCTGTACGATGTGCAGTGTTGTTGAGTTAGCACACATTTTAATTTACCTAAAAGATACAGTCTTAGAGATTTCAGTCTGATCTTTGTCTTGGTTTTTATTTACTCAGTTATGTTTAGAAGATGCATTCATCTTACTGTGTGTACATCTGTCTGTTGTTTCTAACTCTTTTATAATATATCATTGAATGCTTCCATGTTTGACTTATCTGCTTTTCCAGATTACATCTACTCCCTCTCCCACTATAAACAATACCATGATAAATATTTGCCTTTACATGCCTTTATGTGAACTAGTGATAGGAAATTCTTTTCACAATTGAATTGAAATTAGGAATCTAATTACTGTTGTGAGTAAATCAGTGCTTTACAGATCCCTTTGAACTAAATATTATAATTTCTGTTCTGTCATACAACACAGTTGTAACACACACTCAATATATTGAAAAGAAACAGTGCAAACAAAATTTCATTAAGAATTGTAATGCCAATTCTTGGTGGCCGAGATGGCAGAGTAGGAGGATCCTGAGCTCACCTCCTCCCATGGGGAACACCAAAATTACAACTATTTATAGAGCAGCTATATATGAGAATGACCTGAAGGCTAGCAGAAAAAAATTTTTTTTTTTACAACTGAAGATACAAAGAAGGAACTGCAACAAGAAGGGTAGGAGGGACAGTATAGTCAAGACTTACAGCCCTGGGTAGGTGACCCACAAGTGGGAGGATAAGCACAATTGCAGAGGTCCTCCCCGAGGAATGAAGGGTGTGAGCCCCACATTCATCTCCCCAGCTCAGCGGTCATGCACTGGCAAGACAAGCCCCAGAATGGCTTTGAAGGTCAGCAGGGCTTGCATATGGGAGAGCCAGAGGGCTGTGGGAAACAGAGACTCCACTCTCAGAGGGCATGCAGACAATCTCACATACTCCGAGACTCAGCATGGAGGAAATCATATGAACGGAGCCTGGGTCAGACCCACTTGCTGATCTTGGAAGCCTCCTGGAGACGCAGGAGGCAATTGAGACTCCGCCTGGGTATGGAGATGCTGACAGCAGCTGTTTGGGGGAGCTTGTTCTACCATGAGGACGCTGGTGATGGCAGGCACCATTTTGGAATCCTCTCTTTAGCCTATTGGTGCTGAGGGCTTACCCACTCACCAGCAGGGTGGCACCAGTCCTAGGACCCCCTCTACCCTGCAGCCAGCAACCCCAGGTATGTATGGTGAGAGATGGTAACTAGACTTATTGTGATCATTTTGGAATGTGTAAAAATAATGAATCATTATATTGTACACCTGAAACTGATATAATTGTAATATAATTATAATATAATTGTAAGTCAATTATACTTCAATTAAAATAAAGTGCAATGCCAATGATTATTCCATTGGAACTAAATTTATTCACTACCTTAGATTTGATTGAGGTGATAGTCACTCTCTTGAAAATGAGTTATTATGGTATTTGAGTTCTCTTAATATTTTAGTAGTTGCTCTAGAGATTATAATATATACCTATAACTTTTTATAACTAGGTGGATTAATAATGTTTTATTCCACATAAAATATAGAAACCTTATAACCATATAGGTCCATTTCTTCCCTCTCTGTCTTTTATGCAATAGTTGTCGTATGTGTTATATGTACATACATTTTATAACTCAAAACAATGTTACACTTTTTGCTTTAAATAGTTATATGTATTACATAGAAATCAAGAGAGTAAATATTATTATATATTTGTCTAGAAACTTATCATTTCTGGTGTTCTCCCTTGCTCCCTAGAGGTCCAGGTTTACCTCTGGTATTGTTTTCCATTAGATTGAGAAACTTTCTTTAGCATTTCTTATATTACAGGTTTGCTCATGACAAATCCTCTCATTTAAAAAATCTAAAGCGTCTCTCTTTTGCCTTTATTTTTGAGGAATAGCCTTGCTTTATATGAAATTCTTAGTTTATATTTTTTTCTCTTCAGCACTTTGAATATGTCATTCAGATGTCTTCTGGCATTCATATTTTTAGATGAGAAGTCATTTGTTAACTAATCTCTTTTCCCCTATATTTAATGCATTTTTTTTTTCTTATTGCTTTCAGAGATTTTTCTATTTTTGGTTTAAAATAGTTTGACTATAATGTGCTTAGATATGATAGTCTTTGAATTTGTACTGCTTGTGTATCATTCAGATTCCTATATCTGTATACTTATTATTTCACTGATTTGAAAACATTTTGGTTGTCATTTATTCAAGTACTTTTGCCCCATATTCTCTCCTGAGACACCAGTTAAATGTAAATTGGACCTTTTAAAATTATGCCATAGGCACCCGAGGCTCTGTTTATTTTTCTTTTATTTTTTCCTTGTTCTTCAGATTAGATAATTTCTATTATTCTCCCTTCAAGTTCACCGACTCTTTATTTTGTCATCTCCATTCTGTGATTTTTTTTAAAAAATTTAGATATTGTACTTTTCTGGAATTTTTGTATGGTTGTTTTTCTTTCCATTTCTCTGCTGAGATTCCTACCTTTTCATTTATTATGAACATACTTACTTTCATATCATTGATCGTAGTTACAAGAATTGTTTTAATATTCTTGTTTGCTCAGATACCTCAGTCATCTCAAGATTGAGCTCTGCTAATTGTCTTTTGAAAAGATGATCAGTGACATTTTCCTGTTTCCTCATATGTCAAATAATTTTGTATTACACTCTTGTCATTGTAAATGACATATTGTGTTTGGATTTTGTTATAATCTATTGAAGAGAATTGCCCTTTGTTTGTTTGTTTTAGCTGGCGAGTAATTTAACAAAATTCAGACTTCAAACTCCAGTTCTTGGGTGGCAATTGAAACCTTTGATCAGTTCTTTAATCCTTAGCTGTGCTGCGTGGAGTCTGCCACACACACAGAGGTCAGCCAGAAATTTGCACAGAATTTGTACATAAAATTGGGGACTCCTCTTCTCTGGAGAAGAGAGTCTCCCCTCCCTTTCAAGTGGCTACAATTGCCCAGAGTAACTGTGGGGCTTCTAACAGAGTTTTAGCCACTCAACAGAACATTACTGCACTCTTCTCTGAGGTTAAAAGCCATACGATACAGAAAAATCATTGTCATTTTCTTCTTCTTGATATTAACAGTCCTCTAGAAATCTACTGCATTTGTTGTTCATCTTCAGTATGTTCAAGTATGGTTTTGCTTGTTTTTCTTTTTTTTCCTTTCTCCTTCCTCCTCCTTTCCTTTCTCCCCTCCTTCCTCCCTCTCCCCCCCTTCCTCCCTCCTTCCCTCTCTCCTTCTTCCTTCCTTCCCATCTTCCTCTCTCTCTTTCTCTTTCTTCTTTTCCCAGAGCTCATAATTGTTCTCAGCAGAAGGAAAAGGTATAGTAGAAGATTCAAGTGCATGTAAATTTGAGGATGATAATAAATCCTCCTTTGAAGTTCAACAAAACACAAATCTTTTGATATTCTACACTGAAAAATATAAGCAGTCCATGGTAATAAGATGAACCATGATCTATTTTATATAAAGTAGTGTTATTGCAGTTGGATAAAAAATAATTCACAATAGTATTTTCAAAAATGTTTACTCATTTTCCTTTTTATAAAAAGAATATCAGAGGACAAGCAAATGTCCTTTTAATCTAAAGTATTTTCATATTCTTATGTTTTAAATAATTTTATTTTAAATATCTCATTATAAAAATGTTTCTGAGAAGGGAATTTAAAAAATATGTCTACAAACATTGCCATAGTCAGGTCTGCTCTAACTTTCATGCTGTCATCAAGTTTTAATAAAACTTGATTTACTTTTTGCCCATGACACTGAAAAAATATATATATATTTATACACACACACACACACACACACATACACACACACACACACACACACACACATATATATATATATATATATATATATATATATATATATATATATATATATATATATATATGTAGAACCTGACTTTAGAGTAGAAGAATAATATAGCTAGTGACCTTTGTAAGTTAGCAGAATTTAAGACTGAAGTGAGCGAGAATTTAGCCTGGACAAGGACTGATAAATGAGAGAGATTTTGTCATCCTGAATAAGATCTGAAGATGATTGTTTTTCCAATTTATCAGAAGAGTGGTCATTTAATTAAGGATAAGATATCAGCACTTACTAGGTTTTCTCTGCTTTTATTCAATTGTAAATGGACATGGTATCTAAGAATAAAATGGTTATTTAAAATTAGGTGATGAAAACAAAAGAAGTAGCCCTTAAAAAGAAGAAATAAGTTGGAGAAATTTGGGAATATACCTCTCAACATACTAAGGGCTTATTGTGACAAGCACAGGAATAATAGCTCATATAACATAGACATGTTTGTGTACATATATTTCTGTGTATGTATACATGTGTTATGCATAAATATAAATATACATTTAATTCCTACATGGTACTTTGGGCCTTATCAAAATTAGATTTTATAGGAGGCAGTTAAGTATAGCGGAATATCCTAATTCCTAGTGTAATTGATCATTTTCTGGTAGATGGATAATTGTATGATTTTTTTCTGTTAAAATGTTATTTGGTGATCATATAACATATCCAAGTATCTAATATATCACCAAAGAGGATCTCAATGAGTCATCCAGACTGTAAACTGAAGGCCTCGATCATCATTGGATAACTATGCGTTAACTTTATAGTTTAATGAGAAAAATAAACACTATTATCTTTGACTCAGTGTCACAGCAAGATATAATCCCTGTCTACTTTCACTTTTAGGTGCTGTAGTGTCCAAGCATTAAAATTGGGGTTGCTCCCAGAAGTGCACAGACATGAGCCCTGTCCCAGAGTTTTTTGTTTTTGTTTTTGTTTTTAATTTTTATTTATTTATTTATTTATTTTTGGCTGTGTTGGGTCTTCGTTTCTGTGCGAGGGCTTTCTCTAGTTGCGGCCAGCGGGGGCCACTCTTCATCGCGGTGCGCGGGCCTCTCACTATCGCGGCCTCTCCTGTTGCAGAGCACAGGCTCCAGACGTGCAGGCTCAGTAGTTGTGGCTCACGGGCCCAGTTGCTCTGCGGCATGTGGGATCCTCCCAGACCAGGGCTCGAACCCGTGTGCCCTGCATTGGCAGGCAGACCCTCAACCGCTGCGCCACCAGGGAAGCCCCTGTCCCAGAGTTTTTGATCTTGATGCTGGAGTCTTCCATTCTCTGGTCCACCTAGTCCCAAGCTTTCCCTCCTGAGCATCCTCTGGTTCTACCATCTGCACAAGTCTTTGTATTTTGTTTTCCAATTTGATTCTCCTTTTCTTTTGATCAGACTTCCAAGCCTCTTGAGGATTTCCTTTTCAGACCCTTCTGTGCTTTGGTTTTCCTGATACTCATTAGTATATTTGCTTTCATATCTACCTCTATTCCTGAATTTCAGTATCTCCATATACCCTACTCAGCTTCTCTTACTGTCTAAATTTTGGCTTTTTAGCATTGTCATATTTTTATGAACTTAATTTTCCTTCTGGTGCAGTTTCTGGTATACAACTTAAGCTGGTTTCTCACATCTGGCTTACTCTTGGCGTCTCAAGCAACTTTGAGAACTTTGCTTCTCTCTAGGCAATACTGCCCCTTACTTTGATACCATTGCTGACTTTCTGTAATTTCACTTCCTGCCTCATATTTGGTCTTTGTCTTTCTCTATCCACTATAATTTCAGTGCCATGTGTCTCTATGTTGGTATTAATATTCATAATATATTATTAACTTGATGTACTGGAGAATTAAAAGAAATAAAATTGCAATAGTAATGATAAATCCTCCCCAAATTATAATCCATAAATGCTCCCATTTTAAAATGATCTTCTATCCATATATTATTGAGGTCCTCTAGCTCATTTTTCCTTACTAGGTGTTTCAATTTTGACATAGAATGTAGAGAAAAATGTATTGTTAAACTCTAGAAATTACCTTGCTTTTTATGTGCCTCATTAGTAAGTATATAAATATTAGTTTTTGCCCAGTGGGGCTATTCTGGGGTCCATATTATAGCTCACTGTGGGGTGATTGCTATTGAGTGAAGGATGTACACTGTGGACTGCAATCGCCAAACAGATGGGTGGAGATGAAAGAAAGCAATGCCAGGAAGACACAGGCTTTTGTTGCTCTGGAAGGAAAAGCTTGCTGTGTCTATCATCTGCAGTCTAATCTTCAGATTTATCAAAACGCTTACTCTTCCTTTGCTCATTTAAAAAAATGGATTCTTTGTTTTTTTGCTATTGAGTTGTATGAGTCACTTATATATTTTGGATATTAAGCCCTTCTTGAATATGTGGTTTGCAAATATTTTCTCTCATTCTATAGGTTGCCATTTCATTTTGTTGATGGTTTCCTTTGCTGTGCAGAAGCTTTTGAGTTTGATGTAGTCCCACTTGTTTATTTTTGCCTTTGTTGCCTTTGCTTTTGGTGTCAAACTGCAAACCTCAGTGCAAAGACCATTGTCAAAGAGATTACCCCCAATCTTTTCGTCTAGGAGTTTTATGGTTTAAGCTCTTATGTTCAAGTCTTTAATCCATTTTGAGTTGATTTTTGTGTATGCTATAAGATGGGGGTACAACTTCATTCTTTTGCATATGACTATCCAGTTTTCCCAATACCATTTATTGAAGAGACTGCCCTTTCCCCATTGGATATTCTTGGCTTCTTTGTTGTAAGTTAATTGACCATACATACATGTGTGTTTATTTCTGGCCTCTCTGTTCTCGTCTGTTGATCTATGTGTCTGTTTTTATGATACTACGATACTGTTTTGATTACTATATCTTTGTAATATAATTTGAAATCAGGAACTGTGATGCCTCCAGCTTTGTTGTTGTTTCTCAAGATCACTTTGGCTATTTGGTGTCTTTTGCAGTTCTATACAAGTTCTAGAATTTTTTTTTTTTTTTTCTATTCCTGTGAAAAATGCCTTGGAATTTTGATAGGGATTGCATTGAATCTGTAGCTAGCTTTGGGTAGTATGGATACTTTAACAATATTAGTTATTCCAATCCATAAGCATGAAATATATTTCCTTTTATTTGTGTCTTTTTAAAAATTTCTTTCATCAATGGCTTAAAGTTTTTAGTGTATAGATCTTCCAACTCCTTGCTTAAATTTATTCCTGAGTATTTTATTCTTTTTGATGCAATTGTAAATGGGATTGTTTTCTTTATTTCTCATTCTGATAGACTGTTGTTGGTATATGGATATGCACCAACAACTGAAGTTTGTATATTGGGATAAAATATACAAAACAGTATCCTGCAGCTTTACTGAATAGACATTTTTTTTCTTCCCAAAGAAGACATACAGATGGCCAAGAGATATATGACAAGATGCTCAACATCACTAATTATCAGGGAATGGCTGTTACCAAAAAAATAAGAAATAACAAGTGTTGGTGAGGTTGTGGAGAAAAGGGAGCTCTTGTGCACTGTTGGTGGGAATGTATATTGGTACAGCTACTGTGGAAAACCACTGTGGAGGTTCCTCAAGAAATTTAAAATAGAACTACAATATGATCCAGCAATCCCACTTCTGGATATATATTCAAAGAAAATGAGATCAGTATCTCAAAGAGATATCTTTAGCCCCATGTTCACTGTAGCATTATTCATAATTGCCAAGGTATAGAAACAACCTAAGTGTCTGTCAACAGATGAACAGATGAAAAAAATGTGATATATATATTATATATATATATATATATATATAATATATATATATGTGTGTGTGTGTGTATATGTATATATATATATATATATATATATATGAATATTATTTAGCCATTAAAAAAAGAAATCCTGCCATTTGTGGCAATATGGATGAAACTGGAAGGCATTATGCTGAGTGAAATAAGTCAGACAGAGAAAGACAAATACTGTATGATCTCAGTTATCTGGAATTCAAAAAAAAAAAAAAAAAAAAGTTGAACTCAGAAACAGAAAATAGAAAAGTGATTGCCAAGGGCAGGAGGGTGGGAGAAATAGGGAGAGGTTTGTAAAAGGTTACACATTTTTCACTTGTAAGATTAATAAGGTCTGAGGATCTAATGTATAACATGGTGACTATAATTGATAAGATTGTACTATGTAATTGAAATTGTCTAAGAGAATGGAACTTAAATGTGTTCTCTTCAAAAAATAAAAGGTAAATATGTGAGGTGATGAACATGTTACTTAACTCAATAGAAAGGGGAATTCTTTTACAATATATACATATATCAAGTTATCATGTTATACACTTTCAATAGTTACAATTTTGTCAGTTACACCTCAAAAAATACTTTTACTCTTCCTACTAGTCACTATTTGTGACATTTGATATATTTGTGTTGGTGTCTACGTAGGGAAAAAAAAGAACTTGTTCTTTGCAGTATCTTCTGAGAAAGGCAGAATGGAGAAGATTTTCAATGGCTAAATACCATTTAGGCAAAAGGGTTAATATTTAAGTAGTTATCAGTGGATGAAAAACCCCTCAACCACCTGCCTCAGTTTCAACTGGACCCTCTTTTTTTGTCTTTCTAGTATCTTTGTAGGTTCCATCGCTTTCAGGACCAATTAACAGGCCAGGCTCCATGAAGATGGTCATTGGTATGGCTGGGTGCTTGGTCTCCAGAGGTGCCAAAGTCCCTTATCATTTGAAACAGCTTGTGTGGAATACAAGCCTCTCCCTCCATCACTTGTGTTTCTGAGGAGTTAAGAAGGCTGAAGTGACACAGAGGGAGGGGTTTTGTTTTCCAAGCTGTACGCCTCCTGTCAGGACTAGATCGGTGGTGCAGGAAATTTTTCAGGCTACCAGAGCACCGGTGGCACTCTTATGCATGTATACATATGCCCCTCTCCAACACATACCACAACATAAAGCTATAGGCATGCAACCGAAAGTCAGGATCCCACTTTCCAGTGTGCGAAGATCAAAAATTTAGACTTCTTCTCTTGTTACCTTAATTCTCTTCTTTTCAGAATAAAGTCTGAATGAAAGAAGTGAAAATACCACACCACAAAACGTTGATATCAGAAGAGAATTTTAACTTTCCCCCTTCATTTTCTTTGAATATTAAAAATATTAAAAAAAATAAAATACACATACATGCACATCAACATATACATACAGATATACAAAAGTGTAGATGGAAAGACCTCATAGCAAGGATGCCACTAACTTTTTTTTTTTTTTTTTTTTTTTTTGCCACTAACTTTTGTTTGGAAGGTCAGTGACAGTGTTTAATGACCAGTCACTGAAAGGATGAACAGTTTTGATGTGACCAAAATATTTTTTTTTCCTGGACACTTCAGATTATAAAGGTTTTATGGGGGTGCAAACAAAAACAGAGAAACTTCGTCTTGTGTTTCTATTACCACCTCTGTGATACAATTTTGAACCTCTTGGAGTGTCTTAGAAGTCTCATCTGAAATGGCTGCTGTTAAAGTTTCCATTTATTGTGTAGTGCATGTTTTATTTAAAAAATATTTTTATTGTTTGCTAGCATCATAGCTGGAATTTTAAACTGATTTTCCAATCTGTAGGAGATTTTACTTTTTAAAATGTGGATGTTTGTATTAAAGTTATAGGGGCTTTGCATAAGGTCTTTTAAAAAATTAATACTTTGACCGTTTTGGAGCTGGAAAACATGATTGGGGTGACCTAATCTACTCACTCCTTTTGCTTGGTTACAAAGTATGAACCACATCAGATGGTGATCATTCTGCTCCTTATATAATTCTTAGGAAATCAAACCACAGTCTCCTTTAATGATTCATCCATCCCAGGACTCAACAATCCAGACTGCTGGAATTTCTTTTTATGTATACCTTGAAGCTTGAAGTCATTCCACATTTTTTTTCCTGTTTTCCACAGAGTTTGAAAGCTCCTTAGTCTAATAATCCCTAATATACTTGAATGTAATTATTAAATGATCTTGAACCTAATTTTTTTAAAGGTAAGCAATCTTAAACATTTAGCATTTCTCATGTTTTCCTTTCCACTCTATCCTTTGTATATTTCAGTATATGAATTAATAATCATAATTGAAATTATTACAGAGCTTCATAGTTTACAAAACAGTTTTACATCCATTATGTCTTGTATTTGGTCCTCCCAAGAACATTGTGATAAACAGGGAGACGAGGGTTTCATACGTTTATACGGGGAAGGAAGAAATCTATGGGGAGGAAGTTATGCTAATGTGCAGTGAAGGGTCAGACAGAACAGGAGAGGAATGTGAGGGCATGAAATATGTGATGTGTACGTATTTCAGTGGCCAAGCTATGTGAGATAGATGGATCTGCCTAGAATACTTTCCCTTTTCTGATTCACTAATTTTCGTAGCAAAATCAAAGCCTCTCATTTTTTGCAGACTCTTGCCTGGTTGAATCCCATCCTGACCAAGTTGGCACACAGATGCTCAACATACCAGGTGCGCACACAGACCTTTACAAATGAAATCAGCTGGTTATTCACACTGTGGCTACCAATTGCTCTTTGGTCATCCCCTCTTTCCCTCCAATTTTCTCTACTCTTCTTGGCTGTCTGTTGCATTGCCCACTTGGTAGGCAGTGGCAAACGGGGAGCTCAAACACAACCGTCCATTAAAAGCTTGGGGATAGAGTTGGCTCCGTTAGAAGTTAAAGTAGACCGCAGAGAAGTCATTCCCCCATCACTCCCTCTTTTTTCTGGCCACTGCTGAATATGATTTAAAAGCTGCAGATTTGGGGTTGTAATTGAAAATCAGAATTATTTGTGAAGTTTCTGGCTGAAGAATGAGTCGATTAACTCAGCCCCAGAATGTTTAAAGTCTTGGAACTTCCTTAAGCTGTGATGGCCATGGTGAGACAGTCAGGGCTGAGAAATAGAAGCTCAGGTCTTCTCTCCCCAGTGAGGTGGCTGCCGGATGACACTGTGCTCTGAGCTTGTCCTCTTTTGCCTCTGTTCTGCTTGTCTCCAGCATGTAGAGCAAGAAAACTTAGAAGACTATTAGGGTTTCGTGAGTCAGATACCCAATGGCAAAAATTTTCCCCACTCCCCAATCCCACAAAGAAAACAGCCTCTTTTTGAAATTGGAAACTTTAAGGGAAGATTTATGAACCTTCCGGTTTATGAAACCATCTGGTGCTTTGGAGTTTGCAGGCTGGTTGCTTTGACAGTTCAAAGTATGGACTGGCCCCCCACTCCCCCTTCTCGAATAGTTCAATTTAGTCTCTACATTGATACCTAAGAGGCTAGTCTTTTAAATTTATTGGACAACTTGTAAAAATCAGTAGGATTTAGAAGAATATACCTGTGACTTTTTAAGGGCATTTTTACTGTTTGTTACTTGCTGCATTAAGGAGTCCAGTTGGTGAACTCTGAGTTTCCCCTCTGCTTAGCTTCGTTGCAGGAGCACTGTGTAATTTTGGTTTTGTTTTGACAGTTGGTGACCTTTGACTCCTCTCAGTAAAATGTTTAGGCTGAGGAGGACTGAAAAGAGCTTTCAGATGGGATATTTCCAACCTCTTGCAAGCTAGAGCAATCTTCCCCTCAGCATAGCAAACCCTTATATAGAAATGGTTTTCAGCCTCTATAGAGTGTTCTGGTGGAACAAATTAGATCAAAGCCTCGCTTAATATGTTTGAAAAATGCACATCCGCATTGCAGAGCAAAAAACATGTTATGGAAATCAATAATATCATATTCAAGCAGCTCTAACTTCAAAGTAACTCCTATGTGTGTTCTCAATTTCAAAAGAAAATGGAGAAAATGAGAACAGGGTGCATACGTTTTCTCTGCTTAATTCTATTTGTAACTGAGCTGAGATCTCAACTGTCTCTTTACTGTTATTTGACGGGCCCCCAAGGACTCTGGGCGTAGGGCAATCTGCTCATTAATTGCCTGCACCTGTGATAACCTTGCACACTTAGGTTACAAGAGTGACAAACTTTCTTCCACCCCGTGCTTTTGGAATGCAAATTATTTATACTTTATTGGAGGAATAGCAATTTAGGGAAGAAAATAGAAACACAGAGGTAATGTGAATTAGCCCTTTAGATTCTTTTATTCCCAGAAAATTGGTTGTATTGATAGTTTTTTTTTTTCTGTTGTTGTTACAGTATTTGTTGAATACCCATTGTATGGCTGGCTGTCATTCTCTTAGGTACAATATAATTATATCTTTAAATTATACAACTTTTTAGGGATAGGACTTTTTTGCATGTTGACGTGCTTTATGATAACATTAGAACATGTAGTCTTATGTGTGCATCTATGCATGCATGTAAATGATTTAGTGTATTATATCAATACTTACTTGACACGTGTATCATGCGTACATTATCTGATTGCTAGAAACTAAATAGTAACCGTATTGTGTTGGAAGGGTTGTATAAAATCAACTCTCCTGACAACTTTTTTTCTTCCTGGGTTCTTTCCTGAAGTGGTGATGGTGAACTATAATATTGTGGAAGTCCATGTTCAGGATGTAAAGCTCAAAACAAGAGACTCAGAAATTAAATCTTGAGGTGTGATCTGTTCCTTAACTTTGCCTTAACCTGTTGGACATCATGTCAGAGGTCAGGCAAGGCAATATTTTTCCTTCCATAACAGTAGCTCTTACTTTGCTTCTAAACCTCTGGTAACTCTGCTTGTTTGCATCCTTTTTCCAACACAGTGTTAACATGTCAAAGTTCATATGACAGACTGAGATGAAAACTGAATTGTGGGTCTTAAATGATACTACACAGTCATTTATTTAGAAAATGGAGAGACTCCAATACAACCAATATGACCAGATATGATACACTGATCTTTATCTAAATTGGTTCTGGACGTGACTCATCTGTGACTGAATCTTGGTTACCAGACCTGCATTTCATTTCTACTTAGACTCCAAAAGTGCTTCAAAGATTCTGATCAGGTACTTCTGAATTTACTTTTAGATAATCCCCTTACTTATAGTTTATAGACTAAGGGGTGCCTCCCAGCTCTTTGCAGAATGAAATTGCATCCCCTAAGATGGTTCCTTCTAATACTGCTCAGTAACTGGTTTAGAAAAGCAGGCTGACTTGGGCTGCTTTCTTTCCTACTATTTTGTAGTTGGTAGAAAAGAAAAGGGCCCTGTAAGTGTTGTTGAGTGAATACACAGATAGAGGCTCAAGATTTTAGAGTCACCTTTCACTCACTCACTCACTCCTTTACCATCTTCATATCCCATCTCTCGCCAGTTCTCTCAGACGTTTCCTCCAGAGAGCAGGTATTTCCACCTAACTCTCATGTCAAGTGCACTGAAAATATTTTTGAGTTTTGACAGTTGTATCAGCTTCAGTTTTTCTAACTAGAAGCACGAAATAAACTCTGTTCTGGGGATTACTGACGTTAAGTCTGCCGACTGGGTTTGATCAACAGTTGCCATCACTTTTTAGAAAAGCACATTTGAAAACATCACATGATGTGAGTCTCAATTGCAAAGTTTGGGGAACCCTCAGAATCCAGCTGTTGTCCTAACTCAAAAAGAAATTCTGTTCAGTCTTTCATGTTAGTATGTTTGGTCTTTCCTCTTAAGCTTCTGACTCAAGTTCTAGTTTTCACTCTAAATTGAGTGAAATCCAGACAAAGTTTGTTACTCTTCCCCAGCTTACTAAATACATCATCATGGGGTCTTCTTCATGTGTTTTCTGACCTCTAAATTTCACCAGAGAAAACCCACAGTTTGCCTCAAAACCATCACAAGAGTCTGCCAGCCTTGACCTCTTGGTCATTTGTTTGGGATTTTTATACTAACCACGCATTTCTGCGTAAGTGAGCACACATATCCATGCTCTTCTGCAATATTATGGTAAAAGCCTCGGTCAGTGGTTTTCACAGGGGTTGGAGAAGCTGTATTTTTAGTATTAGAGTGACCCCTGGGTCCTGGGTAAAATGCAGATTGCAGAAAAGAAGACATGACCAATCCAGGAACTTTGGACTTTGGCCCAGAAATATATCTTGATGGGTCTCTGGCTGAATTTCCACAGCGATTCTTAGCACAATAAAACTGACAACCATTTCTCAAATGTTTACACTGTAGTTTCTTAACAACATGTGAACACAATTGAAGCATTTAGAAATAATCTTTGGATTCTCAAAGTTCACAGACATTTGTCTGACCTTGAAAAATGCTATAGGCAAGGAATTTGGAATTCTGAATCTGGAATAACTGAATTAAATGAGATAATGTATGTGAAGATTCTCTGTTAACTTGTAACTGCCAGACATGTCGGTCATTGGTATTTACAGTTTGATTATTTTCTTTAGCTTCTATGGAATAAGATTCAGGTTAGGTCAGGTTATTTGGTTTATGTATGTGTCATAGTGAAACATAAATCGAATAGGGCTCAGAATAACTGATTCTGTTCTTGCTTCAGTATACCAGATATCTGTTAGTTCTACATTCCTTTCACCCCTACTTCTGGGGAACATTTCTCTCTCTCCCTCTCTCTGTCTCTCTGTCTCACTCTCTCACTCTCTTTTTCTTTTAGAAATTATCTATTCCCCACCCGAGTCTATGCTTTGCGGGTGGGGCTGACCCTATTATCTTATTCCATGGATGGCCAGCTGTCTTGATCTGACCAATCAGAATTCACTATGATCCATTGATGGTGGGTTTGTGAGTAGTGCTAGCTTAACTGTACTCAACTTTGGAACTTTGCTAGAACTACTGGGGGGAGTCATCTTATAGCTTCTAGTAGTTGTATTTTCTATCCTGTGGGGACAGCCTGCCTGAGAATGAGGTCAACCTGGAGGAAAGCAGAGGGACGGAGAAAAGAGATACATTCCTGCTGACGGAGGTCAGACCCCTGCATCCAGTGCTCCAGCTCAGTCCCACTGAACTTCTAGCTCTGCGGTCCAAAGAACATCTCCATCTCTTTGTCTGTTTAATTTGTTTCAGAGAAGCGTCTGTTACTAGCCACGGAATGTTCTGGTTTATTCCCACGAAGTAGTTGTGTTACCTTGAACTTGCCACATGACTTTTCTCAGGTTCAGTGTTTTCATGTGTAAAGTTAAATTGTATCATTTAGAGATCAAACAGAAAGCAAAGAGCACACTGAAATGAGAATATTTCAGGAATGTTTGTTTATCAAGTTATGGGAGTTGGGTAGTATTAGATGAGCTGTTATCACATTAGGTCCAAAAAGATGAGAGGAGGGGGAATCTCTGGAACCTGACTGGAGCCTTGCAGAGGAGGATACCTTGAAGAAGCTGTGACTTGTATCTGGGGCAAACTTAAGAGGGGGGAGCTGGGGGAATAAGTTCACTGCTCTCATTCTCCTTCCTTCCATCCATCTCCTGCCAGGGCTTCCCTTTCGTTGATCCCAACAGGAAGACAGAGGGTAAGGGAGCCTGTTGATGTGGTCCATAGGAGTCGCCCCACACAGGCTGAAAGCAGGGTGGAGAAGGCAGAGAGTGTATCCGGAGGGGGCAAAGAGAAGGCATCTGGCATGGCAGACAATCTTGGACTTGTCTTCCAGTTCTAAAATTCAATGAGAATCGATGAAAGTTTAGAATGAGGTGACATTGGGATCGGTTTGGATTTATGTACATGTATGAGTGAGAAAAGAGGAGGGAAATCTTAAAATTTGTTTTTTTCCCCCCTTTTTTCTGCACATGTAACATTCTAGTTCATTAAGAACATGAATAATTTGGCCAGTGCCTTTTTACTGTTTCAAATGACATGGCACAGAGGGTTAGCTAATTTACTAGTTAAATTAGATAATGCATTTATTCAAATTATTCTTGAAGGCTTCTTTCAGTAATTAGAGTGGGACTTTATCTGAATGTCAATTTTGAAAATAGATTAAAAAGTACTTTTGTATGCAGTGGAGTTATATGGCTTTAACTTACTCAACTAACATGTACTTGGGGAAAAAAAAGGCAGACTCACAGATGTGGAGAACAAACTAGTGGTTACTGGTGGGTGGGTAGGGCTATTTGGGATGGGGGAGTGGGGTGTACAAACTATTGGATGTAAGATAGGCTCAAGGATGTATTGTACAGCATGGGGAATGTAGCCAATATTTTGTAATAACTATAAATAGAAAGTAACCTCTAAAAGTTGTATAAAATTTTTTTAAAAAAGCAGAAAGCAGGCAAAAAAATGTATTTTTGCAAAATAGCCACTAAACTCAGGCCTGGTGTCTCATTTCGTTTCTCCACTGAAGAAACAGCAATTTGTTTCAATCCTGGATGAAAAGCTGACCCTGTGAGACTTCTTGCAAGACCATAAAGTATGTATAAAACCACGTATACCATTCTTTGTGGGTGATTTAAGGAATGTTCAAGAGTAACTTTTTTCTCTATGCAATTTTTTCCCCACTGATTTAATTGCTGAGTAAGATGTGACTCCATTGTAATGGCACAATAGAATATTCAGGGAGAAAATAATAATTTTGCATAATGATATGCAGGTCTTACAAATTTAGAAAATGCCTGTTCGATTCCCGTTCTTTTATTAGAACTGCATCCTTATAAATACGGAGTGTAAATGTACGCATGTTAACCTGTAATATAGAAAGGCCACCCTCCTCTTTGGTGGTAGTGATGGTCTGTGTCTCTAGTGAAAGAAATAGGACAGGCTCTTTCTGTCCTGGGATGGTTCTCCTGTGCCCTGTCCTCCAAGGGGGTCAGCATGTGGCCAACTCCACTTGCACGTACCTTGTGCGTGGGTCAACCTCAGTTCTACTGCCTGCCCAAGAACTTTGTCTTGGCCACTGTGGGTGCAAACTGTGCAGTGTCTCAAGACTTTATTCAATCCCAAAGGGTTTCATCATGAAGGTTTAACCCACAGCAGTAAAAATGGACTCACTGGAAAAGAACGCAAACTCATGGCCTTGATTGTCTTCATAAATTTAAATGACAAATCTCACCAAACTGATTGAGATATAGTCTCAAATAACACTTTTTTATTGGCTGCCCACATGTAAAGGCAGGCCATTCATAATCTGGAGGACTCACTGTAGGCTCTTTCCGTGTAGTGACAGTGCTCTGTCACACCACATTCATTTCCATGTGCATCGGTGGGCCGCAGTCTTTGCTCACAATGGAAGAGTTCGAAGATAAGAGATTTGACCCAGAAAAAAATTCAACTCGCATCACCTGTGAGAAGCATGAAATTTCATTTGACTCTAAAATTGGCCGTTTTCTTTTTTTTTTTTTAATTTTATTTATTTATTTATTTATTTATTTATTTATTTTTGGCTGTGTTGGGTCTTCGTTTCTGTGCGAGGGCTTTCTCTAGTTGCGGCAAGTGGGGGCCACTCTTCATCACGGTGCGCGGGCCTCTCACTATCGCGGCCTCTCTTGTTGCGGAGCACAGGCTCCAGACGCGCAGGCTCAGTAATTGTGGCTCACGGGCCCAGTTGCTCCGCGGCATGTGGGATCTTCCCAGACCAGGGCTCGAACCCGTGTCCGCTGCATTGGCAGGCAGATTCTCAACCACTGCGCCACCAGGGAAGCCCCGTTTTCATTTTTTTGAGTTTCTATTATGCACTAGGCAGTGTTAAGAGATGTGTAATGTAATATACGTTGTCACATTTACATTTTTATTCACACGACCATACATAGCAGGGATGAATATCCTTATTTTATAGCTAGAGAACTTCTTTCTCTCTTGCTTTCCTTATCCCTCCTCTCTCTCTCTCTCTCTCTCTATATATATATATGGTTGTAAATTTTAACCATTCTTTTTCCTAAATCTTTTACAGATTTGTCCATTTCTTTCCTGACCTTCTACCACAGATTGATCCATCATTCTCCTGGATAATCAGCAGTCCCCTAACTAACATCCCTGGGATCTCCTTTTGCCTCCTCTAATACAGGTTCTGTTCTTCACTAGACTTTGCTTTAAAAGTACGAATATAATGTGTCTCTGCTCCTTAAACCCTTGGATGGCTTCCCCTTGTCCTTAGAATAAAGTCCACTTTCCTGGCACAGTGTTCCTGGGTCTCTCCTAGATCTGACCCTTGCCTGGGCCTCGGCCTCACTCTTGCCCTGTCCTCGCTCTTCTCTCTCCAATCCAGCTGCACCAAAGCTTATCAGTTCCCTGAGCGCACCACGATCCTCCACTGTTTTGCCGGCTCTTGTTTTCCTTTGCCTAGAATGCTTCTTCCTATAATTTCCTCAGCGTTCTCCCATGTATCCCTTAGATTTTTAGCTTCTGTGTCAGTTCCTTGGATAGCGACTCCTAACCCTTCAGACTAGGTGCCCTGCTATCTGCTCCCACAGCACCCATCCTTCCCCTTTCAGCATCTCTTCAAGATTGCAATTACTTGTTCAAATATCTGTCTTTTCCTCTAGAATATAATCTCAGTGAAATCAATGACCTTACCTGTCTTATTTATTAAGGTATTTTCATCCTGTAATGGCAAACCTGGCACTGAGTAAACATTCAATAAACAGCTGTTGAATACATAAAAATTTTTAAGAAAACAGAAAACCTGAGAGGTTGAATCATCTACCTGTGGCAGCACCGGATTAGAACCCATGTGTGTTTAACAAGATAGTTCAGCTTTCCCTCTATTTTACTGCTACCCATTGGAAGGGCCAATGTGACTGGAAAGGTTCATTCATGCTGTTTCCTATTTTCTGCCCTAGGAACAGTATTTTGGATTTAGTTTTAAATATTGGAAGGTTCTAAGTTCTTTGCGATAATAGAACATATACTTTAAAATAGTATTTTGAAACCTACAGATGACTGCTTAGTGATATATCTGCATGTTTTGAAAAATTATATAATCTAGACCCCTCCTGTGAAACCCATCATAAACTACTTTTAATTTTCATCTTGGATTTTATGTTAAAATTTAAAGGAATTTTTTTTATCATCTTCTAATCTTTCTTAAGTAAAGTTTTCCCTGAAGGATTGCTTATAACTCACAGTATTACTTGGGTATTTACTTTTGCCTATGCAATACCAAGAGGAGAGAGGTCAGATGCTGCCACAAAGCTGTGTTTTTTTTTTTGTCTATAAAGAGGAGAACTTCAATTGTTGGCAAGCATTTGGCATGTGGAAGGTGAGTCTGGTTCCTGTTTGTCAGTAGTTAGTTAATCTGTGAACTTTATTAATTCCCAGTCCAAACAGTGGTGAGTAATAGAAGTGCAAACCTTGGCTCTGGTTTTGTTTAGCTTATTTCTACTGATATTTATAAACACCTCTTTGGTTGTTAGCAATTTACAAAGATTACAGATTGCCTGAAACCAAAGATAATGAGCGATGTAGACACATCCCTTCATTCCTCCTTCCAGACTTCATTTTTTCAGGCATCTCTAATGAGTTTAGAATTTACTGAAGACATAGAAACAAATATCTATGGCTGGCTTGTGGTGGGAGAATAGGCATTTGCATTTGCTTTCAATTTTAAGGAGTCATTGGTATTTGGTATGCGCTGCCTGGCAGTTACCTGCTTCTAACTGGTGCCAGTTCTACCCTGGAGGGAGGTCTGGGGACAGAGAGGCTTTCTGGAATCCCATGAACCCTGCCTTCTTACTGATGAAAGTTTGAAAAACAGTACCTCGTTGCAGAGATCTTTGCTTTCCAACACAACTTGAATATTAGTGGAATTTATTTATTTTTCTTGTTACCTGCATCCATTTTGTAACTTTCCATGGATACTCCATGATTTCCAAATTAATTTAGGCACCCGTGATGTAGAATTTGTGGTGTCTATTGTGTAACGGTAGCAGTGACAATCTTTGAAGGTTTGTTTGTTGTTTGAGAGTGAAGAATATTCAGCCCAATGTCACTGTTCTTTGTTTGCTTAAAAAACTGACTAGTTATGGTTGCATTTGGTTTGTAAACATGAGTGAGCTTAGAGCTATCTTCAATCTCTCCCTAACTCATAGGGAAGAGTTTCTTAGGTATTGACTGCAGAACTAGGCATTTGGGAAATACAGCAAAGTTTCAAATGACTCATAAATGTAGAAGAAAATTTTCTGTTGTAGTTCACCTGAAAGATGAACTTGGTTTTGAGTACTAGCAATGGAATATTAAACTTTTGAGGTACTCAATGAGATTTTCTAAGACAAAAAAACTCTGTAAGATATTTTTTCTTTCATTAATTTATGACTTTTGCAATTTTAGAATTCTTTGGGGGAAAAAAGACCCACTGGAAGTGACAATTTCACTAAGCAATCAAGAATTAGTTTTCAAATAAATAAAATGTTGCATGCGATGCTCTTTACTGAGACTCTTGGTATGTTTCACAATTCAGTTCTCAAAAAAGTGAAATTGTTTTTTTAAACCAGGTGAAAATTCTAAGTTGTGAATCCCAATTGCCTGGAACAAGGTCCCACTGTGTTTCTACTGCACTGGGATTCTTAACATTCTTAATTTGTTTGGTGGACAAAATGATGTTAATCATAAACGTTACTCATAAGAATAATCAGATGAGTGCTCCCTGCAATAGACAACTTTACTTTTGAACCAACTCTGCCCCTTGTGGAAATCTGACAATGAAGAGGCAGAAGAACAAAGGGGGTGTGTGAGTTGACCGGGAAAAGTATAATTGAAGCAGTGAAGTTATTCATTTCTCATTTTTTATGACAGCGATTGTCGTCAGGTGCTCTCAGTATATTCTCCTGTGGATTTAGAAATGAGGAATTTGTATGCTACCACATCCGGGGCAACTTTTTATCACTTACTACCACCATTTGAAACAGAAGATCTACAATTCTTAGGCAGGAGTGGCAAGAAAAGTCACCACTAGATTCCTGAATATTATTTAGGTTCTAATTAGATAGCATATTTTCTGCCATAGCTTTGTAAATGCCTCATGGGTTGCAAATTTGGTTTGAACTCAGGTGGACATTTTATCAAGAAATCATTCATTTCTGCCTAAATGCTTTTGGATGACAGATCAGTGCTTCAAATGAAATCACAAGCAGTACTTTTACCAAATCCTAATGGTCAGCTTACATTTAATTATAAATGGGACAGTGCCTTGAACTTTTCCAAACCATTCCATGTCGTGCTAATTGGTAGAAAGCAAAGTGAATTTGGGATAACTGAGAACAGCCTTTGGATGGCTCAGACACTGAGAAAATACTGTGGCTGGGATCATCTTATTTTAAAGACATTTTTGTCTACATCACTCATGCTGTAATGCATTAATTTATTATGTTAAAATATATGCTTGTAAATACTTTTTCTTGATACAACATTGCAGTATTTAGTCCATGGGATACAAATAAGTGGGACACATATTTTCTACCCTAACAGGCTCTGTAGTCTTCTTGAGAAAACAGGACATATGATGAGAAAGCAAACAAACAAACAAACAAACAAAAAACTTCACAGAATGTTCTTAATGATCTTAGATTTGAAAGAGACTTTATGGCCTTTCAAATCAAGGTCCTCTGCAATGTCTTTCATGGAATGGGTGACACACATGGACCTTTATGTAAGTGACCCTCACTTAGTTAACTCTCCTCCTGTAGGGATGCCCTCTGTTCTCCTCTAAACATATGTCTTGGTGTCCCCAGCTGGCTGAATAGTGACCCCAGGACAGGGGGCCCTCTGCAGCCAGCCCATCACAGCTCCCTCCAAGTGAGTTAACGCTCACCCAGAGACAATTTTGTTAGTCCTCATACCTGTTAATGCCCATGGTGTGTGCTATTATAATTATGTAATGTAATGAAGTACTATACAAGTCAATGACATGTGAGTGTGATAAGAGAGCTATTTCAATAAAAATGAAAATCGATTACTTTGGTATAACCCTTGAGTCTAAAAACATTACTATCCAATGAGGAATGAGCTATAAAATGTAAACAGTTAAAAAATGAAAGCTTAGGCATCTGTACTCAGATTTTTTTCCCAACGTCTTTATACTATTTTACCTTAAAGAAATTGAATCTAGTAATTATGGGTGATGTGTAAAAAGCTTGATTTTTGGAAAAAAAAAAAGGGGGGGAGATATTGGAAACTCTACTCACTGAGCATAGCCAGTAGAGGCCATGGCCACATATGAAGAGAAGCATTAGAAGATAAATGTGTTTGAAGGACTTTTTCGTTTAACAAAGAAACGACCAGTGCCGATCCTTTGGTTAAGAGGGATTCTACCACTGACTGTAGCTTCCTCTCGGATAACCATGATGTTCATTTGCAAAGTTAAGTCTCTGATAACTTCTGCAGAAAAGAAACTCTCAATTGTTTGATGCAGTGTTTCACAAACTTTTTGGAATTCATAGCTCTTTTCTGATTCACATTTTGGGGAATTATAATTCCAAAGTAAAAATTTCAGTTCTCTACGATTCTGTACCACTTGTGAAATATCAGCAGTGTTAAAAGCTATGCTGTGCTCTGTGGGGAAGAAAAAGACAAATCAGACGTAACCTTCACTCTCAGGGAGCTTACTATCTAATGTGAAAAAAACACACATGCATCATTAATTGTAAATATACTGAGGCTGATACAAATATGATAAGATATATATAAAAACATTAATTGTATATGTAGAGAAACTGGAGTACAGAGAGGTTTAAATATTTTACCCTAATTTAGGCAGTGTCGCATGGACAGACGCCTGATACATCTGACTCCAAATCTAATATTCTTTTCGGTTTAATAGCATAATACAAAACACACTCATAAAGTCTTACAAATAGAAAGTAAGCTTCCATAGTTTTCAGCTAAATTTGTTATTTTTAACTCTGAAATGAATTATAAAAATACTTTTATCACTGACTTGGATCCCCTATTTTGTTTTCTGGAGTATGGAATAATAATGTATAAGAAGTGATGTATACCCTTTTTAAATATGCTTCATTTTAAGTACTTAATTTTTTTTAGCGTTCTTCAATAAGCCAGACTCCCCCCGCTCCTCCCTATATTGGGATAGATTTCCACCCACCCGGCCCGGAGAGATGGCCAGTTTGTTGGGGTCTCACTGAAATACACAGAATGCCATATATTACTAAGACAGCTGAAGCCTCATCTCCCATGTTATAATATCAAGGAGTAGCACAAGTGAGTTTTTACTGAAAAAACATATTTCTGGAAAACCTTCTAGTAGTTTGTTCCAATTTATTAGATTAAAAGACCAGAGAAGAGAATACAGTTTTTTTTAACCCTCTATCTAATATGTTTAGAGAAAATATACTGTATTGAAATGGTATTCTTAGATAATAAACGTAATGGTTATTTGCTGAAATGGTTAATCTTGGACAGTAAACTTATACTGTACCACAATATCAGTTTTTCCTTTTTCCTTACCATGGTAAGTTTCCTTACAAGAGACAGAAACAGAACGATTAAAGAAAAAAACATCTAAAACATTTTTTACAGCAGATACTAAAGTAATTATTTCTTTCTTTTTAAATTTATTTCTACTTATTTTTATTATTTAAAAATTTTTATGAATCATTAAGTCTTTTATATCTGGCTTAGATTTTTATTTATTTATTTTTGAAATGTTAGCTCAGAGCAAACAGATAATAATGTACATTTTAAATCAGTGTTTTTATTTTCTAAAACTGGAGGATACAAAGTCCCTTTAAAGTTTTGAAATGGCACACTTGAATATTTCAGTATTTCATAACTTTTCCTTTTGACCTTTTTTCTGTTTATCTGACAATGCTGCTTTATTTTGCAGATCTGTTTGGTTTTAAAATATAATCCCAGTGCCTGAAGCGTAAAGCATATCTCCTTATTTCCTGGAAGTGAAATCTGAGAAATGCCTGAACAATGGGCAGTTTTAGAGTAGTAGGCTTGGTGTGTCAAAAGCATGGCTTTGAGTGAGTGAGCTCGTCCAGAGAGCAGCTGAAAGTTGAATGTTCCTAATAGTCCATTTTGCCTGGAGTAATAGGTATGTAGTTGGGGGTGTGTAAAATAATTTAGGGTCACATTGTCAGGGGGCTTGTGTGACATGTTGATAAATTTGGGTTGTATCCTTAAGGAATGGTGAACTTTGAAGGAGGTGTGAAGTTAGAGAAAATTTTAGGAAGAATATTAAAGCAAAAGATGTTTTTTTCTAATATATCTGCCAGGCAAGCACAGTCTAACCTATTATCTACAGACTATGAATTTTTTGGTTGTAAACCAGACATCTAAACTACCGTTGCCTTAGGTGTAACTACTGTGCCTGCTGAGAATAAAAAAGAAGAAAAGAAAACTGCGTATAGCTTTTCTTGTATTTTAATTGTTCATTTTTAAAAGTAAAGCAACTGCTTTAAGTGGTACATTTGGAGAGGTATTTCACTGAAGCAGATTGTCATGCTCTGAGACATTTCTCCTCCTTTCAAAGATTTCCGTTGCTTTCTCTGCATGAGAGCCCAAGAGAGTACTAAGAAGATTAAGAAGAAGGTTTAAAACAAGCTGTTAAGTGGGTTGAAAATATTATATAAATACAACCTGGAGAACAGCAAAGACCAGGAGGCTGCTTGCCGTGCAAGCATGGGGAGTCAGGGAGGCTGGGGTGAGGGATCAGTACAGGGAGGCCACATGGAGAGGTTCAAAGATGTTTGGGTAGAACTGGCAGATTTGGATGATCGTAAACTGATTCCAGTTTGTCATTTGGGCAACAAACTGGATGGTGAGAGAAGACGACTAGTCAGATCAAAGAGACGTGAGGTCAGTGACTTGAAAGTAGACTGCTCGGGTTTCTGTTACCAGGCTAAGTAGTCTAAAGCCTTTCTGTCTTTCAAAGGGAGTTTGAAAGTTTCAAAGGGAGAAAAGATCTCCATACTTACCAAGACTATGGGTCCAGCAAGGGTTATAATTCCTGCTTTCTGCTGAAGCTGCCTAATGGGAGTTTTAGTGTAGTACATGCCAACAAATGAGCGAATGAATGCTCACTCTTCCACTCATATTTGGCCAAGGTAAAGCAACCCAGGAGTATACTTGTGTTTTATTGTAATGTGTTTGGTTATTTACTGGTATTTATTGTTTTGGTGGCTTTTAATATACATAGTATAACATAAGAGATATGGCTACCCTATAGGTGTATTCAAATCCATGTAGTAATATGCCTGATATATTGCATTTTTACCAAAGAAAGTAATTATGTATCTAATTCTGGCTTTCTTACAAAGGCAAATTCCTGTATCTCACTGTAAGAAATGTTTGTCTGAAAGATGTTGAAGACACATATATGTCTATATAGTTGGTTGTGAGTGATGTAAAAAATGAAGTTAGTAAATACCCATAATATCATCTACCAGAAATTTGGCATTCATTGTAAATTGGACAATATTATTATACATTATTATTGAAATGAAATGAAACATGTGAGATGAATGAGTTATATTTATAAGGCACAACTACTTTGTAGGTGATATATTTGTAACAGTATTTTATTATGTGTTTCCTGATGTGAGGAAATATAAATTGAGATGTAGTGTTCGGAGGTGGTTTAAATTTCAGAAGGATAAGTGAAATGGAATTTTTGATTGAGATGAATACATTAAATTGTTTGGTTTTACATTTGAATTTTCTCTATATATAGACTTCATAATAGGACTTCGAATACATAAAGGGAACCATTCAATAAGCTAGAGTTAGAAATTCATTTTAAATATTTAATGATTTAATTAAGTTTGATTAGTGTGATGTTCTTTGCTGATTAAAAATTGACAAGGGTCTCGTTTTTTTTTTTCCATTTTGGATAGTATCTTGGCTAGGTTTGTTCTGTATTTTTATAAACAGTGATAAATACTGATTTCTTAAAATAATTTTTTTCACAGCGACTGAAATTGCCGAGAAAAAAATAGTAAACAATTGTGAAGCGTTAAAATCTACAAAATTTACTTATTGCATTGCTCTTTTGATTTAAAAAATGATATGTTATACTGTCTGTCTAGAGGAAATTTGATTTGCTTTGCTCTTTATAGTAAGAGTTTTTGCCAAAGTAGAGCAACTGCTCATGTCCTACCTCTCAGGCCAGGTACAAATGATACTTGTTATTGCACTGGATCTTGGGGCATGGGTGAGAGTGAGACAAAATGGTGGTCGAGCAAACAACAGTGAAGAAGAGGAAAGAGTAAATTACATGAGTTATACCACTGTCAACAGTGTGTTCACTATGGGAGGTGGGTAGGGGGTTGGAGGTACCCTAAGTTTATATCTCAGAATTATGCAGGTACTCTTAGTGTATTGGTTATGGATTTATCATAAAAAGTAGAGGGAGGCTTTGGTCATATGCGTTTCTATGGTCCTTCATATTCCTGTTTCACCTATATTAATTGACCTAAGAATCTATGCCGACGTAGCTCTGGATAACTTAATGGCTTGAGAAATTTTACTGACAAGAGGAGGGAAAAGGAAGAGAGTCTAGGTTGTAATATTCATGCAGCAGGCAGTTGACCCTGGGTAACAGAAAACAGGGTTCTCCTGACTTCCCTGATAAACTCCCTGCCCTTTGCCCCAGTTGTGATCAATAGTAAAAAGTTACCTTCAAATGTGCTTCTGAAGGAAAAATAAAATATGTTTTAGAGGTAATAGATGTAGATAGTTGTTAACTATCCTCTTTCCTTTTAGAAAAACGAATGCCATTATCCAAATTCACACTTACTTTTGTCAGACTTTTCAAAATTCAGGACCACAGGCTACAAGTAGGTAGGAAGTTATGCTGAAAGCAGTCTTGTGTCCTGTTGGAAGTTAGAATGCTTATTACTAAAGGTAAGAACTGAGCTTCCCATTATGGCAGTCACTAGCCACATGTGGTTATTAACATTTAAGTTTAAATTAATTAAAGTTAAATAAATAAAATGTTCATCCTTTCAATAGCCACATGTGGCTTGTGGCTGCCCTACTGGACAGTGGAAAAAGATTTCCATCATCACAGAAAGTTCTACGTACAGAGTGATAAAATCAACTTTCCCTCAAAATCCATTGGTGAGAACTAGTGATATGGGCCACCTAGAGGCAAGGTTTTCTAATAGCAACTATATCTTACAGAAGAAGAAGGCATTGAGAAACTGCAACAGTTTCTCAGTAGTTGAGAAACTGCGAAATAAATATGAATTTTATAGGGAAAAATTACCAAATGGTCAAGGGACACTTCTGTGAATTATTAAACTAGTTGCATTTCCTCATCTTGAGCATACGTATATTGTTTTCTACCTTTTTTTAGGAATTGGTTTTCACAATGTAATTTGATAATCTCTAAGAACCGATTAGTATCTTTATCTTCATGTCATACTTTGAACCTCTTTACGCTTTGCAAATTAAAAACAATCTAATAGGACAACCCCATTTTTACTGACTTTATATAAAATATTATAGATTCATGGGAAATTTAAATAAAAATGAGTACATATTTTTGTGTAGGCTTTTTATTTTATAGATGAAATAGTGATACTCTTTGTTACTAGAAATTTTTTCCTGTGGTTTTAAGTATGATTTAATTTAGAAGAATAGAATTTATATAAGATTAGGATCACATGTATTACATAGAGTGAAGTACACTTGCAAAGGAGTATCCCTTATTGTTATATACAAAGAGCTGTTGGCAGAACTCTCATAGAATTATCTCTTGTATATCAACTCGCAAGTTAAAAGATAAACCCCAATGAGCCATACTCAAAAGCTGCATGTTATATGCATATGAATATTGTAATTGGATATCCAATGCATATACATACAAGCGTACTTTCCCTTATTAAACCTGGTACTTGGGAACACAAAAAATGATGTTTCAGGGTTACCACTATGTCTAAATTCATTTTGACTATTTTCTTCTATTACTCTCTATATAGCTCCATTTCTATCTGTATCTCATCTCATCTCTACTTGTGCATCTATCTATCTATCTATCATCATCTATCATCTATTATCATCTATCTATACTTATTGACAATCTTCACTTTGCACAGTAGTGCGGGATTGTAAAAATGACTTTGAAAACTGAACATGAAGAAAGCAATTTTAATAATAAGAAAAGTCATGTTTCTTGGTGATCTGTATAATTTTTTGTTAAAACATTAAAACTCTCTTACTTTTAGTCATAAGTGTGTAGGGAAATGAAAAAGCATTAAAATGTTTGTTTATTTAGTGTTTTATAATTTAAAAGAGAAATATTGATAATTAAAGTGCTTTATTTCTTTGTGAAAACGTATCAAGAATAGTTTGAACCTTCTTGGTTCAACGTTGTCTTGTTCTCATTATGTAACTTAGGATAGGGAGTGAATATCTTCTAGGCCATAGCAAATTGCCCTACTGCTTTCTAAGTTTGGATCATCTTCCAACATTTTATCCTTTGTGCTTTCAATGTCATGAAACTGAGAGTTCTTTTCATATGAATTTATTTTTACTGATGTCGCTTCCTCTGGGACTTCTTCATCCTTTTCATCCCAACCATTTTCCTCGTTTATGTTGGTAAGTTCTCTTTTACTAAGTTTTTATGGCTGCATGTCCAGAGTCTCTTGAATGGTGGCAGAGTCAACATTCCCATGGTCAGCTATTTATGTAAGATTCTGATTTAACCTCCAGTGTTAGCCCTTTTCATTTCTTTGCTGTACTTTCATCTTTGTTGGCCATTTCCCTCTTGATTATCCTTTGTGTAAAATGTTATGTGGGATTTTCACTGGAAGACAAGGGGGCAACACAATGACATGTCTTTCTGTCTGTGCATGCACTGAAGCAGAGATGCACAGTGACCAACCCATCACCAACAGACTTTGAAAGAAGTGCCCTGATTGGTCCTGGGCTAGGATGCACACCCATTCTTTACATCGAGATTTGTGGACGGAAGAGCTAGCAGCAAAGTTTATACTCTAAGCGATTGCTCTCATTTGATAGATTGTGGTAACTGAAATTTGAACCATGTTGTTGGAGACTGATATAATTTCACTTAACCATAATAACTGAAGTTTGTGTATATTGGAATCATGCAGACAAGGACTGCTTCTGTGTGTGTTTTCCTTTTATGGAATCCTCTCTCTGATCCTTAGATCATTTCCCATTCTCTGCTGTCCTTGCTACTGCTACATTCCACATAAAAACCACTTGGAGGCCTTTATTTACTCTCCTATAATGCATCTATGACATAAGTTGGGGAAAGTTCAAAGAAAATAAGTATCGTCATTGAGATAAATCCATAAAACATTTACTCTGGAAATTGGATGTTGCATTGAATTAGAGGAAGGTAAAGAATACCGCACGTTGCAGAGAGAGCCACACTCAAGTGAATGTACACAACCTGTTGATGCGAAAGCATTCTAATTTTAGAGTAAATTGTTCATTACTTGAGATAGAAAGTCAACTTGAGACTAGTTAATTACTAGGTTTGTGAAAGAGCAACGCTGATGTTTACAAATAAATTAGATGTGACTTTGGTGTGCACACAAAACAAACTAAAATGATTTTAATCTATACTGTAATGGATAAGGTTTTCCCTTGAGTTATCTTTAGTAGAATCTCGATTCATGCTTTTCAAACTTTAAAATGCATTTGAATCACCGGGTTTTGTTTTTGTTTTTGTTTTTGTAATTAAAACACAGATTCTTTGGTGAAGTGGGGTCTGAGATTTTGTATTTGTAACTAACTCCCAGGAAACGCTAATGCTGCTGACCAGACACTGAGTATCCAGGACCCAGAGCTGAAATTCTGGATCCTGGATTCTGCTGAAAGCCAGTGGCTTGAGCAAATAAAAGTTTCCCTTATTTAAAATTGCTTTATTTGGCTATTTTCCACTTCCATGAAAGGAAAATATGTGCTTGTTAAAAACAACTTTGGACACTCTCTATCTCTCAAACTTCTGCCTTGTGTTTCCCCCTTTCTTCTAGTGTCCTCTGTAAGATTCATCTTTCTTTACTCCTGTATCATCACCTCCCATTCATTCACCAGCTCACCAAATATGGCTTTAACCTGGATCTAAACTGTCTGAGAAAGAATTTTTAAATGCACATAGGGACCTGTGTATGTTCAAGTGTACGACGTGTGCGTAAGGTCTGGTAATGTTGAGCTACCTCATGAAATTCTCCCCTCCTCTGGTTTCTGGAACATCACTTCTCTTATTTCTTCTGCAGCTTTTCTGATGCTACCTTCTCTGTCTCCTGCATGAGCTCCTCTGTTTGTCCACTCCTTCAATGTTGGTCTCCCTAGGGATCCATCTTTCTTCGAACTGACCAGCTGTTCCTTGCTCATCACTTCCCCCATGGCTCTAATTCCCATGTATAAATAGTGACTGCTAAGTTTCAGTCTTTCTACCTCCAAGACTGTCATTGTCCCTCTCCTATAATGACCCTGGGCAAGTTTCTTAACTATTCTTATCCTTATTTTCTACCTCCTGATGTTCTTGTGGAGATTAAAAAATTTACTATTTGTAAACTACCTGAAAGAGTGCCTAACATCTAGTAAGGGTGTAAAAAATATAAGCTATTATGCATTTTTTGCGATTTTGAGAAAAAAAGAGACTTTCTCTTCTTTTACACGGTATGTCACAGAATTTAGGAATATGCCTAACTGCTTTGAATAATAATCATCATGAGATTGCTCTGATAATATTTCCCATTTCTCTGCATTGCAGAGGAGCAGGCTACAGTAAATATATCCATTTGAATTTCTCCAGGATGGGACTTTCTGTTTTGACCCTAATGCACTTAGTGACAGTTGATTTAATGGAGGCATCCAGTGTATGGATAGGACATATTTCCTTGGTCATGTTTTTGGTTGTCAATATCTCTCTCCATTTAAAGCCATGCTAAGTATAACCGTCAGTTTTTTTCAAGGATTGCATTATCTGTCAAGAATTTGTCTTTATAGGTGGAATTTTTGAAACTATTCACCTTTGGAAAATATTTGAACTGATTTTGAGTTTACTATTCTATTCCCTGACATTAATAAAAAGTTAACATTATCCTAAGACGTAGCCTAAAGAATTTTGGCATGAGAAATGACCTTGATAACCAATTTATAAATAAATAATGTATTTTGTGCATTTAATTCGACATACATTTATGAAATATTTATGAAGGGTCACTATTTGAATTTAAGTCTTGCTGGCCCCAAATTTTTCATGAGAAGGAGATAAATATGTGAATAAATAGTTATGGTCAGTTGTGTTAATTTCTATGGTAAACGTAAGTAAAACCTACTCTAGTAACCCAAAGGAGAGAACAGCTAATTTGTCATGAGAAAAGTCATAAGAATTTTCAAAAAGTAAGTGAAATTGGATCTGGAGGAGTTCTCCAGGAGTGGAAGGAGGAAAGAACTCCAGGTTGGAGAAGAGCAAATACAAAGAAAGGCATTTAAACCCAAAAGGGCACTACAGTTTTGGGGAAAGATGATAAATTCTATAGGCTCACTCCTATCTTAGTGGGGTCCAGGCAGAAGCAGAAAAGGAGCCCTAGCCTGTGACCCACACCTTTTCACTTGCTACCTATAGTCGTGTCCCTACTATGAGTGGACTTCTAGGCAGACACATGGACACTTGAGCCTAGGAGTGAACCCTCCACTGCCCATCTGTCCCAGAGAAGCCTCCTCACATGGGCTTGGGAGAGGGCTTAGGGCCCTTTAGGCAGAAAATTTCAGGGTTTTAGGTCCAGAAAGATGAAGGCAAATATCCTGAGAAGGAACATCCTCTTGGTCCTAGGGAAGAAGGCCAGACCAGGGCTTTCTACAGCCACATCCAGGTCACAGGTCCTGTGCCAGGTCTGAGGATGGAGCTCAAGTTCCTTATGGCTCGTAGACAGGTTGTTTGGAGGTGGTTGAGTATGGAGGATGAAACTGGACATTTGGATTAGAAGCAGCTGAGATTAGATTTTTTAAAAATCTAATGGCCATTGTCTCTGAGAATGTAATTTGTGTATCAGATTTTATCATGTAGGATCAAAAAGTTAAACCAGAAGAATAATAATACAGTTTATGACATGGTTGTGAATGAATTTTGATTGGTAGTATTACTCATTTTCAAAGAAGTAGAATGCCAGGAACTATACTTAAGCCAGAAGTTATGTTAGATATAATTAAATCCTTTTTCTCTCCAAATTTGATTGTTGCTAGCAATTTTAAGTTCACAGTGATTAAAAAAAAAAAGTAAGCATAGCCTATTAAGATACTGATAATAACAGCAAATCAAAGAATTGTGATTACATTGGGCCTTTTAATTGTGCTGGGTTTAGCCTTTATTATAACTCATATATACTGAAGCTATTCTATATGTGTAATGTAAGAGTGCTTATATTTCCTAAATATTAAACTTCATACTCACAAGTGAGGCCTACCAAATACCTAACTAAAACTTTCCATCAAGGTTAATGTTGTGGTTAAAGAAATATATAGCCTTAGGGTAACCACATTCCAAGAGTTTTTCTTTTCTTTCTTTCTCTTTTTTTTTTTTTTACCAATTACAATGTTTCTTTTAATAATTCTGATTTATATCTCAAAGTATTCTTTATCATAGAACATGATTCAGATTTACAATGAATCTACTATGTTTGCTAAGAAATCCTGTGACTAATGACACAATAAGGGAATAAAATGGAAAAAAAATAAAGTGGGTAAAGCTGGAACTGGAGAAAAAGGAATTAAAAATCTGTATGTGTTGGATAAAGTGCTGGGTGGTAAGGTGATAACTGTCAGTTGCCTCTTTATGAACGTTTGCCATATGTGTACACTTCTCTACATTTTACAGATGGGCCTAATAGTAAGACAGGGTACCAATTTTTCTATAAAGCTTCCACTTCCTGGGGACAGTGGGTATTAAGAAATTAAAAATTAGAACTCATTTATTTTGCTAGAGGAAATTTAGTGTAGAAGAGATACATTGGGTGTGGCAGGAAAAAAGTCACTTTTCTCAGCAAAAGACATTTTAAACTCAGGGCATTTTCTAGAATAATCAATGCTATTAAAAAGCAGGCAGCTGTAGCATCCTATAAAAACAAAATGAAATAAGAGTTTAATTGATCAGTAGAGATTCACAATCTTTAGTGTTAGGTAGATGAAACATCCAGATGCCTGATAAAAAACCAGATTTGTTAAATTGGCCAGCTATTTTGGCATTCTGTAAGATAAAAGTCTTAATTCTATAAAGATTGTTAGACAACATCAGATTTTTTTTCTGCTAAATTGATGAATACTACCTAGATGACTGGCTGAAACATTAAAACTTCAGTTAAAAAAAGTAGTGATTTTGCTTTTCAAGTATACAAAAAGTTTAAATTATTTTCTATTGGGGTCATTCTGTTTTTAATTGCTTGGGCGAGATTATGTAAAAACTAAAAAAAAAAAAAAAAAAAAAATGCTTAGAAAAAAGCTACCCAGAACAACACAGATTTCTCTAGCAATATGATAATATTTTACAATTATAGAGTTCTCTGCATTTTTCAGTGCTTCCATATATATTTTCTCATTTAATTCCCCAAATATTTTGAAATTCAAATTATTATGTTTTCCAATTTAGGGATGAAGAAAATGAGTCCCTGAGAGGTTAATTGGCAGATTGTTACGATAATCCCCACCCCCCCATTGTTCACACCTCCCTGTGTTATTCCCTATGGCATCCCCTTCTACTCTGACTGAGCTCAGTCATATGATTGCTTTGGCCAAGGGAACCGTAGCAAATGTGGTGCAAACAGAGGCTTGGCAAGTGCTTGTGCATTGCATGTGCCCTTTCTTCCTGCTGGGAATCCATCTGCCACGAGGTGAAGAGGCCTGGGCTGGCCTCCTGGAGGCCCGGAGGAGGCCATCAACCAGCCTCAGCAAGCCAGCCAAGGGGGTAGCACCGACCAGATAACCCGCAGAATCATGCACTGCTCCGCGGTTGTTGTTGTTGTTGTTGTTGTTGTTGTTGTTGTATAAGCAAATGCCTGTATTTTTTCTTTTTTTTTTTTTAAATTAATTAATTTATTTATTTATGGCTGTGTTGGGTCTTCGTTTCTGTGCGAGGGCTTTCTCTAGTTGCGGCGAGGGGGGCCACTCTTCATCGCGGTGCGCGGGCCCCTCACTGTCGCGGCCTCTCTTGTTGCGGAGCACGGGCTCCAGACGCGCAGGCTCAGTAGTTGTGGCTCACGGGCCTAGTTGCTCCGCGGCATGTGGGATCTTCCCAGAACCAGGGCTTGAACCCCGTGTCCCCTGCATTGGCAGGCAGATTCTCAACCACTGCGCCACCAGGGAAGCCCGCGATTGTTGTTTTAAGGCACTACATTTGGGGGTGATTTGTCAAACGGCAAACACTAACTTGTAAACCTAGCATTGGAAGGTGGTAGAGGCAGGACCAAAACCCAGATCTTGGTGGTTCAATTTCAGTGCTCTTTGGGGAATGCCACGAAGAAGTGGGTATTTTACTCAGATGTTGGAAAAAATGGGTCTAAAGGATCTTAAAAATTGAAAAGGGAGAAATTAAATCCTTTTACAGTGCTAACAGAGGTTTTACTTTTAGTTTATTTTTACAAAATTCTTTTATCTTTTCAGCTAAATAGCTATTATCTACAGGCACTTTTTTTTTTTTCCTCCCCTACTCTTAGTTGCTCTGCAGTCTCTGGCATCATTGTATATGCCTTTTATTATGGGTTAAATCTTCTAGTGAAAACGTAAGATAAAACCATTCAGGTTTATTCATTTATTGTCTTGACATATTTATAATTCATGGCATATGTATTTTTACCTTATACAGGCCTATGGAGTTGAATAAAATAACCAAGGTAGTATAAAGTAACGTTTTTTATTTTCAAAACTTCCTCTGCAGTGGTTTTGCACACTCACGTCAGGAGTTCACAACTGCTTAACAAGAAAACATTATCTTTGCTGCTGTTGTTTTACACGACACCCATGTATTGTGCAGTGTAAAGTATCCCAGTGAAAACAAACATCCATGTTTACAATATTTATTGTCTTTGTAGTTGCTTTGTATTGTCTTTGAATTTCCTTTAACTCTGCATCAGGTTTCTTCTGGGTTTTTGGTACCAAGATTGATCATTTTCAGGCCCTAAATGATTTTTAAAAAATTAAGATTTCATTTGAAATGGGGATGGTGGAGGGGGTAAGACAATGGCTTTTCAAGGGAGGCGGGCAGCAACTTTGAAGTGCAGAGCTGTAGCCATGGCTTCAGAATGCCCCGCTTGGAAAAAAAAAAAAAAAATCCAGCAGAAAAGTAAACATTTTGACAAGGATCTAGACATCAATTGGAGCTTATCCAATATTAAACAGAAACACATGCTTTGTTCAAGGCATTTGCAGAAACAAAACCATCCTGCCTTCTTTAATTAATTTTTTTTTGTTTAAAGTTCAGTCTTCTATTTATGCTATGTCATGGCTAAAGGAGGCCATGGAATTGGAAACAAAGGCAAATTCTTTCAACTAAAGCTGAAACCCTCCCACTCTCCCCTCCCCAGAGCCTTTATTCATGACCTCAAGACCTGTTCTCCCACCCTGCCCTAACTTACCCCTCCACGTGATACTGTAAACGCACTTCACTGAAGTATTAATTATAAGTGCCAATAAAAAGGAAGCCCATTCCGCTGAGGAAAATGCTATGAGTCAATCCTTTTTTTGTTTGTTTTATTTCCCACCTTATCTGAGCTGTACCTGCTGGTGCTGGACGGTTCCACTTCTGGAAACGGGAGCCAGCTTCCTCCTCTGAACTAAAAGTTTGAAACGTTACCTCACATAACAGTACCAGGACCATACAATCCACAAATCTGAAGGACTGGGATATATCAAGTAGCATAGACAACAACGTAAAACCCGATAGTCACGAGGCTTTGTCAATCCAGTGGGATAAACTAGCAGCAAACCAAAGCAAATGGCCCCCCAAATCCAGAATATTTTTGTTTTTTTAGCAGGATTGGTACAATTGGTGAATTAAGTAAAACTTTCACTTTTCAACTCATTATATTGATGTGAATTCAGTGCCTTTCTTGTTTTATTAAAAACACAACTTCGGAGCATTTGTAGAGTGTAGGTACGATGAAGCACTGACAGTGTTTTGGCCAGATTTCTTTAAAGGTCATTTATTTTCTAATCACTGTAAAATAATCCTCTGAGTAAGGCAGTTTTACATATTAAATTTTGCAATTACTTTTTTATAAAATTTAAAGGCAGTAAAATAGAAGAACATCTGTATTTAATATTTCTTTAAAATCACAATTGTAACTGCTGTTTCCAAGGCCACCCACCTGAGGGGTAGGGAGACACAGTATAGTCGTAAAAGTGTCTCTAGACCTGAATGGTAACTCCACGGCTTCTGCTCACCAATTGGCTTCCTGGAAGGAGTTTGAGCTCCTATCCTTCTTCTTCCAGGAAATGCTCTCTCAGATGAAGGTAGAACTAAGAAAGGTGGGAGGGGGGGTCATAAATATTCTCCCACTAAGAACACCTTTTGTTGCTTAGGACTGGTCTGTGTCGCGCCTTCATCGCTGTCTCATTTGTATTGCTGTTGTTGGTATCATCTTTTGGATACCACTGGCTACAGTGGAGAGCCCACTCTATCATTAGCAGAGGGCTGTGGGCTGAAACACTCCTTCATCATGTTACCTGAGCTTAGACTCCATCATTTCCCCTGTCCTCTGTTGGTCGGTGGGGGGGGGGGGGGACTCTTTCTCACAGCACCTTTAGGGCCACATCTCACCAATCACCATTCCTCAGAAAAATTAAAACTTCCTTCTCCCTCTGTATATCAAACTCCCTTCACTTAGACTTCAGATTAAATTCCTCATCCATTCACTCCATTTTCAGGACTCCCATTCCAATTTATTAATTATCAACACCATTGGTCACACGGCAAGTTAATGGAAGCTTTACCCAAAATTAAGAAAATCCTCAAAATATTGGATCATTCAGACTAGCTGTTACCAAACCAAGGTATTCTGGGGTGCACAGAGACTTCCACGGAGTATGCTCACATGGAGAGTTTTAAGGGAAACAATTTTCAGACTCTCAACATCCATGTGCTCTCTTTTCTAAATTTTTCTCTCTGAGAAAGCATTTGTATTTGAAGACTCAAATACAAGTCTTCTTTCCCACCTCCCCTTTCAGAATTGCCCTTATCCTGTTTTATAAAGAAAAGCATGCCTTTCACTTATCTGGAATCTTATTATTGTGTGATGCCCCAGGGTGTACAGACCTCTGGGATGCCAGACAAAAAGACCATTTGAAATACTCTTGTTGACTAAGCCTTCTTTGATCAAGGCACCATGAGCTCATGGTGTCTTCATGTCTTTCTGCCTTATGTTTACTTCTGTTAAATGTATAGCAAGAAGTGTTTCATGTTGTAACATTCTTAATTCATATATATTGTGGAACAGAATGGCAGGACTGGACAGTATGCATTCAACAGCCTTGCTTCTTTGGCCATGCACTTGCCTGTGAACATCTACTTCAAATGGAAATGGTGGTATGTTTGCAATATAGTGATTATAAGTATGAACTCTGGACCCCTGTTGCCCTTGTTCATAGTCCCTCTTCACCACTCACGAGCTCTGAAATTTTAGGCAAGCCTCAATTTCCTCTTCTCCATAATGCCATTAAAAATCATGTCTACCTCATGGGGCTACAGTAAAGATGAATGGAGACAATGCAGGAAAAACATTTCAGAGGAAGGCCAGAAGAAAATAAATGCTTGACAAATGTTTGTTGCATGTAGAACCACACTTTTGGATTTTCTTATTGTGAACTTACAACAGGAGAGCATCCTCAGGCAAAACCAACTATCCAGCTGTGTAGTAAAGGACTCAGCCTCATCCAAAGAGAAGTCTGGACCTTGCCCTTGTCTCCTAGGAGCTAATCTCTAAGCCCTTAGAGTGTTTTCTCTGAGAAAAGTTGACAAAAGTTGTCGAAAGTTGACATTGAGAAAAGTGCTTTTTGTTTACCTGGAGGCCTTGGACCAGCCCGATAGTGACCTAAACAATGTGATTTATAGTGAAAGCTTTGGGCCACACCAACAGTGTGATTTAGGGTGGGTGTTTGGGTTATGCAGTATCAGCTGGACCTCTGGAGGAGTTAGAGCCTGAGATTAGCTGTATGGACAGTCAATCATGCTAGGTGATGGAGCCCCAGTAAAATCTCTGGACACTGAGGCCTGAGTGAGCTCCCCTGTTTGGAAATGCTCTATGCCTGTACATCAGTGCTGGGAACATAAAGCTGTTCATGACTCTCAGGGAAGAGGACAACCAGAAGCTCCACATTTCACACTTTCTTTGACTCTGCCCTATATGCCTTTTTACTTGGCCAATTTTAATCTGTAGCTTTTAAAGAGCTGCAATATCCTGGGCATATACCCAGAGAAAACCATAATTCGAAAAGATACATGTACTCCAATGTTCATAGAAGCACTATTCACGATAGCCGGGACATGGAAGCCACCTAAATGTCCATTGACAGAGGAATGGGTAAAGAAGATGTGGTACATATATACAATGAAATACTACTCAGCCATAAAAAATGAAATAATGCCATTTGCAGCAATATGGATGGATCTAGAGATTGTCATACTGAGTGAAGTAGGTCAGACAAAGACAAATATCACTTATATGTGGAATCTAGAAAAATGGTACAAATGAACTTATTTACAAAGCAGAAATTGTCACAGATGTAGAAAACAATTTTATGGTTACTGGGGGGGAATAGGGGGAGGGATAAATTGGGAGATTGGGACTGACATATACACACTACTATATATAAAATAGGTAACTAATAAGGACCTACTGTATAGCACAGGGAACTCAATACTCCATAATTACCTATATGGAAAAAAGAATCTAAAAAAATGGATATATGTATATGTATAGCTGATTCACTGTACAGCAGAAACTAACAACATTGTAAATGAAGTATACTCCAATATTAGTAAAATAAAGTTAAAAAAAAAGAGCCTCAATAAACCGTAACCATAAGTATAACAGCTTTCAGTGAATTCTTGGAGTTCTAGCTGATTATCAAACCGTAGAGTGGTCTTGGGGATCCCTGAACTTGCAGTTGCTGTCAGAAGTGGGTAAAGTCATGTGGACTTTTCTCTATAAACTTTGTACCTGCAAAAGGCCTTTTTCTGTGTATCCATAAGGCTTGCTGTTTTCATGTTGGTCAGCTGGGATTTTGTGATACTTTGTCTAGGAACTCAGTAATTAACTCATATTCCAAATAGGAGCATGTATGGGGGAGAATTACTCAATGACTAATAACCAAGGAAGAACCTGGAAATACTCATATAGTGTTGTGGAGTCCGTCAAGGAGTTTGCCGTCTCGGAACGCCTCCTGGGGCTGTTGGTCCTTACGCAGCTTTCTTAGGCCTTGACTTCCAATCAGCACCACAGGGCACCCAGTATGGATGAGGAATTGGGTTACCTTAGACAAGTTAGTCTCCTCCCTGGGTGCTATGGTCTTAATGTTTGTGTTCTCCCAAAATTCATATGTTGAAAACCTAATGCCCCAGGTGATGGTATTAGGAGGTGGGACCTTTGGGAAATGATTAGGTTGTGGGGGAAGAGCCCACATGAATGGGATTCGTGCCCTTTTGAAAGAGGCCCGAAAGAGCTAGCTCATCATGTGAGGATAGAAAAGAGATGTCTGTTTCCTGGAAGAAGACCCTCACCCTACCATGCTGGCACCTTGATCTTGGACTTCCAGCCTCCAGAACTGTGAGAAATAAATGTTGTTTATAAACTACTCAGCCTTTGGTATTTTGTTACAGCAGCCTGAATAGACTAAGACACTGGGAATGATTAAATGGGAAAAAATTTGTCAATTTCCCTTTCCCTTCCACAGTAATGAAGGTGGAACAGGTAGCATAGATATCCATTTCCAAATAAAATGGCACGTGGATGGTAACATACTCCATAGAGCTGTAAATTTCCTTTTCTAAATCTCTGACATGCTCTAACATGTATCTACACACGCATCCTTCTTGCTTGCACTTACCAGGCACTCACTAAGTTCGCGGTTGTAGTGGTTAATTTATGTGTCAACATGGTTTGCTCAAACACCAGTCTAGATGTTGCTGGGAAGGTTTTTTTTTTTTTTTTGGATGTAATTAACATTTAAACCAATAGATGGTGAATAAAACAAATTACCTTCTATCAGTATAACGTGGGTGGGCTTTATCCAATCAGTTGAGGGCCTTTAGAACAAAGACTGAGATTTCCCAAAGTAAAAGCAATTCAGCCTCAAGACGGTACCCGAATGTCCAGCCTGTCAGCCTAGTCCACAGGGATGGAGCAACTGGACCCTAAGGCCAGATACTGGGCTCTCACCTGAGTCCTAACATAACTGCTCTTTGATTTGGGAAACTCATTTTCAAGGCCTACGTTTTCTCAACTATACAAGGAAATTAGATTAGAAAATCCTTTACATTTCCAAAGATAGTTCAAATCTCTCTATAAAACATGATCCCAAGCTGAGTTTTTGTTTGTGGCATTTTCGAAAAGAAAATTATCGATTTGTTGTGCAGCTTCCCTGTTTGAATCTCTTATTCTCCTCATTATGTGTTCCAACTCACAGTGTATTTGTCTAGCTTAGCTTTAGGGAAAAAATCCTTGATAGAAATAATAACTCGACTGTTATGGAATACTGTTTTTATTTCTTTGGTCTTCCATTTAAAAGCCTGAGTTGTAGTCAGTGCACGCTAGTGAGAGAAATTATTTCAAAATGTCAGTGTGTCACCTTGAAGAAGTTTACCAGTTTAAAAATAGGTCTTGAAGTATACAGAAGAGGCATGATTTGCATAGTTTTGTTTCCTGCAACAGTGTTTTTCCAAATAACATATCTGTCCTGTTGCTATTTGCCTGAAGCTGTATAGAATGCATCCTCTCTTTGAAAGAGAAAATTAACAGAAAGGCAACTTTTATCTGGAATAGCAGTTAAGATTTTGTCCAGTCGTCATCTAATCCAAAATTTTAATATCATTTTGGGATTGTAGTCCCTAGGAGGATGGAATTCCCATGTAAATTGTCACTAACATCAATTTGATAATCACTCATATAATATTTGGTACGTGCAAGGGCCCATGCTACATGAGGAATATAAAGAAAAACAACTTCTCTGAGATGCAGTTTCCTCATCTCTGAAATACTTATAATATTTACCTCAAAAAGAACTAAATAAGATGGTATGTGTAAAATACCAGTTTCTGGCGTGGTTGAGATAATAAATAGTAACTTCAATGCAGCTAGTGTAGCCTTTGTTACCCTAAGGGAACTGAATTTAAGTAGTGGGAATTGGCGCTGTTCAAATAATTAACTATAAGTCAGAATGTGGTCAGTGAGATAAAAGTGGTGAGAATGAAATTAGGAAGTAGCAAGGAGGAAGATGGTACTTTTATCTAGAAAAATTAGGTAACAGTTCATCAAGGAAGTGAATTTCTTTTGGACCTTAGAAGAGAGATTAGGTGTTCGTATGCAGTGTAAGGAGTTTTGATTTGTAGACTCTCCTTAAAGTATCAGCCATGATCAGGATAGTACAGCTAAGAAATTGAACTTCTATGGTAAAGTATCATAATCCTGTGGTAAGAAGTAGGTTCAAGTGGCGGATTTGGAACTCTTTCTCTAGTTCTGTCCTATTCAGCCTTTTTGTCAATGACTCGATTATCACATTATTATAGGACATGAAAGTGGGAGGGGTAGTGCATGTTGAATAACAGACTGCAAACCCAATGGTTTCCATCTAATAAGGTGGTGATTAAAAGCAAATGCATTTACCGTTCTGTAATTATGCCCAAATAATCAGGCATAAATGTTTGGATGGGGGAAAAAGAATCTCAGTGATGTTAGTCCACTGTAAGTTGTGGCAGGTAGCATCTAAAAATTCACTGACGTTTTACTCTATAGGAGAAAAATTATTGAATTCAGCAAACACCTAACGAAGACCTGCTGGATGCAAAGAACGGACAGCAGTGAAGAGCACACATGTGGACATTGTAACTCAGGACTTAGATTTTTAACAGAAAAACAGAAATAAGATACATTTCAGTTAAATGTTGCACTACAGTTGTGACAGATGTCGAGAGGGAAAAGCACGGGGTGCCATATGTCCACCTAACAAGGAGACCTGAGCTATGTCAGAGTCAGGAAAGGCTTCTTTGTGGAAGTGATTTTTACTGAGACCTGAAAGATGTCTGGGGATTAATCAAGTAAAAGAGAGACAGAGAGTCTTCCCGATAGAGGAAACAGCATTTTATAAAGAGCTTTAGCCAAAAATGAGAATATAGAGTGAGAAGAAACGACATTCGAGGATTGAACCTTAAAGGAATTTAGTTTAATTGGTAAAACTTGTGATAACTAGACAACTAATATTAGGTGGAATGTGGTCAGTGCTGGGAAAGAGATAAGAATAAGGTTTTGCAGAGCATAGGAGATATTTCCATTTGCTAGGGGAATTCGGTAAAGATTCATCAAGAAAATGACATTTCAGTTGGGTCTCTAAAGAACGATTGTGTTTTGGCAGGCAGAGTTAGGGTGTTCTCAATATACAAACACTGGTAAGAGGAGGATAAGGGAGCAGTAATTTAAATTATTAAATTAAACAGAGAGGTACGAGGAAAATCAGGAGAATGTGAGATCATAGGAATTAAAGGAAGAGAGCATTACAAAGAGACAGGGGTCACAATTTGGAATGATTTAACAGCATTCAAATAATATGAGGACTGAACTATGTCCACTGTATTTATTGAACTGGAAGTTATTGGTGAACTTAGCATGAGTAGTTGAAGCTGTGAGTATGAAGTGAAGAAACAGAGGGAACAGGAGATGGCCAAATTGTGGGATTCAAACAGCAGGATCCTTGTGATCATTTTTTGTGTTTTTGGGAGGAAGCCTAATACAGTAGTCTTGTAGCAGTTATACAAAAGTTAATTTCAGTTGTTGAATGAATGAATATTTGGGAAAAGAAAGGTTAATTGTACTAGAAATAGGACAAGACTTTGGGGAAAAAGAGTTGAGATTAAACTCTGGTTCTTGCAAATTACTAACTTTGTGACCTTGGGCAAGTCTTTTAACTAACCACTCTGAGCCCTAGTTTCCTCACTTATAAAATGAGGATAATGATAATTGATCTTATTTCTCTAGAGAGTTGGCGAAAGTAAGAAACTTTCCATGAACGTGTGTTACAGGCTCTGGAGTTCTTACCTAATAGAAGGTACTATTTTGTTTTTTTTTGTTTTTTTTTTTTTTTTAATTTTATTTATTAATTAATTTATTTATGGCTGTGTTGGGTCTTCGTTTCTGTGCGAGGGCTTTCTCTAGTTGCGGCAAGTGGGGGCCACTCTTCATCGCAGTGCGCGGGCCTCTCACTATCGCAGCCTCTCTTGTTGCGGAGCACAGGCTCCAGACACGCAGGCTCAGCAATTGTGGCTCACGGGCCTAGTCGCTCCGGGGCATATGGGATCTTCCCAGACCAGGGCTCGAACCCGTGTCCCCTGCATTGGCAGGCAGATTCTCAACCACTGCGCCACCAGGGAAGCCCACTATTTTGTATTAGAAGCTGTGTTAGAGACTGACTAGGTGACCTGACCATTTCCTCGTCTTAGACTACATTTCCCAGTGGCCCTTGCAGTGAAATACCACATGTCCTAGTTTGAGCCAGTGACAATGCTCAGAGGTGATGGGTACCACTTCCAGGATTCAACCATTGAAACCTCCCACTAGGGCTCCTCCATGCTCCTTCTGTTTCTGCTGGCTTGATGCATGTGGGTGGGGGGAACTTGGAAGATATATACTGATGGATGTACCCATTGTTACTACTAATTTGGAAAATAATTTGGCAATAGCTTCAAAATTTGGACATTTTCATACTCCGTAGTCCTGCAGTGGTACTCCTAAGTATATTTACTCTAGAGAAACTTGCAAATGTGCTTTAAGACAGGGGTCCTCAACCCCCGGGGCTGCGGTACCAGTCCTCGGCCTGTTAGGAACCAGACCGCAGAGCAGGAGGTGAGCGGCAAGTGAGCGAGCGAAGCTTCATCTGTCGCTCCCTGTCGCTCCCCATCTCCCGCATTACCACCTGAACCAAACTGCTCCCCGCCGCCCCCCCCCCACCCCGGTCCGTGGGAAAATTGTCTTCCATGAAACCGGTCCCTGGTGCCAAAAAGGTTGGGGAACGCTGCTTTAAGAGACATATATGAGTGGGTTTATTGTTTATAATAACTTGAAACTGAAAACAACCCAAATGTCCATCAATAGGAAAGCCAAATGCCCATCAGAAGAATGGAGAAAATTTATAGTCACAAAAAGTTTAAATAACAGTGAAAATTAATCCCTATATCTACATGAAACTACATAGATGAGAGTAAGAAATATAATGGTAAGTGGAAAAAAAAGGTCACAAAGGAAAGGACACGTGATAAAATTATAAAAAGACTAAAAAAAACCCAAAATGCTGGACCAAACAATATAGTTCTCAGCACCATATGCATTTGTGATTTTTTTTTTTTAAGAGGAGGAGAATTATATAAGTAATGTATTGCCAAAACAATACTGCAAACAACGACCTCAAAATTTGCTGGCTTGAAGAAAGAACGTGTATTATTTATCTAGCTCACAAGTCTACTGCATTCATCTGATCTTGCCCGTGCTCAGCTGATCTTGGCTAGGCTTGCTTACGCTTCCATGGGAGCTAGAGGTTACCCAAGTCGTTCTGGTCATCTTGGCTGACACCTGTTCTCAGCTTGGCTCTTGACTGATCTCGGATAGCCATGATCCAGTGCGGACGGCTCTGCTTCACGTGCCTGTCGCGGACCAGTGGGCTAGCCTGGCCTTTCTGGAGGGAAAGGATAAGCAAGCCCAGTCCTGCAAAGGGGCAAGCAGGAGTCTGCATGTGCTTTCCAGAGCTCTATTTGCGTCTCATTTGCTTACACCCTATCCGCAAAAGCAAGCCACATGACTCAGCCTGGAATCAGAATGGAAAAGGACGGCAATGTTATAGGCCAAAGGCCAGGGGAGGACCTTAATGGGGCTGGGAATACAGTTAGTCACAAGGACACTCACCACAGGATTCAGGATCATGACGATGAGCCCTGTCAGGAAGGCAGGGGCAGAAAGGAGAAAAAATACACAGGCAGCTGCCCGGTTACTGGCACTGTTGAAGTTCTTAACTGAGGTTGAGTTTTATTAGTCTTTATTTTATGTTATGCTTTATAACTTGGATATATATTACATTCATTCTTATGTAAACATCAGATGCTATATTTTTTCAAATATGGTGGGGGACTTCAAAGGTGAGAAAAACTGAAGGGCCAATTTATGAAGTCCAGTGGAAGATGGGGCCTCTGGCTTCTCTCCTTGAGTTTCTGCAAAATGGGATATTGTCACTTTTTAAAAGAAGGTTTGTGACTTTGACAAAAAAAAAAAAAAAGTCATTTATTAATAGAAGTTGAAGGGCAACCTTTGCTAAACTGGTGAGAATAATTCTCTCTTTCTTCTGGAGACCTCAGATCAAATTTCATCAGTGTAGAAAGCACACATTTATTCTGCTCTCTTTTGCTCTCTTTTATTCAGTTTGTTTTATTCCTGGAACAAAGATACCCCAGCTTCTCCTCGAAAGACTTCCATGTGAGTTTGAAAGAGTGTAGAATTTGGAACATGCTGTATAGTTCAGATAAAACTCCCGAGTTTTTTCAAAGCGCTTCTCAATTGGACCCAGATCTCAGACCTCCGGGGTGGGATTCATTCATCTCTAGCTGGAACTAGGTTTTTTCGCCCCTCTCCAGAAGACTGAGAGATTCATTTTAAAAAGACACTGCTGCTGCTTTTTTCACATCACAAAAGAATTAATGTTCGAGCAGTCCTTTGAAGATGTGGTGTCACGCATGTGCTATTATTAATAATAAACTACAGATCTGCTTCACACCATCTGAAAAACAGGGCTGTGCCGCCTTGAAAAGACTTTTATTTCCACCAGTTCTCCATTATGTTTAGCCTAGATCCAGCTCAGCTTCAGACCAGGGCTAGTCCCAGAACGCGGGGAAAGAAAGGAAGCAGCTGGAGGGAAACAAAACAACATATACCACCCAATACATTGAGAAAATACAAGTAAAAAGGAGGCTTTTATAACCATTAGAGATCAATGCCACCCGCTGCAAGCATTTCAGCTAGAATGTGGGTTTGGGACAGAGCACCTACTAAAGACAGAACTTAAAGGAGACGTATCTTTGATTCTTTATGCATTCTGGGGAAGGTAAACATTCCCAGGGTTCCTGAGCCTGCACGGACAGGAAAGAAGGCACTGATGGCAATCTGCTGTCAGTCTTGCCTTTTATATTTGCTTACTGCTTTGAATTGTTCATTCCCTTCTTTTCTGAAACCACTAATATCTTTCCTCCTGTAGCTTTTTGCGTTTACTGGCTCCCTTTACATGCCTGTGTTTTGAGGAGATAGATGTAAAATGAGGCTACTGCAAATAACAGTCCAGTAAAAACTTCAGGACAGGTTCCATTTGGAGAGGCAAGTGCAAACACACAGAGCTGAATGCAAAGAATTGCTTCTGTGGGCTCCACCACCAACAGGCACGCCGCTGACAACAGCAGCCTGAGAAGGAGCAAATTTGAGAGCCGGCTCTGTTATTTTTGTTGAAAAAAAAAATTCTTTGCACCTGTCTTTGGTGGCAAGATTCTCAACTCATTCCCCTGGTTTCAACCTCCCCTTGGCTCTGCTTGTTTTGGAGCTGGTTGTTCAAAATGAACTCCAACCTTCTTTTTGAATCACAAGGTTGGGCACAAGGGGAAGGTATTTCTTGCTCTATTTCAGGCCCTAACACAGAAGGTGGTGTATATGGAAAAGGGAGCTGGAGAGAGAAAGAGAGAAAAAGGGAGAGCGAGAGAGGGAGAAAAAAAGAGGCAAACATACAAAACTCAAGGAAATCAAGACCATGCTGTGCAAAATTGTTACAGCTGTTTCTGTTTTTATTGGCTTGCTCTTTTGGCTTCACTTTTTCAGCAACTGCGGTTCATATGAGCAGGAAGGCATCCAGCATGGCCGGGCAGCACGGAGGTGGGAGGGGGGAGGACAGAGCGGGGAAGGAGGGGGGAGGGCAGGAGCTGGGGGAGGTTCTGAATGGTGTACAGGGCTCGGAGGGGATACGCATCAAAGCATTTCTTTCTGATAGTTTTGTGGAAACCTTAGCAATAGAATTCAGATGCACTTAATGGAAAGCTCCTAAAAGCATCCCATCTCCCTGGCTGGATAGATTAGTGGTCCGTTTAAGGCATTGTACTAGCCCTGGAAATGACGTTCAGATATCTCTGAGGAAATAAAGTGTCAGGACACATCCCTTTCCCAATCTCTCCCCGACTGTGATTCACCTAGACCATTGCACAGGGCTGAACATATGGAGAGTGCATATTTTCCCGGGGCGACTCTATTTCTCATGGTTACAAATGGAATGAGCTCTATGTCTGCTCACTGACCCTGTGAGGAGGATATTGGCAGCTGGGATCCAGCGCCTTAGGGCTTGGGGTAAGCTGCTCACCCACCTTGATCCCCCTGCACAGCAGCTGGACCGTGAGCCAGAAAAAGGCACATGAAAGAGCCCACCACACTCTTTCTTAAAACTTCCTATTAAACTGGTTATTTAAATGACATTTTTAAGGTTTATAAAATTGCTTAAACTGGAGTTCTTGAATTTGATACTATTCTTAACCACACTTGCTGTAACACACACACACACTCACACACTCACACACACTGTTAATCAAATTAATTCTGCAAACACTAAGGAAATATTCTGAATAGTGTCCCCAAATGAGGGCAAGTGGGCAAGAGAACTGGGAGGTAAGGAATATAATAAGGGGAAAACATATTTTTTGTACTTATATTTGGCTGGCAGTTATAGCAAAAGGGAAAATATAATGAAAATTTGATTAACCCAAAAACCCTACATCTGGTGATAAAAGATTGCATAGTCTCACATTGAAAAAAAACAACAACAAAAACCCAAGCCAGTGAGCCCAGCTGTAGAATGAAAGGCAAATCCCAAGCCCAGTGCCCATGTATTGGTTCTGTTTTGGAGACTTACTTGGTTTTTCTGAACTTGACTTCTGACTTATTTGGCCACAGGAGGGAAAATCATAACCTATATGCCTCTGTGTTCTCATCTAAAAATGGAGCTGGACTTGGAAAGAAGGACTAATTAAAGGTTACAAAGCAATTTGAGACTATAAAACACCAGGTAATTGCAAACATTAAATCTAATAACATAATTAGGTGTTGAAGGTTCTGTCTTGGTCATTTTGTTTTCTGAATGCAAGAAAGGACTCCCTCAAAGCTTGTTTTATTTATTTTCCAAAGGAAGTCATTGAATAACTTGAAAAAATGATGATTTGGACTAATGCTATCTTGAACAATTATGTGTTTTCAGATGTACCATGCTTTTTCCACATTTTCTAATATCATTACTTCTATTCATTGTTACCTTTTTCTTCTGTGTTAATAGTGGCTGACAATAATACATCATTAACGAATATTAAATTTGTTTAAAACTTTTCAGTTGAGACAGTATATGATAAATGTAGAGTGAGACTATTTTTGAAAGACTTATTAACCTTTTTACACAGGAAAATGAATGATTTCAAGAATTAGCAATGCCTAGAGAAAGCTCTTCTCTTGTTGTAAAGATTGAAATTGTTCCTCCTGAAAAATAACCTCACTAAATTTCATATTTAGCACTGACACTTAAAGTTCAGGATAGTGAGTAGTTCATTCTCATCTCAGCCTCTGACTCAGTGTAAGGGTTGCCAATTTTTTTTCCCTTGGATTTTGGCCACAAAATGGGTTGATAGTGCTGGACCCCAAATGAAGTAAGTACAACTGAAGTTTGGAAGCATACAGAATTTCTGTTCTTTGAGAACATTTTCCCCGTATGCATCTGTTAGCTGTTGTTACAAATTTGAGATACCATTAATCAGCAGCATCTTTTGCAAATGAAGAGTAGATTTTTGCCTACTGAGGTTCAGCCAGGCACCCCTATTGGTTGGTGAATATTGAACCTCACTTGCAAAAACATGTTTCTGCTATTATCCTTACAGAAGGCTCTGTGTTCACACACATGCACAATTATGAGACCAAACACTCCCTTCTTCTTTGGGTTGCTCTTTGATCTTTTGTTGTTTTGCTGCTTGCGTACATACGGAAATGTTACCAACCAGCGGGCAATTCCTTTCCACGATGATTCCTCATCCAGTCTTCCCCCCTGTTGTTTCTTATTTGTATTGGGCTCCAGATTGATGCCAGTATTTCAAAGGCGCACACCTCATCAGGTTCAAAAGCTCAATTTGCTTTAAGTAGCCATCAAAGGTTACACTTAGATTTAAGTACCTGTTTATACCCATGTTTTCCTGATGTGCAATGACAACTAGGGCATCTGAAGAGAAACACAGTTTTCTTGTGAGACTGGGGAGAACTATGGGATTAGATAGGTAGGTCATAAATACTGTCAGTTTAGTGCTCTCTGTTGATTTCCGTATCAGTCTTTACCAACTAGGAGTATATATAATACACACACAGGCATGACCTCATCCAAAGAAAATTTATTGAAAAATTTCAAACCCTATAAAAGCTCCATTTGTGGATGCCAGTTTATATTCATTCTTAAATTTTCTTCCTACCCATAGTACCCAATAACTGTAGTCCTGGAAATCCCTCCTTTTCTTATACTGGAAAATACCAAAGATCTGAGAACATAGAAGTATGTGCTTACTAAGGGAGCTTTCTTTTCTTTTTTTTTTTTTTTTTTAGAGCCTTCTGAAGCTCCTCCTAGGAGAGATTAAATAAAGTCAGTGCCTTCCCACTTCCCAAGTCTATCTCCACACATCAAACAAATGAAAATCCTTCCAAAACTCATCTCCCTTCATGCCCACACTCAAATATGCTGTTTTATGTGGGTCGACCAAAGTCTTTTTCTGATTTTCCTCCCCATCTGTTCTTTGAATAAACATGCATCCTAAAGAGAAGGAGGACTTAAAGGATCAAATTTGGTTCCTGTATTTGGAAATGTTTTCAAAAGACCACACCGCACTTGGCTATTCGGTCAAATTAGGTTCTGTTTGCTTCTAATAGCACTTAATTACCCTCCCACATGCTTCTTGGACTCTCCTGCTTCTTAGTCTGTACAGGTTAGCTATTATGATGCCCGAAAAAGTTTGTTTTTAAAAAAAAAAAATCGTGTGTGAGCTGGTAGAACTGCTGCCATTGGCTATGTCTCTACCAGACCAAAGCCATCAGTCTTTTCAGGTGACCACACTGGCTACACTGGGTGTCTGGAATTGTAGAAACTAAATAAGCAGAGATATAATCAGTTGGTTTTTAAGTTTTTTGGTTGCCATAGACATAGTGCCTCAATTTCTTTCTTTTATAAGTCAACCATGTGCACTGATGAATCTCTGAAAGTACAACCCCACATGTGAAAATTTCAGAACAAATCATTATATAGTGTCTTCAAGGTGGGATTTGGTTATCCTGATTAATTAGTTTCTATTTTCCTTTCTCCAGATTAAAACGGAGGGGAGGGTGGATAAAGCGCTTCTGTGGCATGTCATGCATGTTTTCAGTTTTCATTATTTCCAGCTTGAAACCTCTGAATAGGTTGAGAAAATGTTTGTTAATCTGAATTGAATTCCAGTGGCATAACATACAAAGACGAGTTATTTTCCTTATCACAATTTAGTTGAAAGCTGGGGTTTTTTCAAAGGGCCAGGTAGTAAATGATTTAGGATTTGTGGACAAAGAGCAAAACTGAACATACCATTTAGGTACTTACATCAGGAGAGAGAAAACTCTGGCCTCACTGCAGTCCTGGGTGTCGGCATTTGGGTCCTCCTGGTGTTGGGCACACTGCTCACAGCTGTTGTCGGCTCTGGTTCCAGGGAGGGGGCCTCGTCGGGAGGCAGGAGTGTGTGGGGCTCAGGGGGTGGGGATGGGGAAAGATGGGTGGCCACCAGCCAGAGGGCAGGCCCTGTGAGCAGCAGGGGACCCCTAGCTTAGCCTCTGTGGCCCGTAGTGTTAGCACACGGGGCCAGTGCTTGAGGGCCATACAGAAATAAGCTTTGGTCTGCATTTGGTCTCCTGGCTGTAGTTTGCCAACTTTTGGTTAAACAAATACCTAGATACTGATGACTCCCAAATTTGTATCTGCGGTCTGAGCTCCAGCTCTCTGTTGTACATTTCCTCTTAACTACTTGGCAGGCACTTGAAAGAAAGGATGTTCCAAACTGAACTCATTATTACCTTCATCCCTCTGTGCCCTGTTTCTGTAAACAGCACCACTACTTAACAGTTGCCCAAGTCAGGCACCTTGTGTTCATTTTCGACTCCTTCTTTCCTTCATTCTCCTATTCCTCGTGCCATATAGCGGCTGGACTGAAAGCAATGTAAAGGCAGGACCAGACTTAGCTTATATTTATATTTCAAACTCTCACACTGTAGGCTTTCAAAAAGTGGTTGTTGAATTAATCTCTCGATCACCAAACTCAGCTGATTCTTCTTATTTCGTTCCTCTGTCAAAACTCTTCCACGGCTTTCCATTGGTTAGAGAATAAGTATAAAATGTTTGGCGAACCATGCACAACTTTCTGTTTTGACTTTGTCTACTCTAAAGACTGACCGTATTACATGCAATGTACTAACATCTCTCATCCTTCATGTGTCTCTCCAGGCAGTGTTGTTTCCTCTTCCCGCAGGATCCTTTCCCACAGATTTTATTTGATAAACCCCACTCATCCTTCCAGATTTGACTCACTGATCATCTGCAGGACGGCTCCGCAGGTGCCTCCCCGTTCATTAGGAGTTTGTTCTTGGCTTTCACAACACTTCATCAATGCTAAGATTGTTTGCCAAGTGCATTTAGCCCTTCCCAGGTTATATATAGCACGGAGGCAAGACTATATTTGTCTGTGTTTCCTTGTGTCTTAGTTGGCACTTCGAACATGGCAGACAAAAATGATCATTTGACCGAACTAAACGTGACCCCACAGTGTAACTGAGAAACCTCATCTGCAACCATGAAGACCTAAGAGGGCCTTTTCTATGTTCCACTGGGCCTTTCCCAAACCTAAGGAAGTGAAACCAAGCAGGACCCTATAGGGCCTTCCCTGGAGACATATGCCCTTTTCCTTCCCCTGACCACACCCCTGCCGTGTCCACCCACCTCTTGTTTGTGAAAAAGGTTTAGCCTCCTAGGCCTTCCTTGAGTTCCAAAGAACAAACTTAATCAGCAAAATGAGAAAATGAGGAAGCAAAGGAAAACAGTCAAGCAAGACAATATAATAGTAGTTTAGCCGTAAAACAAAGTCATGGACCCTTAGTTCCTCCTCAAGGGCTATAGATAATATCCTGAATTGTATCCTTGAGTTGTTTTGCAGCTACTAAAACCCCCGCCAGGTGGAAGAATTTAACTGCATGTTGACTACCAGCACCTAGATCCCAAACTGGTTGGAACTAGAAGGTTGAGGGTGCTAACACCTGAAATACTACCCTGTTACTTCACCACCAACAAATCAGAAGGATGTCCACAAGTTGATCACACACACCGTGACCCTCTCCCTCACCTTGCCTTTAAAGTGTCCATCAACAGATGAATGGATAAAGAAGATGTGGCATACATATATAATGGAATACTACTCAGCCATAAAAAAAGAATGAAATTTTATCATTTGCAGCAACATGGATGGACTTCGAGGATGTTATTGCTAAGTGAAATAAGTCAGACAGGGAAAGACAAATACTCTATGATATCTCTTATACGTGGAATCTAAAAACTACAACAAACTAGTGAATAGAACAAAAAAAGGAAGCAGACTCACAGATGCAGAGAACAAAGTAGTGGTTACCACTGGGGAGAGGGAAGGGAGCAGGGGCAATGGAAGGGTAGGGGGAAAAAGGGGGTTAATATAGGATTATATGAAATGATGTGTGTGAAACTTTTGAAAATTATAAAGCTTTTAAAAACAAAAGCAAAAAAACCCTTCCCTGAATGCTCTCAGGGAGTTTGGGTTTTTTGAGCATGACCTGACTATGTTCCTAGCTTAGCCCCACGTTGGATGCCCTGCAAAACGCTGTACTTTCCTTCACCACGACCTGACCCGGTGTCAGTAGATTGGCTTTGCTGGACCCAACTTTGGCTGGCTAACAGGAGTAGACTACAATTAGTCTGTATCAGGGGTTGTTTTGTGTGCTGAAAGGACAAAGGGAGAGGACCTGGCAGGAGGGAAAGAGGAGGACAGTTCTTCAGTGTAGAAATCCCCCTGGCTCTGGATTTGCATTGCACATAAGGCAAGGAAATTGCACTTATCAGTTACCGAGACAAAAAGAAGCTGAGTCTTACTGGGCCCAGCCATCTGGGGACAGCACTGAGGTATAAATTTTATCTTACAGGTCACAGCAAGAATGTGCAAACAACTCCAGAGTCGGCTATAAGAACCTTGACATATTTCTTTATATGCTTAAAATGAGAAAACTCCAGAATGATCACTGTAATCAGTGACTGTAGTACCTCTGTGTGCATGTCAATATTAAAAGAAAACAAACGACAAACAAAATCAAGCAATATACTACTTAATTTCTCTTTCCTTTTTTGAAGTCTCGGTAGGTGGAGAATTACAAAGAGGCAAAACTATAAAGAATAAACAATCTTATCACTGTATGAATTCAGAAAATCTGGAACAAGGCCTGGTGGCAATGACATCAGGAGAGAATATAATATTGGCTAAGTTATTACTTGGATGTAAGCATTATGTTGTTTAATGCATCCATCGTATAATTAGGTGTCATTAAAAATCTCGCGAGCAGACATTGATGATTGCAATATAATGAAGGAAGAGAGATAGTAGAGGGAAGATTACAGACTTTTGGAGGAAGTTGCTTTTTTGAATTTAATGAGGAATGTAATAAGGTATCTGAGGACATTGTATTCAGACTTTCCAGTTATATTCTTTCTTTAACCATGAGGGCCTGGAAGTTAGGTGAATTTGTAAAAGGAGGAAAAAATTACAAAATTGGGTGCTTGGAAAATACCTATTTTACTTCCTTCTCCCCTACTTTCCTTTCACCCCAGTAAAAAAGAGATGAAGTTTTCCAAAAGTCCCACTTCCGAATGATGTAGAAATAGGGCTTTTTAGTAACCAAGAAGCAACCTCCCACCCCCAAATAATGCAATTAATTTACCAAAACCTGTGACTTATTAAATTCTTTAAGGAGAAAACTTCCTATACTTTCCTATCTTCCTGTTTTCGGGAAAAGAAAATAATACATAATGCTTTGATCCATAATTAATTATGAGAGAATAGAATTCATTTTTGCTGATTTTGGGGAAAAGTGGATAATATTGATTTTGGGGAAAAGTGGACATAGGGTTTTTTCCTTTTCTTTCTTTTTATATAAGGGAATAAACTGGCAGAAATAAATGAACCACAAAATTGTCTGTGGACAAATCAGACCTCTGGAATCAATGAGATCTCTCCAAGTAGAACTTTCTCTGAGGCCAGGTTTAGGCTCTGGTTGCGGGGGCGGGGCGGAAAGGAATGCTTGCAGGGCTTTAAAGATGGAAACTGTTTCCTCTGCATGGTAAAGCAGAAAAGGATTTACCCCACAAAATGTCCCCAGAGTCCTCACTAATAAGGTAAAGTCAGCTGAAAATCACTTTGCTCAGCATGGACCGTGACCTCTGAAAGGCTTATTGAAATTAATCAGTACATTTCTGTCTTATACCGTCTTTATGTTTCACACGGAAGCATGTTCATTAGGACCAAGTGAGGAAGAGATGGTTTCCCAGACCCAGGGTGCTGGCGGTCTGGGCAGGTGTCACTTCCTTACAAGGTGGGCTGACACAGGCCGAAAGCAGCTCATCTGAAAGGTTCTGTATGTTGCTGTCGCTGACGTACATGACAAGTGGGGCTGACAAGCCTCTGTGTTATCTACTTTCTTCATTCTGGATTATTCTGCTCTGGAGTATTTCAGGCAGCATAAAAGACTGAATGACCACACTGCCAGGCAGAAATTAAAGGGAGCAGCCAGGAGAAATGTATCGTGTGCTGGACACTACACAAACCACCAGGAAAACAGTATATGCCTTTGGGGGAGACCCCAGTGGTTCTTTCTAGCCCTGGTGTTTTCATGGCTGACTTTGAGATTCCATCGTAAATGACCTTGTCCTTTTATTTCAGCCACGTCTGTTTTTCTCATCTATTAGAGTGTCATCTGTTAGAGGTTTGGGTTGTCTCTGGATTTATTCAGCCTTGCCATAGAAGTTTGTTCAGTGCTTTGGAGAAAGGAGATACTAAATAGAATTTGAGAAATTGGATTGTAAGGTGAATGACGGAAATGATGCATAAACTCTTGCCCTACAGCAAGATAGTCCTAGATTTTTCTCTCTCTTTTGACATTTAAGTAAAATACTTAAGATCATTTTGCATGTTTATGTGTAAGTTTTCCTTTAATTACTATATTTTTAAAATGTTTTCTGGCATCTATGGTTACACTTTCCTCCTCTTTTCTTCGTTGAATCAATAAATTTATAGTGAGGCTTTAAGTGTCTTCCTCTAATAAATTCATTCCAATTCTAAATCTATGGCCTTATTTGCTAGTTCTTAAGTTTTTGTGATTTTCTTGTGTAGTCTGGGTCTACTTCTTAAGGATGAGGTGGCAGACATAATGTTATGTGTTCACCAAATTTCATTTGATTTTCCTCTTCCTTGGGTACACGGCAAATCATACTTGCCAGGCCCTCTGAGTTATGTGGTGGCAGATGATGGATTCTGGCTAATGAAATGTGAAGGGAAGCAATACATGTCAGTTCTGGACTGAGGCTGTGAAAAGCCCTCGAAGGATTTTTTGGTCAGTTTCATCCCTGCCATGGAGAGTATGGAGGCCTCATGTTGCTATGGAACAGCCTCAAGATCAAAGCCACTTGGATCACTGGGTTGCTGTGTGGAGGGCACCTGCTGTGGAGAATGGCCTGGCCCCACTGCCAGACTTTGCATCTAATTTTTTAAACAGCTAAGATTACTGGGTTGTTCCTTACACAGCATAAGCCAAGTCTATTCTAGCTGATACAGAAAGGATGAAGTAGGAGTGCTTGTCTACTCCCCTGTGAGCATCGCTTTTTCATCGCTGGTGATAACGTGGGCCATAAACAAGAGTCGTTTTTGAAAAAAACATTGTTTTTTTTAAACAATCATCAACTTTATTCAGATTTCACTAGTTTTACATGCACTGATTTGTGTGTGAATATGTTTGCTTCTATACAGTTTTATCACATGTATAGATTTGTGTGGCCACTGCCACAGTCAACATACAGAATTGTTCCATCGCAAGGATCCCTCATGCCATCCTTCCATAGCCACAGTCCTCTTCCTCCCTCCCTGACTCCTTTCTAACCATAGGTAACCACTAATCTGTTCTTCATCTCTATTTTTTGTCATTTCAAGAGTGCTATGTTATGGAATCAGACAGTATGCGAACTTTCTAAAGTGCCATTTGTTTTTGTTAATTGAAGCATAGTTGATCTACAACACTATATTAGTTCCAGGTACACAGCATAGTGATTTGATATTTCTATACATTACAAAAGATCCACAGTAAGTCTAGTTACCATCTGTCACCATACAAAGATATTAAGATATTATTGACTATATTCTCCATGCTGTACATTTCATCCCTGTGACTCATTTGTTTTGTAACTGTGTAAACAACAGTCTTGAGCTGAGGATCCTAGTTTTTTTGGATAGTAGGCTCCTAACTTGTTATTCAACCAAAGAGTAAAAGTGAGAAGAAGATATATATTGAAGACAAGGTGCCACAGTGGAAAAAATAAGTACGTTGAAGTAAGATAGTCCTGGATAAGACTCCCAATCTGCCTCTTATTACCTCTATTTATTTGAGCTTTGTAATTTACCTTCTGAGTCTCAGTTACCTCATCATTAAAATGAGGATAATAATATCTGCTTTGGCGAGAATTGGCGAGAGGATGTATTGACATGTGCATCATTCATAACAAAACTCACTGGGTTTTGTTTTCACCATTAATAAGCTACGTGACCTCGAGAGAGATACTTGACCTTTGTGACCATGAGGGTTTTTTTTTTTTAAACATTGTCTATGTTATCTTTATTGTATTTTTTGTCTTTATTTCATGTATGTTTTATTTATTCTTCTACTTTAAAATTTTTTTAACATCTTTATTGGAGTATAATTGCTTTACAATGGTGTGTTAGTTTCTACTTTATAACAAAGTGAATCAGCTATACGTATACATATATCCCCATATCCCCTCCCTCTTGCGTCTCCCTCCCACCCTCCCTATCCCACTCCTCTAGGTGGTCACAAAGCACCAAGCTGATCTCCCCGTCCTACGTGGCTACTTCCCACTAGCTATCTGTTTTACGTTTGGTAGTATATATATGTCGTTGCTACTCTCTCACTTCGTCCCAGCTTCCCCTTCCTCCCAGCCCCCATGTCCTCAAGTCCATTCTCTATGTCTGCATCTTTAGTCCCGTCCTGCCCCTAGGTTCATCAGAAACATTTTTTTTAGATTCCATATATATGTGCTAGCATACGGTATTTGTTTTTCTCTTTAGAAGCAGGAATTCCCCAGTGGTCCAGTGGTGAGGCTTCCACTGCAGGGGGCACGGGTTCGATCCCTGGTTGGGGAACTAAGATCCCTCAAGCCATGCATTGCTGCCAAAATAAATTAAAAAAAAAAAAAAAAATAGAAGCAATGTCTCCTTCCTCCTACTGGGGGGTTGTGGTAAAGATTAAGGAGAATGTATGCATTCTGTGTTGGCTGGCACATGCTAAATTCTCAATAAATGCTAAATTCCTACCATGACTTGATGAGCAGACTCATTGGGATTTACTCTACATAGTGGTATCTCCAAGGGCTTAATCTCTTGATTAAGGGCATGATGAGTTTCCCTTACCCAAGGCTCCATATAGAGCCAAACAGTTTCCTTTTGCTGCTCAGTGTGGTGGTGCAAATTAATAAAATGACACTATGTTGTGCTTCAGCCCTATCATGCAGTGTTTTTATAGACAGCTCTTAACGTCCATTTTGGATTCTGCATGGAGAGAAATAGGCTTCAAGTATGTTCTCATCCTAGGATTATAATGTCGTAGAGATAAAACCTAGTTTGGGTTTTCTTGGAATTTTCAAGGAAACTTACACACCATCTACATCTGTACTTTCACTAGTTAGTTTTTCAAATCATCCTAATCTATTTTTACTAAAAAACACACAGTGGAAGTATAAGATAGAGAATTTGTTCTCCTGCATCTTCTGCCAGCCTTTCCATTCTTGATTCGTTCCTTGTTTTTGATAGGCAAGTTCTTTTGAGAAGATTTGAGAAGTGGAAGCACAAATATCAAGCTAGCATCTTGCATACATTATCTTGCAATAATTCACAGTACAATAAACAGCTGTTAATGATGAGTCTCAAAGCAGAGATACTGGTTTTACGATTTGCTCTATACAACTAATTAAGAAAGAAATCTTTATTGCCTCTTCTATCCATACAGCCCCTTCACATTTATGTCTTTTAGAATTATTTTCTTCAAATTTTATGAGTGATATTGGCTCACATTGGCTCGTGTTCCAGATGGATTAAGATGTAACTGGAATCTCTTAAATCTCCACAATCACCTTTTTTGCCCGCTTCCTACGCTTTAGGCCTTCCACTTCTCAGGAGCTCCAACACCCTCTGGCTGTCCTGGTTGACCTGCCAGCAATCTGTTAAAGGAAATAATTTTCAGTTTGTAATGACTTTATTATTTTTTAAATTTTATGTAGTGACTTTATTATGCACTAAATAACTGCATGAATTTGAGCAAGTCACTCACCTCTTGGTGTATTTCCTCATCTGTAAAATAATGACATTTGACTAGATGACATATTATAAAATCATTCAAGGGTGAGGATTCTATGGCTAACCAGAAATCATGTCAAGAGTATTAGGGCTTTCAAATAGAAGACTGGAAGGAGGTGATGCTGAATTTAACCAAATAATTAATTTCTAGTGGTAGACTGTATCATAATCGTCTACAAATGTTTTTGAATACATCCCATATGCATGGCACTGTGCATTAGGGTGGAACACACACACAGAAAAATGCAGCAGACATTGTTCCTGCCCTGAAGGAGTTTTCAATTCAGTAGTGGAGACATGTATATGAGTAACATTACATCATAGGATTAAATTAAATTAACTAATGTCATAATGGAGTCACAATCAGCACAATGGCTGGTTTATGTCCATTTTAGTTAGCTAGAGTTTGGTAGATACTTACAGCTGCTTACTGCATCAAAAACAGGATCATTTTTGGAAGTAAAACAATACCTGAAATAGTTGCCAGAAGTCTATTTAGAGATTTGAGGTCTACTTGTTTATTGCAAAGAGAATATTTTATGTGTTCTCTAGAAACACTTTAAAATCCAACACATTCTCCATTTTGAATTTCCAGGAAGCAAAAGAGATTCACTCAAGATAAAAGGAGGTAATTTAGTGGCTTAAAACAACCATTTTAGTTTGCTTACAGTTGTGTGTGGGTCACGGATTTAAGAAGGACTCAGCTGGGCAAGTCATCTTTTATCCACATGAGATCATGTGGGTTTGGAGGACCTGTTTCCACAATGCTTATTCATGAAGTATCACATCTGACATCTCCTTGTTGCTTGACTTATCTTTCTCCACATGGTGTCTCATTTTCTAAGGTCTCTCCATGTAGTTTGAGCTCCTCATGGCAAGGTGGTCTCGAGTAGTTTCACTTTTTATCTGGTGGCTGGATTCTAAGAGGGCAGGACAGAAGTATCATTCTCCTAAAGGTTAGGCCCAGGAACTGGTTTAACCTGACTTCTATCTTACTTCATTGGTCAAAGCTGTCATAGGGAACACTCCTCTTCATGGGAAGAGTATCAAAGAATTGAGGTCATCTTTAATATGCCACACACTCTTTGGGGCATGTGGTCTAATATGAAATCATAATTCCTTGATTTTTCATTTGCTCATTTTTTTTATGAGAAGGAAAAAATAAATGGTTAATCCAACCAACTTTCTTAACAGTATTTAACTGGCATTTTGAATGAGACGATTCTTTGTGTGGGTGTATGCTAAAAGTCATAGGATATTTAGTATACAGCACCCACTAAATGCCATTGGTGCCTTACCCCCATCATTGGACAATAAAAACACAATCCACAACATTTCAGAACTCTCCGTGGTGGCAAAGATAGTACTTCTCCCAGATGAAAGCCATAGACCTGATATCTTAAGATGCTAGATTTCCTAGAGAGGTGATGATCAGGTTACTCTGTGGGCTGTATTGATGTAGATAGTAATAAAATGACTAGTTTCTGTTCTGTTCCAATCCATACAATTCAAAGTTCGTACTGAGTACCTAGATCCTCTGTGTTTCTATCAATGGAAGTTGTTGTAGAGCTGTAGGAACATATAATATGCACCCTGCCCTCAAGAAGGATCTAACATTATTGGAGACATATTAGTCAATCTTCAGTGAAAAATACTTCATGCCACTTACAATAAGAAAAGGCATTTATTATGGGATATTCAGAAATGTAGAAAACTAAAGAACACACACACACACACACCTTGGATCACACAATTCAGATGTACCACTGTTGACATTTTGATGGGTCTCATTCCAATTATTAATATGTGTATCTGTATGGAAGGACTTTATATATATGTATACATACAATAGATAATATCTAGTACTTTGTAATACTTCATAATAGAGATATGGTATTATATATAGTACTTTCTGTAATATGCTTTGATAACTCTTACCACTGAAAAGCACTAGAGTTAATTTTTAATATAAGACTTTACTTAAATGAAGTGTTAAACAGAATCAAAGGGTAAAGAAGTGTGTATGGCGATGCTGACCAGAGTTAGTGAGGAAGACTTCAAGCTTCATCAGGAGCTTGAAGAATGAGTAAAGTTAGGATTAGCAGGGTCCTAATCAATAATTTCATGATAAGAATGGGCATAGTATAATTAGAAGACAGTCTAGTTTTTATCTCTGTTATTTTTTCCTAACTTTGGTAAATACGATAACGTCTTACTAAGTTTTACCGAGTTTTGAGTTTGAAAATGGTAATGCATTCAAGAGATATGGGGAAACTGGGAGCAGGCGTTGGTTTTTAAAATGCTCTCTCAAAGATGTCATTAAAATCTGCATAGCAGTCTAAATAAACGCACAGGTGGAGTCAGTGGCAGCTGTGATATATTGGTCCTACATGAAATGGTAGGGTGGGAGTTTCAGAAGTTGGTGAGTGAGGAAATAATAAAAGATACCCTCTAAATAACACTTATTATTCGCAGTGAGTTCAACTCCAGAATTTCTGTTTCTTTCCCAAAGTGAAAGGAAGGAAACAAAGCCTTCTCTTATTGTTTTCAGTTTACTGCTATAGTGATAAAGAAGATAAGATAGTTATTACCAACTACCTTGACAGTAAATATTATATTCTAAACAATAATGCATTTACTAGTATTACCCATGGTACCAGTAACTGAAATTACTAATGTACTAATAAAATAAAAATAATGCAAATGAATGTAAGTTGCATGAGGCCAGAAACTTTATTTTGTTCTCTTCTCTCTCCTAACCACTCAACAGTTACTAGCATATTGTAATGTTGAATGAAAGATTCCACATTAAGAAGAATGTACTCCCTTATGAAAAATGGGAGAAGAAATAAATGGCATAAGCAAAAACAAGGAATTACTTTATAGCATATGTAAAGTTTTGCCTATTGAAACCGGCTAGTAAAATGCTGTTTTTATACTATGACACCTTGGTTGAGTATAACCTACCCAGCGGCAAATCCAGAAAATCTTTGTGTAAGCAAAACAACCTTGAGATTCTTGCCTACGTCTATGGTTAATCTAGTTATAACTTATTTAAGACAATGTATTCAAAGTGACTAAAAGATTATTTTGTAAAAATTTGAGTGACTGTTATTAAAATTCATGCAATTATATAAAGTAGAAAGCCAGAATATGGTAGATAGAGAAACAACACATTATTTTAAACACCACTTAGTCTAGGGTAAATTAGATAATAAGCACTACATAAATACTTGTTATTGAATGAACAAATGGTTTGTTTGTATTATATCATAATGAAGATGAGTCAGTAGGGGAAAAAAAAGACTACTAAAGGTGGTTTCTGAAAGAAATAAGCATAAGCACTATTTACAATAGCCAGGACATGGAAGCAACCTAAGTGTCCACTGACAGATGAATGGATAAAGAAGATGTAGCACATATATGCAATGGAATATTACTCGGCCATAAAAAGAAACGAAATTGAGTTATTTGTAGTGAGGTGGATGGACCTAGAGTCTGTCATACAGAGTGAAGTAAGTCAGAAAGAGAAAAACAAATACCATATGCTAACACATATATATGGAATCTAAAAAAAAAACAACAAAAAAAACTGCTTCTGATGAACCTAGGGGCAGGACAGAAGTAAAGACACAGAGGTAGAGAATGGACTTGAGGACACGGGGAGGGGGAAGGGGGAGCTGGGCGAAATAAAAGAGTAGCACTGACATATATACACTACCAAATGTAAAATAGATAGCTAGTGGGAAGCAGCTGCATAGCACGGGGAGATCAGCTTGGTGCTTTGTGACCACCTAGAGGGGTGGGATAGGGAGGGAGGTGCAAGAGGGAGGGGATATGGGGATATATGTATACGTATAACTGATTCACTTTGTTATATAGCAGAAACTAACACAACATTGTAAAGCAATTATACTCCAATAAAGATGTTAAAAAAAGAAAAGAAATAAGCATATTAAAAGAATAATTTTAGTTCATACTTATAAACTTTTTATTAAAACATAACCATTGCAAAATAACCAGGATAGACTCATAATGATAAATGGACCAACAAATCCTGGTCAAATGAAAAGAATTTTTCTGAGTTAATTGGTAATTCTAATGCCTCACTTGATAAAGTCAATATCGTAAGTAACGTTGTTATTCTACACAGTAGTAACCATAAGTAGAGTCACTATTTTAGGGACAACAGTGGTTAAATTTTAGTGGTCAAGAGAATCACTTGAGAAAGTTGTTAAAAGTCTGATTTCTGGCTCTCAACACTAAATGATCCTTATTCGTCAAGTCTGGGGTCAGGTTCCTGAATCTGCATTTGTAACCTGCATTTCAGGTGATTGCTGGGTAGGTGATCTGCAGTCTACATCTTGAAAAACAGTTCTTGGAATGTTTGCTGCTTTGTCCCTGCTCAGAAGATTCAAACTGTAAGTAATTAATGGACCCAAGATACTGTTATTTTGGGGGGACTTTTTTGTTGTAATTTCTGGGCATTCTTTTGGGGCTTGCCTTCCAACTAGATTAAATTCCCCTAAAATCTGCTTTGCCTTGTTAAAATAACTACCCTCACTCATTCAGGACTTACGTTCACAGGTAAGACTGGTCTGAAAATTCCTTTCTTGTGTACTCTTTACTGGGTTTTAATAACCATGTTATATATGTCTTCCCTTTCTGTGCTATGGAGGCCGTTAAGTTGCATTAGAATCAACTGCTTTTAAAAGTTTGTAAAGTCCGCCTATGAAACCATGTGGACCTGGTGATTTTGATAAAGGGGGAGACTAGATCTTTGAGCAATTCCTCTGTTTTTCTTTTATTTGTATTTGAACTGTTTGGCTATTTTATCACTTCTAGAGTAAATTTTACATTTTTGAAAACTGTAGGTTTCATTCGTGTTTTCAAATTTTTTTGTTTGTGCAGGATTTAGTAAGCTAGTTTCATATGCTTCTTTGAATTTTACCCATTTTATGAATATTCCTCTCTGTTCCCTTTTTTTGTGTATTTTTTTCATATCTCACTCTTTTCCCTTCAATTAGCTTATAGGTGAGTCATGGAGAAAATGACAGCAAGTAATTTAAACAGAATAATTTTTTAAATTAGAAAAATAATTTAAAATGAGTTTCAAAAAAATTTAAAAAAATAGAGTTTCCTCGAAGATGGGAAAAGTGTATACAGATACACATATGAATCTGTCATTTTCCATTCTAGTTAATCTTGTAGTGTCCTTGGCAAATGGGGCCTGTTCTAATGCATTTATACTTATATAGCTATATAAATAAAAGAATGCGGTTCTATTTTACTAATGGTGTATGCTGATTAAAAACTATTTCATTTTAATTTTTTACACTGATGTGTTAATGTTGATTATGTTTGGAGTATCTGTTAATCTATATGCAGGCATACCTCCAAGATATTGCAGGTTTGGTTCTAGACAACTGCAATAAAATAAATACCGAAATAAAGCCGAAATAACCATTGCAAAATAACCAGGTTTCCTAGTACGTATAAAAGTTTCCTAGTACGTATAAAAGTTAAGTTTACATTATATTGTAGTCTGCTAAATGTGCAATAGCATTATGCTAAAAAACCAATGTACATGCCGTAATTAAAAAGATTTTATTGCTAAAAAATGCGACCCGTCATCTGAGCCTTCAGTGAATCATAGTAGTGACATCAAAGATCACCAATCGCAAATCACCATAACAAATAAAATAATAATGGAAACGTTGGAAATATTGTGAGAATTACCAAACTGTGACACAGAGACACAAGGCGAGCAAATGCTGTTGGAAAAGTGGTGCTGATAGACTTGCTCGGGCAGGTCTGCCACAAACCTTCGATTTGTAAAAAAAAATGCAATATCTGCAAAGCGCAATAAAATGAAGCACAGTAAAGCGAGGTATGCCTGTATCTATCCATAAATTTAACTGGATTAAACTTTTTTCAAATGGTAAGAATGCTTAACAGATTTGTAAAATTCTCCTAAGCATAAGCTAGGGTTGAGAACAGGAAATATGGCAGAATGAGGTTAATAGAATAGCAATGAGTTGTGTTCTGTGCATGTTAGTGTCGGATGGTCATTTGTGCTCACTAAACCCTCCCTAAATCTTAAATGTGACTGTTATTAGTCATCATTTTGTTGACTGGTCTAAAAAGAAGGAGAAATAATATAATATTAAGTGTCTTAATTATACTGGGTAATATTAATCACATTTCACTTATTTCATTCTAATAAGTATAGTTCTGTTAGTCTTATGGTACAAATTTGAAGAAAAAAGATACTTAAACTTGGTCTTTTTTTGTGTGTAAAAGTAAAATTCCCTTTTTTTTTTGCAAAGCTCATTTGTAGCACTAGGGAGGTTATTTCCTATCTGTAGGTCAGAGATGGATTGAATGCAGAATTCTAATAACTTTTTCAACACATGTTGACACCTGTAGTCTTTTCTTTCCCTTGGTGTGTGTGGGGTAGGGTGACGGCTCTAGTTAATGTGCAGAATTGCTATGAAGATGCCCTCTGTCATGATAGGTGCCAGGTGCACTGCTAGCGCTCACTAACTAATGGATAATGATAGGATATATTCACACCTTGGAAATGAGGTGGTGAATTTTTTGAATTTTCTGATAGAGTTCAGCACAATGAGAATCCCCACGGAGGTACACGGAGTGAGGATCTGTCCCAGCGATAGCAGGTGATGACAGTGGACTCTGTTTCAATATGTTTTGGACAGGAAATCACAGCTTTGGTCTGCTGAAGCTGGCGAGTTCTCATCACTTATATACCAGTGGTGTTATAGACTTGCGGAATCTGTCATTCCGAAAGGATTCTGGAAGCCAGAGAGTGACTCTTACCTCAGATGACATTGGCGTCCCCTGGCATTGAAAATTAAATGTATGAAGTGAGAACTTCTCTAAAAACAATAAAACAAACACAATTATGAGAGCAAATAAGAAAGTGGTGGTGTTTGTCAAGTTGAGACTGGAAGGGAAGAGCTTTTGATCTCATTTATAGCAACTCAAATTACTACACAAAGTAAAGAGAGACAATGTTTGGAGTGAAATTAATCCTATTTAAATTCTTTAATAACTTCAGATTCTTTTTAAAAATTGGTTACTAGACAGTGGGAGTTGGATGCCAGACTGGTATCTAAAGGCCATTGGTCCCCTGCAAAAAAAGTGGAATTATAAGTATATTCGTACTCCAGTGGGAATCTGTATTGGAAGGCTTTATTAAAAGTGACCCTGTTTTAGTTGTTTTGAATTTCTCCATGAAGACTACGAAGTCTGTTACTATTCAGTGGGCCTCATCCAATATTAAGTGTGAAAAGTGGAGGTTACTCCATCAGTTTGGGGGTTTATGTTTTCCCACTTGTACAGCCCCAAGGGCAGCTCATTTCCAGGGAGTGAGGTGAGGACAGATGGGACCAGTCTACCTGCCCAGTGCCTCGCAGAGTCATCTTGCTTAGGTCAGAGAACCATGGCAACTAAACACTTCCTGTGCTCACTGAGTCACCGCCTATCTGTGCAGTCCTGGCCAGTTCCTGAGGTCCTGTCTGACCTAAAGTTCTGTTCTCTATGTGTTAAGAAAAAGGACAGGGTCAGCAGAGTAGACACTCCAGGTCATGCTGACCTGCGACCCTAAGATAGGGACATTGGACTGTTAAAAAATAATGATTTCCCTTCTAATCTTTTCCTTGTATATATATTCCTCTTTTCTAACTTGCCCCAGTTCCTTTCACTGTTCTGAAAACAGTTGCTTTCCTGTACCCCTTGTTGGGGTAAGCCTAGCTTTCACAAGCCATATTCCTCTGTTTTAGAGATTGCACAGCACTCTTTGAAAATGTTTTCAGGTATTTTTGGTTGGTTTAATTATTTTGCCAGCAAGATTTCAGCCCCTAAATAGATTTTGTGTAGCCTTATGAAAATGCTGTTTTACTACCCTGTTGCAAGGCTGTGAGTTTATCACAGTCCTAAATATTTAGATAAACCCTGAAAATGTAGTCAAGCCAAGGGTGGTGTGTCTTAATGACAACATTGATTCAGTTATTCAGCTTCAATTTCCTTCCTCTAGGATGTGAGTAGATTTTTAAAAATTTAAGTTGGTTGATTTCTGGTCCTCTGAAGACAGCGTCTGTGATTAAACTTCATCCTTCCTTTCCCAGATCCAGTTTCTACTCTAAGTTGTTCCTGGTGAGTGACAGCAAGTTCATAGCCTCAGTTAGATTTTTACTTCTTTCATTTCTCAAAGCTGCCTTATCTTTTCTTTCTGTGTGTCTTAAGATTTTGTTTGGGCATGCGTTTGAGAGCTTTAAGGGTTTTGTCTTAAGATCCCTGGATTGGAGTCTTTAAGTTCCCACCGAGGGTCACCCAGCAGTCAGCAGGCCTCTCCACACTGCTCCATCAGCAGGATCACTTAGAGCAGAAGCAGGCCCACCCTTTCCCTGGAAGGACCACCCCTTTCCCCAGAAGGACCACCGAGACGGTTTACACAAGTGTGTGTGCTGAGAGAGGCCCCTGTTGGCCTGCACCTCCAGAGTTTACTTTTCAGGCTTAGAAAAGCCCACGGACATTCCACACTGTATTACCCGTTTGCAAAATACTAGATGGAAAATGCAGAAATGAATCAAGTTTGTAAATTAACAGAGGATGAGCTCCTGTGACTATGTCATCCTCTTCCTTATGAGTTTTCAGATGTTTAGCCCGTGGGATTTGCAGCAGAATCTCTTAAGAGCAGGAGTCTTAAGCCTTTAGGTTTGTCAGTGCAAGTGAGTTAAGGGGCTTTTCTGAACAAGAGTGCTAAAATTTCAAACAATTCCTTTGTTTCTGACCTAATGATAAATGTGAAAGAGTAGAAAACCGTTTTGTTTGCTTTCTCAATTCTAAACAGTTTACCTATGGATGTATATGTCCAGAGTCCATATAGGTGATGGTCTTGGGACCAAAGGAGGAGATGAATCTGAGCTCCCAGAGCTCGGAGACAAAGAACTGGAGGGACTGAGCTTTGAGATGTGGTCACCCTGACGACCATTGCTTGAGCCAAGCACTTGTCATTGTGTGTCTGGGTACAAAAGAACCAGCAAAACAAAACGTGCATTCAGCCACATGGCCTCTGCAGAACCTCTGTTAAGACTGTGGGATCCTTCCTTTCATTTGACATGGGCCTCAGGTGGTCATAAACATGTGTTAGTCAGAGAACAGATGTTTTGAGACAAGGTAACCTGAATGTCACCCAGCTGTGATGGTTTTAGGTGTGGTACAACCTGGATTTCATACAGTGAGCTTTCTTAGGAGCCAGGTTTGGTATATGCTTAGAAACAGAGGAGAGAGGAGAGGAACTCCCCAACACAAGAATTCAGATGACTGCTCCAGCAAGAAGCTCCTTTCCAGAAAAATGAGGGAAGCTGCAGCAAAATGCGGAAAGGATTCAGTGATCATTGGCGCATCACTTCAGGCAATTGAGACAAAGAAATAGGTGGGAAAATGCCTCATAATCTCCCTAATAACTTGGATCTCTGGTTTTCTGTGAGAAGGCTATTTTAACAGGGACTTGTGCTGTTGAGAGAGAAGTGCAGTTAGTGTAAATGCTGAGGTCATAAACATTACATATGAGGGAAAAATCCAACCAGACAAGTTATTTTTAGGCCCTTACATTTACACTTAATTTGAATTATTTTACTTTTCTCCTTTCAATATTGACCACATTAGTCTAGAGAGAAACACTCTAGTTGTTGCTGGTTTCTGGTTTCTCTCGTTGTTTTTTGGCCTACCACTTGATCATTTGAATATTTTGAGGAATATAAACCATTTCCCATCTCCTAAGTTAAGAGTTAAAGATTTAGAATGTAGGCAAACCGAAAAACTATAGCTGAGAAAAGCTGCTATGTCTCCTTGGAAGGAACGTTGTCCTTTTTCTCTTTTTGTTTCTTTCTCTGTAGTTAGTCTTTGTCCGAAGTTTTAACATTTATTGTCCACATGGTTATAATGTCTTTGGGGGCACCAAAATCATGAGACCTGTCTTATTTTCAGACTCTCACAGCAAGATTATTTCTTAGAATGCATTTCTCAAAACATATATCACAGGCAGTAATTTGTACTTGTTTCAACTGGGAGTTTTGTGGCAGTGGTTGCTGTCAGTGGGACAGCGTTCGTTGGTAGGTTGGTTCAGCATCGTATTGATTAGTTCTTCCTTCCATACTCCAAGGACACTGGTTTTCCTTTGCAGACTATATCCTGAGTGAGTGTTAAACTTTGAGTGTTAAATCTCTTGTAGACCTCTCCTTTGTATGGTTGAAGGGAATTTTCAACTTACCCAGCATTCTTGTATATAACAAAATTACATTTTGTGTTCCCAAATGCTTTGTACCATTGGCATTGTTTATTTTGGTTTGGGAGTCCTAGGGACCTCTAGATCTAGCTGCTTCTCCTAGAAGCTGTACAGTAGGTTTCCAGAATGCCTATTGAATTGAACAAAGATTTACATTCATCACAGAGTTTATAATTTAAGAGGTTGTCGTGATCTTCTTTTTCCAGATATACTATTACAGTCAGAAAAATCTCCCATATGAGTGTTTGTACCTCTCCCCTTGCCATCACCTTACAACGGGACGGTCCCTTGGCCCACTGAATTAGAAACCATTAAGATTAAAAAAAAAAAAAGTCGTCCAGCCACGTCTGGCTAGCAGAGACAGTGGAAATAGCATGTCATTTTTAAGTTAAAGTGCCGTACTTTTTGTAATGTTTCATTTTAAAATGTGGAAAAGGATGTCATTTGGCTGTCAAAGATAACATTTCTGACACTTTTGCATTTCTACATTTGAGATTTTAAGTTTTGGTTATGACGTTGACAAAGTATCTTAGAGCATTAATACAGGATTTATAAAAGTAAAAGTTATTTCCTTTACTGTATATATTTAGGATTTTTGCTGCTAGGTGTCCTAAACTCATAAAAGAGTTTCTGTAAACTAACTCACCAAACTTACTTCAGTTTTATCTATTCTTTGAAATACACTGCATTAAATATGGTGAGATGGTGGGAAACGTTTACTTTATGTAGCACTGCAGTGCATAAATCACCGCATCCAAATCACCACTGTATAAATCACCACATCCATATCCCCTCGCATCCCCTCCTCACCCTGGAAAAGTCACTGACAAGACACTTCAGATGGTATGGGCTCTACAAACATGAAGATTGTATAACATGATGCAGCATTATTGACCTGTTCAACTGCCCCATCCCACTCCTGAGAACCCCTCCTTACCCTGCCCCGCAGGTATGGCTCCCTGGAAGGGGAACCACTGGCCTTGGTTTGCCTGGACCTCTCCCAATTTTAGTACCCAAAGTCTCATGTCCCGGGAAACTCCTTAGTCCCAGGCAACCAGGACAACTGGTCACCCTACTCTGCAGCCATGTTCTGGATCATGAGCCTCCCCTAGGGCCGTGACTGACACAGTCCATGGTCTATGTTTTTGTCAAATTGGACCAGTCACCTTCTCTGTCCTTGGGATTCTGAATGCTGAACTGAGAGAAACACACTGAGACTAGGAGTTGTTTGCAGCATTAATATTAAATGCAGTCCTTTAGAGCAGTGCCACATCGATTGCACATTAAAATCACCTGGGACACTTAAAACATGCAGCTGAGTAGGCCTTGGCTCCCAAAACTGATTTAATTGGTTTGAGATGGGGCCTGCATAGGGTACTTTAAAGCAGTCTTATCTGATGGTTCTAAGATGTAGCCAGAGTCCCCAGTCCACTGCTCTTAAAAAAAGATTTACAAACTCCCCAAACTTCCAGTATCGAGGCTTCTGGAAGTGCCTTGTTTTCTGCTATTTCTGAAGCCTGCTTATTCAACAGTTTCTTGGATTCCATAAGATACTCCAGTATCTTTCTAGTAAATCAGTTAAAAAAAAAATCTACCTCGAATTGTTTCCTATTTTTTACAACAAAAGGAAACATAAATATTATACAAACAAAGTCAAGTTTTTCTAAGTTTTCTACTTTGGGTAAAGCAGTTGGAGAAATAGATCAAAGCAGGGTACAGTAACGAAGGAAAGACTTGTGCTCAGGACCCAAAGAATAACAGTCTTATAGCTAAGGCCAAAGCCTCAGCATAGCATATATTAAACATTCAAGCATTATGAATTGAATGAACGAATCAGTGAATTCCACAGCCCCATACTATGGAATATGGATCAAAACCCATATGATCATTTAGAATTAAGCTCTAGGAAAAATTGTCACCTTAGATAAAATGAAAAGAATATTAGTTTAAAAATAAAATATTAGAACAGTTGTAGCACTCTGTTTTCTGTTATTTTGCCTCCTTTGACAGGAAACTTAGAACCAAAATTATGCTTAATTAGTAAGCATATTTTCCTAAGTTTAAAGCATTTTTATTTTTCTGTTCCTTTCCAAAGTTTATATTTTATAAAGTTTAATTTTTCTTTTTATTCAAATTGTTTTATTTCATGAGTCTCACATATTAAGCTATTTTTAAAGTTTCTTTTGAATTAAAATGTTACAGACTAAGAAGAAGAAAAAATACAAGAATGAAGTGTTCATAAGACGAAAGCCACTATTAATACTCATAGGACATGGCTTGTGGAAATTAAAGATTTTCTTTTAAATTACGAATGCTGATAAATAAGTGCTATGATAATAAATTTGGGAAAAAAATATCAGGATGTAGACTAGGAAATATTTTCAGAACATGTTTAATGCAAAAAGTTAATATTTTTAATGTAAAAAGTCATATATAAAAATATAAAAAGATAAAAGACAAAACTCCAATAAAAATGGGCAAAGATCATGATATAACGATTCACAAAATGAGAAAAGGCTAATAATCATATCAAAACATGTTCATCATTACAAGTAGTCAAAATAAAGTAAATTAAGACAACAATAAGGTGTTTTGTTTGTTTTTCAAAAAGGCAAAGATTTTTAAAATATCCAAGGTAGTCAAGAATTTTGTAGAAAAAAGAACTGTTTGTTGGGATCACTAAATGGAAATGGAACAATGTTTCTAGAAGACAAACTGATAATATAGATTAAGGTATTCATACAGTTCTACCACTCTAAATGTTAGTAGAGTTGGCCCTTTGTATCGTGCGTTCCTCACCTGAGGATTCAACCAACCATGAATGGAATATATTGAGAAAAAAAAAAAAAAATCCAAAATGTTCCAAGAAGCAAAACTTGAATTCGTAGTGTGCCCTGGCAACTATTTACATACATTTACATTGTATTTACAGCTTTTACATAGCATTTATATTAGCTATTATAAGTAATCTGGAGATGATTTAAAATGTATGGGAGGATGTACATAGGTTATGCAAATTCTAGGCCATTTTATATAAAGGACTTGAGTATGTGCAGATTTGGCCCTGGAACCAGTCACCCATGGATACCGAGGGATGATTGTACTCATACCTCATATATGTTATAAATGTTATATATAAATTAAAAGCAAATACATATGGTACATTTTCACTCTGTGTGTGTACACACACATACATACAACAAAAATTTTACTAGGATATTGATCTGTACTACCATTATTGATGATTTTTATTGGCCTTTCTGTAATTCCTACATTTCTTTAACACATGTATTATTAAAAATCAATAAAATTATGTCCAATAATTGGTAACCAATATATGTAAAAGCCATTCTCTTGATTTAATACTATTCTGAAGAGTTCACTATAGTCTTTATAGCTGTATTAGTTGTTTCCCACAGGTATGTATAAATGTTGAGAAATTGGATGTGTGTATGTAGCTATTGTCCTATGATGGAAGCTGGATGGTCTTGGCCAGACTCTGAATTTATTATTAGTGGTTGAAATATATCCGTGAATTGGGAAGGAGAGGGTGCATGAGGGAAGAAACCTATTGTGTACTTTTAAATTCTTTGCATAACTACAGATGCATGCGTTGGTTGTAAATATTGTAGACAATCATAAATTTGTATTTGAGCTTTTTTGTTAGAATTAGTAGGCTTTACTACCATACCAGAAAATTAGGATACAAACCCTAATTATGATAACCCACAGAAAATCTCTTTTGTGGATTAAAAGCTATAATCAAAGCCTTTATGTGAATAGTTACATTTTGGAATAGAAGGCATAGTTTAAATGTTGGGAATATATTGATCATTCATATTTCACTGTGAGCATTGCCTGTTCCTTAGACTATTAAATATACTTATATACATATGCTTAACAGTATGCATAAAACCAAATTTTGTAATGATTTGTTTGACAGAAAATTTTAATAAAGTTTATTAATTTGGATACATTATTAAATATGAAGTATGGGACTAGGTGCTTTATGCATCCTGTCATTTAATTCTCTTATTAACCATTCAAGGCATGTAGCATTATTCCCATTACAGAGGTGATGAAAATAAGTAGTTTGCTTGTAAAGGAATTATCTTTTGTCATCACCTTTATTTTAAAAATATATAATTAGAATCTGTAATCCTCTAAATCCTGTGATTGTTTTATATACGTATTTGGCACAATAGATTTTTTTCTTGCAGGATATGCATTTTAGGTGATCATAACCTCTCTGTATATGTATTAGTATATTCTAGAGTAAGTAGAATTTGAGGTTATTGCTTTTGAGTTTTTGCTCATAATTTTGCAATGTGTACTACCATGAATTTATTGCAACTATTAGTAAATAATTGGTGAGACTTCTGAAGAACTACATTAATCATTGAACATGGTCTTTCAGAGTCACTATTGTACAACATCACACCTAACTAAAATATAATATAGGGGAAAGTAAACTATAAAACAATAAATTACACATGCGTTATGTTTTTATATTAATGGCATGAATTATCTTATTCTATTTTATTTAACTAGAACCTGCATTTCCAAAAAACTCTGCCAAGAATTTTGATGCAGCCAGTCTATGTGATGCTTTTTTAAAATCCCTAAAGTGTTCCATGGTTAAATAAGTGTGCAAAATGCTGGGTTAAGTGAAATTAAACAAGTTATTTGGTGTGGGACTTCACAGAATTTTTAAATGGCAGATATACTTTGTAACTCACCCTAAGAAAACTACGGTATGTATCATTTCTCAAATTTGACCACAGAATCCTATTTAAAGGGAACATACCTTGGGACTCAAGTCCTGGGAAACACTCTGAGAGAAGAATTTATAACATCTGGACCTGTGTTGCTAGAGTGGAAATGAAAATGGCTTTATTTTTGGCAACCAGAAGGCACTCTCAGGAGACACTGCCATCCCCAAATGGGCAAATATTTCTTAGCAATAACTATCATAAATACAAACAGTCCTTCTCTCCCTGTTGGTTTGCTATCTCAATATATGATTTGAATTTAAAGGCCATTTGAATGAGGAGTCTATTAGCATATGTATAATAATATTTGATAAACAAAACAATATGCCATTTAACAGGGTCCTTAAACCTATATATTGGATTAATAAATCTGCCTCACTAAAAATTATTACTTTATAATATCTTTACTAGTAGCAGATAATGTTTTTAAGCAAAATTCAGCATCAAAAGTGACAAGCACAGAGGATTTTTTGGGCAGTGAAACGAATCTGTAAGATAATATGATGGTGGATACGTGTCAAAACCCACAGTGTGTACAACACCAAGAGAGAACCGTAATGTAAACTATGGACTTTGGGTGATAATGATGTGTCAGTGTAGGTTTATCAGTTATAACAAATGTACCCCTCTGTCGTGGGGGGGGGAATGTTGATATTGGGGGAGGCTGTGTATGTGTCGTTATGGGAAATACACCTTCCACTCAATTTTGCTGTGAACCTAAAACTGCTCTAAAAAATAATGTATTAAAAAAAGTGACAAGCATATACATTTTCAAAACATGAAGAAGAACCTCTTCTTTCTCTCTCTTCTAATGGAGGCATAAGTTGAATGAAGATGAAAGAACAGGGTAGTTAGGGAATATAATGGATTTATAGAAACTTTATGCTCCAAGCACATTTCACATAAAAATAGGTCAGTAGAAACCTTTGCGCATGGATGGACAATCACAGCACAGCTGGTACCAGATATCTCAATGGCCAGAAATGCTTCCCATGCGGTTCCTTTTTCATATAGTTATTACGTACAGATAGGAAAGTCAGTTTTTTTTCAGAAAAGAGCAAATATGCAAAAAAAGTCCCTAAAATAGTACTGATATCCAAGTTTGACATTTCTTTATTTATTGAAGTGTAGTTGATTTACAATATTGCGTTAGTTTCAGACGTACAGCAAAATGATTCCGTTACACACACACATATATATATTTTCAGATTCTTTTCCATTATAGGTTATTACAAGGTATTGAATATAGTTCCCTGTGCTGTACAGTAAATCCTTGTTGTTTATCTCTTTTATATACAGTATAAGTTTGACATTTCTTGAAATTAAAATTTATTTGAATGGATTTACAGCTTTTAGTCAGGAGTACAGGTTTTCCATACAGCCCTTGAGTTAGTAATAGAAATGAAAAGGGTAACTTGGAGGGTATATGATTTTAAGGATAATGAGTTTAAATGAAAGATCACTTAAGGAGGACTGTGGACAAAGCACATGAAATCTAGAAAAGATTTTTGCGTTCTACCTGATCGACTCATTCCAGATTCTAAGTCTCAAGTATAAATGTTGGCATTTGAGGATGCGTGGCCATCTGTTTTCATTTTTATTTTTTACTTATTTATTATTAAAAAATTATTGAGTATAATTGACATACAATATTATATTAGTTTCAGATGTACAACATAATGATTCGACATTTGAATACCTTGCGAAATGATTACACAATAAGTCTAGTTATCTGTCACCATACAAAGTTAATACAATATTATTGACTACATTCCCCATGCTGTACTTTATATCCCATGACTTATCTATTTTATAACTGGAAGTTTGTATTTCTTGGTCCCCTTCATCCATTACATCCCCTCCCCCCAACCTCTCTCCCCTTTGGCAGTCACCAATCTGTTCTCTGTATCTGTGAGTCTGGGTCTTGTTTTGCTTTTTATTTGTCTGTTTGTTTTGTTTGTCAATTTTTAGGTAATGTCAAGATTTAAGGCATTTGGTCACCTAAAGATATATTATTTCCATTTAAAAAATTCTAGCACTGGTACTAATCTCAGGGAAATTACTAACTGACCAGGCAAAAAACCCAGATTATCCTAGATCTTCCTAACTCACACACACAAATCCGTCAACTTAAGCCTTTCTGACATCTAGGTTCTTCATGGAGAGGTCAAGGTATTGGAGTGCAATGGAGAAAGAAGGCATTACTCCAATCAGTTATTCTCCCTTCTTCCTGTATTCCAAGGATGGGGCCCTTATGATTCAATGATCCTTCCTTAGCATACCGTTGGCCAGTGATGGGTGTGATGATAATGACCTATCTATGATTTTGGCTTACTCCACTGGGCTCTCGCCTCAGACGCTTGTCTGAGACCTGACTTCACTTTTACCAAAGTGTCATGCAAAAAGCAGTAGACACATGCAGTGACCCTTGTCTGAAACCACTGCTATCCTGTCATTTGTCATCAATAGCAGGCTTTTCACTGGCTTATTTCTCCTTAGATTCTTATTGCTTCTTCACTCAAATTGTACCATCAGCAACTGATTCTTGTATCACATTTGCTCAAGTGTTTCTATATAATCCTTGGTAAAGCAAAGTTTAGCATAACTCTGAGGTAGCATTTTTTTTCTTTTTTTTTGGTTAACAATAGCTGACAAAAGAAAGATTAATTTTTTTTTAAACAAAGCTTTCATGATTTCATTAGCCATTCTAATTTTTCTCTCATTACCTTATCCCTTAAGAGAAACACAACAATTGCAATAAATGCAATAAGGAAAATTACTTAGTACAGACATACCTTGAAGATACTGCAGATTTGGCTTTAGACTACTTCAATTAAGCAAATATAACAATGAAGTGAGTCATACTAATTTTCTGGTTTCCCAGTGCATATAAAAGGCATGTTTATGCTATACTCTTGTCTATTAAGTGTGTGATAGCATTATGTCTAAAAAAACAATGTACAAACCTAAATTTAAAAAAACACTTTATTGCTAAAAAATGTTAACTGTCATCTGAACCTTCAGCAAGTTGTAATCTTTTTGCGGGTGGAGGGTTTAACCTCCATATTTATGGCTGCTGACTGGTCAGGGTGGTGGGTGCTGAAGGGGGGTGGCCGTGGGAATTTCTTAAAATAAGAGAACACTGAAGCTTGTCTCATCAATTGACTCTTCCTTTCATGAACAGTTTCTCTATAAGCATGCAATGCTGTTGGATAGCATTTTACCCACAGTACAACTTCTTTCAATATCGGACTCAATCCTCTCCAACCCTGCCTCTGCTTTATCAGCTACGTTTATGTCATATTCTGAATCCTTTGTTGTCATTTCAACAGTCTTCACGGCATCTTCACCAGGAGTAGATTCCATCTAAGAAACCACTTTCTTTGCTCATCCGTAAGAAGCAACTCCTTATCCATTAAAGTTTTATCATGAGATTGCAGCGATTCAGTCACATCTTCGGGCTCTATTTCTAATTCTAGTTCTCTTGCTGTTCTCACCACATCTGCACTTACTTCCTCCACTGAACTCTTGAACCCCTCAAAGTCATCCATGAGAGTTAGAATCAACTTTTTCCAAACTCCTGTTAATGTTGACATTTTAAACTCTTCCTATGAATCACGAGTGCTCTTAACGGCACCTAGAATGGTGAATCTCAGACCCGTCAGAGGACTCACTATCTATGGCAGCAATAGCCTTACAAAATGTATTTCTTAAGTAATAAAACTTGAAAGTTGAAATTACTCCTTGATCTATGGGCTGCAGAATGGATGTTGTGTTAGCAGGCATAAAAACAACATGAATCTCATTGTATATCTCCATTAGAGCTCTTGGGTGACCAGGTGCATTGTCAATGAGCAGTAATATTTTGAAAGGAATTTTTTTTTTTCTGAGCATTAGGTCTCAACATTTGGCTTAAAATATTCAGTAAACCATGTTGTAAACATACGTGCTGTCATCCAGGCTTTGTTGTTCCATTTACAGAGCACAGGCGGAGTAGATTTAGCGTCATTCTTAAGGGCCCTAGGATTTTCAGAATGGTGAATGAGCACTGGCTTCAACTTCAAGTCCCCAGCTGCATTAGCCCCTAACGAGAGAGTCAGCCTGTCCTTTGAAGCTTTGAAGCCAGGCAGTGACTTCTGTCTATGAAAGTTCTAGATGGCATCTTCTTCCAATAGAGGACTATTTCATCTACATTGAAAATCCATTGTTTAGCAGAGCCACCTTCATTAATGATCTTACTAGATCTTCAGGATATCTTGCTGCAGCTTCTACATCAGCACCTGTGCTTCACCTTGCGCTTTTACGTATGGAGACGGTTTCTTTTCTTAAAGCTCATGAACCAACGTCTTCTAACTTCAGACTTTTCTTCTCTAGCTTCCTTAACCTCTCTCAGCCTCCATAGAATTGAAGAGAATTAGGCTTTGTTTTAAAACAGAGCGCTGTGGCTGGTTTGATCTTCTATCTAAACCACTAAAACTTTCTCCATATCAGCAATAAGGCTGTTTCACTTTCTTATCATTCATGTGCTCACTGGAGTAGCACTATTTATTTCCTTCAAGAACTTTTCCTTTGCATTCACAACTTGGCTAACTATTTGACTCAAGAGACCTAGCTTTCAGCCTATCTCTGCTTTCAACATGCCTTCCTCACTAAGCTTAATCATTTCTAGCTTTTGATTTAAAGTGAGCCTTCCTTTCACTTGGACACATAGAAGCCATTGTAGGGTTATTAATTGGTCTAATTTCAATATTGTTGTGTCTCAGGGAACAGGGAGGCCCGAGAAGAGGGAGAGAGATGGGGATTTGTTGGTTCATAGAGCAGTCAGAACACACACACATTTATTAATTAAGTAGGCCATCTTATATGGACACAGTTTGTGGTGTCCCAAAACAATTACAAGAGTAACATCAAAGATCGCTGATCACAGATGACCGTGACAAATATAATAATAATAAAAAAGTTGGAAATGTTGCAAGAATTACCAAAATGTGACACAGAGACACAAAGTGAGCAAATGCTGTTGGAAAAATGGTGCCAATAGACTTGCTGGATGCCGGGTTGCCACAAACCTTCAATTTGTGGGAAAAAAAAAAAAGCAATATCTGTAAATCACAATAAAGTGAACACAATAAAATGAGGAGGAGTATATGAGTTTAGGAGTATAAATGAGTTTAGGAGTATAAATCTATAACCAAAGATTTGTGAGAAATTAGTAAATTTCCTCAGTATTAACTGACTACTTAATTCAGTAGCTTAAAATTATGATGTCTTTGAATGAAAAAACAAGAGAATCAGATGTCCTTTCTTTCTGGCTCAGTGGTTCTCAGGGAAAGTCCTGTTGGTGTGTGGGTGGGAAGAGACTTCTTCGGCAGAATGTCTAGTTACTGTAGAATGTTTAATCCACTGCATGCAATAAGCTCTCTCCAGGTATTCTGACAACTAGAAACCCATTCCTTTCCACATATTTTCTGATGACCCCTAGGAAACACAGTATCAGTCCAAGTGAGAAACTTTGCTCTAGTGGGGTTATATTGATCTAATTTATAAGACAGTTAACTCTGAATAACAGTACTGTATAAACTGGTGAATATTTGATGAATCAGAATTGTCAGCCCTTTTGAATGAGTATTTACTATACTTTGTTTCTGGGTGCCAGTAATTATTATATTTTGTCCTAATGAAGACCAAACCAATTACCCTCTCTACATGGTCCCTTTATCACCCATTGAAAGTCATGCTGAGGTAAGAAGGTTCCTAAGGGTCCTTTAGATGTTTTTAATGTTAAAACCTCTAGAAAATCTGCTAGAAAAGTCAATTTCACTTTTTAAAACATTGCATATGAGAAGGCAATTGGCTTATTCTTTAAGAAATGTAGTAATTTTATTATAAAAATCACAATTATAAAAGTTTAATTATTACTTGTTTAAGATATTTAATATCAAAGTTTTAATAGGGAAGATAAATCAAAAAGAGTAAAAGAGTAGGATGGCATATTATGTTACACAAAAATGATAAGTGTTGTAGGAGACACAAGTCCAAACCTGGTGCTGATTTTAAGCGTGTGCCTGGGTGACCTGGATTTTATCACCACTTCATCAGTTTTATCTATAAAATGCAGGATTTACATGTTATCAGTTAGATCGAAAATTCAGTCTTTCTGGAACGTCCAGTTAATCTGTACAGAAACAATTGGAAATAAGTATCTCCAGAATTATACATTACAGCTGTCAAAGAATGAGATTTGAGTCAGGAACGATGGCCAACTGAACCTTGTTTTTACAGTGTTACAGCTCTATTAAAGAAAAGCTAATTTACATAATGTTAACTCCTAGCAAAATTCTGTTTAAGATAGCAATGACTTCATTTTTATTTGGGGGTCACATTTCTTGAGGAAGTTACAGTATGATCATCTGGATTACTTTGGATTTATTCAGCTCTTTTTAATGTTGAGTTATGATATATAGTACAGAAAATCACATGGAGTCTAGACTATTTAATACCGCAGGCTGCCAGATCATGCTAAGGGCCCCTTTAGCTGCTTCTGAGTTGTGTTTGGAGGGTGACTTAATTCAAAGTGGAAGGCAAGGGAAGTTATTATATGAACTCTTCTCTTTTTGCTCCCCTAGTAGAATGGATTAGTAGTTCTTATCCCAAGAAAGGCTGAAAAAATGAAGCACCTTCCGTCAGTGTGTTTATGCTCATTTTCTTAGCTTGAGTTCTTCCTGATGTGGTTAATGAATTCCGGGAATAAACAACTTTCTCGCTGATTGACCTGAAGTGTGTAAAGTTCCAAAGAAGCAATGCTTAAATTAACTCGTTTACTTCATTCATCCATCCCCTACACCTTTTCAGATCCTACTTTATACCAGGCACTGTGTTAGGGAATAAAATAAATGCGAAGTGGACCACCCCCAAGGGTCATGCAGGGGACTGTGAGAAACAGACATTCAAGCAAATGATTGCAATTGAATATACTTGTTATGGTGGAGGAAGGTGTAGTAATAGAATAAAAAATGGAATAGCAGAGTCTGTCTGGATGATCAGGGAATGTTTCATAGGGAAGGTAGTTAAGACTTCAGGGGAAATCAGAGGATGCACTGGAATCTGATCTTATGGCCTAGGAGCAGGTAGGCGGGGAGAGTGTTTCAGGCACCACAAGGATGAAGGCGTGGAGGGGATGAGAGAGCCTGTGGTATGTGAGACACTGGAAGCGTTTGGGGGCTTGTTGCTTTTACAGTCAAGGAAGTTGAGACAGAGCAGGACACAGAAGTCAGACCATTAATATTTTTGCATTTCAGGCTGAAATGCAGAGATTCAATCATGTTACACTTGTTTCCCAATCCAGACTTAACTTAAACTTGGGTTTAAATGTAAACACATCACTGGATACTTGAGGTTGCTGGATACCAAAGCAGCATCTTCTTTGAACAGCAATTAAATTCATCTTAAATGATTTGAAATTTTTATTGACAGAAATAAATAGTAAGAACTAGAAAACAAACATCATGTATTTTAGAGATTAAACCAAAGAAATTTCTCTAATGAAGGTGAAGTTGAGAGCTACACGCCCAGAGCCTCAGTGGGTTTGTTTGCCTTTGCTTTCCTTGGTCATTAGAGCCTCTTTAGCACAAGGGCCTATGAAGGTGTCCTGGACTGTGATGCATTACTGGCTTTCAAAGACAAGTAATGGACAAAAGTAGATAAAGCTATTATTTACAATGAAATGGAGTTTAACTTTTTTTCTTGAAACAAATATTTCCTTCAAAATAATTAAACTTTGTTACTGATATCGATAGCCTTGTCCATTATACTACTATATTGTGTTTATCAGGCTTAAGGAGTAGAATAAAAGGATTCTTCATCATATGAGACGATCCAGTGGAGTTTCATATTACTCTTTAGAACTTGAGAATTAAGGCAGCCCTGAAGGCAGACATATGCCCCCAAACAGATCTTCCAGGAGGCATGAGGAGTTGATGACTTAGATCTAGGCAGTTTTGTCATGCTGAAAAATGACATTTTATATCATATTTCAGCACTATTATAAAATTGCAAGTAATTAAATGAAACATTATCTTAACATGAAACCATGCAACAATAATGATTATTTTCATTTGAGTTTCTCTTGTTCATGGCCCACATGGACTTTAATTTTTTAGGGAATGATTGATAATATTTTTATTTTAAAATGATTACTTCAAAGGCATTCAGCAACAAATGTCACATGTTAAGCTGAATTCATAATTACTTAGCTTAATTGAAGATAGTGATAACACAAAGGGGAACACAAGCTTATTTTATTTACTATCATTTCAACAAACCAGTAAGGAAGACTAAATTGTAATTAAAAAAAAAAATCAAGCGTTTAAAGTTCTAGTCACTTTAAGAGAATCCAAAAGGCTTTATTTATTACTAAAGGTGGATGCAATAGTGGTGTTAATGAAAATTCTGTTTTCTGTTCCCATTTCACACACTTGAAATCTCCTTGACCCTGGCAAAAGTGCTTAATCTCTCACTCTCCGTTCTCCATCTTGAAAAGGATATAGAAATGTATCTTTCTTCTTAGTCTATGATTAAATGAGATAATGTCTGAAAACTAGAACATTTTATGCAAATGTAAGGTAGCATTATTTTTCTGTTAGTGACCATAAATAGTCTCTCACAGGTTACGGTAATTTTCCTTTCCTTTTGTGGAATTTAAATGACCAGTTTCTTGCAGGTAAGCTTGTCGTGCTTTACATAGATTCGTCCATATCTTGAAATTGAATTTTAATTCACATTGTTTTTGTTTTCATATTGCTTTTTCACAGTTTTGTGGTTGCCATATTCTCACAATGAAGAAAGTTAGTCATAAGATGAAAATAAAAGTAATACAAATGTATTACAACCGCATGTCCCCCAAGTTAAAAAATATGGGAGAAAGAAAGAGAGCGCAGCCATATTGCTGCCATCCAAATACAACTGCTGTTTCCACCCAGTCTTCCTTCCTGTTTGCTATTATAGTGTATTCATAGAATTTTTCACGTAATATTACAGCATATGAGTTTTTCTAGGTAGTGCTACCTTTCCTCCTCCCTCTGCATCATCCAAATCCAGGGGTCAGCAAAACTGTTCCGCAAAGGGCCAAATGGTAAATATTTTAGGTTTACAGGCCATCGGGTCTATGTCACATCTCCTCAGCTCTGTTACTGAAGTGGCCATAAATGGTATGTTGCATGAGTCGGTGTTGCTGTGTTTCTACAAAAGTTTATTAACAAACATAGGCTGAGGGTTAGATTTGGCCCACGGGGTCCATAGTTTGCTAATCCTAGGTTGAAATGATTACAAGCTATTTTATTATTTAACCCTGGAATTATTGTATTTCTCTAGAGTTGTTTTATATTTCTTTCTTCCTCAATTGGAATTTGTCTTAAATTCAATGTTGGGCTTAATTTTTTTTCTGTAATTACTCTCTAAGGACATTGTTGAAGTAAACATTGTATTTCATCTACTTCTTTTATCTACTTCTGAGAACAGTGTGTTTTTTTAATTGAATAAATTTGACATGTAACATTGTATAAGTTTAAAGTCCTCTGTCCATTTTTAATTGGATTTTTTAATTGTTGTTGTTACTGAGCTGTGTGAGCTCTTTATGTATTTTGGATATTAACCCCTCATCAAATAGACAGTTTGCAAATATCTTCTCCCATTCAGTAGGTTGCCTTTTAATTTTGTTGTTCTGTTTCGTTTTTCATACCTTGTATCTCCATTTGTTTTTTCCCAGATGATGACCTATTTCTGTATCTTATCTCCAATATCTTCCCTTATCTCTTCAAAGACATTTTATTACACTTACTTAAAATTCTTCTTGTCTAGTGTATTAATTCTGCTTTGTCTGTTATAGTTTTTTAAATTTATTGAATTTTTAAAATAGCATTTATGTTTAAATGTCTCATGAGATCATTTCCCTGGGGTCTAGAAATGCATTCTTGGGAAAAAAATACTGGCAAAATACTAGATTACATCCCTGCCGGAATATTTCAGAAGGGGAACATGTTTCAGGGAGAAGATTCTTTGGTATTGTGATCCATCAGGATGGACCACTCTCATTTCCCTCCTTTGCTATATCAACTTACCCTAGGAAATTTCCTTATACCTTCAATTCAGTCACTGTTCTTTCCCAGATGCTGGTTCTATGAATTGTAATCACCTAGTCCTCGAGGTACTTCAGCAAAGAGAGGAAGTGCTCAGGGTCTACAGTGGGCCTGCACTTGTTCTTATCCACTCCCTCACTGGCCACAACACTGCTCCCGAGTTACCTGGTCATTCCAGGCTGGTGCTAGCTTGATATGACTGTGGATTTTATTTTATATTGGGTATGTATATATATATGTATTTTTTTAATCCCACAGAGCCAGTGGAATGCTCAACAGTGTGATAAAGTGATGTAAGGGGGAAGGAGTAACAAAGAATGACTAGAAAACTCTTCTTGCTCTCTATTCCAAACGTGACTCCTAGCCTTCGCACTCTGGATTTCTATCCCTGCCCTCAGCATATGCGCCAGAACTCAGGCTCCTTCTATTTCCCCAGAGGGTTATCAAGGTTTCTATGATATTTACTCACATCTTCAGTGTCCCTCTCATTTCTGTGACATCTCCAGCATTGTATTGTGGTGGAGGAGGCTACCTAATCCCATGTCTAGGTCACCTTCTCATCAGGAGGACAGATCTAGTTGATTCTTTAAGAAAGGCTTATGGGGACTTCCCTGGTGGCACAGAGCTTAAGAATCCACCTGCCAATGCAGGGGACATGGGTTCGAGCCCTGGTCTGGGAAGATCCCACATGCCGCGGAGCAACTAAGCCCGTGCGCCACAGCTACTGAGCCTGTGCTCTAGAGCCCTCAAGCCACAACTACTGAGCCCGCTTGCCTAGAGCACGTGCTCTGCAACAAGAGAAGCCACTGCAATGAGAAGCCCATGTACCACAACGAAGAGTAGCCCCCACTCGTCACAACTAAAGAAAGCCCACGCACAGCAATAAAGACCCAACACAGCCAAAAATAAATAATAAAAAAAAAAAGAAAGGCTTATGAAAACTATGACTGCATTCGTGTATGCTGAAAATGTCTGTCTTAGACTTGAATGATATTTTGGCTGGGTATATTCATTTAGGGCCACACTTTCTTTCCTTGGGGCTTCATGTGTATAGCTTACCTACTCTAAGACATTCTGAGAACTGTCTGATTATTTTCTTTTTTTAAATTAATTTTTATCGGAGTATAGTTGATTTACAATGTTGTGTTGGTTTCTGCTGTACAGCAAAGTGAATCAGTTATACATATACATATATCAACTCTTTTTTAGATTCTTTTCCCATATAGGTCATTACACAGTATTGAGTAGAGTTCCCTGTGCTATACAATAGGTCCCCAGGAGTTACCTATTTTATATATAGTAGTGTGTGTATGTCAATCCCAAATTCCTAATTTATCCCGCTCCCCACCCTCCTTTCCCCCTTGGTAACCATAAGTTTGTTTGCTACATCTGTGATTCTATTTCTGTTTTGTAAATAAGTTCCTTTGTACCATTTTTTTAGATTCCTTATTTTCCCATTTAAAGTGTCTCGGTTTCCCTGCTTTGATTTTCAAGATTGTTTATTTATATGTAAAGTCTAGTAGTTCAATAGTTTTTCTCTTCGGTCTGGTTGTTAATTATATAGTAACTTTTTTTTCCCGAAACACCGAGTGCTTCTTAAAATTGCAGATTCAACTGTCTTCAGCTTCTGAAATTTTTTTGAATTAAAAATAATAAAAATTTCTGTTTTATTCATTTTTTCTCACCTTTTGGAGATGCCAATTATGCCTAAGTTGAATCACCTTTGTATTACATACATACCATTTTCTTTAGAAATTCTTGGATCATTTGTTCACTTCTGTTAAGCTTTTCTTGTATGTCCCCTCTTCTCCATTTTGCTACTTCCAATGCAGACTTCATTTTGTGACAGTTTTATTATTTGCATTTTCTCTCTTAAGTTCTGCCAAATCATTTTTCATTTCCTAATCTGATGTCTCCTCATTTCTTTCTTCAATCCCTATCTCTCTTGTGATCTCTTATTTTATAGACATGGTATTTTCTTTAATTTCATTTAAGTTCTTGGAAAAGGCTTAGGTCATGAAGTTTAATCTGTAGCAACATGTTTTCAGAGGTGTTCTTTGCCGTTTATTTTCCTTATTCCTTTATTGCTTTTTGAAGAGACTTAAAAAATATGCTGCACTTGTTCTCTTTGATTATTACACATCTTTTTAAGTATACAACATACAAAAGTTAATAGCTAAAATGAGTCTAAATTGTATGGAGAACAAATCACATAAAAAGAATACCAGAATGTGTCTTCCATGTTTGACTGATCAGCCTATAGAAATTAAACATAGTAATATTTTAAAATAGCAATGATTGCCATTAGGCCTCATTTTTAGCCTTTGATTCATTAATGACATAGGAGTCTAGATATACAGCAATTTTTTGTTACTCACTTATTGTCTCTAGAAACAATTGTTTATTTATTCACTCCTTCTCTGATACTCTTCCTTTCTTTATGTAGATCTAGGTTTCTGACTTATATCATTTTCCTTCTTTCTAAAGAATTTTCTTTCAAACTTCCTTGCAAGGCAGGTCCTACTGGTAACAAAATTTTCAATTTTTGTTTGTCTGAGAAAGTTTTTATTTCTTCTTCACTCTTAAAGGATTCATTCACAGGGTACAGAATTCTAGGTTGGTGTTTTTTTCCAGAAACTCATCAATTACAGTTCAGGTTTCCCTACCCCACACTGATTCTCACAGATGTTGCTCTGATTCTCTGGATTCATCTGTTAGTCTCTCCCATTTGGGGGGCAGTGGTTTGCCCTGTGACCTCACTTAACAGATCTAAGAAGAGTTGTTGATTATTCAGTTCAGTTTTCACCTGTTGTTAGGATGGAGTGATGACTTTCAAGCTCCTTACATGCTGCTCTGGATACAGGATGTCCTATTACTCATTTAAAAAATATGTAATAATGGTATGTCCTTGCATTCCTGGCCACTTTGAGGTCAGATGGGTTATGAGGTTCCTCTGTATCCAGCCCTTTTACCTTAGTCTTTTGCTCTGAGTGAGAGAATTTTGTTTTGGTCCTTCATCACATCCATCTAGCTGAAGAAATCTGTGCCTCACACACTCTTTTTTAGGAGCTCAGTTCTGGGTACATTCTCTTTGTGTCATTTTCTCCCCTGCCCAACTCTCAAGGTCTTAATGTTAACTTAATCAAAAGTGGGAGAGAAGGAAGGAGAGATGCTAATACAAAGCCATCTTAAAATTGGAAGATACCTATTTTATTTTGCAAAACAATTTAACCCCTCACCTCTTTTTTATGTATTAGGGAAACATCATGCTTTAGATGTTTTCCTAAAGAAAAGAGCTATCTACCTAGATCTGTACCCTTAACTAAAATGGGATCGTTAGGAGTTTCATAATCATGATTCTGCTTAACCTTCCCCAAATTAAATTCTCAGACAGATCCCCATCTCCCACATTAGTCTCTTGTCCCACACTTGGGAAAAAGAGAAAAGTTTATGATCTTAATGTTCAGGAAAAATCCTAGGGGTAGTTCCTGGGGACAGCAGATAAACTAATTCAGAGAATGAAGGATAACTTTTCCATGATCTAGGGGAATCATAGAGTAAAAATACAATGTTTGTTGTCTGTCCCCTGAGAAATGATGATGATATTTTCAGTCATATTCTTGCTGATCCATAACCCAAATTGGGTGGAACATGTGCTGTTGTGTCCCCCTATCAACCTAAATTATGATCAACACAGAACACAAAAAATTTCATAATCTGATTCAAAATTTCTCTGCCAACATGCCAAAACATCAGCAATGCCTTTGCCTTATATTTAATATAGTTTTTTAAAAATTTCATTGACCTATAAAATTAAAGGTAAAATTGTTTTCATACCTGCTTCCTTCAAGTGAAAGGAATGCTTTCTGTGTCATCAGAAGGTGTATAGAAGAAACAGGAGAGGAATGAACAATTAGTTGCCATTAATTGTATTACTTATTCAGACAAGAGGCATCATTAGTATGGAGATCACCAGTGTTACATCAGCATCCCAAGTCCTTCTATTTAAGTGTCAATCTCCAACTTTGAGTTAAATAGGAGAAACTCTCCAAGGCTTAAAGCTTCTGTGTCTGATAGACAAGTCTGATAAACATACAACAAAACATAAACAGAAGACTGATTTAAATGCATCAAAATATCTCATGGGCAACCAAAAGAATTAAGACCTCAAGGATCCGATTCATGAAAATTGTGTATTTAGATTGGGTTGTCACCAGGGGGATTCATTGCTTCTCCTTTGCTTAGATATATCTATGTCTAGTGAATCATTCAGGAAATATTTATCGGGTACCTACTGGCTGAGAAATAGCAATGCTAGAGACATAGTGACAAATATGAAATAAATCAGACATGGATCCCTCCTTCTACTAACTTACAATGTAAGAGAAGAAAGTCTACATAACATAAAATAGAAAGTTGAAAATAGTGAGTGTTATTAAAACAGTTCTTGCAAACACCTGGCCACTCCATATATTGCTGTGCTGTGGTTTTCTACATCATCAACTCAGTATGATGTTTAGCCCTTTCTGTGATTTCCATACCAATATCCAACCAACAACAAAAAGAACAAAAATACTTACACAGACTTGGCAGATAGTTGAAGGTTTGGTGGAGATGAAGACTGGAATATATCATGTAAATAAAAAGAACCTTATATTTCATATTAGAGTTCATTTTTAAAAAATGTATTTGGCCATTCTGCTGTCTTGATACCCATCCAGTCCTTGTATACAAGTACCATTTTCATCAAAAAGTGGTGTGTTTATAAGATTGTGTTCTCTAGTTTGTGTCAACAGCCTGCAAAAGAGTATAATCTGTGTCTCTCTAATAAGAAAAAAATATTGTTTCTGGATAAATAAGGAGATTTCAAGCCTTTCCTTCCTTTGCATAGGATCCACAAATGCTCGTAGTAGACTATTTATGAGGCGTGGGACACACACAGGGCATTGGTTTTCCATGGGGATCCATGGGGATCCAGTTACTTCTATATGATCCCTTTATGTGGAACTGGTAACCTAACAACATTTATTCATAGAATGAAAATTTGTCGTATGAAAAATGGCCCATGTAAAAAGTCTTAGAATCTCCCGATATTAGACCTTGAAAGAATCGTAGAGATTCTGAGCTTAACCCGTTTGTGTTATGGTTGAGAAACTGAGACATAGAAAGGTCTACCCAAGGACACCCGGCTATCTTATGGGATCAAGCAATTTATAACCTTCTCTTATAGTTCCTAAGATTTACATGCCATAAAGTGGTAGTGTGAAGTCATAATACAGGGGTTGTAGGACAAGATTTCACCCTTGAGAATTGTTTTTAAGACCTTTAGAATTTATGTGATTTTCCATCTCCCTAGATTGATCATTTCTGATGCTTTATAGCTGCAAGTTAATGCATAACCCAGATCCAAATCATTTCCATAGAAGAGCAAATATCATTTCACACTACAATATAGAATTTGATTTTAATTTAAAAATCGAAATGAAAACCTTGCTCAGAATTCATTTTTTTTGTTTCTAAACTTCCCTAGCACTTACCTGTATCTTTAATATTGCTGTTATGCCTTTATTACTTATATTATTATTTCATATTATATTTCTGCTAATCGACTATAAGCACTCTGAAAGCAGAGACAACTATATCGATGCCTCTCTCATGGGTTATCCCAGTGCTTTCACATAAACATTTGCTCCATAAACATTTGATGTCTTAATGAATAAATGAAAGGAACATCTACTTGCTATATTTAAACTTACTACCTGTTTTCCTCATTTAAAAAAGATACATGGTGATAAAGATAAAAAAGATCAAAGCCCTACACTGTAGGTGAATGACTAGCTTTTCTGGCTGATTGAGGTTAACTTTTTTTCACAGTGAAATATCTAAACATAAATGGGACTGACTTGTTTTCCCTTCATAACTACCAAGTATTTTATTCTATCCCTTGTTTTACTTGTCAACATGTTTTACTTTTATGATGCTTTTACATTTCAACACAGTTAACACATAATGACTTATTATGCAGTTTTCTGTCTTTTTCTTACTATACGATACTGTTTCTTTTTTAGACTTGACTTGCAGTGTGGATTCATTTTAGCAGAGTCACACAGTGAGCTTGTGGTGAAGATGATTGTAGGACTTAGTATTTTTCATTTTACATCATTATTCCTAATTACTGACTCGATTTTAGAAGGACTTTTCATATACTATCTGCAAATTCATCTCTTGGACCATTTTCCACTGTAGATGAGGCTGGTAACATCAACCTCAATTCATTAAGATCATCAGGGTACAGTCAAGCTTGAATATATTTTAAAAGTGTTATTCCACATTGAGCCTTTGCTTACTTTCATTTTTAATGGAAAAAGCTTAAGGCACTTCAGGTCAAACCCATTTACAATCAATAGTACAAAAAAAATCATTAAAAAAAATAAAACAATCCATTATTGATGAAGGTGGATGGTAGCATTTTCCCATGTCAACATTTATAAGTTAATAATAAATCTATAGAGTGGGGAACATAAAATATTTAAAAAATGAATAATTGATTGGATGGAGGATCATTCATTAAGGTTAGAAGTAATTTACCAATATGGAAATGAACAGGTACAAACAATATTGGAATTCATTCCTGAGAAATTACCATTTGGCTGAGGAGTAGGAAAGATCCAGGGAGAATGAGAGAAAAGTTATTAATCTCAACTATTTCATCTGAAAGAAAGGTGTAGGTTATAAACAAGTGGCTGAAGCTTTTTTTCTCTTGTTAGCCACACTTCCAGAGTCTTTTAGGGCAAGTCGCATTTTGCTCTGTGGATCTGAATCAGTATAATAAAAGGGTTGCAACATGAGTAGGTTAGAAGTTTGTGTTTATAAGACTAAAAAGTACAGTGCAATAATATTGCCGCCTATAAACTAGTGAGAGTGGTGTAGGTGACATTTTTACGATCCAAACTGGTTTCCCATTTGGGGGGAAATCTGAAGATTACTTCAAGAAAGGAAGATTGTATTTCCCACTAAGGAAGCCAAAAGTGGATATGAATGGGTTGAACAGATATAGCCTTTTCCTGGCTCCTGCCACCTAATATAGAGACACTTGACCTAAGCCCAGCTCCTCCCCAGGACTCTGAAGTTTGAGGAAATGACACGAGGTGCAGGGTCAGATAGAGATTTTTTTCTGACCTTGTTTGGAGTTGGGAATCTAGTTGTAGAGCAGAGGCTAGAGTCAGCGTCCTTTCTGTAGCTGCATCTGGGCTGGGTTCTGCTCGCCTCCATTCTTCCTCAAACCTGATTTTTTTCACCCTCACCACAAATGCTTTCAGTCACCCAATTTCTGATTAAATTAGCCAGAGTCCCCATTGATTTATTGGTACTATATTTTCTTCATCAATAAAATAGAGATTAAAAATTGCACCTATTGTACAAGACTTAAGGATTAAATGAGATAATGTGAAGAGTGCTTGGACCCTGGCTCATAGTCAGCACTCCATAAATGTTGGCTATTATCATTTTTATCAATGTATCAGCATAGTGGGTATCAATTAGATCCTGCCAAAAATATTTTGTCTTGGATGGATTAATTATTTACCTGCTTAGTGCACTGAGCTAGACCAAATGACCTTTTATGGCTTCCTCTATTGATTTCCTAAAGGCTGTTTATTCCTCTGGGGGCAGCAGTAGCTTTTGGATTCTTGTACAAGATGAGGATGTCATTCTAAAATTAGCGTGGCACATTGAATGGATAAGAAGATGTCATTAGGAATGTCGTAAATACGGATCAAAGAGTAATTTTAGAAATACCAAATCAATGTTTTAGGTCAAAGTTGAGGAAATTTTATGGGTAAGTGTATAATTATATTTCAGTGGATTTGAAACAACCTCTTTGTGACAGCTTTAGGTGGCTTGGCCAAGGTCCTACTTTTTCTGGGGTAGAAGACAGTCTAGGAAATGACTGAGGAGTCTCTACCTTCCTTAGGTCTTGAGCCACAGAGTCATAGAAGACTAATATTTCCAGGCCGATGGAAAAGAAGTTAGATTCTGTTCCTTTACAAGAGTCACTCTGTCTAACTCTCTCCTGAGTCTACCCAACATTAATATCTACATCATGTTCCTCATTGGAAAATGAATATATCAGTTGGGTGCGTGTAGAAATTAGTATTTTAGCCCTAAAATTGAAATTGCCTGTTTCAATTAATCTTGCATACCCATACCTAGGAAGAAATTATTACTGTTTATAAGTGGAAAAAACTAGGCCTGCAAATGTTACATGATTCCTCCATGTGAGATAATTTCAGAGTGGAGCTAGGAATGAAATACTGGTTTCCTGAAACTAAGCTTAAAGTGTAGATATATGTTTGGTCTCTGATGGAAAGAGGTGTTTTTCTAAAACTCTATTTGTTAACTTTTGATGGAAACAGGTCATTTTTCTGAAGCTTTGATATCTGGAAGTCTAATTTTAACTGATGAAATGGTGGCATTCTGTTAACTTGAGAACATGCTTTTTTAACCCCAGTCACTTAACTTTATCAACCATATTCTTCCCTTTTCATTAAGCTTCCTTCCTTCATTCTTCCCTTCAATCACTTAGTTATCCCACAGTTTTTGCCTGCCCGTATTTCTACTATGTCATGCACTCTGCTAGTTTCTGGGATTGTCAAGATAAATAAGGCATTGTTCTTACCTAAAAACGTCTCACTTCAGTGAGGAAGATGAGGACTTCCCTGGTAGCTCAGTGATTAACAATCCACCTTCCAATGAAGGGGACACAGGTTCAATCCCTGGTCCGGGAAGATCCCACATGCTGCGGAGCAACTGAGCCCATGCGCCACAACTACTAAGCCTGTGCTCTAGAGCCCACGAGCCACAACTACTGAGCCTGCCTGCCCCAACTACTGAAGCTCGCATACCTGGAGCCCATGCTCCGCAACAAGAGAAGCCACCGCAATGAGAAGCCCGCACACTGCAAAGAAGAGTAGCCCCCACTGGCCGCAACTAGAGAAAGCCTGCTTGCGGCAATGAAGGACCAACACAGCCAAATAAATAAGTAAATAAATAAATAAATCTTTAAAAAAAGTGAGGAAGATGGGCAAGTGAATAGAAGATTATAATTTAGCAATAGATTATTTCATGCCTACCCCATCAACTACTAGACTCTTGCCCTAAGAGAGCAGAGACCATCTAGTTCCTAGCATAATGCCTAGAATATAGTAAACAATAAATATTTGTAGAATTGATGAAATAGGTAAATAAGAGCAGGGGCAGCTCATCTTAATGGATAGCTGATTTTATGTCTTCCACAAAAATTACCAGAGGATCCCATCACATGTTTTATTTTGTAATTCACAGATCACACTCCATCCTAATAAATGAATATACTCAGTGCTTTTCTTCCTTGTTGTAAATCTGATTTCTATATACAGGTAGGAAATGTGGGTAGGAAGCAAAAAGTAGACACAAACAGAAGAATGTGTGTTTTGTCTTTTAGATTTATGGTTATTTGGCTATTCATGTCAATCTTGGGTCTAAGTATCACATGAGTGATTTAATTGGAAGTATTTGTCTTTGCCTTGACTAGTCTTACTTAGTTTCCAAGCAGTGTATATCACTATCATCCTTTATGTTGGCTAGTCTACATCTCTGGAGGTGAAGGATGATTTTCAGTGATAGATGTTTTAATTCTTTGTCCAGTCTAATATTATAACTACAGATTATGCCCTTTCTCAGTCTGACATCTCCCACTGTCAGCAAATTCTTCCTGATATTTAGATGAATGATTTCTCTCCTCCTACTTTATTCAGGCGTTTTGTGACAACAGACGTAATTCTTCTAAATTTTTAAATTTAATCTTAGAAAGATATATACTAAATAGTAAAAGTTGTTCAATATAATAAGAATATAAATATCTATAGACTCATTAACCTTAATTGATCTCACCCTTTTCCCTGTAGTTCTATTGAGTCAAGTTAAATTGAATTTTTTCTTATCACAATTAGTTGGGTCAAAAACTCATTTGCTAGAGGATTAGGATAAATTGTAAAATTACCTTAATATTACCTTAAGATCCTTAATATTACCTTAATAACTTCAGTTATTTTCTTTGCCTTTACACACTTTTCTTGCTAAACTTAAACTAGAAAACAGATATTCTAGATCTTTGCTCCCTGGATAAATGAAATACCTACATAAATCCTTGAATAGTTTTTTAAAACTATTTTTCAGTCATTTCCATCTACTGGTCATTCTTCTATATATGCATTTTACTCATTCATTTATTCAACAGATATTTACTGATCCCTGGTAAGACATGACGCTAACAGTACATATTAAGAATAGAACAGAGAAAGACTAATTGCAGGGAAAAATCATGAGGATTGCATCAGCTGCCAAAGGAAGCTGATTTTTATTTATCAATATTAAATTAGGTTTTAAATTATTTGTGAGTGTTTGCATTTTACATTCACATCCACATTCAATATGTGGAGTATTTCACGTTTTTGTTTACAACATTTAACACGAGTAATCAATAGTTCATTTTTCCTTCAAATTCCTTCCTCAAAAAGCGCCTTATCAATGTTGATAAGAAGTACCAAAGGTGGACTTCCTTGGCAGTCCAGTAGTTAAGACTCCACGCTCCCGACACTGGGGGCATGGTTTTCGATCCTGATGGGGAAGATCCCGTATGCCGAGTGGTGCACACAAAAAGAAAAAAAGAAAGAAGTACCAAAGGTGACTCAAAGTTTTGGGCTCATTGTTCACCCATTGTTCATAGGAATGTCAGTCTAACTTTACCAGAATGGCAACTCCATCCTCCCCATTCACAAAATTTACACACTGCTTTTCACTCCTTTGTGTTCTTTGCATCTCAAATTTCACCTTTCATTGAGATCTGCTACCTTAGTCTAGGCTATGGATTTCTACTTACGTTAGGATAGGCTAGGGTGTGTTACAGTTAAACATTAAATCTGAACCCTCAGTGGCTTAACACAAGAAAGGTTTAATTTTTGTTCACACCTCATGTTCTATATGTGTTGATTTGCCTGATGCAGGGAAGTTCTGTTTCATGGTCATTCAGAGACCCAGGTTGACATAGCTGGTCACTGAGGCAGGGGAAGGCAGAAATTGAAGGATCATGTAGTCTTACCACCTCAGTGTGGCTTACTCCCATGGCTCAAGACTATAAGTCTGTTTCTTTCTTAATGTGTTCTATGTGTTTATTTCCAAGTCTTTTTAATAAAGGATTGAATGAATGAATGAATTTATAACAGTTTTCAGTGATTTACTTCCAACTCCTTATGACTAGTTTTACTTGGATATCTTTCAGTTTCCTCAAACTTCAAACTTAGCTTTATAATCTTTCTTCCTTAAGCAGCTCCTTCTTGAATTTCTAACCCAGGGCTCCCAGTTAACCAACTCAAAAACTTGGAGTTTCTTTAAATCTATTTCTCTACATCTCTCTACGTCATTCCTCAAAGACCCGGGTTCTACTAGTGGCTGCCTTGCCATCATTGCTTTTCCATCTTCACTCTCCATTCCCAATGCTGTGGTCTAGTCTGGCCTTCTCCACTGTTCCCTGATGCTTCAAGCTGCTGGAACAGCTCCTTAAGGCTCTAATCAAATGTACGTAAAACTACCAGAGCAATCATGGCTGGGATTTTGCTTACCTTCACAAAAATCTCGACTTCCTTATTAATATTGAAATTTCTGCCCTTTTTCGAGGTTTTCCCTAAATTGTTTGGTACCCTAATTTGTACCTATTTCTAAACATACATCCTCTAATTTTATCAAGTTTGACAGTTTTCTGTTCTACAAACACACTTGTCTCTTCTTCCTTTGGACTCCTCCCATCCAGTTGTTCAAAGCCAAAGCCATCCCTCCAGGCCCAGCCTGACAATGGTCTTGGAGCCCTCCCTGCCCTCTATTCAGTGCACTGATGCTCTTCTGCTCTGAACTCCTCAAACCCGTGATTAGTACAGGGTTAGCATCAAATTGCATGTTACTTGAATTCATTCATTCATTCAGTTAGTATTAATTGACTGGCTATATGTGAGAAAACACACACATTGCTGCATATGCAGGGGGTATTAAAAAAACAGCAAAAAAGTTTCAGCTGTCACAGAGATTACTATGTAATTGGACAGGTAGACATAAGACAAATGATTACTCGAAATACATCATTGTAAGTGATGATTAGGACCATTCAGGAAAGTTACAGGGTGCTCGGAGAGAGAATTACTGGAAGAGCTGTTTAGAGATGCTGCAGAGGATAGTGCCAAGTACCTTGACCTTGGGCGGAGGGTTCTCGATTTCAAATCCCAGCCTCACCACTTATAATCTGTAAGCTCTTGTACAAGTTGCTTCACTTGTCCAGGTCCTAGTTTCCTTAGTGATGTCATAGGAATGATCATGGTACCCATCTGTGCAGACCACGTGGGTTACTTACACACTGTCCATTTCCAACTCTGTCTCTAACTTATTTCCACTATGGTTATAAGAAGAGCTAAATACTCTCCAAGTCTTCCTTGTAGTGAAGATTGGGGGTCATGTGACATGGCTCTGGCTCTGGAGGAAAGTACTAGGGGATGTCTGGAAAAACTTCTGCTTTTCTGATGTGGAATGGTGATAAACATGTACTGGCTTTCTGTGAGGTTCTGTGTGTGATGGCTGAGGATTGTCACTTCCATTGGAGTCTCACAGGAAAAGTCTGTGACCTGAGGTGCCTGATTGCACCTCTGTTCATTGCAGTGTGAAATGCCTAACACATCCACCATGAAGGACAGCGGGCCGAACCTGGGCTCTGTGTGCCTGAGGAATTCTCTGTCCATCACGGTAGCTTTGCCCATGCCCAGTGTCAAGAGGGCTGATGCAGCACTTTCTCCTTCACACAGAGCTCAGACGACAGTACCAACGCTTGAGTGTCCACTCTCTGACATTTCCTTTGTAGGCCACTGTGGAAAACTGGGAAAAGTACCCAGATAGTTCAAGTATATCATCATCATTAACGTCTTTAGGAGGAAACAAGAAATCCTTTGTGGCAACCCCACTGCTGACATGACACTTGCTGAATGCTTCCAACTACAGTGTGGCATCGGGCCATGGTGTAAATTGCAGACATTAAAGAAGCTTCTGCCCTAGGTAGAATGGTTCCGGCTTTTCCATGCTCTCTTTAGCACCTCTTGTTTCTTGTCATCTGCCTTTTAGCTGACAGTGACCTCTGGCTGCCCAAACAAATCCATAGTTACCAGCCTAGGCCTGCCCTGTTCAGAGGTGCCCTCAAATTGACTTTGTACACAAGGTCCACGCAAATAGGCTTGTCTTTGTTTTCAGTTCTTCTCAATACTTTGTTCTTGGCTAGAGTTAATCAGTTAAACTGAATTATACTCAGGTATTCACAGGGTTATTTCTAAAAGCATTACAGATCCTAATAATCTCTTTGTAGGTTAATTGGAGTCCTAATGAAAAATCTGAAGGAATCAGGTTTAGATACAAGTAATATTCATTGAACACCTATTATGAGTGAGCCACCATGGAAGGTGTATATCTATAAATCTTCCCCACCTGATGACATGGGTATTAGTATTCCTTAAGTAAAGTTAGAAATTTTCATATAGCTAATTAGTGAAGTCGAGACTCAAAATTAGTTCCTTTAACTCTCAGTCTGGTGATATTTCTGTGTTGAGGGCAAAGTATAGCCTAATGGTTAAGAGCATGAATCTGGAGCCATGCAACTTGGTTTGATATTGGCTTTGCTGCTAATTAGCTGTGTGACCTTGGACAAGTTATTTAATATCTCTGTGCCCCAATTTCCTCAAATGTAAAATGAAGATGATATTAATGATAATAGATACCCCATACGATGATTATGTGAAGATTAAATGAGTTGGTATCTTTAAAGGGCTTAGAATAGTACTTAGTCTATAGTAAATAATGATCAAAGTGGTCACAATTATTAAACTGGACAGTGGGCTGTTACTACTGGGCATTTCTGGACTTCTAAAACAACATCACATGGAAAACTGTCTACCTGATAATGCTTCTGTATGGCTCATTATGAGATACAAGAAAGTTTTGCTAAAGGAAAATGTAGAGTATCCTTCCAGGTAGACCCATTAAAGTAAAAAGATAATTCAGGACATGTAGGACATTTTAGTTACACTATTCAGTAAAGGCCAGGAGATAAAAGTAATCACTTTTAAGTAACCTTTTAGCAATTCACCTATATTCCAGCTGGTCAAATATCAGGTTGTTTTCTACAAGTCTTCCAGAAACTTCTAAAGCAGTTTAAGTATTTTCTGGGGTAACCATCTTGGCCTATTAAATTCACATTTACATTCATGAAAAGTTTTCCATTCCCATCCTATATTGCTAAATTGGAGTTACATTGATCTTCCATACATCACTTTTATGGCAAAGACATTTAACTTAGAGTATAAATATCTTGTCCTTCTAATGTGTTTTGCATATAGTGATATAGAGGGACTTAAATGGAACTGGGAAAGCCTGTAGCATAATTCCCAGCATGCAGTGGTGCCCACTATATTTGGTGATGATGTGATTTAGACTGATACCAAATCTAACATTCTGCAGTAAATCAACCACGTCTATTAGCCTAAAAGGTATTATCTTATCCACTGAAAAGCATATCTGCACACACATTTGGTTGTGAGGTTATTATTGAGGCCAAGCAGCATTACAGAGAGGAAGCCCATTGTCTGCACCCCACAAATTCTCCCTCAGTTTGCAAATTTGGGGTCAGTTCAATGCAACAAACACTTATTGAAGAGCTTCACCCTGGAAATTCTAGTTTTATTAACAGAATTGTATAAATAATGATACTATAGCCCATTAATTATTATAACTAGAAGTAAGTATCAAGAGCAATGGAAATGAAGATGAAAGGGCACATGGGGAGTTGTCATACCCAATTGCAAAATGCTGGCTAGTTCCAAAGCTGAGCAATCTTAATCAGGCAATGCAACAATCTACTATTTAAGGAAAAATTAGAGCACTTTACATATTGGGTTGGCCAAATAGTTCATTCGGGTTTCTCCATAAGATGGTATGGAAAAACCCGAACAAACTTTTTGGCCAACCCAATACATTGTCTCATTTAATATCTGCCTAATATACTGAAGTAAGTATTATTTTCATGCCTTTAAATGGCTAAATGGATACCCAGAGGGCTAAGTAACTAGCAAAAGGTCATAGAGATAATACACCACTGAGCGAAAATTCAAATTCACATAGGCTGACTCCAAAACAAAGTTTTAAACTCACTGTGCTATTGAAATTTTGTAACACTTCAGCTAATGCTTTGTAATATGGTGGAGACTATTTTAATCATTTCATTTTCTGATTTTTGTCACCTCTTTGGCTCTATGACAGTGGGGAGGAGGAGTTATTACTATCCTTATTTTTCCAAACGAACGGACTGATGCTTAGAGAAGTGCAGTGGTTTGCCTAAATCAGAAAGTTAGTAAAGACAGGAGCTAGGGCTTTAATCCAATTCTAAATCCAAAGATTGTGCTTGCTTTACGGAAAAGAAAGCCACTATTAAATTTATGAAATAGTCAAAGTTTGTGTTTGCCATCTCTCATTCTTTGTGGGTCTGATCCCAAATATTGTTCGGTGGTCCCACATTGATGGCTAATCGGAGCTTTCATTAAGGAGCCTAATCCAATAATTATTTTATTACACGCTGTTATAGTTAATGAGTATCATCATATCAACAGTAATGCTTTAAACAGGAATGTATAGCTGCTGGAAAGGTTTCAGCCACTCATTGTTATTTGGAACTGGAGATTCTCCTCTTTCTACCTCAGAAAAGTATGGAAATACCCTGCCTAATTCCCAGAGTTGACTGTGGTAATCCCCCCATAACTAGATACCCAGTTTGCAGACTAAGTCCTCTCCAGCCTCTAACACCTCCACTCTGGTTGCTTGTAGGTTCTCATCTTGTATTGGGTTCTTATCATGTGCCTCACCCCTCAGGCACAACCACCACCCTCCCCTCTGACACACGTACCTTTGCCTAAACTAGTGTTTCAACATCCTGACAGTGAATCAGTTCCTTTTGTCTAGACCTTAGACCTTCTTTGCTCTGGAATGCTCTATACTAGTACCAGTGAATGAAGTGCCGTCAAGTAGTTGAACCTTGCTGCCTGATGCATTAGTTCTCTATGCTGTGTAACCAATTACTGCAAATTTAGCACCTTAGAACAATACACATATTTTAGCTCAGACTTTTGGTAGGTCAGAAGTCTAGGCTGTGCCTGTTTCAGGGTCTTACCAGGCTGCAACCTAGGTATTGGCCAGTGTTCTCATCAGAGGCTCAACTGGGGAAAGATCCACTCCTAAGCCATATGAGGGTGTTGGCAGAACTCATTTCCTTGCAGTTGTAGGGCTGAGATCAGTTTTCTTTCTGGCCATCTTGGCTAGGGGCAAGTCTGAGAGGTCATCTTCAGTTCTTTGCTGTGTGACCCTCCTGGTATGCCCTCTCTAAACATGACAGCTGACTTCAAAGCCAGTTAGTGGGAGTCTGTTGCTCCAATCTGTTTAGACAGAGTGTTATATAATGTAATGTAATCATGGGAATGATATCCTGTCACTTTGGCCAAATTCTGTTGGTTAGAAGCAAGGCACAGGTTCTGCCAGGATTCACGGGGAGAGGGTTATTCAAGGGCATGACTCATTGGTGAGAGTCAATTAGAGTGTGTTGACCACATCTGGGAACAATTTTCTTCAACACCCAAGGCCACTCATGTGAATTTCTGGGGCCTGTTTCTCTAACATCTTGATTTCCCATCTTTGCCCATTTGATGACTGTGCAGGCCATGGGACAGGGCAATGATCTCTAAGCAGAGCTAAGCTTCACTGAATTAATCAGAACTATGATACCAGTAAAATGAAATTTTCACATGTGACTTTTATATAACATGTGAAATGTAATTAGAACTGCCTCTAATGAAAAATTTTGAAAGTTCTTCATCTGTCTAGGTCTGACTATGTCAGATAATGTTTCAGTGCACAAGTAAGAGTTGCAAGTGGTAATTCTACCTGCCTTGAAGACCAGCCACTTAACTGGCACCTGGAATCAAGTGAAATTCTAAAACCAAACAATGCTTGACTTGCCATGATTTGCCATGAATAAGTGATTCCTCTGTTATTTGTTCTGAGTCATTTTATGGGCCTTTCAAATATCTGTCTATTGCATAAGATCATAGTTCTAGGGCAATACCTAATAAAATGTTACTTTACATTAAGTGCGTGTAATGATTTCCTTATTTTGAAGATGAAATATTTTATAATAGAAAATTAGTTTCTTCCAGTCCTCTAAATAGATGTTTAATAAAGACTTAAAGATACTATTTTCAAGGGGCATCAAATCCTTACTCTGACTAGGATGTCCCTAAGTCTCCATAGGGCCACGCCCGTCAGAAACGACTTGATTTCTTATTACCAACTGCTCACCTGTGTTTCCAGTGTTGGCGATCATACCCCTTTGGCCCTCTGAGTGTCTGCTTCTCTATTTGTCCCCTTAGCTTGCCTCACTCCACTTGTAGGTTTAACTCCTGGGAACTGTCCCCTGCTAGCCCCATGCTCTTGTTCTACACTGAGCTGCATTTGGAGTTATGATGGATTTGGGCAAGCAAGCCATGAATGACATTTTATAATGTGTTGTAATTTATAAGCCCATTAACATGCTTCATCTCCCTTGATCCCCACGATAACTCTCATGGGGGGTGTATTTCTGAACTTTGTGTGTGATGGGCTTTATTGAGAAAGGGGGAGGGAGATAATGTGTTTTGTAATTGGTTCCTGTGTTTCTTTTTGGAGCAGCAGAGAGGCCTAGAACTGACCACCCTGTGACTTAACTTTTCTGTGATAGTAATGGGGCCCAAGTCCTTCATGATATCAGTGTCTTAACTTGCCACAGGTTGAGGGGTATACCCTTGAGCAAACAACATCTCAATCCCATCTACTAACACTGAAACTCATGTCAGCCTAACTGAGCAAGATTGGTGACCGATGTAATTGGTTTTTTATTTTCACATGACACGAATGGTGAGAGAAATTTACCCTTTTTATTATTTCGAGTGAATAAAAAATGTCAATGCCAAGCTTAGAATCTCTTTCACTCTGCCAGAGTAGCAAACTGGAGGCTGAAAATGCAGCTAAAACTGATAAAAGATGACGGTAGACTTGAAATGGCAAAAATATAGATCAGCTGAAGCAAGTTATTGGAAGAGAGGAAGTTAAGCAAATTCAGCTTGCCCAGACCTATCAGAAGTACCTTTTCCTGCTAGCTGTGATAGAATGTGATTCACACAGAATGAATGAATGAGTGTCTTCAAACCTGGAGACTCTCCTCTCTCTGTCTCTTTCTCTCAGAGTCATTTACATGTTAAAGTTTTATATAACTGAAAAACATATTCATTGTCAGAGTGACGATGCAAGTTCACTAAAACCTGAGAATCTGTTAATTCCTTTCTTCAGCAATATTCACAGTCAAGCATTATGTGCTTATTTTCTATGTATGTTCTGTGTCAGGTGCTGCTTGGTATAAAAACATCGATAAGAAACTGTCCTGGTTCTCCGAGTGTTTAATTCAGTTGAACCAAAAGGGACTGTAATGGCCAAAAACTTAGGTTCTAAGTTAGTCTCTAAATTCACTTTGTAAATAATAACTCAAACAGCATATGATGTCCATACTACATAAAGCTAACCGAAATTCTGTGGCTTCATTAGTGAGTACTACCTTATCCATAAAAATCTTTCCTGCACTGCCTTCTCTGACACCATTCTCTCCCGTTTCCCCTTTTTCCCCCTGTCATAATCTCCTCTTCCTTTATTTACCCTTTAGATGTTGGTATTTCCTTGGGTTTACACTTAGCCAGTCTCTCTTTTCAATTCCATGCACTCCCATGGCAACCTTTCCAATGCTCCCTGCATCCAGCGCTACCAGGATACTGATGACTGCAAATCAGTACCTCCGTTCCAGGCTTCTTTCTTTAGCTCTCTACTCTTCTTTTCTTTTCTTTTTTTGGCTCCCTGCTATTAATTACTAACTGGATATCCCACAAGAAAATCCAACATATTTAAAACCAAAAGTATCTTTTTCCCTAGACTTGCTCTTATATTATGTATATACCAAAAATCTGGACATAATTACAAACTTCTCCCTTTCTGCCAATACCTAATCTCTCATACCCGTCTGGTTACTGGATATTACAGGTTCTCCTTACTTAACATCTCTCAGTCTGTCAACCCTTCTCCAGTCCCAGCACTACTGCCCGTTTTCAGGTCTTCATCAGCTCTCTTGTGGACTATTTTAAGGATTCCCTCATAGGTCTTTCTCTCTATGGTTTCTCCAAGTCTGTCTTCCACATTGTTGGTAGTTAAGCGTTTTTTTGTTTTTGTTTTTTAATGAAAAAAATATTACTTTACTTCCATGTTTCAAATCTACTGGCTGTGAAATAAATCAATATCATCTATGTATGCCATTCAAGGTCTTCTGTGATTTGGTCTTTGTCTACTCGCCCATCTCACCTTCTGTTTTCTTCTGTGTACAAACTATACTTCCATCATAGGTCCCTGGGTGCACCTTGCTACTTCAAGTTGCATGCTTTTGCATTTATTCCCTCAGCATCTAAGGCTTTGCTTCCCCCTCTGCCATCTTTCTGGTGAGTCTCTACTGATTCTTTAGGACCTAGATCAAGCATCATCTCTGTTTTCTCCCCTTTCTCCATTTCTTCTTTTTTGCCATGATGATATCTTATTTGTTGTACCATGTTAGTCTGTTAGTACAATTGTTTATTTATATGTGCACCTTCTTTAATCTCAGTTTCTTGACCTAATAAAATAAATATTGGTAATTTCTAACTTTAGGACCTATCACGAATCTGTGTGATTCAGAGTAGTTGAAGGAATTAAAGTAGGAGAGGGCAGAGGAAACATTTTATCAAAATATTATAACATTTTTATCAAAATTTTAAGTGAAATATGATATTTTGGGAAAAGGATATATTCCAGTGGAGTCTGCGAGTAGAAAGTAAGATTTTTTTGCTGAGACAACGGTGTTCATTGAGGGAAATACACAAGCATAATATAGACAGATATTTCTTTTTCTCTTCTTCCCTCCCTTCTCCTTCCCTTCTTCTTTTCCTTGTTTCCTCCTTCCCTCCCTTCTCTCATTTACTTTTTTCTCTACCTCTTTCTGTCACTCATTTTCTAAGCTCACGTTGAATTATTACTTCAGTATTTACCAGATAGTAAACACTGTGCCTCCTTCATAATTACACATTTACTGGATAATTCCAAGCACATATGAAAGAAAAAAAGTCCATGTTAACACTTTTTTCCTTAGTGAATTATACATAGATATATGTGAACCTGTCCTAATGAAAAAGCAATGATTCAATAAGTTGGTTATGTAGGGCAGCAACGTTGCAGCCAAGATGAAGTGAAGTAAATGATATAGCTACCCTTATGCCTCAACTCACTTTTGCTTCTGTGTTGACTGTATTTCTGAAGTCTGGTCTTAAAATTATATCATGGAGTTTCTGAGTCTACCAGGAAAGGGCCTTTCCTTTCCATTTGCATGTTTAGTCTTCAGAATTGCAGTGTTTAATCTAGTGTCATAAACTCTGGTATTCTGAGAATTCTAAAGGAAGTACAACCAGTGTGTGAGATGTGCATGTCCCTGTACATAAGATACTCATCTGGAGCTCTGATGCTATAGAACATACATCATTCCATGTGCAGCCATGACAGGCAGACACTAAAGTTTCCTTCCTGAAGCAGTTTCCAATTCCATTATGAATCTCTGGAAAACCCCAATCTTAGGTGCATTCTCTCAGGATTAGTAAAAGACACCCCTTTATGCTTTTGGTTTGCAACCAGAAAAACTTATATTCCTTGGCAAGCAAGGTAGCAGTAGGTGAGTCTTGTCCTATACAGAAGGTACTGTAACACCAGCAAGTAACTGATAAGACAAGGCACACAATTCTAAATTGTCTCCAGGTAATATTGCACACTTGCAGAGTGTCTCAGTAAAGGCTTCGGTTTTGCATCAGCCAGCTCTGAATCACATCTGAAATATATATCCTCCCTTTCATCTTCCTCTCTTACTGAAAATGATGGAAAGAAAGAGGCTTATCCTATGGGAGGAGCTGCATTTGTTTGATAAGTCTCTGACATTGACTTTCTCTGGTTCTCACTAAGAAAAACATGAAATGCTGTTGTTGCTGTGTGCAGAAACATTTGTGTATTGAACACTCAGCATAGGAATATTAAAACATGTATTTTAGATGTAGTTTCTTCTTTTGGAAATGTATTACCTAAATCTTCACTATGAAGAACTTTTTAGGACTCATCACCCATGTATGTGCTCTGTTATCTATAAGACTATCTCATCTTTCCAATAAACATGCTCTCCCATTGATTACTTTTTACTTATTCCTTCGTTCATTGTTTATATATTGAGAGCTATCGTATGACAGCAAATATGCTGGGTCACACGTAGAACTGAGCCAAAGCAGAAAAAAAGTGTTTGCCCCCATGGATCTGACAGTCTAGTGAGAGAGATATGCAATTTAATTATTTCATGAACAAATATAAAACCATGGCCTCTGTTGGAAGAAGTACATGGCTCAAAAAGAAGTGTACGAGAAGGGTTCCAATTGGTCAGGAAGATCAAGACGGTGTCTCCAAATATGTGAATTTTGAACTGAAGAGATTCAAGGAGGAGGAAGAATTAACTAGGTGGTGAGAGAGGGAAAAGTATTTTAGGCATAAGGAACAGAATTTATTCAATTTCAGAAGTTGTTTCTGATATAACATGGAAGCAACATTTGTGTTTGTTAGTCCTACATTTTTTTAAAAATTGAGATATAATTGACATATAAATTGTATTAGTTTTAAGTGTACAACATAATTTTATGTATATACAATATGTTGTAAAATGATCACCGCAATAAGTTTATTTATCCATCATCACACATAGTTAAAAATTTTTTTCTTGTGGTGAGAACTTTTAAGATCTACTCTCTTAATGACTTTCAAATATGCAGTACAGTATTGATAACTCTAGTCACCATGCTGTCTGTATATTACATACCCTAGAAGTTAGTCCTACATTTAAATCTCAGTTTCTATTCCACCCGATTGAGTGACCTTGGGAAAGTTTTCGTTTTGTATCCAGAGATAAAACGTACCTCTATGGCTTATTTTAAGGATTATAATTAAGCTAAAATGACTATTTTTAAAAATTATTTAATTAAAAATATTTACCAAAAATTCTGTTTTATTTCTTTGTCTTTTTTTTTTTTTTTGGTCTTCTTTCCTACTTTATTTGTATCAACTTTTCTAAACATAAGCCTCTACCATTAGCCATTAGGAAAAGGGGATAAGAAATCAAGAGGTATGCCATCCTGCCATAGGATATTGAAGAAACGTTTTGAAGACAATCCCCTCAATTTTTCAGTATCTGTTTTGCTCTGTTCATTTATGGTCATCTTTTTCTTTTCTGTAGTACTTTAGAGTATTAAACCTAGTTACCTCTTGAAAACCTGAATTATCTTGTTTGTTTTATTATTGTTGCTGTCCTTTAAAAATATAAGGTTGTGGTAGATCGGTTATATTAACGATTCTAATTCTTCACCCTTCTCTGTCATGGTGCCTTTGGTCATATGACTTTGCAGCTTTTCTCACTAACAGGGTGGCATCTACTGCCCTGTCCCTTGGATCTGAGCGGAACTTGGAACTTGCTTTGGCTAATGAGATGTCAGCAGAGATAGCACAAGCAGAGGTTGGAAAAAGCCTTTGTGTGTTTCTGCTTGCCTTTGCTCTTCTGCAATTTCTGTGAGAATGTGTCCGGGGGAGCCTCCTGGAAGGTGAGACAGGTGAGGGAAGCCAGATCATCCCAGTTTTCCTGGCTGATGCCATCCTCATCAGCAACAGCTGGGTGAGCCCAGGCCAGAACTGTCCAGCTAAGCCCAGCTGAGCCCACCGGAGTCACTGACCTGGAGACGTACGAGCAAAACAGAGGCTTATTGTTTTAAGCCACCGAGTTTGGGATGGTTTATCACGCCGCATTACTGTGGCAGTAGAAAACTGATACAAGAGGAAATTTCGATTGTTTAATTAAACTTGTTTAACAAGTTTAATTTGGATTGTTTTTTCCCCAACTACTCACATGTATGCGGCCTTCCCCCTGCCAGAAGTCCAGAAGATGGGAAACCTGTCTAACCAGTAAAGCTCCCCAATCTTGGGGGAAAAGGTTGCAGAATGAGAATATGGTAGAAGGAGGCCACGGGACATGTGAGAGGTCCTGGCCTGCTCTGAGGACTGCTTTATCTTAACACAGCTCATGGAAATTGACTATATAAAGGTAGCATGTTTTTCAGAAGATTAATTCCTTATATCCAGCACACCATCTCCGTGGATATACAGCTATTTACAATGACTTCCGTTAGTCAAAGAATTAATTTCATCTTTAATGTTGAAATGATTATATCATAGACTATCCATATAATGGAATATTATACTACATTAAAAATGATACATTTAGGGCTTCCCTGGTGGTGCAGTGGTTGAGAATCCGCCTGCCAATGCAGGGGACACGGGTTCGAGCCCTGGTCTGGGAAGATCCCACATGCCGCGGAGCAACTGGGCCCGTGAGCCACAACTACTGAGCCTGCGCGTCCGGAGCCTGTGCTCCGCAACAAGAGAGGCCGCGATAGTGAGAGGCCCGCGCACCGCGATGAAGAGTGGCCCCCAGGGCTTCCCTGGTGGTGCAGTGGTTGAGAATCTGCCTGCCAATGCAGGGGACACGGGTTCGAGCCCTGGTCTGGGAAGATCCCACATGCCGCGGAGCAACTAGGCCCGTGAGCCACAACTACTGAGCCTGCGCGTCTGGAGCCTGTGCTCTGCACAAGAGAGGCCACGACAGTGAGAGGCCTGCGCACCGCGATGAAGAGTGGCCCCCGCTTGCCACAACCGGAGAAAGCCCTTGCGCAGAAACGAAGACCCAATACAGCCAAGAATAAATAAATAAATAAATTAAAAAAAAAAAAAAAAGAGTGGGCCCCGCTCGCCGCAACTAGAGAAAGCCCTCGCGCAGAAACGAAGACCCAACACGGGCAAAAATAAATAAATAAATTTATTAAAAAAAAAAAAGATACATTTAAAGAAAATGTTAAGGGCTTAAAAAAATGCTTTAGATGTAGATGATAAAGGCCGGTTTTAAAACTGTACATGCAATATAGTCATAATTATGTGCATGTGCATTTCTATTTGTAATATGAAAAATACAAGAAGGAAGTATACCAGAGTGATTATCTCTATGTGATGGATTTATGATTGTTTTGTTAATCTCCTTCACACTTTTTTGATTTTTCAATTTAAAAAAGTAATTATATGAGAACTTGTGAGCAGAGAAATTAAAGTATTAATTAAAATATACTGGTTTAGGAGCACTTTGAGGATAAGGAATGTGTCTTCTTTTTTCCCGAATTTGAGCACTCCAGCACCCAGTGCTTAGAAGGTTGTAGGGGGGAAAAAAGAAACATACTTGATGAATACAAAAGGAGACCTTAGACAAGGGTCCAGTAGGCAGAATAGGGCCTTGGTTAATAAAGCAGAACACCAAGGTTATTTTAAGGTGCAGTTATAAGAAGGCAGAGATTCTATTTCTTTAATAGTTACTGTCATCCTTATCCTAGAATACCAGGAGCTTCCTGAGATCTAGGAACCATTTTTTCATCAGTTGACCACCTTTGGATTGTTTCTTAATTGCTTTTTTTTTTTTACTGTTATAAATGTATAATTATTTCTGAATGCAGTCTTTCCCTAGAGTAACCCTACTCTAATGGGTATATGATGTAAGTGAGACTATGAATGACAAAGAAACTAAAGGGAGCATTTTTCCTATTTTGATGAAAACCTCAGTCCTTTCCTCCAGGAAATCTTTCTTGATTACTGCAACTACTATTCTGCTTAACTACCTTCACTACGTATTGTCTTTTAACCAAATGCTATGCCACATGCATACTTAGTTTTCCACTTATTCATTTGGGTAGTGTTCCCCAGGCAGGAATCATTGCATAGAACTGTTCTTTTTCACTATAAAGTGAAAGCTCTGTGGTGGAGGGACACGCATACAGTTGCGACTACTTGCTGGGCGCTGTCCTAAGCCCTCTGCATATGTGAGCTCATTCATCCTCTCAACAGCCATCAGAAGCAGGTGACCCTTCTTGTTCCCATTTTACAGATGAGGAAACTGGGTAGAGAAGTTAAGGACCCTGCCAAAGTCACATAGTTCATAAAGAGCGGAGCTTTGCTGCTCTAATCACACTTTCCTGCTCCCCATCACAAGATTATACTACCTCTTTAATAATATTAGTTAAGTGCTTAGTCAATGTATGTTGATCACTTGAAAAGAACTCCCAGATATTTTTGTGATTCCAAAACCACGGTAGACTGAAAAGCAGAAGAGTCATAGTATCTGACAAGCTTTATAGAAAATTTTGAAAAACTGATCCTACTTTAAGTGATAAATCTCAAGCAAATGAATAATTATTGTTTGAATTACTCAAGGGAACATGAGCGATTGTACCTTTGGGGTGAGTGTATCTATGTGGATACATTAAAACACCTTCTTGTGCTGGGAGAAGTAAACATTTCTGTCTATTTTCTTAACTCTGCATTTTGTTTTGGTCCTTATTTTGTATATGCAGCAGGTTTCTAATGCATGTTAAAAGAAAAACAAAAACAAAAACAGAAACAGTGTAGGCAACTTCTGTACCTGTTTAAATTGGGAGGTGAGTTAATGGGATAGGAAAGCTTGAAAACAGCACATCGAGTGCAGAGAGTTTGCCCTGTCTGGGCAGCTCCTGAGAGCAGAGCAGTCAGTCTGTGAGGACAGTAGGCCCAGGGGAGTCAGACAATTCTGGAGGACAGAACATGATCCGGGGAGGTAGTCCCGAGGTCTTTATTTCAGCTGTGCCCCGACTCACATGTGTGCTCTGGGTCTAATCATGTTCCTTCTTTCTGCTTGAGTTTTCTTATCTGTCATTTGGGGAATTAATTACCAGCCTTGCCTTGGAAAGCCTTTTGAAACCATTCCCTGAAAGGTGTTGGTTGTCCGTGTTGTTATTAATATTTCCAGATCACCATTACAGCCCAGCCCTGGGCTTGAAATGGAAAAAGTGAGCCGACCTTGCCTGACGTGATTGTAACCCTATGAGCCAGTCAGCTTTCTTTTCTATCTGACCCTGATGGCCTCGTGCTACCCGATGAGGCTCAGCCTTTTGACAGCTGGCCCAGGGTCATCCAGTTCAGAGCAAAAGTGGGCCCTGTAGACACAACACTTTGAGGGCTCTTTGAATGATCCAGCTGGGGCGGGTCCAGGTTCTTTTCGTGCCAAATGGAAAAAGAAGTGTGTTCGTTCTGGGGAAACACAACATGGGCAGCAGTGCACTCTGTTCTTCCCTTTCCCCCAAACTCATATTTAGTCTGAGCTGCTGCCTTTATATCCTTTATTACCTACCACTAACCACGAACATCTCCAAAGCCCATGTACTCTGCCTCTTGGCTTTGAACTCTTCAGCTATGACAGAAACTTTAGATTTTTATGTGTGCTTGGCTGAAATCTACTCCTCCGGGAGAGAAGACAGTAATTGCCTTTTGGGTGATTTCACCTCCACTAATTCTTTTCATATTCGTAAAGGGTTTTTGATAAAACCTAAAGAAACAAACTTGCATCCTGGGCTACATCGACATTCGAAGAGCAGACTTCAGTGGCAACAGCCTGTTTATAATCTCCTGGGCCCATTTCTGTTTTTATTTTCCTGAAGATTGAAGTGGATGTAGTGCAGAAAACAATGCAGGATAATACTGTAATCCTCTTGGTTCTCACACATGTTATTCACTAGCATGCGTTCAGAGATGTATGTAAGAATCTTCTGTTCTTATACCCATGGGTAAACAAAGGATCCCACAGTCTGTTGCCTATCCCTGGGGAATTAAAAACAAATGTATATACTATAATATTCCCAAAGATTAAGTTATTTGGAAGGCATTTTATTTTACAATCATGCAAATACATCTGTTCTTGTTTTTCAGGCTGGTAACCAGATCTCAAACAGCCAGTAAATAATCTCTCATTTTCTTTCTTCTCCTCTACCCTGTCTCCCTTATCCTTTGCTCTTTGATGCTAGCAGGGTAATCAGGTGCTGAGAAACCACAATTACTGAGGGTCATTTTTCATTTATTATTTCTTCTGATGCTTTTACTGTTCTCGACTTTACATGGTTAAGGAAAGGGGAGGGAAGGAGGTTAAGAAGGTCAGTCTATTGTGTTGCCTCTGGATTCTGTGTATTTGCTCTTCCTAAGTCTCTTTACACTCTGAATCACTTGACATGCTGCACATTCTTCTATAACATCTAGCTTGGAGCACCAGTCTTTGGGCACTAGGGAGGTACACTCAGTTATTCTAGGATTCGAATAGTTAAGAAAACTGGGGGATTTTTTTTAAATGACCTGAAGCCTAGGAGAAGATACTTTCCTTAATGGTGACTAATTCTGTAGTTTTTCTTTTAAATATACTAAAATTGTTATGCATAATATATGGAAGCATTGCTCTTTTACAGTAATAAAGTTCACATGGAATATGTCCATTTCTGGTTTGCTGAACGGAAGCACCATTGTGAATGCTACACACTGCTTTTCTTTGCATAAATAACATAAATGGTAGAATCAAATGTCATAACGGGCTGCTAGAGAGTATCTGATCTATTATTGGAATTCCAGTAAAATTATATTTAAAGGGTTTGGATAGAAAGGGCATTTATTTAAGAACACCTTAATATATTTTTCATAAACATACGTTGCAACTAAAGACAGAAATCTAGTAATTCATAAAATGTATCTACCTGTTTGCAGATTGGAAAATTAAAGATTAGTGTATAGTTTAATTTTGAAGGATAATCAAATGCTGTTCTAAGACTTTAAGTTGATTACAGGCATCAGCATTTGAAAACGTCAATTGAATCTGCCTAAAAATATGTGATGTATGAAATCCAAACACAATGAAATTTAAACATATTTATAATCACAGATGATATTAAGAAACCTTATAATGATTAAAATGTATTACTGATTTTTAAAAATTATTAATAATTACAAGTAGTCAGAGATTTCTCGGCAAATCATTACTCATAAGACAGTTATTGTCTTTCAAACAAACTGTTAATCATTTAGTAAGTCATATAATCTGTTACTTCATTGTAAAATAATCCATAATTTGACTATTTAAAAGTGTATTAACCCAATCTAATCTCTCCAGAGTCAGTAAGATCTGACTAGGTGGGAGTGACATTTTAATAATCCTGAATCTTTTAGTTTACGCTGGATTCAGGCTCTCATTGGCATTTTGCTGGGTAATCCTGTCGAAGGGCTATGCTATAAATCCAAGTGTGTTTCCCTCCTGAGCTTGAGCCACATGAAACCAAAAGACTTCCGTGTGTCAGAACGTGGGTTTTGTTCTTGATTTGAGCATCGAAGCCAAAGGTTGAATTAAACCATTCCTTTTCAGTTCAACACTGTACTGGAATCATTTTATACTTTATATTTATAGTCTAAATAGTAAGAAGAATATGTGGAATTATAATGAATGAGTGGAAGCTTTTAATTGCTTTTCCCTGCAATCGACAGTATTTTGTGTTTAGTCCTTAGCCATGGCGTTCATTTAGAGCAGCAATTCTCAGTGGTGGAGTTGGAGAGTGAAGTAGAAAAAAATGGTATATCAGAATGTCCGGGAAGGAGGTTTGAATTGGGTGCTGGGTTTCAAAAAATATGCTTGCCTACTTGAGAATCAATTCCGTAGTGAAACTGTCACTAAAGGGATCGTACTAGGTGAAAGTGATAGGCTTGAAGCCATTGATTTCAAGTATTTGTAGCAGAGTGGTCAACTTAAGTGAATGCAAAGATCTCTCTCTCCCAAAAGGGCTTTTTTTCGTGAGCTGATATGTAATAAGGAGTGTGTGTGTCTGTGTGTGTGTGTGTCATGAAAGAAGTTTGGAGAGAGGGTGGTGCTATTATCCCACTCCAAATGATAGGAAATACTGGGAACTGGAGGGCAGGGTGGTGTCTGTTTCCTGTACTATACTCACAGATGATCCTGACTCTGATACTCACATGTGAGGTGCTTCTAGAGACTCTTGGAATACTTGGAGACACCTCAATAGTGGTCTGAGATCCTGTAATCATCAGGTCTCAGAGGTAAACCAGTGAAATCTGGATATTAAGGTCCACATTTCATTTTTTCACAAGCTTGTGAGACCTGAAAAGATTTGGGTAACATTTTTTTTAACTTTAACGATTAAGATAATGGATATTTTAGTAATTCAAAATTCTATATAAGTGTCATATTCTGAAGGCTGAATTTTAGACACAGAATCATTGGCATCAAGAAGATAAAAAAATCCTGATTTTTTTTTTTTAATGAAAAAGAAGCCTTCCAGCAAAATAACACATTCTGAATTCTTTTTCACTTGTGGACTATAGCCAGTAAGTATTTTAAACCCTTAGATAAAAATTAATGACTGGAATTGTTCCTGACTCCAACAATTTATTGGCTGTGTGACTTTTGACAAGTTTTGTAAAGCTCTGTGCCACAGTTTCCCTATCGGTGGAAGAAGGTTAATACTCTTTGCTTTAGATACTTCAGCAGAAGTGCCTTATTAACGTTTTATTTGCATTCCTGAATCCAGTGACTGAAGCAAGGCAAACCTTATTTGTGAACCTAGTTTATCAGAAAGCTGAGAAACGAAATTTCAGAAAATCATCTGAAGGTTTCTGATGTTACAGCAGAATTCTCACAGAATCCCTATGCCCTCACTCCCCCCTCCAAGAAAAGTACCCCCACAGAAAACCCCACCTTTGCTACTACTGAACTTTATGCATATTATTTATTGTGATTAAAAAGGTAAATTCTCTTTGATGGCAGATATCAATATTTATATGTATAACATTTCTGAAAGTAAATGAGGTGAGCACTTTTTGCCTGGAGAAAATTCCTGGACTACAGCACAGGGAGGGGGAATCCAAACAGAATCTAGCAATCTTGCAGAGTTGAGGAGACCAATACTAGGTTTCAGAAGGTCAAGGTATCTAGAATTTGTGAAGCATAGTACTGGGAGGAGGCAGCTACACAGAGAAAGAGGTCCTGAAATGTGCATAAGAGACCCCTTGAGACCTGTTGAATATGGTTTGCATGGGGTGAAACTACACAAGGTCCAATAAAGACAACTTCCAAAGAAATAACTATTACTTGGGGCTATAAGACAAAAAATCCCAGAGCTCACACAGGACTGGAAATTTTCTGTGTTCCTTCTAACTCAATCCAGAGTGAAGATACCTGGGGCATTCAGTAGATATCCTAGAAAAGGTATAATTTAGAAATGGGGCAAAATTAGAGCTAAAATAAAACCACTCTAAGCATATGCTAAAAGGTTTAAAGCCATATAACAATTGGATCAAACTAGCCCTCAATTAACTTAATTATCTGCTGGAAAAGTTCCAGTGCTCTTTAAAGAAATACAACAAAATTAATTGCTCAAAAACAGAAAAATCTAGATGTATAGTCTTCAAGAAATCACTAGAAATTTGAAAAAACAGAAAATATAACACACAACCATAAGGGAATAATTCAATAAAAACATCCAGGAATTATAGGATGAAGAAATTGACAGAAAAAAAATATGCCTCTTACGCACAAGATATAAGGAAACCATGAACATGATGAAGAGAGAAATGGAAAGTATGAAAAATAATGCAAATATAACTTGTAGAGATAAAATGTACAGTATCTGAAATGAAAAATACACTAAATGGGAATTATAGCAGATTCCACACTGGGAATAAAAATACCAGTGAAATTGAAGGCACAACAATAGGAAAAATTCAAAATTAAAGCATGGTGGATTAAAAAGTAGTCACTGGATGTTGTCCAGTGACCCATTGGATAATATCCAGTGGTATAATATACGTTTAATTGGAGGCCAAGATGGTGAGTCAAACAATACTTGAAAAAATGATAAAATTTTTCCCAATTTGATGAAGATGATAAAGCCCCAGATTTCAGAAACTCAGTAAACCCAAAGCAGAGTAAATATTTTAAAGACACAGACAAATGTACATCATAGTAAAATTGCAGAAAACTAGTGACAAATATAAATATTAAAACCAGCCAGGAATGCTACATTATTTAAAGGGAGAACCAAAAAAAAAAAAAAAAAAAAAATCCCTTAAGAATTACTTCAGACGTCTATCAAATCAGAAACTATGCAAACCCAACAAAAATCAAGTGACATTTTTATGGGATGAAAGAAAAAAATATTTAAAATGTCGAATTAATAATCTATACTCAGTGTAAATATCTTTAATGACTTTTTCAGACCTTCATTATAAGAAATGCTGAAGGAAGTTCTTTATGTGGAAGAAAAATGACACTAAATAGAAATTCAGATCTGCACAAATAAATGAAGAAAATCAGGAATGGTAAATATGTGTGTAAGGATGAAATATATTTTCCTCATTTGTAAATTTCTTTTAAAAATATTGTCTAGAGCAAAAACGATAATGTATTATGGAGTCTATAACTTGAAGAATGGCAGGATGAAATGGAGTATGTTGTCATAAGGTTCTTAAACTGTGTGTTAGTGATGTAATATTTTAAGAAAGATTATAATAACGTAAAGTACATTGTAAATCCTAAAGCAAAGTGATCAATTTAATAAGTCAATAGAAGAAGTAAAATGGAATAATAATAAAATAAGCTCAATCCAAAAGAACACAGAAAAAACAAACAACAAACATATGGGACAAATTGAAAACAAGTAGCAATGTGGTAGATTTACATTCAATCATATTGATAATTCTATTACATGTAAATGGTTTAAAATGACAATTAATTGGTGGAGATTGTCCAATTCAGAAAAAAAAAAAGGCAAGTCCCTACTATATGTAGTCTACAAGAAACCTACATTAAATACAAATATAGATGTATTAAAAGTAAAAGGATGGGCAAAGAAGACCATCCAAACAATAATCAAAAATAACCTGAAGTGGCTGTATTAACATCAGACAAAAATAGATTTCAGAACAAGAAAAATTACCAGTAAGAGTCATTTCTAAGGATGAAGGAATCTCATCAAGAAGGTATAGCAATCCTAAATGTCTATGCAGTTTCAACATACATGACAAATAGGTGACAGAACTGAAAGAAGATAGAGACAAATTAAAATCTAAAGTTGCAGATGTCTTCTTTCAGTAATTGATAGAAGTATTGATAGTAGACAAAATTTTGTAAGGACATAAACAGTTGAACAGTCAGACTGAACACTGACATTTATAGATCACACCACCAAACAATAGCAGAACACACATACTTTTAAAGCACACATGGAACATTCTCCAAATAGATCATATTCTGATCATTTAAAAAATTCAGTATATTAAAATAATACAATCTATATTCTCTAATCATAACAAAATTAGATTAGAAACAAAAATCAAAAAGGTATCTCTAAAATGTGCCAAAATTTGGAAATTAATAATACTCTTTACAAACCCTGTGTCAACGAAAAAATTATAGCCACTTAACTGCATGAAAACAAAAACACAACATGTCAGAATTTGTAAAATACAGCCGAAGTAGTGCTTAGGATGAAATTTATAGCATTAAATGCTCAAATAGGGAATGAAAATGGTCTAAAACCAATGATTTAAGCTTCTATTTAAGAGGAAAAATATCAAATTAAGCTCAAAGTAAGAAGTAGGAAGAAAATAGTAAAGATAAGTACAGGAATCAGTTAAATATACTATGGACAAACAAAAAGTTAAAGTAACTAAAAACTAGTTCTTTACAGAGATAATAAAATTGCTAAATGTGTAACAAGATTAATCTAGAAAAGGAAAAACCACCAATTACCAATATCAGAAATGATGGTGAGAACCTACAAACAGACCCTACAAATGATAAAAACTTGAGGAAATAGTATAAACAAGTTTATGACAATTGTGACAAGTGTGATGAAATAGACATTCCTTGAAAGACAAAGACAAAAAGAGATACAAGCTTACCCACAAAGAAAGAAAGAACACGAATAGCTTTATATCATTGAATTTGTAGTTAAAATTCTTCTCACCAAGAAAATCTAGTTGCAACTGGCTTCTTAGTGAAGTTACCAAAAATTTAAATATACAATAACAATTTAAATGCAACAGACCTAGAATAGCCAATATAATGAAAAACAAACAAACAAAAAGAACAAAACTGAAGGCCTTGAACTACTTGATCTCAAGAATTACCATGAATTTTCAACAATAAAGACAGTATAATGATTGATATATAAATTAATGGAATAAAACAGATTCCAGAGGTGGATCAACACATACATGCTCAGTTGCCAAGTTAATTCAATAGACTGGAGAAGAATCTTTTCATCAAATGGCACTGGAACAAAATCATCCATAGGGGAAACAAATCTTACCTCACACTATATACAAAAATTAACTCAGTTTGGGTCATAGACCTAAACATACATGCCCAAATTACGGACTATAGAAAGAAAACAGCAGAAAAATTTTATGACCTTGAGTTAGACAAAGATTTCTTAGATCACAGAAAAGAATAATAGACTTAAGTGTAGGAGTTAAAACTATAAAAGTTCTAGAAGGAAATCTTTGTGATCTTGGGTTGGACAAGATTTCTTAGATCTCACACACAGAGCATGTACATAAAAGCAAAAATAATATGTTGGACTTCATCAAATTAAGTTTTGCTCTCCAAAGAACACCGCTAATAAAATGAAAAGACCAGACACAGAATTGGAGAAAATATTTACAAAACATATATCTGATAAAGGATTTGAATACAGAGTAGGTAAAGAACACTTATAACTCAGTAACTAAAAGTCCAACAACTGACAAGAAAAAAACAAGCAAAAGAATTAAATAAGTACTCCACCGATGAAGATATATGAATGGTTAATAAATACAAGATGTTCAGCATCATTAGTTAATAGTGAAATGCAAATTAAAACTACAATGTGATACCTCTACATACATTCTAGAACTACTAAAATTAAAAAGACCAAAAATATTAAGTGCTGGTGTTGAGGTGGAGCAACTGGAAATATACGATGCTGATGATAATGTCAAATGATACAGACATTTAGGAAAACAGCTTAGAAGTTTACTGTCAAGTTAAATGGCCTCAATGAGCCTAATTTTAAAGTCCTCTGAACCACAGTGCAACTCACTATGTATTTATATACTCATCCACTTATTCACTTAACTAATTATATGAGCTAGGATCTCATAATTGGGGCCACTTTTAACTACAACATGGTAAACACAACTTGGTACTGAAAGATCTTACAGTTTAGTTGATTGGCTAATTAATTGGACTAATGGAATACTGTGTCCAGAACTGTCTCTATGGGACCATGTAGAAAGACTGTTGATACCAGATTTATGGGGTAAGGGAAGGCTTTTCAGAGGTAAAGACAATCAAACAGAAACCTGAAGGCCTTCTAAATACTGTGCCATTTGGCTACTGTCTCTCCATGTTTCAGCCCATGTAGCTTTTCAGATTTGTGCCAGGCTACACCCCAAAGCAAGGGATCAGAACTGCACCACAAAATGATTTCCTCTCTAGGAGATGAAGGTAGGGAAATGGACAATGGTATGAACATGAGCTTTATCTCAAGACTAGACATGTTGAGCCTTGGCCACCATATCTTGTTCATCTGTGTGTGCTTAACAATCCAGAGAGTAATTAAATAAAGCAGAGAAGTGCTCTTTGAATAATCTGCTGAATGAGTAATAAAGGGATTGCTGGGCAATACATGAATCGGGAACTGAATCCAGTGGTGATGGGGCATAATGGATTATCTGGGGATCCTGGGTCTGTGAGTAAATAGTAACTGCCACTGTTTACAATGAGACCTAGTTGGTCTGGTGGCAGTGACATATATGGCAGGATGGTTTTTGAGTGCTAGATTTTTCAGGTAAAATTTGTAATGACCTACCTATGCTCTTACTATGGATATTGTTCTCAAATAAATAAATAGTAAGCCTGGAGAAAAGCTTTCTAACACTTTTAAGGCCCTATAGTGGTAGGGAAAGCCCAGATCTCTCCAGATTATTCTTAATTCACCTTACCAGACTGAAGATTCCTTGATATATATTTTTTCTAAGAACACAAGAAATGTGTATTATTTTAAACAATTAGGTACATAGATACAATCAAATAACAGAAGTGTTCTTATTCACAGCAATTGATTTGAAAATAACATCTCTAATCATAGCAATTTGGAATCAATGTAATTCAGATTGTGTTAACTGAGAAAAAAATGTATTATTTGGTCTCTAAGAAAAAATTAGTCATTTCTTCAAAACTGGCTAAATAACCTAAGGTACTGAGGTCATGGAAGTGAAAATAAGGGATTTGGTGTTCTTTTCTCTTTTCATAAATATAAATCTCTTTCTGTTCTCTCCCTTTCATAGTGCTCTTTATTTTTTTCATTTTTTCTTTCCATCTTTATTAATCCATGTCTTTTTATTTCCCATTTTGCTTTGTTCGTATTCCCTAGCCTGTGAAGTTTCCATATTCCCTGTTTGAATCAATGGTTCTTAAACTTGAGTGTACATCACAACTGCTTAAAAGGTTTGGTGAACACAGATGGCTGGGCTACAGCTCTCAAGTCTCTGATTCAGAAAGAGGAGGGATGTGTGTGAAAATTTGCATTTGTAATAAGTTCCCAGGTGAGGCTAATGAGGCTGGTCCTGTGACCACACCTTGAGAATCACTGACTTACAAGTAAGTCATCCTACTGGTAGCAGCCAAGGGAGGTTGTGACTGTTCTAGAATGGGCTAAAATAGAATTTAAGTGGTCTGGAAGACTAATTGCAAGAGAACCAGGCAATAAATCTGCCATCTCAAGGTTAATTGCCAATATTGTTTTTAACCTTGAGATTGGAGATATTTTAATATCTTTTTATAGACGTTCCAGTAGATTATAAATTCAGGAAGTGTATAGTTGTGAAACTTTTATCATTGTTGCCTCTTCCCCCTGATAAGTTCTTCTTCGTGGTTTACATAATCACCTTGTAATCTTTAAGCTTTGCTGAATATTTTCTCCTGAAAACATTATAAAGTAGATATCTTATTATCAAATGGTTCTGACAGCTGAAGAAAATGAAAAGGATTATGTCTGTGTTTAATAGGTCAAGAATGGAAGGGTAATTTGTTGACATAAATGAAAAAAATGAAGATATCTATATTGTCTGTACACTTGGCATTTCACAGGATTGGGACAACACATCTTTACTTGCAGGGTTGGTAGTTAAACCCTTTCCATATGTTTTGCCAAAGCTGAAGTAACAAAGTTAATAAATAAAAACCCTCTGAAAAGTCAGGATCTTCTTATAGAGTTTCCATAAGGCTTCAAAAAATCAGTTTTCTTCTATTTTTTCATACCAGTTTGTGTCTTTCTTCATTTGATGTTCCTGAATTTAATTATGTTTGTGGATTTGCCATCCAGTCTTTTTCTTATTCATACTTGTCTGTTTGTCCTTCTCAGTAAAGTTGATTTCTCTCTTTATTGAAACTCATTTTAAGCTTCCAGGTTACATCTTACTCCTGTGGGCTTTTCGTCCAATACATGAAGGGAGTATTGTGCATTTTGTGTAGCACATTGATACCTGGAAACAATCGGGTCCCTATTAGCCAATTAAATCTGGCAAGATACGGACTGTTGCCCATCTCTGGGACCTTTTGATCCAGGCATGTGCATACCATTTGAACTTAAGAAAATTCTCTACTTTTTCCCCAGCTGTCTCATTGTTTTTGTTGAACAGAGTAGGGGACATAGGTGGCAGGGAACATGGGGGAGGGAGGGGAGACTTGGAAAGAAATATAAGCTGCTCATCCAGAATCTTAGGATGCTTTTCTTACCATTAAAAAGAAAGCCTCTTAACAATTAAGATTTGCTGTTTGTTCTCAAAATGCTTATAGATTCCTTTTTCGCCTAAAATTCAGGTCAACAACTAGAGAGGACCATGTCACAAACACTTGAATGTGTTTGACCATGTGCTTAGGAAAGGGTGGTGGGTGCATTCCAGCCATACCAGTACACACGTTATACCTCGGGCCCTCTTCTGAGTCCTTCAGGAAAGTCAATGGGGAGCTTTTTGTCAACGTGTAGCAAAGAACTTGGCTCTTCGTGTTTGCTTCTTTGCCTTCAGTCACTTGCGTCTGGATCTTACTCTCCTGAACTAAACCTTGGTGAGTCATTCTGCCTTGATTATCCTCTCCTTCTCTTCACTCCTCTTCCTTGGAACACCTTAGTCATTTTTATTTTGAGAGAGTTCAAATTGGTAAGTGGTCCTGCTCCCAGATAGTGTATAAGGGATTGATAAATTGGCATTGTTTAGGGGCTGGCAGATGTTCAGAGATTAGTAATACGAAGAGCATGAGAGGAAAATGAGAATGGAGAAAAGTTAGTTAAAATGTGGAGGCAGTCCTATTATAGGCTCAACAGAAGATATTTAGTCCAAAGAGCTTTAGAAATCCATTCTCAGTTCTAATCAGTTCCATATGTTTTATGTTCACATGTTGCATGAAGGCATTGTTTTATTGGAGACTTCTTAATATCCAGAAATCTTTGTGTAAATGTTCTTCCTTCACTGAGATTTTTTTCTTTTCCTTTTCTTTTTTTTTTTTTTTTGCCATGCGGAAGTTTTGTTTGGCCTGGAGTAAATGAAACTTAGAGCCCAAAAGGCTCAGTTAAATTGAGCTTGAAACTGAGAACCCATGACACTCTAATGAGTGCTGAGCAAAAAGAAGAGTATTTGCTGTGCTTCACCCCAGTGGAATCATCTGACTTTTCTATTTCCTCTTTGCTTTCAGAACTAGAAGATAAAAAATTATGAATATATAAAACTAAACCTTCTGAGATATTAAATTTTTATAACCTGGAACTCTTTAATAACTGATGCAGTCATTCAAATTAAACTGATGTGGGTTGTGAGCAGAGTTTATTGACCTAGTTGCAATGAAATGCCCCAGCACTTCATGTTAGCTGCCAACTGTCCATCATACAAGCACTGCACTTGCTACTGAAGCCATCAGATCTGCGCCAGTTGGCAGCTTTGGTGGCAAAGCCATAGATCTAATGGAGATGGAGAAACCATTGCCCCCTACTCTTGCCCACTAGACCAGTCCCATGCTCAGTTCAGGTTTGGGACAGCTCAGCCCAGGCCCAAGATAAATTCAGCAAAACTCATGTTAGAGGTGCCTGTTTAAGATCTTCAGTGGACTGGAATAGTTACACCTGTCAACTCCCTGCAATAAATTAATCTCCATGTCAACATTAAGCCTGATAGAAAATTCCAACTGAAGTTAGAACCTAGAAATGGCAACATTTTCTTCATTGTAAACTAAGATTGATGTGCAGAAGACATGTTTCAGGGAAAGACTTTGAAGGCTGGCTGGCATTTTAAAATTGGTCTCTGCCAATTGGTTTGGTTCATTCCTTATCATAAACCTTGGTAATTACATTTTGTAAGTCCCTTGAGGCTTCAAGACTGACAGGACCGTGTATAAGGAAAAGGAATGGAAAACTCCCAACAATACTTGAATTCAGCTTACTTGGCTGCATGCATTATGACAACATCTTTCATCACTGTAGTAATCTCATGTAGTGATGTTGGGCAGCATAACAATAAATTGCTTTTATCTTGCCTTTTTTTTTTTTTTTTGAGCTTAAAGATTTCCCTTATAGCAAACATTTTTCTGTAGAAACTACATACATTTTTCTTAGTGTTTTCCTTGGGGGGAAATGTTGGGTAAATTGATATGTTTTTGCATCTATTTGGTATTTTAGATTTCAATGAAGAAAATAAATGCTCACATTTTCAAGGCTTTCCTTGGTTTTAAACATTTACTCACCACATCACAAAACTGCTCTAAACAGTATTCTTAAAAGGAGCTATAGCTATATGCTAAATATGGAAGGTGAGGATTGGGTCATGATGGGAGAACAAGAAAAGGTAGACACGAGATAAGAGTATTTACGCTACCTAAACGATTTTAGGCAAGGTTTTCGTACATATAGTCTTGGTGGCTAATGATGCTGTTGGTTTTTACTGTAGTTATGAAATTGGTCCTGTTTGTAGCTGAGAGATGTTGCTTTGTTTCCATCTTGCTTGAAATAGAAGAGAAATGCTAGTCCATTGTGAATCTCTGTGTTCTTAGAAATAGTGAAAGCAGCATTCAACATCAAGTTAGAGTTTCCTTGTATGAGATAGCCATTCAAATCCTAAAGTTCTTAGCCCAAGGTGAGGAATTAATTCACTGCAAGGGGAACAAGCCTCATAATGATCACAATAGTGTATGTTAAAATTTCCAGATAAAATCGAGTGAGTGTAATAGATTTTTTTTCTGTTTGGACATTTGATGCTTTGGCATATTTGGCATCTGTTGAAAAAGCTTAAATGGTGTTAGTACTATCTCTTAGATGCTTTAAATATGTCACCTTATTGATTCAAATAACAACTCTTGAGGCAAATACCATCATTGTCTCCATTTTTAGATGAGGAAACTGATGAATCAAAAGTTTATCAATTTCTTCAAAGTCGACCAGTTAATTAATGGTGAACACGAGATCCAATCTGGGGGAATCTGACCTAAGAACTCTTGCTTTTAAATGTTGTATTTAGAGTTAGAGATGTGAATGTGGCTAAGGTTCTGTTGCTTCTTTGCAGACAAACCAGTACAATGGTTGTGTTTCTTCTTATAGGGAACTGTCTACTGACCTTCACGTTACAACACTTCACATTATTTCAATGATTTGTAAGTCCTCCTTTGGATCCTTCTCTGAGTGGTAGGATTCATATTGGAGAAACACGACAGAAGGCCTCTCCTGTTAGGTCCCTGCCCCAGTCCTTATCTTCAGACTGAGTTTTGACATCAAGATGACCAGAAGGCAGCATTGTCCCTCTGTGGCCCCAGGGGAGAAGACCCCTGGGAGAGACAAAATTTCCCAGGGAGTTAAGAGTGGTCCCTCCATCCAGATCCTTGTACAAAAGTTTCCAAGATAATTAGTGAGCAATTCTCACTCACAGGTTACTCAGTCTTAGGCCTAATTTGTAAAGTTTCTTTAAAACTTTGGTATCCAAAATGTGGTGCCAGGGCCACCTGGGAGAATGCACCAATGAACATTCTTGGCACCTCCCCCATCCAGACCTTCTGAGCCAGAGTCTGCATTTTAGCAAGATCCTTCAGTGATTCATCTGCACAGTAAAGAGTGAAAAGCTCTACTTGAACGAGCATGAGTGTCTACACTGCTAGGATGTAATCCAAAGACCAAGATCCTGCCTCTGTCAGATATTGGCTGTGTAAACTTGGGCAAGTCACATAGTCTTTGAGCCTCAGTTTCCACATCTGTAAAATAGAGAAAATAACCAACAACATAGGGTTGTTGAAGGATGAAAATAGGGAACACATATAAAGCCCTTGAAATGATGCTGGTATAAATTGTCAAATGAGCCTGCTCAGCTTACAAGTCAGGCTGACCCTGTGCACATGTGACACTTTGTGTCAGGGTGATCTTCAGGGCAAGGACTACCCCATGCTTTTAGTCCTGTCCACGGACTGCATCAGGGCAGCATGGTGTGGGCAACAGTGGAAGGGATGTGTGGAGTGGTTGAGGGTCACATGTTCATGATGGCCCGAGGCCTGGAAGCTCTGCTGTCAAGGAATGTTCTGGAAGCAGGAGAAAGGTAGCCAGAGTTCAAGTAGACTTCCTTTAGTTTGATTTGTATATTAGCTTTATCAGTATATTAGCACATGGGGTTCATCACACATCCAGTCCAAATCCAGGGGCCTGTCCAATGTAAGAACTGCAAAGGGGGGACTTCTCTGGCAGTCCAGTGGTTAAGACTCCGTGCTTCCACTGCAGGGGTCGTGGGTTCGATCCCTGGTTGGGGAACTAAGATCCCACGTGCTGCGCTGTGCCGCCAAAAACAAACCAACAAAAAGGGAAAAAAAAATCCCCAAAACTAGGGGAAGTAACTTTGGACTTCCCTGGTGGCGCAGTGGTTAAGAATCCGCCTGCCAATGCAGGGGACACGGGTTTGAGCCCTGGTCCGGGAAGATCCCACATGCCACGGAGCAACTAAGCCCGTGTGCCACAACTACTGAGCCCGTGTGCCTAGAGCCCACGAGCCACAACTACTGAATCCCATGCGCCTAGATCCCGTGCTCTGCAACAAGAGAAGCCACCGCAATGAGAAGCCCACGCACCGCAATGAAGAGTAGCCCCCGCTCGCCGCAACTAGAGAAAGCCAGCACGCAGCAACGAAGACCCAATGCAGCCAAAAGTAAATAAATAAACAAATTTATATCTAAAAAAAAGAACTGAAGAGGAGAAACATAAGTCAGCAATCAAGCACTTAAGACTTAAGAGAGAGAGAAAACTAAGAAGGTGGGAAAAAGGGGGTGCTGACCACACCCAAACTCTGAAATAGCTTTGAGGATGTTAATGCACCCGCAAGAAGAAGTGTTCCACAGGCAGGTCTGCCCCCCCACTGCCTGCTCTGGGGTGTGCAGGTGAATGCAGGGCTGGAGTGGGGATTTTCCTATTGTCACTGATGGGCCCAGGGCACATTTTCAGAATGCATTATAAATACAGCACTTCCTCAGCGTCCCTCACTGTGGTCACACTTCCTGATCAACACGGGTTTTGTTATAATAGTTTCTTACTGTTGACAGAAATGTAGTTGGCGACCTCAGGCAGCCTGCAGCTGGACCGAGAGCCAAAACAAACACACCCTTGGGCTGTCCTAGTTTCAGATGATTGTAGTTTTTGAATATGTGCCATGGCAGCCTCCACTTCTATCAGTGTTATTATTTCAATTTATTGTTAAACCTTTTTATCATTCTAGTAAAGATATACATTCCACGATAGGACAAGGGTTAGCCGAGTTCAGTGAAAGAGGAGAAAATGCAAAGAGAGGTGTAAAGCTGCCGAGGGCAGCGCTCTTTACCAACAAGGGAATTCATGACCTCTGAGATCACCTTTCCAGTGTCCTGCAGCCGGAGTTGTTTTTCACATTATATGGGCCACATGAGCCACTGAGTGTGAAATATGCCAACATGACCCAGAACTTACTGGTTATTTTTCTCCACCTGGTTTTAATTCTGGTCACCAACAAGTAAAATAAAATTAATAAAAATAAATAAGAACCTACTGTATAGCCCAGGGAACTCTATTCGGTGCTCTGTAATGACTTACATGGGAATAGAGTGTAGAAGAGAGTGGATATATGTATATGTATGGCTGAATCACTTTGCTGTACAGCAGAAACTAACGCAACATTGTAAATCAACTATATTCCAATTAAAAAATTAATTAAAAATCAATAAATAAATGTAAAAAAATAAATAGGGCTTCGATTTTTTTTCTTATTTCCATTATTTATTTATTATTTCCGTTTCTATTTTTTGTTTTGATATTTCTATGCCTTAGATATTAATGTGAACCCTTGAGATTGTGGCAAACAGAGTGCCTCACAGTCTGTTTTATTCTCTCTGCCTGCCTTCAATCTGCTTTCTCATCCTTTGCCCATCTCCTGCATATATTTTTATAACTTTAACATTTGTTATCTGCCTCGGGCTGTTAAGATGCTGGCTTCTCTGATCAAAAGGCGAGGTCACTTTTTAATCTTCCTCATTTGCATCTTCCTTTGAACTGGCAACATTCTTTTGAGCTAAGGAGCTGTGAAGACACGTTTATGAAACTATTTAATTCTATCATATCCTGCTCTGGGTCACTAAAAGGGATGTTGAGAGAACTTGATAATCTCTCTCTAAATTTCCCAAATGCTAAAGAAGTAACCAAACTCTCGGTATCTCATAGACAACCTTAATTAAAGTAAATGGAGATATTACCAAGCAACCAAACAATTAGTTCCCTTTTGACCCCTCAAGTTGGTTGTCTCCCTTTTACTCTATGTCTTAACTTAAATGGCCTAACTTAGAGAAGAAGCAACCATTCCATCCCCTCCCCACACCCCTCCTCCCACCTATGACGTTTGTCAACATTGTCAGGGTATGCGTAGTTAGATTTTTCCTTCCGAGTTCTGGAGTGACGAGCAGAGCAGCAGAGAGATGACCTTTCTTCACCAACTAGGGTCTCAGCTGTCTCAGCTAGGGTCTCACCTCTACTGACCATCAAACTGGCCCCTACCTATAACTCATCTGTGAAGTTGCCAAAAAGGCATCTATAAGAGAAATCTGCCAAAGAACTCAGAATTGTTTCTTCCCTACTATTCCTTGGGATTTCTGTCACATTGTCACAGAAACCTTTCCCTTTTGTTCTTTAACTGGCAGTTAAAGAACAAAAGGGCTGGCTGGCTGGCTGGCTCTTTTTTTTTTTCTTTCTTTCTTTTTTTTAATCTGGAAGAAAAACAGTCTTGGTAGTACCTAGGGGCCTCAGATATGAGGAGGACAAAAATCCATAATGGAAACCATCATTAGGTTTGACGGTTCTCTGGGGGAGACTGAAAAATATTGGCAATTACAGCATAGTGTTATAAATGCTAGAGTAGAAGTGTGTGTGAGGTGCTCTGCATATACATTTTGTTGAGGTTTTTTGAGCTTCCTCAAAGGTCTAGGGCAGCGCTGTCCAATACAGCTTCCCGTGGTGATGGAGATGTTCTGTGTCGGTGCTGCCGTACGGTAGCCACCAGCCATGTAGGCCTCCTGAGCCTTTGAAATACGGATAGTGCAACTGAAGAACTAAGATTTTGCTTTTTAAATCTAAGTTTTAATGAATTTACACTTAAGTTCAAATAGCCACACATGCTATTGGCTTGTGTATTGGACAGTGCATTTTCAGAGTGTCCGTCATGTCAGACCCTCTTGGTAGCCCATGTTTGCATCTCATTTCCTGGAATATATGAAGCAAATAAGCATACCAGCATCACCAAGGTCATCAGTGAGAAGCCTCTAGACATGTACTTATCCTTCCTTTAGGAAATCTTCCCACAACTGAATGCTCTCATAGCAGTCACTACTTACCCCCTCTTGGCATTAAAATTGCTGATTTATTTATATTTCCCCACTAAACTGTACACTCTGAAAAAAAGGGATTGTTTTTGTCTCATTCACCAGTGTATACTGAGTGCAGACTACAATGCCTACCAGAGAGGTATTTGAAAAATACCAGTTGAAAAATAGTTTTCCATATGGATCATTCATAGGGTAATAAAATGTCAAAGCCAAAGGGGCTTGTGTTATTGAAGCATTCCCCCTGTTGCCGACCCTAAATCTTTTTTTAGTTCTTCCTTCTGGCTGGCGAAACCCAGTGATGTTGGGGTGTTCATGCCTCCCCACTATGACTCAGTGAAATGTGGCCCTTTCTTCCCAGCTCTACGGGTAAATCCTGATTGGTAGAAACAAATCACAGCTGTCTGGCTCAATTCCCTTGGCAACAATCCATTTAAAGGTGAACATGTAACCTAGTTCTGATCAGTAAGATGTGAGAGGTTTCTTCGGGGAGTCGTCTGGGGAAAGGTTGACTCTTAAAAGGAACGTAAGAAATAGGTGGCCCATCTTTTGCCTCTAGGTATTCCTGTGTCTGGATATGAAACCTGGAGCTTCTGCAGCCATTTTGTAAGCACTGCGGGAATTGAACTGAGGGTAGACAGTTGGGACAGATATAGAGTCTTTGATGTTGAGCTTCCTAACGGACCAACCCTGAAATCTGCCCAATATCTGCACATTTTTGTTATGGGAGATAATACGTTTCCTTATTTTTAAAGCCAGTTGAATTAGGATTTTCACATGGCTCGACTGGGTCCTCTGCAAAGCTGTAATCAAGGGGTCAGCTGACACTGTGTTCTCACCTGGAGGCCCCTGGGGAAGAATCCAGTTCCAAACTCACGTGGTTGTTGGCAGCATTCAGTTCTTTGAAGGCTACCTGGGGTCTTCGCTTTTTTGCTAGCTGTTGGCCAGAGGCTGCTCTCAGCTCCTCGTTGTATGGCCTTTTCCGTGTGTCAGCTCACATCTCAGCTTGCTTCTTCAAAACCATCAAGAAAGAGTTTCCTCAAAGATGGCTTGTTGTAATCCTTTGTATGGTATCATGTCCATCTTGTCACCTTTGCTGTGTTCTGTTGGTTAGAAGTAAGTCTCAGGTCGTGCCCAAACTCTAGGGCAGAGGATCACACGAGAGCTTGATCATGAGGCCACCCTAGAGTCTGTTTGCCAAACCTCCTTATTTTAAAGGTGAGGAAATAGGCCCAGAGGGATGACTTGGCTTTCCAAAGACACAGCTGCTTGGTTGAAGAACTAGGAGTAGATACTCCACTTTTTAATTTCAAGCCAGTACTTAAGCCACAAGCTGGCTCTGTGAAATTATCCATGTCACTTAATCTTTTTGAGCCTCAGTGTTCTCATTTCTTTTTTTTTGGTGGGGGTGGATTTTATTTTATTTTTTTAAATTAATTTTTATTGGAGTATAGTTGCTTTACAATGTTGTGTTAGTTTCTACTGTACAGCAAAGTGAATCAGCTATACGTATACACATATCCCTTCTTTTTGCATTTCCTTCCCATTTAGGTCACCACAGAGCACTGAGTAGAGTTCCCTGAGCTATACAGTAGGTTCTCATTAGTTATTTATTTTATACATAGTATCATTAGTGTATATATGTCACTCCCAATCTCCCAGTTCATCCCACCTGCCCCTTCCCACCTTGGTGTCCATACGTTTGTTCTCTACATCTGTGTCTCTATTTCTGCTTTGCAAATAAGATCATCTATACCATTTTTCTAGATTCCACATATATGCGTTAATATACAATATTTGTTTTTCTCTTTCTGACTTCACTCTAATTTCTAAGACACGGTTATGATATCTATAAGAAATTATTTTAGAGAGTTTCATATAGTAACATTTGTATTGAATATGTACCTGTCAGAATTTCTGCAAATATTAGATGTTAAAAAATGTTAATTACTTTATGCTTTCTTCCTTTTTCTACTGTATCACGTAGTCTTGTTCTCTTATCTCCTTAGTGGGGAAGGCTAGAATGTTTGGCTTGTTGTGTTTTAATTTTGAGTTTTAGAATGTAATCTGTTAGGTTGAAAATTATGGTAAGCGAGGTTTTTTGAACCATCTCGGGAGTAAAGTTCCAGGTCCGGAGTCAAATAAGGATGCTTTATTTAAAAGGTGCTAACATAACTGTGTCTTTGCTTTGGCCACAATCTTTGAACTTAAAGTCAAAGCAATTGTATTGCTGAACTGAGCTCTGGGGGCTTCCTCCCTAGCATTTTGGTTTTAGCTTTTTAAATCAAGGTCAACCAGCTCCAGTGGAGGGCATTTTTTGATGCCAGCTGGTCATCATAAATAATACACCAATAACTGCTTTAAAAGGAGGATACAGGCTGAATGGTTAATGAAAATTCTTAAAGTGGTGCTGTTATGCTGTGATTCTTGAAATGAAATTCAGAAATTTCCATGGGTTCAGGGTAAGTTCACTCCATAAAGTCTGCATGAAAATTCTATTCCTTTTCTCTGACCCATGCTGAATTGTTTTATAGCAGAAGGTCAGTGGGTTGAGTTCTTTTTCATGACACTATCAGCCTGCTGTCCTTTGGGGACCAGAGTCTTTAATACACCTGTGAACTGTCATGTGTGATATGAAAGTAATGTCTCATGATAGACTTTGACAGAGTTAAGAGCCAAACTATTGTCCCTTTATTTATTAAGTTAGGCTCCTGAGGAAGAGATGTATATTAAAAATGTTTCAACAATATCCATGGACATTTTTCCTAGGTTCTTAGTTCCATGGTGCCATTTTGGCCTTTACTGGAAATCTGAATTGCTTTAGCTAAAATGATTTTGTAGTCTTTGTCTTGTAATTATAACAAAAACAGCTTACTGTTATTGAGATCTGACTATGGACTAAGCCAAGCTTTGTTCTAAGTGCTTTACAAGTATTAAGTCACTTAGTTCTCTCAAATATCAATACTTTGACATAGGCACTACAATCCTATGAGGCATGTGTTTTTTTGAACAGATACAGATACAACATATGCCACCAAATTATATTTGTCTCTTATTTTGTCATCAAAATGCAAATATTATTCATGGTATTGCAGGATGGAGGCACATCTAGTCTTCTTACCTGTACTTGTCCAGTGCAACATCTAACTGTTTGATTTACCCTGGCCTTTACCAATGTAGGAGAGCCAAGGCATTCAGAATCATATAGTTTATTATGGAGACTACCCCAAGCCCTTGAGGATAAGGACCGTCTTACATCACTTCCTATTTTCTTGCCCCTAAATATTGTTCATTAAATATTGTAAAACTGGAATTGGAGTTAATATAGATATGCCTTATGGATTATAAATGATTGTCTGATATATTGTTATGCTACAGATTTACTCATTATGTGTCAATGTTTCGTACGTAAGTAGAAGAAGAAAAGAACGCTTCTTAACTAAGATTTAGTTGAACACAACAATTAAAACAATAGTGTACAATGTTCAGCTCAAAGGGCCTATGACTATGTATCAGTAATTAATATATTTTAGCATCCTTACTTAGTTTCATGAGCTTTTAGAAAGGGTGAACAGTTTGTTCTGGCACCAATAGCACTGTGCCTCCTTTTCTCAGCTGATTTTTGTCATAGGAGAGACGCTCTCATGGTTTCTGTATCACACACGGATGTCCTATCACCTATTTTTATTGGATTACCACAGATTAGAGCAGAACTGTAATTCTTCCCCTTGAAGAGTAAAAGAGGATCACATGCCTCTAATTTTGACTCTAGAACAACTACCAAAATATTTTTTTCTTTTTTTTTTTTCTACATCTTTATTGGAGTATAAATGCCTTACAGTGTTGTGTTAGTTTCTGCTGTATGAGGGGATATGGGGATATATGTATACATATAGCTGATTCATTTTGTCATACTACCAAATTTTATAGTTTGAGAAATCACATTTTAATGGCAGGCTCTTATGAATCAATCATCATCAGGATGGAAAAAACCAATAATATTCGACTTTAATATTCTGTGGCCAGCAGATATTTTGAATAAAGAAGTTGTTTAATGATGAGGGTTTTTTAAGCTAACAGCTATGACTGATACTTCAAAGCTACCCAATGGTTTTAAGTTGATGCCAAGGTCTTTCTGATGTAATAGTCTACTGAATTACACTTGCTTTAACGTATGTTAGCATCCTCTAGAAGCCATATAGAAACTAAAATCCAGTGTCAGAAATCTTTTCAAGAAAATAATATGCATGTTATTTTGAGAATTATTAAAAGAATCTAGATCCAGCAGAGCCTCAGAGTTACGTCTCAGTAACTTGATAAGTTCCTTTATGCTCTTCACTGCCAGAATAACTGGGTAACAAAGAACAATGGATTTAGTTGGAAAGTTTTATTTCTCCCATGTGCGTGAGTGTTAGAAACACAGAAATGGATGTGATTCTTTGCACTGCATCTTCATAGCCAATAGACAGCTGATGTTTTAACTGAACAGATAGGTTCATAGGTAGCTTGGGTGTTAACATGTGGTGACATTTCCAATTATAGCCCCCTAATGGACAGTAGAACTTCTGATTTTTTTTTTTAAATTTACTAACACAAAACAAAGGTCTCTTGATGTCCATTTCTTAAAATGTCTGAAAGAAGTTGCAAAGTAGTTGGTGTGCAATATAACTAAAGGAAAAAAATGTACTGCCTTAGATAATCACAAAAATATGTTATACTTAGAACAATCAAGGCATATGTATTGTGGGAGAGATCTGTTGTCTTTCCAAGCCTTATACCTGGCTTTGCTTAGGTCTTAGATGCCTGGATCAAATTAGTATATCCCAGGAGAAATCAGCAGGGCTGATTATATTCTAGATTGAAAACTCCTGGAAGAGGCTTTTTGACTTGGAGTCTAGTTTGTCTGGAGCGGGGCAGCTGGGTACCCAACTCTAAGGATTTGCTTAATCAGGAAGTCAGACACAGGCATAACAATCTGGGGAGAATTTAATTCCAAATTTCTAAGTGTAGTTTTAATTTTTAATGTGTAGTTCCATATTTGTGTGTGTGCATGTGTATAAACTTTTCAAGAACCAGGCTGAGGAGGAACTCTGTACACTTTAATGGTGAGCTACTTATATTTGTCTCTATATGGGACATTATGGTCATTAACCCTATTTCAGTATTTTTTCCTTTGAAGTATACTTTAATTTGCATTTCTCTATGTTATATTTTGCTTTGAACTAATACCTATAGGTGTAACTATTTGGCATGCTTGTTTGAATTCTAATAGTTAATTAACAAAGTAAAAAACAAAGATGAGTGTTTAATTTATGTCAACAGATTTATTAGAATTTTGGCCCGAAAACAATCATTTCTTTGATTTTAACCAGTATTTGTCTTTTTTTTTTTTTTTGAGGTTTTCCCATGGAAAATTTCCTAATTAACTAATTAACCTATTGACATTTCAAGTTAAATTTCCACCTGAAGCATACTATTATAATTACAGAAATAAGACTGGTTAGAATTAAGGGGTAACCTTTACATTGTCTAATAATAAAACTGTTGGAAAGATGGCATCCATTATTTGTTACCATAATTCTCTGTGCATATGCACTGAGAGAGTAAGTTCGGGGTGTATGTTAGCCAAGTTAGGCAGACACAGAAATATATCCACAATCAACTGATAAACATTTGTGTGTGGAAGCTCTGTGTTGGTTTACATACAGTGGAATCAATTTCCATTGGCAATTGCTAAATTTTCAGCAGGAAATTGCCAAGGGTGTAGGGTATAACCTAACTTTACAAATTGTTGATCCTCCCCCACCCCAACACTTTATCATTTCTCAAATTCAGCTTTTAAAATTTTTTTTAATGAAAGCAGATTTACAAAGTTTAGACACCATTCCACTTATGGTTTGAAGTTTAGCAGCATTAGAATTGCTGGGAAAATAGGTTTTCATTATGAAATTAAATCTACTTTCTTCCATACAGAAATTAGACTTGCTTCTGGTTTGTGGGCTAACATCTAAGTAGTAAAAATGATCTGAAGGTATAGTCTTTAATTTGACAAATATGTAGGTCTTTTGAATAAAACCCTACTAGATAGCACTTTAAGTAGGATTAACTTCAAGTTTCTCTGTGGACATAAGACAAGGAATTCATTAAAATAGATACTTCAAACTCCTTGCCTAACAAATGAGAGTAAAATTAGAGCAGCAGTCCATACCTTAAGCTCTCACGGATACATGAATGGATTTGTCTATAAAGTTTAGGGATTCACAAGATGGCACAGTACAGGAAGGCCAATTTCTATCTTTGATGTTAGAAGGCAAAGAAAGAACTGAAGGGAAGAAAGAAGTATGGGAAAGAGAAAGTGGTGCATCTGCCTCTTCCCTGCATAATTCTATTCACAAAAAAATATTTAATTCTCTTACCATGGCTTGCTGATTTGAGGTTACTTTCAAAAGCCTTTTATTATTGTCCTACCATGGGCACAGTAGAATGGGCAATGGACAAACAGTAAAAAAATGGTTTCCTGTCTTCCTGGCAATTCAGTAGACTGGGAGATCCATAGGCCTGTAAATAATGATTGTATCTTCTATGGTTCCCGTATTTCAAGATGAAACATCTCTTGTGAAGAACACAAAAATGGTTTTGGAAAAAAAAAAAAAAAGAGGAAAAACAAAAGCAAATACTGCATGAAAATGGATTTCTAGTATTTGAATGAGTGAGAGCAGATGAAATTATCTTCCACTCTTGAGGTCATCCCAGGAAGCTGGAAGCTCAGAGTGTTAAAGGCTCACGGAGTCTACCCCACAAAGAATGTCAATAGAAGAAGATGAGCTACGGGCTCGGGCTTGTAAAGTAACCAAGCCTTTGTCTAGGGACTCTAGGAAGCATTAGCATTGTGAGAAAGGAAAACATCAGTTTGGTTTTCAAAAGAACTATGGCAAATTTATTTGTGGCAAATTAATTCTTTCTGGCAACCTTTTGCATTTCATGATCTAAGCCCACTAAAACTTTACTTTTTTCCTAAGCTTCGTATACACAGTCAACATTTACACTTATTTCAAATTCAAACAAAATTGTCCAAATTCTGAAATCTGGTAGTTTGTCAAATTACCCTTAATTTTTCTCGGTATGATTTTTTTTACTGCCCAGTGTTTTAGAATAGTACATGTCTATTCATCTCCTTTAAAGTTTGATATCTGTCTCTGGTAGAGGCTTGCGTATGTGTGTGTATATTACCTTTTTTTTAAGAATAAATGAACAGGTATTCTTGATCATATATTTTTTAAATGTTTAGTAGTTTATATATTAGAAATAGCAAAGTTCTTCTGTATACATGAGAACCTGAAAATTTCTTCTGATGAGAAAATGAGAGATTTTGCATGTTGAACTACTCTAAGTGATTCTGAAGCACTTATTTATTGGGGGAAAAAAAAGACTTCATAGAGTTGGATGAATCCAGATGTACTTTCAGATTGTGAAACAGCTCAGGCTATTATGTAAATGTTTGGGTTGCGGTAGAAACCATAATACATTCTTCCAAAAGGCATGCTCCTTCCCTTTTCAACTTATGTGCTCTTTGAGGGAAATTTAGTACATGTGTTTATGATTCATTTACACTTAACTCATCACAGTAATGTTTGCTAAGAGCTATTGGGTATCCAACAAGGTTCTTAATCTATGTGTATTTCATTTTTAAGGTTTTTTTTTTTTCTCCTTAGAACCAAGAAGATGCATTTGGTCAAACCACTTGAGTTTTTGCTTTTTTAATTTTCCAAAACTTGGAAACATTAAAGATATGTAGTAGATTCAAAGTAGCAAGATACCTGCTTTCTCTTATTAAACAATTACTTTCCTAAGACTTATTTCCTAAAAGAAATCAACTCCTAAGAAATGAACTTTCTAGTGTTGTTAAAACAATTAGGTTACTACAGAATGACTAAAGCTTGATGTGTTGAGTGGCAGTAATTAAAGAATATAGTGGCGAGGCTTGGCCAGTTAGAAGTAATATTTCCTTTGCTTTTAACAAACACATTTAAAAAATAGTCTAGTATGATGACATAAAAGAAATAGTCCACTATGATGACTATAGTTAACAATACTGTGTTGTGTACTTGAAACTTGCTAAGAGAGTAGATCTGAATTGTTGTCACCAAAAGACAGAAAAAAAAAAAAAAAAGGTAACTTTGTGAGGTGATCGAGGTGTTAACTAACCTTATTGTTGTAATCATTCCACAATGTATACATATATCAAATCATCACATCATATACCTTAAACTTATATGATGTTATCTGTCACATATCTAATAAAGCTGGACAAGGAAAGAAAATAGAGAACAAGACATAGGCATTTTGAAAAGAAGGCTTGATAAGGCAACAGAGACGTTACTGCTCTACTTAGAGTGACAAAAACTCAAGGAACACATAAAACATAGTGTTGTCCAAGAGTATTCTCTAAGGAAAAACAAGTGCTTTTAAAATACTTGACTCAGAGAAAAAAAGATACCTACGTCGCTCTTTAGTTTACAAGTAATTTCTCCTCTTAAGACTTTTATGAGATTGGAAAATTATAGACAGGTGGATGAATTTTGCCTTTTCTGAAGGGATGGGAACTTTTGTGATACCAAAATTCAGATTTTACCGTTGTTACTCCAAAGGAGTGAGGGGAAAGTGTTACTAAGAGAAAGGGAAGGGAAATACCATGAGATCAAGGAGGTAGGCAGGAATCAGTCAGTGCAGTCCCCTTCGGGCTGTGAGAAGGAGTTTAGATTTGGTTTTAACTGTGATGGGAAACTATTTGTGGATTTTAGGCAGGGGAGTGACATAATTCAGTTTATGCTTCAAAGATCACTGGGCTACTCTATGGAGAATGGATCACAGAAAGGCAATGACAGAAAAAGCAAGACCAGTTTAAGAGGCACCTGGAGTAGCAGTTCAGAAAGAGATGATGGTGATTTGGCCTATGGTGCTAGCAGCTTGGTTAGAGAAAAATGAGCAGATTCATATTATATTTTGAAGACAGAATCCACAGGACTTGCTGACGGATTGCATGATGGGGAAACAATAAAACCAGAGGCGACTCCTTGTCTTGCTTTAGCAACCTGGAATATGGTAGTGTCATATCCTGGGAGAAATGGGTGTGGTCATAGGGGTCATTTGTTTTGGTTTTGCTAAGTTGCTATGTGGGCTATTAAGATGCCCATTAGATAGCCTCGTGTAAATGTCAATCAAAGTGTAGATAGTGGTAATGTGTATTAGGTATTCTCAATAAATATGACTGCTGTCGAAAAGTTTCTTAGATATAAGTATTCCTACCTGTACTCTCTACCTGGACTCTTCAGATGTTTTAATGAAAACCAGGACATCTAAGTGGTCAATATGGATAATCCTATTTGAACTTTTCTTTAAGACACATCTTCTTAAGTAATATTTTCCTAAACCTAAGAGAGAAAGAATTAAAATCATCTACCTGCTGTTTATTATTTGTGGAGTACTGTTAAGTATTTTATACTTATATTAACTGTTTACTGTTTGCATATAACTCATTCCAAAATCCCATGCTCAATTAATCCATTTGTTACAGTTATAGAGTTCTTTGGGTGTTATTGAAAATAAGTATCTTTTTAACACTGCCACACACCAGATGGATTTATTAAAATGTTGTTTGTTTCTAAAAAATGTACACATATATTTATATGTAAAATATAAATTTTATATATAACATACATATACATGTAAAAATACATATTAATATTTATGTATAGATATGTATCTATTACATACATTATAGCTATTTCTGACCCCGCCTCCAACAATCCCTAAGTTTTGTTTGTATATTCTCAGCCAATCAGTACTTCCCAGGATTTTCTGAGTTAAGTATATTTTGTAAAAAAAATTTTTTTCCTGTTGTGGTCTCTCCTTCTGCCAAAGATTTGTGTTCTGGCAGTTTTGATCCATTAACTGGATAAAAGTAATAGTGCTGGACTTACAACAAAGAGATTAGCATTGTAGCTGTTAACAGGCGAGTCTCCTAATAACTTGAAATACCTTTAAGAAATGGTCCATTATGCAGAGGGGACAATCAGTAGGCAATCAGGGACTAATACAAGTTCGCTGACATTACAGAGTGCTTCATTTCCTATCACTGCAGCCTGGAAAGATGTGCCTAGCATTATATGGAGTATAATTGGGAGCGCCTATGGCCAGACAAAGTGCATTCTTTTAGGGAATATACTATCGTGACACCACATAGAGCTAGGTCAGTTAGTGATTCCATTTCTAGGGACATATGCCTTGTGCAAAATGAGGTGTTTATTTGTACGCATATATTCTGAACCGAGTGAATACCAAATAAACCCAAAGTAAGCAGACCTGGTAAGCTTCCATCTCATAGAATGGTTCTGAACACATCTTGTTATGTGTAAAAGCTCTCTCATGTTAAATGAATTCATGCAGGACAATGTGTTGAAGCAGCAGCACTCAAGTTATTTTTTTTTTCCATCATGATACACAAGTTGAATGATATGTACTTAGGTAACACTTTCTGATGTGAAATTCCCAATGTCCTAGCTGAAACTCTCCCACATTTCTCCTACTCAAGAAAAGTTACGTATATGAGTGCAAGTACATGGTAATAAAAATATACAGATACTCTCATCCTTGCTCTAATTTGTATTAAAACGTGTATATCATCCACTAACTTTGATTCTTTGTTATTAATAATTAATTGCATTGAACACATCTCAGAGCTAATGGCTGTCTTGATGAGTGGTTCTGAGATTCTAAGTACAGCAAATCCAAACACTTTAATGATCCATGCGTGACATCTCTACCCAGAATCAAACCAACACTAAGCCTGCACTTTCCACAGTCCACTCTTAGGATGCAGCTTTTTTTATATTATAAACTTTGGTAGCTATTCTTTTATATCCTTTGAGTTGTATGCCACACTTAGAAAGGTTTTCCCTTTTCCAAGATTATATTTTTAGAAACAGTGTATGTTTTCTTCTAGTACTTTTATGGTTTACTTTTTTTAATGTCAGTGCTTGGCACCTCTGCTCTAACTGAGCTGTGGAGAAATCCTATCACAGCTAGCTACTTTGCTGAAAATAGCTCAAAGACTTTTACCACATATTAAATCTAGAAACAAGGGTTTGCAGACTTCAGAGATAATAATCAGGTTTTAGAGCAAGAATATGCTGTAAAGATCACCTAGTAAAATGTTTTCATTTTCAAGATGGCAAAACGGAAATGAATGTAAAGAATGCCAGCATAGGGACTTCCTTGGTGGTTCAGTGGTTAAGAATCCGCCTGCCAATTCAGGAGACACGGGTTCGAGCCCTGGTCAGGGAAGATCCCACATGCCGCGGAGCAACTAAGCCCGTACATCACAACTACTGAGCCCATGTGCCACAACTACTGAAGCCCACGTGCCTAGAGCCCGTGCTCCGCAGCGAGAAACCCATGCACCAAAACAAAGAGTAGCCCCAGCTCGTCGCAACTAGAGAAAGCCCACGCACAGCAACGAAGACCCAACACAGCCAAAAATAAATAAATAAATAAATAAATAATTTTTTTAAAAATTAGGGAAAAAAAAGAATGCCAGCGTAGTAAAATATCTTACTTAAGGTACTGCAGTATCAGGTGCCAGAAGGAACATCTCTTTCCATGCTCATGAGGTTACTCTCTTATTTCATTCAGCCCTCTGCTTTACCATAACTTAATGAGCAAATCATGAACTAGGCATCACATGATTCTAGTTGGCCACATTTATTGATCGTCTTCTTCAATTTAAGAGGATAAAATGTACTCCAGGCTTTTAAAGCTTTTTGGAGGGGAGGGTTGGGAACCTAGTACATCCCAAGTGTCAGATTGCACATATTTTACTTCTTGCCCAGATTCAGAATATTGTCACTGTTTATTATAAAGTCTAGGGTTAGTTATAAAAATACCCCTTAATGTGAAACAAATCTGGCTTTATTTAGCACTTGTAAGAGGTTGAGAAGAGGAGGGTAAAGAGTTGAGAACCCATCCACTGCCTTTAGCAACATCACAGCATCCTAAATGAGCAGTATATTTCCCTGCATTATTCTATAGCCTTACTGGATTAACAAGTCAGCAAAAGGATGCTTTCAGAGGGAATTGAGATTTAGTGAGATGTAAAATGCAGAACTCAGTTTTCTATGACACAGACCTTCTCTAGTTTCATCTTGTTCTCATGCATGTAGATAGTTATAACTATCGATTATATGGTCCATCTGAGGGAAACCCATGAAAAGACTAGATCTGCTTCTTTGGGGAATACACTTCCTTTGTAGAGACTGAAGATTCATGGAGCCCTGTCTCTGAAATATTTTCCTTGGGACCCAGTATTTAAACTCACAAAGCTGCATGCAGACAATTCTTAACAGTGATTATTGTTTTAAAGAAACCATATTGCCCAACTGACACCACCCCCTTCCGACCATCTCCCTCCCAAAAAAAACCCCTCACCTTTCTCACTCCGTAGTAGCATCTCAGACTGTTTAAAAAAATGACAGTGGGTATAAATAGTAATCTAATTATAGTTAGGGGAGATTTACAGCTCTAATTACAACTGCTGTTAAATTTCAAAGGAACTGACATAAGCAATCAACACTTCCCATACAAGAATCCATCTTGCTATTATAAAAGTACCTGCCAATTGTTTGTCAGTTGAATGACATACAACACTGCATACATTATCTCCAGAATTAGTGATACTGACAGTTTTGCCATATTTAATGTATGTAGGCAGTATGATGCAAAGGCAGGGAGCCTAGGAATTACTCAACCCGGGACTACCTCATTGCCAATATATGCATATTTCATCAAGTGTATTATCATCAAAGGCATTTTTAAAAAATTTAGCTCAACCAACTACATATTTAGAACTTCTGTACGGTAAAAATGAGCATTCTGAAAAATATATACACATACACTCACAATCTATTAGACATCTAGACATACATATATATACATACATATACATAACAATTATATATTATATAATAATTACAAGGTATTTGATATGTGTCAGTGTTGAAATTTTATAACAGTCTCAGAATAATCCTTTAGTGTATATGCTGTTGTATCTATTCTTTTGGATAATTTCTGTTATGGAATGAATATTGTAAATCTTCTGGGATGAAGCAGACATATGTGCTTTTACAAAAGTTTGCTGGTAACTTCTACAGGCTGAGGAAAATTGGTCAAACCATATCTCAGCCCCTACCTTCATTAACCTTTCGTAGCTGGGTACACTGACCTCCACATCTGAGGCCTCAACCTGACCCTGGATTCCTGAACCATCTGGACAAAGCATATCTAATTCATTCTAGACCAGGTGTCTAATGGGACTTCACATTAGTCATGCTCTGCCATCTGGAATTTGGGGTCCCAGTGCAAACCATCCGGCATCCTGTGATGTTCTCTAACTCAGTGTTCCCTGCTTCCCTGTTAGGGCTCCTCCTGCCCTGGAGATCTTAACCAGGGGCAGGAACTGTGCTAATAAATTTCAGCGCAGGGGTAAGGTCCTGGTGTCCTGTGTTCAGACCAATTATGATAACTTGTTACTAACATGTTACTCACACACCACTCTCCAGAGATGTGTTATCAATACATTCTTCCAGCTCCTTAAAACCTGATACTTTGTGGTCTGGAAATCCTGGTCTGACTATTAGTGAAATCAGGATTTGTGTTAGGATTAATATTCGGAGAGTACAAACCAGTGTGGGCATATCAGTTGCTAAAGTAGTGAGATACTTCCCAGCAGTTAGTAACGAGCTGTAGATGCCAGGACCTCCTCTTACCCTCAAGTGTTCCTCATTTCCCTCAGCTATTATGGCCCCTCTCTCGGAACTCCCAAACATGCATATTATTCAGCAACTGAAGAGTGGGACCCTGGCACCTCAGGAGACATACGGGACACTATTTCGGCTCTAAATGGTGTCCATTCTTCTTGGTTGGTGGTCATATCTGTTGTGCTGTGTCTGTTCATATTTTGAATATTACTCCTGACTTAGACCTTGCCATTTTGTCTTTGATTTAGACAAAATAGACAGCCCTCTATTTCAGGCTACAGGGTGGGTTTTCTGCCAGATCTTTTCTCCTTTTCACTGCTTAGGTTCTCCCTGTTGCCTTGAGAAATCCGACGACCCCTACCTCACAAATGATGGATTGATAGTTTCATTTTTTAAGTACTTTTGTGTTGTTTTTTTTTTTTAACACAGCTACGGACAGCACAGCTTTTAGTCAGTATAAAAAGAATAAAGATGCACTAGACTAGCAAAATGAAGGAATTTTTAAAACCAGGGTTTGGCAATGGCAATGCAGCTTCACTAGATTGTAGGTCAAGGCAGTTGGTCACGTCTCTGATTCAGTGACATTTGAAAGACATAATTACAGTAAGACGGCTGCATTCATGCCAACATGAATAGTTTTTTTCCTTGAGATAACTGATCCCAAAGGGTGGCAGGAATTATTTTCTTATGTATTCTACTGGCATTTGTTTTGTCAGAACATAACAAATTATACATAAATCCTGTTTTATAAATGGTATGCTGTGCTTTAAATACAGTCCAATATGTCATTCTGTCAGAGATTAGCAATAGCAAACTGTTTTGTTGATTGATTCATTATTCTCAGTGCCCAATTGAAAAAATTATTACCGAATATGATGAAAAATCTCCTTTAAATGAATTATTTACATAGTTTACACTGAAATAATAATAAAGGTGTTTTTATTTTTTGCATGTTAAAATTATTACCGAGCCACCGACATGTCTTCCTCGTCACCCTGAGAATTCCCTATAGCATTAATGATGTATTAGATAGCTACATAAATGGTGTTTGGTTACAACTAATGTGGAATTTGTGTGACAGCATGAGTTACTTTTTTAATAGCACCTGGCATCTTTCAGGAAACTCTGCAGCTCTAAGTCACCTCAAATTTCTTGCTTGATATTTTATTCCCATTCATTTTTATTTTAAATGTCTAAATGCCCTCACTGAATTAAGAACACACAGCTTTCGCAAACCCAAACCTTGCTGTGTACTTGCTATGTAGAAGACTAAACTCAAAGATTACATCTAAATGACACCACTGAATCAGAGACAGAATTAAGCCCACATCATCACTGAATACTTGACTTTTGTCTTTTTGGCAGCAAATAACTTGGTTGTCTGGTTTTGAATAATTAAAATAGTAAGTCCTTGCTTGGGTTTTGCCTAGCCAATTCCTTTAGGAATCCACAGTTTTAATTCTCTGAGCTGAAAACTTATCACATTCACCTTATTTATGGTTTCCTGGTCAAGATTTTTGTTACTACACCTGCTGAACTCTAGGCTAATTACCATGAATTCAAAAATATGAGTTTTCCTGTATGTAAAATTTTGGCCTAGCTTTTCCTTTCTTTGGTCACAGAACTCTTTCCTTTCAACTCAGTCTAAGCAACACTAACTGTGGAACTCTTGTGTTACTTTCTGTTCTAAGAGGCCAGATAAGGACAAAAATTTGATCTGTCTGTGTAACAAGGCATGGAGTTCCCTTTTATCTCATTATGGATTAGGCAGTGATCCTTTGATGATTGGGTAAATACCAATATGGATCGAATGAGTCCCCATTTTACTGATTTGGTTTCAACTCTGAAACCAAAGAAGAAAATCTCCAAAACAGATGACCTTGAAGGGCCTTTTTAACGTGCTTATTCTGTTAGTTTTCTAAAGGAGCTCACTCTCATACTTCTTTCCCTCCGAAGAAGGAGTCAGACGGCAAATACATTTTGATTCTCATTAGCTCTTCAGCTAAATACTACTTTTAGCCTAAATAAATGTTTTCACAAAATTTAAGGTTTAGAAAGAGCTGTTGAATTTACACTAACAGAAAGAAAGAAAGAAAGAAAGGAAGGAAGGAAGGAAGGAAGGAAGGAAGGAAGGAAGAAGGAAGGAAGAAGGAAGGAAGGAAGAAAGAAAAAGAAGAGAAAGAAAGAAAGAAAGAAAAGGAAGAAAGAAAACACCTTGTTTTGAAATCTTTTAAACTGTGAGTATGAAGGAATGAACTTCTCACAAATGCCCTGAAGAAAGCACTAAATCTAAGTCAATAGAATTCACTGGAGAACACTTGACACTAAATAGAAAGGTCGGGGCATTGGACAATAATCTGAAAAGAAGTAACTTGAGAATCCTAAATCCAGCTGGACACCCTGTGATAGAAAGCCCCAAATGAGTTGAAAATAAAATTGAATCTGTATTAGAGACAAATTATAGACCTTTCCTATACATCTATTAAATTTCTGGGCCGAGTGTTAAAAGTCTAGATATTGTTTTGCACTTTAAAAGTATCTTTCTGACAAAGACAGAGTCCTTAGTAAAAGTCCAATGAATGAAAAATTTCACACTGGAGACAGTCAATATATTCTTGGACTAAATTTACAGGACTCATCTTAAGAGAAAAAGACCTGGACAGTTGAAAAATGCTCTGTTTTCAGATGAAATAGAAGTCCATTTTTGTCATGTTTAGGATCTAATTTAATTCTAGAAGTATACCTGAGATGTAAAATTGTTACAAACTTTAGAATTGTTAATAGCTTTGGTAAAATCTTATATTTTTATGCTTAGGGTGAATCGATAAAAATAATTTCATAAAAAGAGATTCATCCTAATCTCATTGCCAACACTCAAACCTGATTTCATAAAAATTAAATCATTTACCTTTTCATCCCTATCAATGCTTGTCTTGAACAGTTTTACATATGTATATATTTATATATATCCATACATACACACGCATACATACATCTCTTAGGTCAAGTTCCTTGGCAAACAAAGACAAGATCGGCAAAGGGTTTTTAGGGGAGTGTTCTTAACATTTTCTTTTTGACCACGCCATGTGGCTTGTGGGATCTTAGTTCCCTGACCAGGGATGAACCCGTGCCCCCTGCAGTGGAAGTGTAGAGTCCTAACCACTGGAGCGCCAGGGAATTCCCTAGGGGAGTGTTCTTAAAAACACCAATTGTTGGGGAGTGAAGGAAGCAGTACTGGGCAGATAGAGGAGTTGAGCTCTGATACAGACATAACAGAGCTCTCAGTGGAGCCTTTAGGAAGCTCTGGAACTGGGATCTCCCTTCAGAGCTGTCCTAAATTGAGGCAATAGACCTTGCCTTTGTACCCTGCATCAACCAGTCATTGGTCATGGGCTGCCCCTGGCGAGGGTGTATCATCTTGGATGATGCAGTTCTTTGCCTGAGGGCAATTCTCAGGGAGAGACTCAACTGTGAACCGCCAGCACCAGACACTCTGGCAGCTTTGGTCCTCAAAGGGTAACTGGGCAACGTTTTCATCCACTTCCTTTGTAAAATAATTTCATCCCACCTGAAAAGAGTTTCTCCAGTTCTCTGGTTGATTTCTTTCACTTAGGAAATATGTAAGAAAGGTCAAAGATAGGTCTGTTGTTTCTGGACTGAGTTGTTCGCGATATAAATGTAACACACGGGGAAAGACATAAAGACTTTTGAGGATTAATGTATTCAAGGTCTTGGTGATATCAAAGAATGTGGAGTTGGGATATTAAAAGGTGTGAGATGGTTGTCAGAAGCAGAATGCAAAAATCAACATTGTGGGGTGTTTAGAGTTTAAATGAATTATTAATGATAAGACTGTAGGGGCTTCCCTGGTGGCGCAGTGGTTGAGAATCTGCCTGCTAATGCAGGGGACACGGGTTCGAGCCCTGGTCTGGGAAGATCCCACATGCCGCGGAGCAACTAAGCCCATGAGCCACAATTACTGAGCCTGCGCGTCTGGAGCCTGTGCTCTGCAACAAGAGAGGCCGCGATAGTGAGAGGCCCGCGCACTGCAATGAAGAGTGGCCCCCGCTTGCCACAACTAGAGAAAGCCCTCGCACAGAAACAAAGACCCAGCACAGCCATAAATAAATAAATTAAAAAAAAAAAAAAAAGAGACTGTAATTATGGGAATGAGTGGCTGATGTAGTATACAGAACAAGATTTTTGGGGGAAACAAAGTCAAGGAAGAGGCTAAGGAATTGGAAGGATTGTCTACATAATATTGAAATCACCAAGAATGTTGACAAGGGTAGTCTTGTAGGGAATGGCAGCTGACCAACAATAAATATTTAAAGGAAATGAGGAGGGGTGTTGTGTTTGCAAAAAGTAGGTATCTTGTGAGATTCAAAGCTGGGGTCTTATAAGAAGGAAGGAAAATGATGTCCACGTGGTAATATATAGCAAAAGGGACATCAGGACCAGTGAAGTAAGAGCCACAATAGAAGAAGTAGCCACCTCTTGAGGCCATGTGTGAGGTAATGCTTGGTTCTGAAAATTAGGTTTTGAGTAGAGTAAAAAGATGACATTCTGAGAAGTGGCTAAGATAATAGGGGATGTTGCTGATGAAGTGCCCCATGTTTCAGTGGAAGGATTTCAAGAATCAGGAAGGAGTGGGAGGTGCCATCAGAAAAGGTATGTAAAAAGCCATATAGCAGTGAGGGTTGGGGGATGAGGAATGACCTGGGAGTCCTGGGCTGTTTGTGTGACTGACATAAATAGGGATTAAAGTCCTGATGGTCCCAAGGCAGACAATAGTGGTGAAATTGTGGGCATTGGAGAGGAAGACGAGTTAGATTTTGGCAGGAACACGGAGAGATCTGGAGCTTCCCCTAGTATGGGACTGTAGCTAGTGGAAGGGCACATTTTTGATTGATCTGTTGTAACATCTTTCTTTTCTATACATTGGACTCAGAAAGAAGATGGAGGCATTGATAATAGTGTAGACACAAAGTAATGAAGCTCTAGATCATTCCTCTCTGTCCCCACGAAGTCTGCATATCATTACCAGGTTAATCTTTCTAAAACTCTGATTTTATGATGTCATTTTCTTACTTAAAACCTTCATTAATATCCTGTTTTTACCCATGTAATATTCCTAGTTCCTTCACTTGATATTTAAGACCTTCTCTAAAATGTCTCAGAACTACTTTTCATTTCTCTTTCTTTCGGTTTATTCATTTACTATTTACCTATATTTATTGAGCACCTACTTAGTGCAGACACTGGGGGTACAGATGGTGAATATTCACTGCCCCAGCCCTCAGGATAGTCTTTTTGTTGCCCTAAATTTCTAAATGACATTGCACTTGAGACCACTATTCCTGACCTCCTCCTCCCATTACCAGCTGAAGAAATGTCACACGTACTCAAGTTTGAGCACTTGCTTAAGGTGTTTTTCTGCCACGACACCTCTCCCATTCCTCTGTATTTACTTATAATTTACTTATGCTTTAATGGCGAGCTCAATTTTGACCTCCTTTTCCAGAGAATATTACAATCACAGGAAGATCTTCCTTTCTGAAGATAGCATGTTGTTTTCATCACCAGCACAAATCCTAACACTAAGTATTTTCTCACTAAGTATCTGTTGTTGAATAAATAACACCTGCTAATGCATTATATAATATACTCTAGAAAAACTGAGTTAAACAACAGGAGTGTATCTGTTCACATGTTCCTTCTTTCATTCAAAACTCACCCATTGAGAAACTATTATGTGCCAGATACTGTCTTTGCCATAGGGGATCTTTTAAGCCGAGATGTCTTCTGGTTCTTCTACCTGACGAGTATCTTTTTGAAAGTCTTTTAAAACATTTTAATAAAAATAGCAGTTGACATATTCCTCCAAGTAAGATTATTAAGGCATGTTTAACATTTACACAACAGCAGATTTCCATTTGGAGATGGATTTATTTTAAAATGTCCTGTATTAGTTACCCACAGCTGCTGTAACAAATTACCACACATTTAGTGGCCTAAAGCAACACAAATTTATTATCTTACAGTTCTGTCGTCCAGAAACCCGAAATGGGTCTTCATGGGCTAAAATCAGGGTTTCATAAAGCCTTTCTGGAGGCTCTAAAGGAGAATCCATTTATTTGCCTTTTCCAGCTTCTAGAAGCTGCCCACTTTCCTTGGCTTGTGGCCTCTTTCCATGTTCAGTTTCCCTTGTTCATATTTAAGAAGTTTGTGATTACATTGGGCTCATCTGCTTTATCCAGGATAATTTCCCATCTCAAGGTCAGCTGATTAGCAACTTTCATTACACTACAACCTTAATTCCTCTTTGCCATGTATCCTCATATATTCACAGGTTTCAGACATTAGAATGTGGATATCTCTGGGGGCAGTTACTCTGCCTACCACGTGCTCTTTTGGAAATAAAGCATCAGATATCATCATCGTGGTGGTGTCCAGGCTTCTGAAGGTTTGGCCTTGGGCTGCTTCTCAGTCAACCTTGATGCTTCTGCATTTAGAAGTAAGGGTGAAGGTTATTGAAAAAGTCACCCACCAGCCAGCACTCACTTATGCTTATTGCAGATTGAATATCATTTGGACACGAAACATTCAGTATCTAGTCTTCCAGGTCCTGTTTAGGGAAACAAGTCCTATCATAGAATTAAGGACCTTTTGTCTAGATAGAAGAACTTCAGAGAATTAAGCAGAAAGAATGCTTGAGGGAATTATACTAGAAGAAGGAAATGATAAACTTGGCAGTGAGACAGGTTGTGTCTTGGTTTACTTACTGGAAATCATTCATTCTCTCTTAATAAAAAATTATGGCAATTCTCTTCAGATGAATAGAAATGGGAATTTATCTGAAATTAGAAATACTATACTTGTACGATGCTCTATGCATTTCAGAAGAGGATTTTGTGTTGTTTGGCTCTGCCAAGCCTTGAGCCATACGTCTCCAAAGAGAAAAGTTTTTTAAAAAAAGGAAAAGAAAATTCACTGAAAGACTGAAATGAAGGAAACACCCAGGTCAGGAAAAGTAACTTCATACAAGAGATATTACAAGGCAGACAATGGTATTTTTTGTTTGTTTGTTTGTTTGTTTGTTTTGATAGTAACATTTAAGATATATATTTTTAAATTTTTATTGTAGTATAGTTGATTTACAATGTTGTGTTAGTTTCAGATGTGCAGCAAAGTGATTCAATTATGCATTTACTTATATCCACTCTTTTTTTTAAATGAATTAGTCTCCAGAGAAAAGGGTAGTTGGAAGCTTCTTTAGTAAAGCAGAAATTGAGTGTCTAACATGAACATCAAGATGAAAATCTACTATGTGTCCTCTATACGGAATTAGCTAAAATCTATTAAAAATTAATATGTATATTATTAAAATGAAATCTGTTTAAAATATTTGGAAGCTCTGTGGCCAGTTTATCTAAGGATGGTCAAACGTATACAGTTCTTTCCTAACATGTATTATACATGTTAGGAATGGGTAAACTTTTTTCCTATCAGTATTTTTATCATGCCAAAAAATAGAAAGTGATACACACACACATAAAATTTTCACTCCAAATTTATTTCCTTTGGCTTTTTTCCTTACAGACATCATCCCTTATTGTTTCTTTCCAAAATCCCATTTATGAGACCATTTTTTCCAAGCCACATTAAAAAGTTAATTGTGCAGAATATCTTTTACTTTTCTTACTTAAGGCTTTATCTTTTCATTATGTTCATCAAATACTGGGGAAATATGTGTTGTGTAATTACAGAATTCTTTTTCAAACTTGTGCTTAATCAAATTGAAGGTATGCTTTTAGAAAACATATCTTAGCATTTCCAAGGTTATTGACCTTCATTTCCCTTTGGAAAATGTAGGTTAATTTGAAAGTTGTGGCATTGTGGGATTGAAATGCAGACAAAATTTGTAAGGACACCATCTATATTTCAATTTGTTTATTTGGTGTGTTCATTTTGACCAACTTGGACACAGTTTGACCCATTCTCCTTGCCCTGGCAGCAGTTCGCGTTTTCATAAAGTTGAGTGTGATCTTAACACACTGTTCTTACTTCTGACAGTGTTTTCAGTTTTAACATCTTCAAGAGCACATTCTTTTCCCTGCACTATTGTATCTAGTCCTGTGAGGAATGGAGACACCATGCTCACCACCTGGATTTTGTTCCTTAATGACAGGCCCGTAAAATCGTCGAGCTGGAGAAAGCCTTAGACTCTGTAGTCCTGGGAGCTCTCTGAGACTTACCCTCAGTCCTTACCTTACTCTTCTCTGGGAAGAGCAGCAGCTGCTTTCAACATGAATTTCAGCGTAACTCTACCCAGCTGAGGAGGGGCTTTCTGTCCGGGAAGCCACAGAGGGGTGTCCAGGGGAAATCTGGCTGGATTTCTGCTGGTCACATCTTCTCCCTGGGCTTAAAGGTGGGTTTCCTTCACCTTCCCTAAGAATGCAGCTTCCTCTCAGTTCACCGTGAAAGGAGGCTTGGCCAATTATTTACACCCTCATGCAGGTAAATCATAATGCATATTGTGATTAATATATATCAGAAATGGAATAATGTTGTAAATGTGATATTCCAACTTTTGGTCAAGATCATATGCATTTTCACACAGTTGTTTTTTCTCCAAACTGGTATCAAGGATAGATAAAATGTGAAAGGAGATAATTAAATAGATAGAGTCAAGGCTTAGAAGATGTGATAGTAACTCCATGGACCAGAAGTGAAATAGAAATGTAAAGAGTGAGGAGTGAAGGGAAGAGTTTGCTGGAGTCTGTGTCCCGAAGTAGGCAGTAGGTCTGGGAAGTTCTGTTCACAGTGAGCCTGAAAGTCTCAGAAAAAAGGGTTCTACAGCTCAGCTCACAGGTGGAAACCAGGACCTAACAGGGGCTCTGGTCCTCAAAGAGCACCTTATCTCCTCCCTGAAGTTATGTAACAGGCTGAAACACACTGCTGCCAAACCGCTGTAGATGATGGAGCTGGTCTAGGTGACCAGGAACTAAAATAGGTCAACAGGTGACTCAGTAGTGGGTCCTGAAATGTCCTCAGTTTCACTGTAAAGCATATACTTCAACCCACCATTCTAAAACCAGCTTCTGGAATGAGGACAAAGAGATGAAGATGGGCAGAGATAATTTAAAAAATAATAGCGACATCAATAAAACCGAGAACTCAGCAAGAAGAGAAGTGAAAATAGAATAAGGATATAAAAGAATGGGACAACAGAATTGGAGGACTTGATCTTACAGGCTCGATTCAATAGATATGTGATACAACACCCACTCCCATTGAAGAATATAAAATACTTTTTTGTTTTTTAAAAATTTTTATTGAAATATAGTTGATTTACAACGTTGTATTAGCTTCAGGTGTACAGCAAAGTGATTCAGTTTTATATATGTATGTTCTTTTTTTAACATTCTCTTTTATTATAGGTTATTACAAAGTATTGAGTATAGTTCCCTGTGCTATATATAGTAGGTCCTTGTTGGTTATCTATTTTACATATAGTAGTGTGTATATTTTAATCCCAAACTTCTAATTTATCCCCTGCCCCACCTTTTCCCCTTTCGTAACCATAAGTTTGTGTTATATGTCTAGGAATCTATTTCTGTTTTTGTAAATAAGTTCATTTCTATCATTTTTTTAGATTCCACATATAAGTGATATCATATGATATTTGTCTTTCTCTGTCTGGCTTACTTCACTTAGTATGATAATCTCTGTTCCATCCATGTTGCTGCAAATGGCATTATTTCATTCTTTTGTATGGCTGAGTAATAATATTCCATTGTGTATATATACCACATCTTCTTTATCCATTCATCTGTCGATGGACACTTAGGTTGCTTCCAAGTCTTGGCTATACTTTTAAAGTACACATGGAACATTTGTAAATATTGGCGCCATAACAAATCACAAACAATGTCTTGACAAATTTCAATGAATAGGTATCATGCAATCTAATGCTATAAATTTCACAATAGAATTTTTAAAATCTTTCTATCCTTACTTTACTGAATAAGCTATCTTGTGAGGCTCTTGTGGGAGAAGGATAATCAGAAGTTGTTATAAGGGATGTAACCAAAGGAATAAAACTGATAGTGGGTTGACCAATGGTGAGATCTGAAGCAGAGAGATCCATTTAGAGAGATATTGAATTAATCCAATTCCAGGTAAAAAGGGATTTACACCTGGTGTGATGGGAGAAAGGTAGCTTACTACAGCAGTAGAAAGACTATAGACCTCGAATCACACAAACCTGTGCTGACTTGGAGCTTCATCGATAACTTATTAAACCTTTCTGAGCCTCATTTGCCTCATGTGTAGAATGAGGTTAACACATCCTACTTTGCAGGGTCGTTGTAAGGACTGGTGATAATATATGTAAACACCTTTGCAGTTTCTGGCACATAAAATTACTACCCAGCAAATGTTAGACTGGTGGTCATGGGGAGTGAAAGTTAGGGTGTATGATGCTACTATGTGAAAAATAGAATGAAAATTACTTAATAATTGATTGCATTTTTGAAGTGCAGAAGATTAAAAGACAGTTCCAGGGGCTGTAGGAACCCAATATTTGAATAAAAGTTGAAATCAGATATGTTTTCTACATAGTTCTAAACCTCTAGGTGTTCATAAATGTCTAGATAGTTAACTCATTGTTTTTTTAGCTTTTATTCACACATTTGGAGTCATGTCAACAGCCCACAACCTACAAATCAACCTGGCAGTTATAAGATTCCTATTTTGACCACAGCTAAGACTTTTAAAGAATTAAAAATAAATATCATGCATCTAAAATTTTAAATCTAAGTATTTATTTAGTGTTTCACCATTTTCAAATTGTACTCGGTGCACAAATCAGCCTCAGGTCCCTTTATAATTGGCACATGCACTTTTCCTTGAATCCAATGTAAATTTAACTAAATTGTAACTCACTTCACTATTAATAAAATTGAGCTTTATCTGAAGTCCAATCTTTATGTTATTTTCTATGTTTTTTAAGTAATTTGCAATAGTATAAAATTATGAATACTTTAAATCATTAGTCACTTTTTAAATAAAGAATGGAAAAATTAAAGATCTTGGTATTTAAAATCCTTTTTTTTTTTTTTTGCTGTGTGGCATGTGGGATCTTAGTTCCCTGACCAGGGATCGAACTCGTACCCCCTGCATTGGAAGCATGGAGTCTTAACCACTGGACCACCAGGGAAGTCCCTAAAATCCTTTTTTTACTGAAATAACTTTATGATTTATCTAACTTGTACATGGGCTAGAACAGAGATATTTAAAAAATTTATTTTTAATTGAAAGCCATGAGGGGAAAAATTATGAACCATGAACAGAAAACACAAAATATATGCGATACTACAAATAAAAAGTATATTCATGTATTTTAAAATTATGTATCACTAGTTAAGTGGGAACGCCAAAAGAAGATGGAGAACCAATCAAATAAGCAAGTAAATAAACGTGATAGATAGGGAAGTATGGAAGAAAGATTTAAAGATTTATTGCAAAAATATGAAATAGAGAACTTTGTAACCCTTATAAAAAGGGAAGCAGAGACACACCTAGTTATAACCTTTTTTGATGTTAACTCCCATGTATACTATACTTTCCTTCTCATTTAAATATCTCTATATCGGTATCTACTCCCATCCTTTCTAGATGCTGAAGGCATGATGTCCTCTCTCCATTTCAGGAAATTCTAATTAGCTGCTTCTTTCAATCATGTCACCTTCCTTCTGTTTATGAATTATTCAAAAAATGTTCCCTTTTTCTAGTATCTCCGGTGTCTTCTAGAAGTCTATGTTTTGAGATACATTGATGCCCCCAGTAGCTGCCATCTATACTATGTTTTGCTTTCTTTACATCATAAAATGTTTCAGTGAGCTTAGTACATCTGCTGCTTTTATTTTCTTCGTATCTGGTCACTTGTAAATTCTACCACTCCAACTAAGCTTAATTCTTGGTGAGCAACAATAATCCAACCAAAAAATCCAATGGTCTTTGTTGTCTTTGTTTTCTCTTAGCCTTTTAATAGTCTTTGTTTTCTCTTAGCCTTGTTTAAGAAGATGAGAGGTAATCATACGAGATTACCTTCATCTAAATTTTATAAAACCACAAAATTCTAGTTCTTCACCTAACCACTCAGATCTCTCCCTTTTTGCCTCCTTCAAAGGTTTATTTCCTCTTTCCACCCTGCCACTCCTTCCAAACACAGATTTTATGACCCTTTTTTTCTTGTTTAATATCTACTTAATCACAGAAATCTCACCCACTTTCTCCAATTTTGATCATCACTTTCAACGTAATCACTTCCAAAGATCCAAATTTAACTCTGACTTTACCTGCAGGACACCTATCTAGTTTCGTACTTTCCCACCTGGGTGTTTCTGTGCCCCTGAAAAGTTAACATATCTGGAAGCAAACTCCTTGTCTTCTTCTCTAAGCATAATGACATTCCTGAGTTCAGGAGACTTAGAAGCTGTGCTTCAGTCTGATTCCGACACTCTTTGGATCAACTTATCTAATCAGGCAACAAGAATAATCTAGATTTTCTCTTCATTGTGCTTCTAGAACATTTAAAAAATATATTCTACCTCTATTATTATCATCTGAATTCAAGTCTTTCCTTATTTATGTAGTATTGTGATAACTGCTTAACTTCAGTCTTTTTCCCAGGCAGTAATTCATCGGGAATACTCTTGTCAGACTGGTTTCCTAACACATATCACATCATTTCCAATGGCTTCTCAAAGGACTATATACCTACTCCTATCCTGGTATTCAATACCTTCTATGACCATTTTAGCTGTGTCTCCCCACTCCTTAGCACACTCTGCCCTGGCTTGGGTATTTTGTATGAACCAGGCATGGCTTATACCTCACCCACTCATGCTTTGTTCTTGCTATTTCTTTCCCTGGAGCCCCTTCCACATCCTCTCTGCCTATTGAAATACTTCAACTAAGGATCAGCTTAACCAATTTTACCCTCACTTCCTTCTTAAAATTTTTCCTGACTATCTCAGCCCAAATTATCCTCCTCTTTTACTGAGCACCTCTAGTGCATTCTGTTGTGTATTGTCTCTCTAAGTAGACTATAATGCAAGAAGTAATACCTGGTATTTTTTATACCCTTCTGTTCCTGGGAGAGTGCTTTATCCCATACTGGGTGATTAATAAGAATCTTTTAACTGATTTTTCTGATTGGAACTTGCTCATCCAATTATGTCTCCTTCCTCTGCAGATTTCCTCTCTAAGACTCAATTTTCACTCTCTTATCCACATTTTCCAAAAAAAAAAAAAAATATCAAGTGTGATTCTTAGCTATTGGAAAACAAATACTACTCTTCTTAAATTGCTAGGTCAAAAGGTGTCAATTAAATACCATTGAGGTAAGCTAACTGACTTTCTACCAGCCAGCTACGTGATTTTTTTTTTACTGATAAGAGCCATTTTGTGGGCCAACCAACCTCACTTAAGATGACATACGTTCAGGTTTGCCTGGGACAGTTCTGTTTTATGCCCCTTGTCCTGGATTAATGATGAATAGCACCCCCTTTCACTCTCAAAAGTGTCCTGGTTTTGATGATAAATTATATGGTTACTTTACCTGTACCGCCTCCTGTAAAAATGATTTTTTAAATAGAAACTAAAAGGAAACACTCTGTAAGATTTTAACCATGTGTCATTGAAAACTCCCCTCCAATAAAAGCCCACAAGCGTTTTTATTAATGAGCTGAATTTTGTGATTTGGACGGAAAATGTGTTTGCTCTGAGATGGCCTCACAATGTTTGCAAGTCCCATCTTAGATGATGTTCAGTGAAGTGTGAGGATGGGCTGAGGTTTATGAATTTATAATAGGCACCTCACTGGGAAGGGCTAAAGGCAGAAAGTTGTATATGATGAAAGAAAACCAGAGAAACAGCTTTCAAAGAACATGGGACCAACTACCCTGTGCTTGACCTGAGCTACTGCTCACTGAGGAGAGGAAGCAGTTTCTAAATTCAACTGAGTTCAAATAAGGGCATAGATGCTACAAACCAGGGATCAGAGAGCGAAGATGGGTGAAGCCAGGGACCTGTAAGCAGAAGGAAAGCACCATAGCTGGTATGCTGGCCCGAACGTCAGGGGAAATTTGGCTGCACAGGTTAAAGGAATCAAGACATTGTTTGTATATTTCCTCTGAGACATCATGGCTCTTAAAAAAAAATTCTTGGCAATGTTTCAGTTATACTACAGAAATCTGCTCAGTGTGGGTTCTCAGATTTCAGCAGGGGATTTGCTGTCAAATGTTTTGGTTCTGATTCATGGCAAATTTTCACATCATTTATAGGCAACTTTCCGATTCACTCAGAGAACATATATATACAGGGAGTTGAAAAGGTATGTTTTCAAATCTTAAAAGGAAAAAGAATCATTTCAAAATCTCCTCTGTATTTATATACAAAAAAGTCAGCCCATGTACTATTGCATTCCTAGAGAGGTCTTCAGTTCCTCTTAGTTGGAATGCAATGTATATGTAATGGTTTGTTTCACTTGTAAAAAGAATAAATAAATATGCAGCCCCACTACATAAAATCTTGCAGATATTTCATGATGGTTTTCAGAAATTGGGCTCCTTAATACTCCATTTGCTTTGTCTAGAAGCGTGCGGCAAATGGGCTGTTGTGACATCTCAGCTTTCTTTCGTTATTCTTCTTGGTGGATTCCTACAGACAGGCTGCACTTGCAGTCAGACTTGTGCCTCCTGAAGTTGTCAGTTCTGGTCTGAAATAGCATGACTGAGGGTTCATTTGTTTTGTCAGAGTTCAAAAGGGCACCTGAGTTTTATCTCCTGTCCCCCTCCCTTTCCTTGCTTTTCAAAATAATTCTGCAATGCCACTTCGCGTTTGGCTCCGACTCCTGGGCTTGTGCACGCTGGTGGGATGAGGCTCTTCCTGCTCACCTTCCCAATGGAAGATGCTGAGGCTGGAAGGAATGGGAAAATGAAATTTGAAGGTATTAATTTTTAAACTCCCAAACCAGTTGCTGTACCTGTCACTTTGGGCTTCTGAATTTCATTAGTGTTGACAGAGATGAATGACATGTCCTAATTGAGGGCTCGCACCTGCAGCTTGACAGCACTGGCTTCTTTATTAGCAGGGGCATGGGGCCTCACTCCCCATGTCTGATGTCCTGAGTGGCAGTCACCATCTCCACGGAATGCGTAGCTGGAAGAGGGCAATGCACCTGCAAGCCAACATCCGATGAAAATCTCTGCTTCTTTCTCTATTCCTTTCTCTTTTCAGCTGCTCTCTTGCAATCCCCTTACCACTAATACATTGAAATACTTCCACCTTTGTAAGCCCCATATCACATAAATGGAAGAGTAGAGAGTGAATGAGGACAGGAGGAAGAAAAATAGTGAGAGAAAAAGGAAAAGTATGATGGGAGAGAGAAAACAAGAGAACAAATATTTGAGCTCATTTAAATGAAATCTCATGATCTTTATACTATGTTCTCAGGTCATTCTTCTGCTCACATATGGCTACTTTTCAGTTTAATCAGAAGCAATAGCTTTGTGTTAACATTATGTCCATAAGTAAGTACAGTTGAATGAATGCAAAATTCACTCACACCAATGAATCTGAGTTATCTGTTATGACTTTATTTAACTAAAGCTATTCTTAAGTGAGATCAAAAGGGTTCAACTGATTATATTTCTATCTACCATTCCTTACAAGTACAAACTTACACATACTTAGTGTGGTCATATATAATACACATTTATACAACTAGCCATACTTGGTATGCAGTGGACATTCAATAACTGCTCATTTGCTGTCTTTAATAAGTGAGATTAGTTCCACAATCCATGAATGAAAATTTGCTTCATTAGCTTAATACATATGTTTGAATATATGTATACATGTTTATCTCCTAACGTGTTTTACTTGAAAACTTAGAATATTTTAAAACACAGAATTATTTAACATATTTAATAATAAATTCAGTTATTTGGATTTTTCCATAAGCTATTCTGTAGCTATTGGGTGGGGGGAGGGAATAGCAATTAAGAATATTTGACTCAGATCAGAATTTCAGATGTATTTTTGCCACTTATTGTGTATGTGATCTTGATAAAAAATCATTTAAACTACAAATTAGTAAGAAAAAAATGGGTAATTCTATAGAAATATGAGCAGATATTTTGAATAGGCACTTCCCCAAAGAAGCTATCCAGATGGCCTATAACCATCAGGGAAAGTCAAGGTAGCATCATGATGCAATACCACTACACAGACAAGAGAATGGCTAATATTAGAAAGCCGGCCAATACTTTACATCAACTCTTATAAATTTCTGGTGGAATTTTAAAATGATGAAACCACTTTGAAGGTATGTATAGGCATATTCATATAATCCAACAATTCCAATTCTAGGTATATGTCCTAGAGAAATGCATGCATATATGCGCCAGAAGATAGGAATAACAAAGTTCGTAGAAGCATCATTCAAAACAATCACAAGAAAAAAAAAAAAAACAATCACAAGGTAAAAATAATGCTAATATCATCAATAGGAAATGGATAAATTATGAATTAATGAAAACGACTGAACCGCAGTTATAAACAACACAATCAATGGATTTTCATCAACATAAGGTTGAACCAAAGAAACCAGACATATATGAATAAATACTCTATGATTTTAATTATAAAATGCCTTAACTGCATTGTACAAGAAGGGATATTTAAGTAATAAAGCAATAAAATGTTTAGTATAAAAGTTGAGATAGTAGTTATCTTTAAGGAGGAGGAAGGAGGTTGGATTAAAAGGAACATTAAGAGAGTATCTGGGGGGCTGGTAATATTCTATTTTTTGACCTGGGTCGTACTTACCTGTACACTTCTATTTTGTACACTTTTCCTTACACGTGTTGTTTTCACAGTAAAAATAAATCTTTAAAATGCAATATTTTTAGCTCTTTGTACCTACTTCTACCAAATCTCCCAAGAAAGAAATTCACAGTATCACAAGCAAACATATTTGACTTTCTAAATCTAATCAGACATTTCCAATTTTTAACCCCATCTCCTTAATCACATTTATGTTCCATCTTTTTGACTCAGTGTTCTTAGACTAAAATTAGGGGTCTTGAATCAGAATGTTAAAATGATTATTTTAGCCTATTGTGTTTTCAAAAGAGTCATATGAGTTAGGAGAAAAAGTTCCTCTTTTTTGGTAGTTTGGGCTTGGTTAATATTTGAGCTCATAATTCTTGTCCTTGATTGGGTTGCTCATATTCTTTGGCATGTCTCCCATATGTTTTTTTTTCATATTTGCTCCACATCCCCAGGGTGAAAATAAGCCATCTTCCATGGGAACTGTGCAGAATTCCTGAGGACCCACAATCTGACTGTTAAGTCACATACCCTGCACCTCCCCTTGTGTGCTCTGGCAAGACAAGGCATTGGGAGAGAATTGGGCTACCCTAGAATAACTTTCTGTGCCCTATATTAATCAGCAGTTCATATTCAACCTAAAGAAAGTTTGGGAATTTCTTAAACATGTATTTGGCTGGGATATCATCTAATCTACTTGGTGAATTGAGAAAGGACCTGAGGTTAGACCTGGGTCTAAGACAGCTGGGAATTCAAGATAAGGGGAGGGATGAGTCTCAGGTGCAAATCCCCAGGATGGAAAAACACAGCTAAAAACTCCCATTTCATTTTATCCCATCAAGCAGTTCTTACCTCAGTTTCACCATAAAACCCTCAGAGAAGAACATATTAGGGAGGAGGCTTGTATTCCCCCAACCCCAGGGGTTTAGAGAGGGACAGAGAAGAGAGTGTCAGTCAGCATTCACCTGTATTTCCTTTTTTTCATCTCCTTACCCTTGAATTGTCTATATATTATTCCCAAGGACACCTTGGCCTGGGCCTTCAATGAAGTCCTAAGGCAATGGTCCAAGGTAAGGGAAGAGCAGAACTGATGCCATCTTTTTATATTTCTCATCTCAGAGTGGCCACCAATTGCCCTTCTTTTCTGGTTGTAATGCAGAACAACCTTCAGTTTCTCCAGAGTTTTCTTACTTGTCATGTTGCTGCCACTCTTGTTATTTCCTGCATTACACGTTTTACTCTGTAATTTTTCAAGGATGTGTGTGTGTGTGTGTGTGGTGGGTAGAGAAATTCTATTTAGTGAGATGAAGAGCCTGAGTCAGTGCCTGCTTGACAAGCAGATACCAAAGTGGGCCAAAGTTCTGGAAAACTATAGAATGCATTACATGTTAAGTCCACAGTAGATAATATATACGGATCAAGTTAGAATTTCAAGGCAAGACTACCAGGGAGAGTTAAACCAAGAAACTAAGTGTAAAAAATACAAAAAGTAGAAAGGGCAAGAAGGGCAAAATTGTGTGAACAAAACAATCCACACAAGTTAGACGTGGGATATTATGAGCCTCTCATGCAAGTTAAAGTTACTGGGAGTATGTACTGATGCTGAGCATAGGGTAACTATTCACTGAATTCAGTGATGCAACTTCTAAAGATAGTTAATTGAGTATTTCACACCTTCAACATGATTAAGCACCTTTTTTTGTGACATATACTCTTCTAGGCTAATGAGAACATGACAGACAATGTCACTGCCCACAGGGAGCTAGTGATAGAGGATGACACATACAGAAGTATACATGATAATATAGACTCATATACTTCAATTTCAAGTTGATGGGACTTAGTGCACAGGTGAAGGATTTGGTCTCATAGTGGTCAGGAAATCTTCTTCCACTGAACAGTATGACACAGAATAAAGGATTGGTGTTGAGAAACAGGGGGAGTTGATTTTTCCTAGGTGAGAAACTGACAGGATCACCTACTATGAGTGAGGAGGTGGCAAAAAATGTGAAGATCCGTGGGAGTGTTAAAGGTTTAAAATGGCCAAGAACAGAGTAAGAGAGATGAGTATGGAAACAGAAGTATTGTCAGAACTAGGACCACTTGGGGTTGAAAATCATGAATTTACAGTGAACCAATGTGGGTTAATTTTGTGGCATTTTAGCCATTTGCAACCACCCAGATTAGACTCATCCATGATTGAGGTTGTTGAATGGGTCTGAATGAAAGAAAATTCAAGATTTGGGGACACCGGGCAAGAGAGTTAATTGGACTGTGGCAAAATTGAATGTGGACACTCTATCGAAACCTTTTGTTAAATACATCCTAACAGTTAAGACTGAAGAACAACCACCCTACTCAACAATAACTGGAACAACCTTCTATTAGTTGAATGCTATTAATTTTGCTTTGTAAAAACAGCTTCAATTAGAAATTAAAAGAAAATTATGTGCAAGATAAATGCCTTGAAGGCCTTTTGACACTTTTTTTTTGGTTTGAGTCTATAAAAATATTTAAAAGAGCTACAAAATTGGGTAATTTGAGAAGCAGTTACTACACAAAATTTGACCTTTTTAGCGATGAAAGTGCTAGAAAATACGAAAGGTTTACATGGGATGATGACTTAAGCACCACCTCATTAATGCACAGAGAAATACTTGCCAGGATATTTAAAGAAGAGCTAAAAAAAAGTGTGAACATAATCTGTGGCGAATTGTCTCATCTCAGAACACATACGTTATGACCAAAGCAAATGCAAAGAGTAAAAATATAATATGTCTGGTTTCTAAGTTTTTAGTTTTTGTTTTTTACAAGTAGGTAGAAAACAGGTTCTACTTTGTGTCCCTTCAAGTTAAAATTAAACAATGGAACTAAACAGCCACTTAATATGATTACACATTGAATCTAGCTAAACATTGTCAGTCCTGGTGACAATGGAGAGTGTGCTATTGTTAATAGAGATCCGAAAGGACCTCTCAAGTGGATAATACAAACTTTGGCAACACTAGTATAGGAGTATCACTTGGTACTTTGAGGTCACTCTGGTTCTGAAAAGTTTCTGAACATGGAGATCAGCAGAATTTTTTTAATTTTATTTTTTGTAGTGTAGTATCTTTCAGCAGGAAGAGATGCGCACAGATCAAAGCCAGGACATGTGCTTAAAAATAGATACAATGTAACCATCCACTAGCTAGGCAATCTTGAAAAAGGCTTTACTTTCTTAGCCTCAATTTTAACTATAAATCAAAGTAATGCTACTCAATACTTTCTAAAAGTCCTTTCAGTTCAAATATTATGTTGCTTTTAAAGATAGTATTTTTTGGAGTGTGCATATTATCTCTACACAGTGACTGGTCCAGCTTTTCAATAAAAAGAAAATGAATTATTCTGATGATATCTTAAGAGGGTGATCTAACAGGTTTGTGGAGTGGGAAAAATGACCAGAAAACATAAAACTTAGGCTTGTGTCTGGTAATTCCATCAAATGTTGTTGACAACAATTTCCATAATGGCGGCATGGGAATTTTCATAAACCCTTCCTGTTGCTGGATCAAGATACAATAATACATACAAAAGAACTTTGATCAAATAGCATAATAAGACCACAAAGGACTATAAAAATGTAAGCGATTTGTGGTCTCTGCTGGTTTGACCACTTGTCATCATTAACCTATAGAAGCCAAGGGGCTATACAGTTGCATTGGGGTTAGGGGCACAGTATTTATAAAGTCTACTTGGAAAATATGTAGTAGATTTGTTTGGATTATATGGATTGTATGTAGTAGATCTGTTAGACCAATTCTATCCCCAATTAATCTTTTAATAAAAGAAGCCCCACATAATATCCCTGAATCTTTATTTGGGTGACCTTATAGGTTGGATACTAAAATTCATTTGGATGAGAAAATGCACAAGAACATCCAAGCCAATTTTGAAAAAGAACAGTAGGGAAGGCAATGGCAGTGCTGCGGGGGGTAGGGAGAGGTTTGTTCTCTACATGATCACAAAACATTTTAAACAATGGACTTAGAATTCTGTCATTTTGGCATAGGAGTAGTCAAGAAGATCATTAGTATTGAGTAGCGAGTCTATTTAATTTGCTAATTTAGAATATTAAAGTGAGAAAAAACATGAAATATTCTACAGCATGGTGACAATTCATTGTCCTTTTTTTCAAAACTTAGAATCCTGACATTCACAAAATTCTAAATGTAAAAAAATAAAACTATAAAAGTCATAGAATCAAATGTAGGAGAACGTGCTCATAAACTTGATCCTTGTTTGAGTATATTCTTTACCAAGGTAAAAAATGCAAAAGCCATAAAGGAAAAAAAGTATTTAAGAAATAATGAAGTGCTAAATAGAAACTCTATAAATAAAGTTAAAAGATAATTTGCAGACAAAAATATTTATACCGTATATAACAAATGATTAATATTTAGAATGAAAAAAGAGCTATTAAAAGATATTAGAAATCCAAAAAAGATAGAGGGAGGGAAGGAGGGAAGGAGGAAGGAAGGAAAGGAGGGAGGGAGGGAGAGAGAGAGGAAAGAAGGAAAGAAAGAAAGAAGGAGCAAAGGATATGGACCATACTTCTCACAAGGGGAAGTATAAAAATGTCTGTATGTATATATTGTGTACATTTATATACTTATTTATATTTAAGTACTATTTTTACATCTGGTATATATTTATGTATATTACATAAATATCCATATGTGAATAGGGTCAGTTGTTGAGGAGGGCTGATCTTCAACTGCCAGAGTGATTGGACCATTGAGAATAAACAAAACCAAAAGTCAAGAGTTAAAAACTAATGGCAGTTTTTGGGTGGGGTAATGGCAGAGTCTGGAAGGGCTCTCACCAAGGAGTACTTCCCAGATCTTCTGCTGCCAGTGTCCTTGTCCTCATGGTGAGACGCAGCCACCCCCTGCCTCTGCAGGAGACCCTCCAACACTAGCAGAAACTTCTAGACGACAGACAGCAGAAGCAAGAGGAACTACAGTCCTGCAGCCTGTGGAACAAAAACCACATTCACAGAAAGATAGGATGAAAAGGCAGAGGGCTATGTACCAGATGTAGGAACAAGAAAAAACCCCAGAAAAACAACTAAATGAAATGGAGATAGGCAATCTTCCAGAAAAAGAATTCAGAATAATGATAGTGAAGATGATCCAGGACCTCGGAAAAAGAATGGAGGCAAAGATCGAGAAGATGCAAGAAATGTTTAACAAAGATCTAGAAGAATTAAAGAACAAACAAACAGAGATGAACAACACAATAGCTGAAATGAAAAATACACTAGAAGGAATCAATAGCAGAATAACTGAGGCAGAAGAACGGATAAATGACCTGGAAGACAGAAGGGTGGAATTCACTGCTGCGGAACAGAATAAAGAAAAAAGAATGAAAAGAAATGAAGACAGCCTAAGAGACCTCTGGCACAACATTAAACCCAACAACATTTGCATTATAGGGGTCCCAGAAGAAGAAGAGAGAGAGAAAGGAACCGAGAAAATATTTGAAGAGATTATAGTCGAAAACTTCCCTAACATGGGAAAGGAAATAGCCACCCAAGTCCAGGAAGCGCAGAGAGTCCCATACAGGATAAACCCAAGGAGAATCACGCCGAGACACATAGTAATCAAATTGGCAAAAATTAAAGACAAAGAAAAATTATTGAAAGCAGCAAGGTAAAAACGACAAATAACATACAAGGGAACTCCCATAAGGTTAACAGCTGATTTCTCAGGAGAAACTCTACAAGCCAGAAGGGAGTGGCATGATATACTTAAAGTGATGAAAGGGAAGAACCTACAACCAAGATTACTCTACCCGGCAAGGATCTCATTCAGATTCGATGGAGAAATCAAAAGCTTTACAGACAAGCAAAAGCTAAGAGAATTCAGCACCACCAAACCAGCTCTACAACAAATGCTAAAGGAACTTCTCTAAGTGGGAAACACAAGAGAAGAAAAGGACCTACAAAAACAAACCCCCCAAAATTAAGAAAATGGTAATAGGAACATGCATATCGATAATTACTTTAAACGTGAATGGATTAAATGCTCCAACCAAAAGACATAGGCTTGCTGAATGGATACAAAAACAAGACCCATCTATATGCTGTCTACAAGAGACCCACTTCAGACCTAGGGACACATACAGACTGAAAGTGAGGGAAAAAGATATTCCATGCAAATGGAAATCAAAAGAAAGCTGGAGTAGCTATACTCATATCAGATTAAATAGACTTTAAAATAAAGAATGTTTCCATTCTTTATGGAAAAAAGAATCCAAGAATCTTCTTCTTAAATCCAAGAAGAAGATAAAACAATTATAAATATATATGCACCCAACATAGGAGCACCTCAATACATAAGGCAACTGCTAACAGCTCTAAAAGAGGAAATCGACAGTAACACAATAATAGTGGGGGACTTTTAACACCTCACTTACACCAATGGACAGATCATCCAAACAGAAAATTAATAAGGAAACACAAGCTTTAAATGACACAATAGACCAGATAGATTTAATTGATATTTATAGGACATTCCATCCAAAAACAGCAGATTACACTTTCTTCTCAAGTGTGCACGGAACATTCTCCAGGATAGATCACATCTTGGGTCAGAAATCAAGCCTCGTAAATTTAAGAAAATTGAAATCATCAAGCATCTTTTCTGACCACAACGCTATGAGATTAGAAATCAATTACAGGGGAAAAAACACAAAACATGGAGGCTAAACAATACGTTACTAAATAACCAAGAGATCACTAAAGAAATCAAAGAGGAAATCAGAAAATACCTAGAGACAAGTGACAATGAAAACACTACGATCCAAAACCTATGGGATGCAGCAAAAGCAGTTCTAAGAGGGAAGTTTATAGCTATACAAGCCTACCTCAAAAAACAAGAAAAATCTCAAATGAACAATCTAACCTTACACCTAAAGGAACTAGAGAAAGAAGAACAAACAAAACCCAAAGTTAGCAGAAGGAAAGAACTCATAAAGATCAGAGCAGAAATAAATGAAATAGAAACAAAGAAAACAATAGCAAAGATCAATAAAACTAAGAGCTGGTTCTTTGAGAAGATAAACAAAATTGATAAACCATTAGCCAGACTCATCAAGAAAAAGAGGGAGAGGACTCAAATCAATAAAATTAGAAATGAAAAAGGAGAAGTTACAACAGACGCCGCAGAAATACAAAGCATCCGAAGAGACTACTACAAGAAATTCTATGCCAATAAAATGGATAACCTGGAAGAAATGGACAAATTCTTAGAAAGGTATAACCTTCCAAGACTGAACCAGGAAGAAATAGAAAATATGAACAGACCAATCACAAGTAATGAAATTAAAACTGTGATTATAAATCTTCCAACAAACAAGAGTCCAGGACCAGAAGGCTTCACAGGTGAATTCTATCAAACATTTAGAGAAGAGCTAACACTCATCCTTCTCAAACTCTTCCAAAAAATTGCAAAGGAACGAAAACTCCCAAACTCATTCTATGAGGCCACCATCACCCTGATACCAAAACCAGACAAAGATACTACAAAAAAAGAAAATTACAGACCAATATCACTGATGAATATAGATGCAAAAATCCTCAACAAAATACTAGCAAACAGAATCCAACAACACATTAAAAGGATCATACACCATGATCAAGTGGGATTTATCCCAGGGATGCAAGGATTCTTTAATATATGCAAATCAATCAATGTGATACACCACATTAACAAATAGAAGAATAAAAACCATATGATCATCTCAATAGATGCAGAAAAAGCTTTTGACAAAATTCAACACCCATTTATGATAAAAACTCTTCAGAAAGTGGGCATTGAGGGAACCTACCTCAACATAATAAAGGCCATATACGACAAACCCAGAGCAAACATCATTCTCAATGGTGAAAAACTGAAAGCATTTCCTCTAAGATCATGAACAAGACAAGGATGTCCACTCTCACCACTATTATTCAACATAGTTTTGGAAGTCCTAGCCATGGCAATCAGAGAAGACAAAGAAATAAAAGGAATACAAATTGGAAAAGAAGAAGTAAAACTGTCACTGTTTGCAGATGACATGATACTTTACATAGAGAATCCTAAAGACGCCACCAGAAAACTACTAGAGCTAATGAATGAATTTGGTAAAGTTGCAGGATACAAAAATATTGCACAGAAATCTCTTGCATTCCGATACACTAATGATGAAAAATCTGAAAGAGAAATTAAGGAAACACTCCCATTTACCATTGCAACAAAAAGAATAAAATACCTAGGAATAAACCTACCCAGGGAGACAGAAGACCTGTATGCAGAAAATAATAAGACACTGATGAAAAAAAATTAAAAATGATACCAACAGATGGAGAGATACACCATGTTCTTGGATTGGAAGAATCAATATTGTGAAAATGACTATACTACCCAAAGCAATCTACAGATTCAATGCAATCCCTATCAAATTACCAATGTCATTTTTTACAGAACTGGAACAAAATATCTTAAAATTTGTATAGAGACACAAAAGACCCTGAACAGCCAAAGCAGTCTTGAGGGAAAAAAACAGAGATGGAGGAATCAGACTTCCTGACTTCAGACTATACCACAAAGCTACAGTAATGAAGACAATATGGTACTGGCGCCAAAACAGAAATATAGATCAATGGAACATGATAGAAAACCCAGAGATAAACCCACACACCTATGGTCAACTAATCTATGAAAAAGGAGGCAAGGATATACAATGGAGAAAAGACAGTCTCTTCAATAAGTGGTGCTGGGAAAACTGGACAGCTACATGTAAAAGAATGAAAGTAGAACACTCCCTAACACCATACACAAAAATCAACTCAAAATGAATTAGAGACCTAAATGTAAGACCGGGCACTATAAAACTCTTAGAGGAAAACATAGGAAGAACACTCTTTGACATAAATCACAGCAAGATCTTTTTTGATCCACCTCCTAGAGTAATGGAAGTAAAAACAAAAATAAACAAATGGGACCTAATGAAACTTAAAAGCTTTTGCACAGCAAAGGAAACCATAAACAAGACGAAAAGACAACCCTCAGAATGGGAGAAAATATTTGCA